>NC_081846.1:56645870-57246981 GCF_963259705.1 Myotis daubentonii
TTGTAGATATCATTAAGTTTATCAGCAGTTTCTAGAAAATTCTTGAAAAACCTTAAAAGTGTGGTTTTGAACTCTATATCCAGTAGTTTGCTTTCCTCCATTTCTGTCATTTGTGTGCTTTTTCTTTGTCTCTGCATTTTTTATGCTTTCCTGTGTTAAAAAGTGGTTTTCTGTGCTGAGTGTCCTCTAGGGCCCAGTGGTTCAGCCTCCCCAATTAACAGGGGAAGGCACTCTGGTGCACCCCCTTGTGGGCTTTGTGCACAGTCTTGTTGTAGTTAAGCCTTGATTGTTGTAGTTATCACTGGGAGGAATTGACCTCCAGGCCAATTGGCTGTGAGAATCAGCTGTGTCTGCAGTAGGAGAACTGTTCTGGAGACACCCCTCTGGGGCAAGACTTGCTTCATTGGGGCTTTGGTGCTCACTGAGTCTGCCCCCTGAGTGTGTCCTTTATGGTTCCATGGGGCTGCAAACTGGATGGTCCCACTCTGACCTCTGGGTTTTCTGGCTCCTGGATCTCTAGGTAGGTGCTAATCTAGCCTTTGCCTGAGGCTATCCAGCAAAAGCCTCCCTGCAGGGCTTGGGCAGGGCAGGTCCCATGGGATCAACAGGGTGGGGCTAGCTGTTATGGCTGCTCTCAGTCTTGCCCTCAGAGGCTCTGCTTCTCAGTGTCCAGGTAATCGCTGCAAGTCCCTGGGAGAGAAAGCTGCCCTTGAGATCCGAATGAAGCCAGACAGTCCCGCTTCTCCCGTATGAGTCTGGGTCCCTAGAGACTTGTCCGGAACTGGAGCTCAGAGCCTGAGACTCCCGATTGAAAACGACAACCGTGCCCTCAGCTGCCAGCCCACTCCGTGTGCGCCTCTGTACCTTAGTATTTTACTTCCGCACTGCGCCTCCTCTGAGTCTCGGTATGCTTTTCTCTCCTTCTAGTTGTAGAATTTCCACTCAGCCAGCCTTCCTGTGGTTCTGGATGATGTCCGTTCCATCTTTTAGTTGTATTTTTGAAGTGGTTGTTTGAGGCAGCAAACTCCGGTGTTTACCTATGCCGCCATCTTGGTTTCTCCCATAAACCTACTTTTGCCCCAGCCTGTATATAGAACACCAACTCATAGAACTCTGTTCAACTCCCCTTACCTGGTCATGGAAAGATGGCCAGTTAGATGGTGTAAAGTTTTTTAATGGCAAAGGATAAGGAGAATTCAGAAAGTGTTCCATAATGCAGAAGATAACACAGCATGCTCCCAGGGTTACAGGGTCTCAGATCCTCCAAGTTCTCCACAAAGGCATTGGGGCTGCTACCAGGTGTGGAGGGTGAATGACTGCATCAGCTTGAGAGAATCCCTTCACGCTACTCAGGGATTATTTTTTTAAAACTGTTTTTTTGGAGTATAATACACACACACACACAGAGACACAAATGCACATATCATATATATTGAGCTTGATACAGTTTTGGAAATTGTACATGCAAGAGAGTTTTTACATCTTGTACTCTACACTGCTCAACTTTTCTGAAAACTGTGGCCTTGGGTTTGCCTGCAGAGCAAAACAACCCAGACGCATCTGAGTATTTACTGTGAAAACACTTTTTCCTAAACTCATCATCCCTCAGCTGGCTCACTCTTCAACCATATTTAAGACTCATTCTTACACTCACCTTTTCTGATTACTCCAGCGCCTCTCTCCGTCCTTTGAGCTCTGGACCATGCATTTTGGTAATCAGTGATTAATTGCTTCACACCTCCTCTGTTCCCATTGCAATTGTAGTTCGAAAGCGTGTATTGCTTACTATTTAATTGAGCAGTTAGTTTAAATTTGTTTTCTATACTCAAGTAGAATTATTACAAGGAACACAACCAGAAATTAATGATAAAATGAGATTAATTACTGACCACAGTTACATAATTAAAGTGCATAAAATAAAAGAATGCATCAAATCTTTAACATTCCATTTCAAAGTTCAATTATTTTGACACTGTCCTGTGAGAGAAGATAACTAGTTAACTCCTGTGATCAGAGATCTTTATAAAGTCTTCTATAGTATATTTATAATATATATTTTTTTAATTTAAATATATTTTATTGATTTTTTACAGAGAGGAAGGGAGAGAGAGAGAGAGTCAGAAACATCGATGAGAGAGAAACATCTATCAGCTGCCTCCTGCACATCTCCCACTGGGGATGTGCCCGCAATCCAGGTACATGCCCTTGACCGGAATCGAACCCGGGACCTTTCAGTCCGCAGGCTGATGCTCTATTCACTGAGCCAAACCGGTTCCGGCAATAATAATATATTTTAATTAATTTCCCAGATTGCAAACTGTAGACCAGAGAGTAGCTATATAATAAGGCTTCCCTTTTTGCAACTGCCTTTCTCTGCCGGACAGGCAAAGCTGAGGTCTCCATGCTAAACTACTGGCAGGGGTTCCTGTGTAGGCAGGGGGTTCTTTAACATATTTTACTTAAATAATATTATAACCAATTTTACTCATCAAATTCGTGAAGATAAAAAATATTACTCAAGTCTGTCAAAAATGTGGGCAGGCACACAATATGTTGCTGCAAGTGTATATGGCAATATTTATAACAAGAATCTTCAGATCCTGATGCCCAGGGAAGTCACTTCTATTTAACAATTTTCTTAGTAAATGCTCATGAGTGGGGAGGGCTGCGGAGAGGAAGGAAATGCATACCCTCTGAGCTGGACAAATGATAGTGTCTCCTTTAAAAGCACCTTTCAGGCACTCGCTAGACCTTGGGACCTCATCTTCCTCAACTGGGGAAAAAATGAAAAACGCAGCTAAAGCTTCTCCCTTGGTCCAACCTCCTGTTTCTCCTCGAGTCAGACATCAGAGACCGCCCCACCGGAGAGCGCGGAGCACGCATGCGCGGGGACGCGGCCGGCTCCTGCGGGCGGGGCCTGCTCCTGGGGGCGGGGCCTGCTCCTGGGGGCGGGGCCTGCCTTGAGCTTTAGGGTTCCAGCGGGCGCCAGCCCCGCCCGCCTCACCTGCGCTCGGCCCGCGCGCGCCTCACCTGCGGGTCACGTGGCCCGCGCTGCTAGCGGAGCACCTGAGCGCGGGTCCCCGCGGTGTTGGTCTTCCAGGTGAAAGCGGCCGCACCCATGGGCCAGCGGAACAGCGGCAGCGGCAGGTGCGGAAGAGCCCTGGGGTCAACCCTACGCTCGGGGTGCCTGAGCCCTCCGTTCTCGGCGTCTGGATCTAAGTGCGCGGCGGCCACAGGCCCGGACCGTGACGCGGGGGAGGCGCGGCTGTGCGGGCGGGGCCACTGGGACCCGCGTGAGCGCCCGGGAAAGCCGGGCTCCGCTGGCTGCTGAGTCCGCGGGGGCCAAAGCGTGGTCCCTGCGTGCGGGGGAGTAAGTCGCGGGCTTTATTGGGGGGATTCCGGGCGCTTTCGGGGTTGCTTTGGACTAGGTGGGGGGTGTTTGTGGACACGGTTGCCCGGGGATGTAGCGTCTGGCGTGACTGCCGAGGCCGCATCGCCCTCCGAGGCTCGGGCTGCTCCTCCAGGCGGACGGGGCTGAGCGGTCTCTGCCCGTGCCTGTGGCCCGGAGCTGCGAGGGAGCGGCAGCCCCTTGCCGGGGACATACCCGTGTGCACTGCACACTGGGGTTGGACTTCCAGGGAAAGGACCGCCGATCTTGTTTCAGTACAATAACGCGGGGTCATCTGCCAGGGTTTTACCCGTGTGTGTGTTTTGTTGTTTGTGTTTTAGGTTTTATTGGAGTTTATGTTTCAAAAAAAGAGGCTGAACTTTTGGGCTAAGATGAAAATGGGAAAAGGCGTGCTCCACCTTTTTGTAGAGGGTTCTGTAATTAAGATTAGAACAAAAGATTATGCATTTTACAATCCAAGGTTATATTTATCCTTTCAGAGCTGATTATTAATTACTACCTCATTCTACACCATTTTTTTTTTCCACTGTGAGATTTTTTTTTTTTTTAACTATTGGTAACTTTATTTTAAATTTTCTCATTTTTGCATTTATGTCCACATAATATTTAAAAGCTAGAACTCAGTTAGGTTTGGAAAAGAATAAATATTCAACAAATATTTACTTGAGCACAGTATGTGCCTGAACACTTTTACACTCTGGATATAGAAATGAGCCGGACAAGATCTCTCCTCCTTTAGAGCTTATATTCTAGTGGGGAGACAAATAACAAGTACACCAGATGGTAATTGCTAGTCTGAGGATGGATATGCTAGGCTAGAGAGTGGCTGCTTTAGGTTGGGAAATCCTCTCTGAAAAGGGACACTGAAATTGAGATTTAAATGAAAAAAATAAGATCCCAAAAGACAAGGGAAGAGAATTCCAACCGCTTTACTAGTTAGACGACTGAAGATCAGGAATCTGGCCGGGGAGGCTGAAAAAAAATGAGGGAGAGGAAGTGTGGCAGGCAAGAGCTAACTCATAGGGTTTTGTAAGCCCTGGTGAGAAGTTTGGATTTTATTCTAAACTAGAGGCCCGGTGCATGAAATTTGTGCACTTGGTGGTGGTGGTGGGGTTATCCCTCAGCCTGGCCTGCACCCCCTCCAATCTGGGCCCCCTCGGCAGATGTCCGACTGCAGGATCGGACCTAAACCGGCAGTTAGACATTCCGCTCACAATCTGGGACTACTAGCTTCTAACCACTTGCCTGCCTGATTGCCCCTAACCGCTTCTGCCTGCCAGCCTGATCACCTCTTAACCCAGTGATGGCAAACCTTTTGAACTCGGCGTGTCAGCATTTTGAAAAACTCTAACTTAACTCTGGTGCCGTGTCACATACAGAAATTGTTGGTATTTGCAACCATAGTAAAACAAAGATTTATATTGATATTTAGTTTATATATTTAAATGCCATTTAACAAAGAAAAATCAACCAAAAAAATGAGTTTGCGTGTCATCGGTTCTCCATCACTGTCCTAACTGCTCCCCTACTGGCCTGATTGACACCTAACTGTTCCCTTGCCGGCCCAATCGCCCCCAACTGCCCTCCCCTGCAGGCCCGATGGCCCCCAATTGCCCTCCCCTGCAGGTCCCCCCCATCTGCCCTCCTCTGCTGGCCATCTTGTGACACCGTGAGGGCAGCCATCTTATGATGCAAGGGCATGAGGGTCAATTTGCATATTACCTCTTTATTTAGGATTTGTCAATTTTCTCTTGGTTTCCTGGATTTACTAATTTAGTTCTTTGCCTCAATTTATTCTTTATCACACAAGATGACAAAGCATGACATGATAGTTTACTATGCTGCCATTTACATTTTGAATGAAACCTTTTGTTAGTCTTTGTGAGTGAGCCCTACAGTTCTGCATCTTAAAGGCAGAGCATGGCCTTGGCTCCATCCTATAGAAGGAGCAGCTGAGAGTGTTAAAATAGTGAAAATCTCTTTGAGTTGAGGTGAGCAGATCTGGAATGAGACAGTGAGGAGAAGTAAGGGAAAGTCTTCAAAGGTGAAATGAATACCTGACATTTTAGATATTCAATGTCAAATCAATTTGAAGTTATTTGAGGAGGTTCTGTTTTAGGAGTTATGGAACTTAATTGGTATGGCAATGGTGACTGTGGTCATCATCAGAGGTTATAGTCTTATAAATGTTTTTTTTTTTCCTGCCAAATTACCCTTATCCCTGGTATAATAGATTGTCCTTTAAAAAATATGAATGTAGGAGCTTTCATTGAACAAACTTTTAAATTGATCCTGGCCCCTGTATATGGATTCACGTTGCATTTATTTGCTTTCGAGGATCAAGTAACCTTTATCTATTTAAAAACTGCAGGATATTTTACTTCAACTGAAGAACATGGTGAAACTAATTCACACATTAGCTGATCATGGCGATGATGTCAACTGTTGTGCCTTCTCCTCTTCCCTCTTGGCTACTTGCTCCTTGGACAAAACAGTTCGCCTCTACTCCCTGAGTGACTTTACTGAATTGGCACACTCTCCATTGAAGTTTCACACCTATGCTGTCCACTGCTGCTGTTTCTCCCCTTCAGGACATATTTTGGCATCATGTTCAACAGATGGTACCACTGTCCTATGGAATACTCAGAATGGACAGACATTGGCAGTGATGGTGCAGCCCAGTGGCAGCCCTGTGAGGGTTTGCCGGTTTTCCCCAGACTCCACTTGCTTGGTATCAGGGGCAGCTGATGGAACTGTTATTTTGTGGAATGCGCAGTCATACAAGTTACATAGGTATGGATATTTAAACCCTTTCCATTTTCAGTCCTTTTAACAGGCCTACGGAAAAAAAAATATTTTCATGACTTTAAGATTCAGATAAATTTCAGACATCACAAGGAAAAATATTTTGACCTGTCTTCTGAAGGCCATAAGAACAGATGTTTACTGTGATTCTTGATTTTTGTAGCTCGTTGGCTCAAGTGTTCTTAATAAAGTAATGGCCCTGGCCGGTTTGTTCACTGGTTGGAGCGTCACCTGGGACTGAAGGGTCGCAGGTACCTTGGTTGCAGGCTCCATCCCTGGCTCTGGTTGGGGTGCATTCAGGAGGCAACCAATCAGTGTGTCTCTCTCACATCGATGGTTCTTTCTCTGTGTCTCTCCCCCTCCCTTCTACTCTCTCTAAAAGTCAATGGAAAAAATATCCTCGGGTGAGGATTAACTAATAATAATAATGGTTGGTATGTCTCACTTTAAGAGACACAACTATTTCCTTACGAGATTCTTGCTGGGTGAGAGACCTAAGCCCAGAAGGAAGAAGGTTGTGATAAGAGTGGTATTGTATTATCATTTCTTAAGAAAAACAAAAGAAAAAACCCCAACACCTGAAAACTGTTGGATAAAAATACATCAATTAATTTACATGAGTAATGTTCCACTTACCAACATTAAAACTATGTACTTTTGTGTACTTACATGTGGTGAAATGTTTATAACACAAAATTTACCATCTTTAAGTGTACAGTTCAGTGACATTCAGTACTTTAGAAACCATAAACATTTAATTGTTACCAATTAAAATAGCCTAATGTACCTTCCCCTCTCCCTACCCCTCAACATCGCTCAGAGCACAAATGCCAGCTGGTAAACAAGTGTTGCTCATTTAGGTTTAGGTCTTTGGGTTGAAGAAGCTGATGTGTTTCAAGTGATGTTAATGAACTGTTTAAAGAGAAAGCACAGAAAGAATGGAATGTCTTTAAGTCATATTCTAGAAATGAAATAGAGCTGTCAGCTGAGGAGTCTTTTTGAATTCTGCCTCTATAGCATTAGTTCACCAATGTATGTGATTAACGATATAAAATGATACTGCTATAGATTTGAGCACTGGATGGGACTCTGCACCAATCATTGTTTTTTTACTAGTTTATTTTTCCTAAATGAGAAACTGATATTGTTAGCACACTAGCACAGTGCTTCTTCATCTTCCCAACATCATTTTAACTCGTTAACAGCACTTCCTTTTCATAAAGAATTTGCATTTGAAGATGAGGTGAAAGGCCTTACTATTGCTTTTGGGTGATTTTAATACAAAAGTTGAAAGTACCTTTAACCCCAATAGCATGTTATTCAATAAAAATAGTTTCATCGCCTTGGCCTGTTTGGCTCAGTGGATAGAGTGTCAGCCTGCAGATTGAAGGGTCCCAGGTTTGATTCCGGCCAGGGGCGCATGCCTGGGTTCCGGGCTCTATCCCCGGTGGGGGGTGTGCAGGAGGAAGCCAATTGCTGGTTCTCTTTCACCACTGATGTTTCTCTCCCTATTCCTTCCTCTCTGAAATCAACAAAGAAATATATTTTAAAAAAATGGTTTCATCTTTTAAAAAAATATGTGACTAATTTATATTGTTGGGTGACATCATTTTTGTTAAGTTTTGTATATCTTAATGTGTCCATACATACCGACTTGCTGTTCAGGAAAATAATATGGAGGTATGTGAACTTTGGTTTGGCTTGAGCATGTTAAGATAATATTTAAATCCTCTTATTTGTAGAAAGCAGGTTTTAGTTTATAGCGTAAAAAATATTTTATTTTTATAGGCATCTATAACCCTTTCTTTTTGGTTCTGTAATAGCCAAGAAATTGTGCTATAAGTAAAAGGTGGTAGGAAATGAAAACCTCCTTTTTGCTTTTATTCCAGATGTGGTAGTGTTGAGGATGGCTCCTTGGTGGCCTGTGCATTTTCTCTCGACGGAAACCTCTTTGTCACTGGCTCCTCATGTGGAGACTTAACCGTGTGGGATGATAAAATGAGATGTTTGCATAGTGAAAAAGCACATGATCTTGGAATGACCTGCTGCGATTTTTCTTCACAGCCAGTTTCTGGTTAGTTATTTTATTCCTTTAAGCACTAGTGAGTCCTGTTTGTAATTTGTATATGACTTTTGGTTCTTATTTCATCAGAAAAGGAGCCCTTTTATTCATTTTAAGGAATCATCCTTTTCTATTATGTTTTCTAATCACATTGAAATTACAAAGAGATATTATATGTGAAATCAGACTCTTTAGTATGTGTATATTTTTGGTACCAGGTCTTTGAAATCTGGTGTGTATATTAAGTCTCAGTTTGGACTAGCCACATTTCAAGTGTTCTGTAGCCACGTGTGGCCAGGCATGACCCTGTTGGCTAGCTCAGGTCGAGACAGTATCAGGATGGGGTTGGCATTCCCCTATTTCAAACCCATCATGGCTTGTTAAAATAATGTTAAAGTAAGATAAACTATCATATCCCAAAACACAAGCCCTATAAGTACATGTTCCGTTTCCCTGCCTCATCTCAAATCACATGTGGCCTCATGCATTTTCTTGCCACACTGGCCTTCTTCCATTTCTTCAGTGTTTCTAAGATTTTTCCAAGGGTTTTCCATGTGGACTCTTCACCTGGTTCACTCTTAATCCTCCTTTAGATTTCAGCTGGGAAGAAGTCACTCTGGATGAGCCTCCCCTGCTCTTACCTCCTGGACTCAATTTAATTAACTCACCCCTAATTCCTTGGCAGGGCCAGACCAAATGATCTCGTGGACCTTATACGGCCCTTGGGCTGAAGGTTCCCCACCCCTGAATTAATTGAATAGAATTATCCTATATAATAAACGGCTAATATGCAAATTGTCCCCTTGACCAGGAGTTTGACTGGGAGTTCAACCTGGGAATTTGAACAGGGGGCGGCCCCTCCCCTGGGCCGGCCCCACCCCCAATCAGTCCTATTGGGGTGGGCTGGCCGGACCCCACCTGTGCACGAATTCATGCACTGGGCCTCTAGTGTCAGTATAAGAAAGTGAAATATTTTTGGTTTAAATGTTTTTTTCAATTATTGTGTACTTATTTTTAATAAATTTACATTTTTAGATGGAGAACAAGGTCTTCAGTGTTTTCGATTGGCATCATGCGGTCAGGATTGCCAGACCAAAATTTGGGTTGTTTCTTTTAGCCATATCTTAGGTATGTATTCAACTAGTAGTTCTCTAAAATTGTTTGTGATCCAGATAAAATTTCTATTTTAATTGATCTTCTTGCCTAAGGTCCTCTGGATATCTAAGAGTGATTATTGAAATGTTTTAAGAACTTTTAACCAGAGTAAGACATACAAATGTTTTAAAAAGTTTGTGCTGACAGCTGATTGTGACCTCACCGCCAGCACACAGAGAGGTAACTACACTTTGCACTTTATCTGTTTTCAACTCTAGGTGGTTTTCACACAGTCTATAAATACGGTTTTTACTAACAGATTTTAAATTTATTCACTGTAGTTATTGTTTATTGTTTTTCTTGAGTCTTTTCCTCATGCATTGTACTATTCCTTCAGGTGACCCTTTAGTGAAGAAACTGAAGTCATTCAATTTTGGAACACAGTGTCCCTTTATGTTATTTCTTTATTAATTTCTTCTCTCCTTCCTCTCTTTGTATAACTCCCATTAATTGTGTTGGACCTTCTGACATGATTTTCTGTGATTGTTTCCCCCCACCACCACCACCACCTCCCACATTTATCTGTTTATCTTTTTTTCTACTTCACTGAAAAATTCCTCAGCTTTATCTTTAACCTTCTTTGAGTTTTTTCAACTCATTGATGACATTTTTAATTTCTAAAAGCTCATCTTCTCTATTTCTTTTTCATAGTGTCCTCCTTTTATGTTATGAATGCAAGATCTCTTAAAAGCTTTTAGGATATCAGTGAGAGGATTTCTGTTTTGTTTTTAAGTTCCCTTGGGTCCTGATCATCTTTGTTAGCTCTTGGGCTGTTTTTTTTTGTTGTTGTTTGTTTGTTTGTTTTTTGTTTACCCTGATCTTTCTCTTTCTTGTAGTTACTTAAAGCAAATGTCTGGTGGTCTTGTATTCCATTGACATTTAAAAATTAGACAATAGGATGTTTAGAAGCTCTGTGCACATGGTGGTTTGTTTTGCTGACTTTCCTTTAGTATAAGGAGGTGGGTAGTTGACCCTTATTGGGGAGCGGGTGGGAGCTTAGAGAATTTGGGGATTCTGACCTCGGGAACTGCCCTGGAGCTCCCCTGGCAGTTATTTTCCTTAGAAATGTTTGCCTGGGGAAGAGCACCTGGCTGTGGAGCAACATGCTGTGGCAGGTCAGGGAGGAAGACACTGAGTGTTTCATAAATAGACTTTAGTTACCTTTTCTATTTCCAGGTCTATATTTGTGTCATTCAGACTTTCCTTTCCACCAACTGTTGATAATCCCAAATCCTTTGGAGTTTCCTAGGGCAGATTAGTTTTCTCTAGGCATTCTGGGCTATTACTCCTCTGAACTATCTATTCAGTTAATTTCCTTTCTGCCTTTCCAAAATTGGTTTCAGTTTCTGGTTTGTTGATGCCCCATTCCTGTTCTCTTCATTGATGTGAATTTATCTTTATTCCTTTATTAACATTTTATTTTTTTAATATATTTTTATTGATTTCAGAGAGGAAGAGAGAGGGAGAGATAGATAGCAACATCAATGATGAGAGAGAATCATTGATTGGCTGCCTCCTGCCCGCCCACACTGGGGAGCGATCCCACAACCTGGGCATGTGCCCTGACCTGGAATTGAACCATGACCTCCTTGTTCATAGATTGACGCTCAACCACTGAGCCATGCCGGGTGGGCCCTTTATTACCATTAATGGGAGCTCTGAAATATATGGTCAATTGGCCATTTGCTTCAGATGCCTAAAAAATTCTTATTTTATTATCTAATAAGCTTCAGTTATATCACAGATTACATTTTGTTAATAATTATTATGAAAGATAAGCAAAGTGGGACAGTAGTTGAAGTGGTTGCAATAGGGAAAAGAGTCCACCATGAACTGAGCTCAACCTCAGGTTATACAGAGGTGACTGGGCATTTTAAAGGAAGAAGGAAGATGTGGGTGTTGATTCATGTGAAACCCATCTTGGTTTGCTAATTGGAACTTAAGGAAGTTAAACTACTAACTTCCTACAAGGCCTGGGAGTCAGGAACCCTATCTTCAGGTGTTGGATGAAATAAATACTTAGTAAAAATTTTTTGACAATCTTGAGTTTTCTCATGCAGGCACTTTAAGGAGGCTAGAGCCATGCTGGGGATGCAACCTTGGGCTCTTAGAAACTATGTTAGTCTTTATAGGCCAAGATCAAGGACTAGTTGAGAAGACAACTCAGAAGAATCTGACAGAGTTTGGTCAAAGAGAGACTCTTTGTCATTATACTAACTAGTGTATAAAGAAGGGCCTATTATCAGGAAAGAGATGCATTTCTTTTTGTGGAAATTTAGTTATTTCATTGCGTATTAGGTTACACTTAGTAATGTATTCAGTTACTTGCTGAGGAGGGTAAGAGTTTCTTTATTTCTCTCATCTATCCTACCTCTGCCTTCTGTTCCTATCAAAGTAAAATTCTTATAAGAAGCCATGAACATAGTCATATATATATATAGATGTTCTATATTTGTAGATGTTCTAAACACAATATATTTTAAATAAAATAAATAAAATTGTTTCAAAGTAAAGCTTCTTATACATTGTCTGGAAAATGTATCTTTACGCTGATTCTTTTAAAAATATACATAGCAGCCCTGGCTCGTGTGGCTCAATTGGTTGGGCGTCATCCATGTTCGATTCCCAGTCAGAGCACAGGCCCGGGTTGTGGGCTCAATCCCTGATAGGGGGTGTGCAGGAGGCAGATAACCAATGTTTTACTCTCACATGGATGTTCTCTTTCTTCCTTTCTCTCTCTAAAAAATCAATAAAAAAATCTTAAAAAGATATACATAACAGTTTATTAATGTTCATTTAAAACATTTTTATAAAGCATTTATGTTATTTGTACCCTATTTTAATTGCTTTTCTGTGGAGGAGAGTAGATAGACATATGTATCTTATCTTTGAGAATGTAACCTTTTCTTATGGTCATATTGCAAGTTTTTTGGTCTTCATTTGGTTGGTAGCTTAACATTTTTGCTTTGTTTGATTGATTATGCCTATTTACTGATCTGCATGTTCTAAACAGTGCTTTTAATGCCCATGTCTGTTCTCCCAGATAAAAATCTATTTTTTCCTATTTTGAACAGAAAATGCATATTTAATAATAAATAAAAACAAATATATATGTGTGTGTATATATATATTGTTGAAACTTGCTCTAAAGATCTTTTTGTTTAGTTAAATACTTGCCATCTTAAGAGCCATTAACACTTCAAAAAAGTTTTCATTAGGTCTGAGAAAATTATAGATTTCACTTAGTTCCTTGTCCTCTCCAACCCCCAGGGCAATTTCTTCTTAATAATTATTTTTATAGGCTGTTACTAAAATATATTGAGTTCCTTTAAAATAGTTGTGATATTTCTTTTCAAGAGCTTATAGGAAGTAAAAGATTTTAGTGTTACCATACTTGGTGGGCATGTTATAAGATATATTGGAATTATAAGATGTGTAAATTACCATTGATTATTTTTCATATATGAAATGAGAAAATACTTAATATCAGATTTTAAAAACTACTGCTATTTGATTCTTTTTAGGCTTTTGGGAAATTGATATATGTATATTATTAACTAATCCTATATAATAAAAGCCTGATATGCTAAGTGCCCAGTCGTCCAGTTGTCTGTTCAACCAATCAAAGCGTAATATGCTAATGATATGCTAAGGCTGCTCAGCTGCTTGCTGTGACATGCACTGACCACCAGGGGACAGTCATCTGGTGGACCAGTCACTATGACATGCACTGACCACCAGGGGGCAGACGCTCCAACTGGTAGGTTAGCTTTCTGCTGGGGTCTGGCCAATCAGGACTGAGCGAGATGGGCCGGACATGCCCTGGAACCCTCCCGCGGCCCTTCCCAGCTGGCCAACCTCCTATGTCCTTCCTTGGCCCCAATCGTGCACTGGGTGGGGTCCCTCGGCCTGGCCTGCACCCTCTCACTATCCAGGATTCCTCGGAGAGCCAGTTTTGGCCCAATCCCACAGGCCAGGCCGAGGGACCCCGCTGGTGCACTAATTCGTGCACCGGGCCTCTAGTCTATATAATAAAAGCCTAAGCAACTGTTATGACAGAATGACCAGTTGCTATGATGCACACTGATCACCAGGGGGCAGACACTCAATGCAGGAGCCGCCCCCTGGTGCTAAGTGCACTCTCACAGCGGGAGTGCTGCTCAGCCAGAAGCAGGGCTCGCGGCTTGTGAGTGTAGTGGCGGTGGCAGGAGCCTCTCCTGCCTCCGTGGCAGCGCTAAGGAGCAGCGAGCTGGGCACTAAGAATCAGCGAGCTGGGCAGTAAGGAGCAGTAAGCAGGTGGGCGGTAAGGAGCAAGGGGTCCCGGGCTGTGAGAGGGCACAGGCTGGGCTGAGGAAACCCTTCCCCCCAGTGTACGAATTTTGTGCACTGGGCATCTAGTATATTTAATATTATTAAATATATTTTAAAATCAAATACAAAGATTATAATATACTTTAAATTTTTATATATTTTTAAAATTTGATAATTATAGCAATCCCCTGTCTGTTGTTTGCTGAGCATACCATTTTCTTTACCTATTTCTGAACTTTGGAAACCATTTAATCACACTACATTCCAGTATCTGAGTTGCATGGGAATTTTTTTCATTTGTGTCCTGTAGGCACTGAAAGATTAATTGAATTAATAATTGTGTAATAGCTTTGACATAAGAGTGAATTCTAAGGGCCAGCTTGCTAATTTTCTCACCTTATTATTTGCAGGTTTTAAATTAAAATATAAAAGTGCACTGAGTGGGCACAGTGCTCCTGTTCTGACTTGTGCTTTTTCTCACAATGGGCAGATGCTAGTCTCAGGGTAAGCTATTTAGTTGTAATTTCCTTAAACCATTTTGATATAAATTAGAACAGACATTTACCGTATAGATATGGGTTTATGTCTGGGCTCTGTTCTGTTCCATTGATCTTTGTGTCTGTTTTTATACCAGTACCATGTACTATATAGTCTTGTAACATAGTTTCATATCAGGTAACGTGATACCTTCAACTCTGATAGGGATTGCATTGGATCTGTAGATTGCTTTGGGTAGTATGGACGTTTTAATGATGTTAATTATTCCTGTCCATGAGCATGGTATTTGTTAGGTCTTATTGTTTGCTATTCCCATATGTGAACTCTTGTTTGTTGTCCTAATTTCTGTTTTCCCAATACAGTGCTTTTAAGATTACTAATCATGATCCAGCTTCTCATTTATATATCATTAGGGTGAATTAATTTTAATTGTACCAGTGGTAGTCTCAGAAATTGGAATTTTCTTTTAGTTTCCTTTTTTGGGGATGCTCAGAAGTAATGGAGTTTTCCCTAAGAATTTGATATTCCAAAAACAATACCTTGTACTGTAAGGGATTTAAGGCTAAATAAGAATGTCTATAAATTATGTCTAGCATATACATACTCAACTAATATTAGGTATGAGTATGATTTCTTAAAGTTTTTTGGCTGAAATTTAGCACATAATGCTATAACTATGTGTTGTTGTTTTTTGGCATCCAAATGCATTTATATGATTCCCATTTTCTTGTATTTTATTTTACATTTGAACATTTAAAGTATAATTCTTATTTTGAGTATATGACACAGATGCTGCATTCAAGATGCATTATCAACACTCAGTAGCCTACTATTAAGGAATTTTAACTCTTATTGAAAGGAATTTTAAGGCTTCCATAGGTAGGATTCCTGTGGTCAGACTGTAATCAGCTACCTTTTAATAATAAGTACAAATATTATTAAAGTTGTACAGAGGGTGGTAACACTTGTATTACTATGTTTTCTTGCCTTGCAACATATATCATTTCCAAAGGGGGAAAATACCATATAGGGCATATTTATCTGTTGTTTTTAATTATGTACTTTGTATAGTATTGCCTTTTTTTGTTTGATGATTTTTTTCCACCACTGGAATAATCCCTGGTGATTTTCGATGTGAGAGATGCACATCAATTGTTTGCCTCCCACACGTGCCCAGACTAGGGCCGGGGATCAAACCTGAAAACCAGCTATGTGCCCTTGACCAGGAATTGAACCCAAGACCCTTCGATGTGTAGGCCTATGCTCTAACCACTGAGAACACTGGCCCTCATAGTTGCTTTTAATTTTTATACCATTAACCGAAGCCATGTAGAGTTCATACCAAGTTTAAAATTATAATTTTCAAAAATGGGTCACAATTAAGACATATATATATTGATTAGTAATTAAGGCACAGCCATATCAATGATAAAGAACAATGCTATCTGAAATAAAAACCAAGTAGCAAGTAATACCTTTTCCTTGTAGTGGTTTTTCCCTTTGAGTTACTAACTTGACATGGGGTTGTGTCTTATTTATATATAACAAATTCTTATTCTCTTTATGGCTTATATAGTATAAGTTGCATATGCTAGTGTTTAATAAAGATTATAATTTTCTGATAAATTTCATATATGGCATGTAGTTGTTTAAATAAAAGTTCATCATATAAAAAAGTGCATTCTAAATGTGTATCAATATTTTAGCCTTTTCTGAAAAAGTTATTTAAATGATTTTAAAATACTAATTAAATAGATACTATACTGTTTTTATAGAATTTTTCACTCATACTTTTTTTTCTTTTAAAGATCAGTGGATAAGTCTGTTATAGTGTATGATATTGTAAGTATTTAAAAATCTTGGTGTGTGATCTGTGTAAAGTATGTTTATTTATTAGGCTACTGAACTTCAAGTTTAGTTAGGCAAGATGAAAAAAATATATACTTTTTTCCTGTTTAGTGTGCCCAATAATATAATATAAATATTTTCAGAGATGCTGAAATAGTTATGCAAGTAAGGTACTGATTCTGGGACAAGTCCTTGAATATTTCAATAATGATTTTAAAATGGACAGATGTTTAATCTGAGCAAAGAAAATACAGATGCAAAGAGCATCAATATCCAAAATACTGCTTTATATCAATTATTCTTAAAGTTTTACATCAGGTTTTCATAACAACAAAGGGTGAATGTTTACCCCAGAGTATGTGAGGGTATAGCTGAGAGTGGCCAACCACTGTTCGAGTTCTGGCTAGATTTAGAGACCATTATGAGAAAGAGTAGGTTATAATCGTTTTGGGGAGAATGGGAGTTTTGGGTAGAACCATATAAATAAAGACCAGGTTGCATGAGTATGAAGAAAAATCAACATTCACATATAGTGAAGATGTAGTTAATTAAAATATTCTCCAGGAGGAGTCAGTGTTGAGGAAAGACTTATTATGAGTCTAATAGTGGAGGGCCTGCTAAGTGTATTCAGAATCCATTAAGTGACTAATTTCTACTCATTGGTCTTGCAGTAGGTACAAGTCAAATGCCATAGCAAAAATATAAATTATTTCACATAATAGATGTTTAGGTTATTATTAGTAAGTTCAAACACATCAGCAAAAGTCAAGAATACATTAGACTAAAAATTTCTAGGAAAGTGGGCAGTAGATAACAGTGCTGATAATTAAGAAAGAGTGAAATAGGTACCTGATAATTTTATTAGGTGTAGATGCTATTTTTTTATTCATTAGGTAAAGTTTCAACCTATATTAGTAACTAATAATATTAAAACACATAGAGTATATAAACCATTTATGTCAAACAATTTTTTTATTAGTAACTTTTGCCTGAGTTAATGTAAAGCTATTATTTTGTTGTTTTGTTTTTCAGAATACTGAAAATATACTTCACACACTGACGCAGCATACCAGGTCTGAACTTAACCTTATTTTGTATTAATATAATTAAAAAATTAGTATGAGGATACATAATAGTTGTTTTTATTAACTAGGTATGTCACAACTTGTGCCTTTGCCCCCAATATCCTTTTGCTTGCTACTGGTTCAATGGACAAAACAGTGAACATCTGGCAGTTTGACCCGGAAACACTTGGCCAAGGTTAGTAAGGACTTTATATTTAACCCAGTTCAACCCGTCTCACCTTTAAAATCAGAAATTCAGTATTTTTTTTAACCAATTATTAACATTGCTTTCCTCAGTATAAAGTATACATCCTTATTTAAAATATAATTTAAAGATAGTTTTAGAGAAGACCGTGTTAAAGTAGTTACCTATGTTAAAACTCTCAATAAATACTTTGGGTGCACACTCGTGTATATCACATGTCCCATAGTTTTGTAAGCTATTTATACTCCATACTCATTTTTTCCAAATAAATATAGCCTGTAAACAAAATAGAAATTATAGTTTTATTTTGCTGGTTTTATTTTTGGCCTCATCAAGCAATGCTGACACATAATTTAAGAGTTTTATTTATTTTTATCACTGCCAAAATTAACCAAATAGTGGAGCTAATATGCAGATGAGAGAGCCAATAGAATTCTTTTCCTGATAAGTATTTTATATAATAAAGAAAAATTGTTTTCAGCAAAAAAAGTTCCAAAAGAGTAGTATTTAATGTATTAAATAGCACTTTATTTATATATGCTATTTGATGTTCTGAAAAATTTTAAAGGGATGTTAAAGTAGTAAAACACAGATTTAAGGACATTTTATTTACTTTTTAATATATAAAGGAAGCCATTTTTCTTTTGTTGTTATTTCACTTGCCTATTTGTTTGTGGGATTGTTTGTTTGCTTTTTAAGCAAGGAGCACAGAAGGGCAACTGAAGCAGTTCACTGAAGATTGGTCCGAAGATGATGTCTCAGCATGGCTTTGTGCACAAGATTTAAAAGACCTTGTTGGTGTTTTCAAAATGAATAACATCGATGGGAGAGAATTGTTGAATCTTACAAAAGAAAGCCTGGCTGATGATTTGAAAATTGGTAAGATTAGTGAAAGATTGTATGTCTTTGTATAGGACAATATATTTTCACTAGCTTATGGCAGCGATTTTCAACCTTTTTCATCTCATGGAACACATAAACTAATTACTAAAATTCTATGGCACACCAAAAAATATATTATTTTTTGCCGATTTGATAAAAAAATAGGCATAATTTTGATTCACTCACACCAGACGGCTATTATTAGTTGGCTGTTGTCATTTTGTTATTTGCCAATCTAAGGGAAAGAGGCCAATGCCCCTGACTAAATAGTTAAGATATTGCATGTTCTAAAAATTCTTGCAGCACACTGGTTGAAAATTGCTGGATTATGGAAAATAAATGTTTAGGTAACTTAAGCCACCATGTAACTGTAATTTTAGGGAGGCTGGGTGAAAAAGTGAGGGGATTAAGCAGAAAAAACACACACAGCCTCATAGACAAATACATAGACAACAGTATAGTGATTACAGAGGGGAGAAAGGAGAGAGGGGGAAGATAGAGAGTAAAGGGAGCATAAATGGTGATGGAAGGAGACTTGATTTGGTTTGGTAAACACAATAGAATGTAAATGATGTGTTGTAGAATTGTACCCCTGAAATCTATATAACTTTATTAACTAGTCACCCCAATAAATTCAATAAAAAACTAAATTTAAAAAATATTTTTTAAATTTGAGATGTAATTACATGATAAAACTCACCCTTTTATAAGCAAACAATGCAGTGGTTTTTTGTATATTTATGGGGTTGTACAACTACCACCACTATCTAATTTTGAACATTTTTATCACTTCAAAAGAAACCCCATGCCTATTGGCAGTCACTCCTATTCCCTTTCTCTCTAGTCCCTGGCAACTACTAATCGATTTTCTGTCTCTAAAGATTTGCCTATTTTTTGTTGTTGTTGTTTTACTTGTATTTTATTCAGACAATTTAAACATTTCTTTCATCTCTACATCTTTATTTGGTTTCTTCCATTTTTAAAATTCTTTAAAGATTTGCCTATTCTTGACATTTCATATGGCCTTTTGTGTCTGGCCTCTTTTACTTATTAGCAGATTTTCAAGGTTTATCCATGTTGTAGCATATATTAGTACTTCATGACTTTTCATGACTGAATAATATTCCATTGTATAAATTTATCACTTTTTGCTTACCCACTCTTCAGTTGATTGAATTTAGATTGTTTCAGTTTTTTTAGCTGTTATAATAATGAGGCTAGGAAATTCATGCACAAGTTGAGTGAGCATCTGTTGTTTTCTTGGCTGTATAATTAGGAACGGAATTGGTAGGTCAGATGGTAACTCTGTGCTTACATTTGAGGAACTGCCAGACTATTTTCCAAAGCAGCTGTGCCATTTTACATTCTCACTAGCAATGTATAGGGATTACAATTTCTCCATATCATTAACACTTGTTTGCTTTCTAAATTATAGCCATCCTTGTGGTTTCTCATTGTGGTTTTGATATGCATTTTTCTGGTGATTAGTGTGCTTATTGGCCATTTTATATCATCTTTGGAGAAATGTCTATTCAGATCCTTTGTCCATATTAAAAATCGGGTGCCTGGCTAGGTGTGGCTCACAGTTGAGCATCAACCCAGGAACCAAGAGATCACCGGTTTGATTCCCGGTCAGGGCATATGCCTGGGTTTCGGGCTCAATCCCCAGTAGGGGGCATGCAGGAGGCAGCCAGTCAATGATTCTTTCTCATCATTGATGTTTCTATCCCTCTCCCTTCTACTCTGAAATCAATAAAAATATATTAAAACAAACAAACAAACAAACCAAAAGCTAGGTTGTCTTTTTATTGTATTGTTGAGTTGTTTATATATAAATTTAGATGCTAGACCAGTGATGGCGAACCTATGACACACGTGTCAGAGGTGACACGTGAACTCATTTTTTTGGTTGATTTTTCTTTGTTAAATGGCATTTAAATATATAAAATAAATATCAAAGATATAAGTCTTTGTTTTACTATGGTTGCAAATATCAAAAAATTTCTGTATGTGACACGGCACCAGAGTTAAGTTAGGGTTTTTCAAAATGCTGACACGCCGAGCTCAAAAGGTTCACCATCACTGTACTAGCCCCTTATCAAATATAAATATTTTTTCCCTTTACTACACAAAAGTATTACATTTTGATGAAATCCACTTTATCTGTGCGTTTTTTTCTTTTGTTGCATATACCGTGGGTGTAATATCTAAGAAACCATTGCCTAATCCCAAATCTCAAAGATTTACACCTATGTTTTCTTCTATGACTTTTATAGATTTAGCTCTTAGATTTAGGTGTGTGATCAATTTTTACTTTATTTTTATAAGTGATATAAAGTAGAGATCCAGCTTCATTTTTTTTTTTTTTAATGTGGATATCTAGTTGTCTTAGCACCATTTGTTGAAAAAAACTGTTCTTTCCCCTTTGAATTATCTTGGCACCTTGTTGAAAAATCAATTGACCATATATTCGAGGGTTTATTTCTAGACTCCTAATTCTATTTCATGGATCTGTTTGTCTGTTATACTAGTACCACACTGTTTTAATTACTGTAGATTTATAGTAAATGTTGAAATTGAAAAGTGTGCGTGGGTTTTTGTTTGTTTTTTTTTCAAGATTGGTTTTGCTACTCTGGGTTCTTAGCATTTCCATATGAATTTTATGCAAAATTTTAATTTCTGCAAAAGAGCCACCTGATATTCACAAGGATTATATTGAATTTGTAGACTAATCTCAGGATTAGTCATCTTAACAATGTTAATCTTTTTAATCCATAAGCACAGGATATTTTTCTATTTTTTCAGGTCTTTTAAAAATGTCTCTCAACAAGTTTTTTTAATTTTCAGTGTTCAAGTCATTTTTTTCTTAAGTGTAAAATTCAGTGGTTTTTAGTAAATACATCACTACCTAATTTCAGAACATTTTTTACCCTCCCAAAGAACCCCAGTCTTTTCCAAGCCTCTGGCAACCACTAATCTATTTTTCTCTCTCTATGAATTTGCCTATTTTTGACATTTTTTGTACAAAGTCCCATACAGTATGTGGCCTTTGTATCTGACTTCTTTTATTTAACACTAGGGGCCCGGTGCACGAAATTCGTGCACTGGGTGTGTGTGTGTGTGTGGGGGGGGAGTGTCCCTCAGCCCAGCCTGCCCCCTCTCACATACTGGGAGCCCTCAGGCGTTGACCCCCATCACCCTCCAATCGCAGGATCGGCCCCTTGCCCAGGCCTGACGCCTCTGACAGAGGTGTCAGGCCTGGGCAGGGGACCCTCATTTCCCCCCATGACTGATTCTGCCCCCAGTCCAGGCCTGATGCCTCTGGCCCAGGTATCAGGCCTGGGAAGGGGACCCCCAGACCTCTCCGATTGCTGGCTCTGCCCCTTACCCAGGCCTGATGCCTCAGCCAGAAGCGTAGACCCCCATCACCCTCCGATCACCTGATCGGCCCCTTGCCCAGGCCTGACGCCTCCGCCAGAGGTGTCAGGCTTGGACAGGGGACTCCCATCTCCCCCCGATCACTGGCTCTGGCCCCCGCCCAGGCCTGAGGCCTCTGGCCCAGGAATCATGCCTGGGCAGGGGACCCCCATGTCCCTCTGATCGCTTGCTCCACCCCCCGCCCAAGCCTGAAGCCTCTGACCCAGGCTTCAGGCCTGGGCAAGGGGACCATCATATCCCCCCCAATCCCTGGCTCCGCCCCCTACCCAGGCCTGATGCCTCGGCCAGAGGAGTTGACCCTCATCACCCTCCGATCACCAATCACCGGATCGGCCCCTTGACCAGGCCAGAGGCCTCCGGCAGAGGTGTCAGGCCTGGGCAGGGGACCCCCAGCTCCCCGCGGTTGCAGGCTCCGCCCCTGCCCAGGCCTAACGCCTCTGGCTGAGGCGTCCGGCTTGGGCAGCGGGGACCCGCAGCTGCAGCGGCCCCGCGATCTTGGGCTCCGCTTTAGGCCCAGGCAAGGGACCCCTAGCTCCCGGGACTGCCAGCTTCGACCGTGCCCAGCTCCCATCGCTGGCTCCACCCCTACTTCCTGCTATCACTGGCCAGGGCGGAAAAGGCGCCTGATTCTCAGATCATGGCTGGGGGGCAGGGCAAAGGCGGCCCCAGGGCCGCCTTTGCCCTGCCCCCCAGCTCTTAGCTCCCCCCTGGGTTTCCAATCACTGTCAGTGGCAGGGGGCTTCTTCCTGCTTTCCCTTTCGCCTCCCTGCATTGTGCTTACATATGCAAATTAACCGCAATCTTAGTTGGCAGTTAACTGCCAATCATAGTTGGCAGTTAATTTGCATATAGCCCTGATTAGCCAATGAAAAGGGTATCGTCGTACGCCAATTACCATTTTTCTCTTTTATTAGTGTTGATAATACTTTCAGGGTTTAGTCATGTTTTTGTGTGTATAAGTATTCATTCCTTTTTATGGCTGAATAATATTCCATTGTATGGCTATGGCTGTACCACGTTTTGTTTATCCCTTTACCACTTGATGGATATTTGGGTTGCTTCCGCTTCTTGGCTATCATCAGCTATGCTGCTATGAACATACATGTCTGTGTTTTTATGTGAATATATGTTTTCATTTGTCTTGGGTATAGTTAGGAATAGAATAACTCTACATTTTACATTTTGAGGAACTGCCAGACTGGCTTCCAAAGCAGCTGTACCGTTTTTCATTCCCGCCATCAATATGTGAGGATCCCAATTCCTTCATCTTTGTTAGCACCTGTTGTTACCTGTCTTCTTGATTATAGCCATTCTAGCAGATGTGAAGTGGTATTTTATTGTGGTTTTGATTTGCATTTACCTAATGACATGGAGCATCTTTTCAAGTGCTTATTGGCCATTTGTAATCTTTCGGGAGAAATGTCTATTTGGACCCTTTGCCCTTTTAAAATTGGTTTATTTGCCTTTTTATTGTTGAGTTGTAGGAGTTGTTTTATTCTGGATACTAGATCCTTATCAAAAACAGTTTGAAGTCTTAATGTTATGCTCTAATAAACATAAGAAACAGACACTATTCTCAATATGCTATAGTAAAATCTTAATTAACTAGAAAGTTTAGGAAGTAGAATATCTATAATGAGATTTATTTTTAATGAATAGTCAATTAACAATGTTTATTATCAAGGATCATTTTAAAGTACAGTGGGGCCTTGACTTACGAGTGTCCGGACTAACGCGTTTTTTGAGATACCAGCTGTCTCTCCGCTGATTTTTTGCATTGAGTTGATAGAGTAATCTGAGTTAATGAGCCCTTAACGAGCTCGGTCTCAGAATGGATTAAACTCATAAGTCAAGGCCCCACTTTATATATTATACTTTCCTTATATAGTAAAGACAGTATGTGAACCTATTTAAATTTCTTGGAGACTTATGGCCTTTTAAGAAGTTAGCAGAATGCTGATTTTGTGAAAATACTTAGGGTTAAATGGTTTTGTACCCAGGCCATACAAAAGTTATTTTTGTATCTTTAATAAGTTATTTGCTTTATAATTTACTCTTCCTGAAAGTAGGTAGTATTGTGTAGTGTTGTGTTTTTTTTGTTTTTTAAGTTCTGGTGAATTTAACATCTTCATTAGTAATCTTAACAGTACCTTTCTCGCAGAAACACTTGACAATGTAAAATAATAGTTATAGGTTTTAACAAATGATGTTTGAAAATACAACAGAAGCATAGTAAAAATTATTAATAGTAATAGAATTTTATTCTGCTAGCCAGATAAATAAAGAAGAAATTCTTACAAGATTCAATGACAGGAAATAGCTTTTGATTAGTAGTTACAATCATTTTAAAGTATGAAATAAATTTTGAAAGTATCGGGCTCAAGCCAAAATTGAAATACAATTTAAGTAAGTTCTGTGGTGGTTTAATAGCTAATTAGGAAAATCATTGTGAATGGAGAGAGTAATTTGCATATTCTCTAGTAAATAAGGAATCTGTTTTAAGATTTGGAAAGTTAGCAAATTCAACAAATTCAACACAGAATGAAGTAGTAAATAAATTCGTAAAAAAAATGGGGACATTTACTTTTTTACATTCAAATTAAAGATTTTAATGTTTTTGCAAAATTGTAAAGGATCAAGAGGCTAACTTTAATTTTCTACAAGTGCTACTTTAAGCTACAGTGAATTTCTTTGTTTTGAATTTTAAGCAGACTTTTCCTCAAAATACTAAATTGGAATAATAGAGAATTGAAAATGGATCTAGGGAAAAAAATGTGTTAAGAGGCAAACTGATGAGTATATGACAGTGAATTTTATTTGCCTTTGTGTTACAACTGTTAAAGTGGTTCCTATGTCAACATGAATAAATATGAATTTGTTTAGCATTCATCATATGGAGGAAGTTGATTAATTGTGCAATAAAGTATATTGGAGTGTTAGAGACCAAAGTAGTATATCTATTATGTTTGACACTTAAAAAAATTATTTTTAGGGAATCAAGCAGTCCATCAAATATTTTTTCAATAAGCCTTTTATAAACAAACAATTAAGGAACTTTTTGTAGATTTGAATATCTGTTGGAATCTGGTGCTTTAACTTAGGATAATAGTCATTTTCTAGGATTGTGTTGATGAAAACTAAGGGTATAATTGACATACAGTTTTAGGTAGGAAATAACTCCTTTTATCTAGTAATACATTTGCAAAAGGAATGTCCAGACAGAGATTATAGGTACAAAAGATCCTTGACATTGAGAAAGATATGTCTTAAGATGTTTGAGTCTACGAATTTGTGAACTCTACTGTAGCGTTTAATATCTCATTCAAAAAGCATAAAGTATGAAAAGTGAAGTGCAAGAAAGTCTCTCTGAGGTGTAATGCTAGGGCTAGGCACATAGTCACTAGCCACATAACTTTCATCTGCCTTCGTTTATATTGGTCTCAGGAATATTGCAAAATGCTACCTATCTTGGAATTTGGAATTGCTGTAGATGATATAATATAGAAACTTGGAATGACAAATGCCAAGGAACTATGGTATAACTTGTCAGCCCATACACTTAATATTCAAGTAATTATCAATCATAGATTCCTAATTGGGAACAAGGTTTGTTTTTTTTCAAAAGGTACCTTTACTTTTTCATCTTGTGTTTCCAAGAAACCATAAAAAGCAAATGAGAGATTTTTGTTTTCTAACTTAAAATTAAATTACATCAAATGCTTTTTCAAACTTAATACATGCACTGCCTTAACATCATCAGATTTTGAAAGTTTCAAATTTCAATTCCTAATAATACAGTACTTCCTTAGGTAGATTTTTACTTGTTGCCTAACTGCCTATGTTGTTAAGGAATAGAACATTTAGCATTTTTTTTCCTTTACACATGATAAAGGTGAAATGGTCCCTTCACATCTAGTTACTGTGGGCTGACTTCCTATTGGAGTGGGCTGAACATCCCAGTTCAGTTGCTGCTCTTAGATAGCCCTCCCCACTTGCCAGTGAGTGCTTGTTGGGCATTTTAGAGTCGCCTTTCCTCAGGCCCATCAGGATGTCCTGTGGCTTCCGTCCACACAGATGCCAACCTCTGGTCTTATGGATGTTGATGGCTTGTCATCATCTACTTACACTATTGTGGGGTTCATAAGGATACCTTGTTTCGTTGGAAATATCGTTGGGATTTGATTTTGCTATCTAGTTGTCTGTTTTTATGTGGGGATTCAGAGGAATTAAATTAAGAAGGTATATTGTCCTCATCTCCTCTAAATCCTTTTGAAAATCCCTACTGTAACTACAGCCTCAGGTTGTTGTTGTGTTTTTTTTTCTTCCTGATTATAGATTTTAGATTTACCTGACTTCTCTTGATCAGTAAGAAGGTTTATTATTATTATTAATTTTTTAAAAATCCTAAGTAGTTTAAAATTTTATTTCTGAGAACTGAGCTTTGGTTCTCTGGTTCTCTCTGGGTGGGGGTGGAGGGTGAAGGGGTGATTCTTGACCAGCCCGCTGGGCTGAGTTTGTTGGCTCCAGGCTGTAGCGCCTCTAGCTAAAACTGGCATTGCTGCTTCATTACCGATCTTATAGGACAAAGTTGGGGAGAGTGAAGGGTACAAGTGGAAAGGTCACTCTTCCCCTTCATGGATACAAATCCCTGCTGTAAGCTGTCATGCCCATCCCCCAACTTTGGAATCCAGTTACCTCTGTTTCCTTGCGGGTTTTCTAAGTTTTGTGTTCTATGTTTGATGGTTGTGTCTGTATCATTCTTTATTATGTAGCATTTCCAGGTGTAAGTAAGGGTTGGGGATGAGGGTACAGGAGCTGGTGGCCTTCTAACTTGTCATCTTATTCAGAACTAGATGCCTTTTCAGGGTTATGTATATGCAGGCATACCTCATTTTATTGTGCTTTGTTTTGTTGCACCTTGCTTTATTGCGCTTCACAGATTGTCCCGTTGTGTGTGTGTGTGTGTTGTTGTTTTTTTATAAATTGAAGGCAAGACCCTCTGCCAGCAAAAAGATTATGCGTTTGTCTGGAACTGAACCCACAATCTCTCGAAGGTATGCCTGTATAGCCAGATACTGCCCATCTTAGCTGGTAAGGGTCCTTTCTCCCTGAGCACTTCAGTTTAACAACACTTATTCCCAACTCCCAGTCACAAAAGGGGATTATTTTCTGGTTAAGTTCTTTGGATTTGACTTGGTAACTGTTTCCTTTTTAAAAATGACATTAAATTGGACAAGGATTACACACAATTTAACTTTTTCTTATGTGGGATATTTTGAAGAGGTTTTCTATAGTCTCTATTACAAATATTACATAAGATTCTAAATATTAGCCAATGTATAACATTTTTGACAGAATGGGAAATATATTTTTCAGAATATTAAATGTTTTTATATCTTCTTATTAGATGTTGTATAATTATCCCATTAAATGAGATGACTACTGTCTAATTATATACCTGCTGTGGTGCTTTTAAAAAATTGTTTAACAAATCCTCAGTTTGGTTCCATGAATTACATAGGAATCTCAGTATGCAGTGAGCAGTCCCTAAGAGGCAGGCCGCTGCTAAGTTGGCTTGCCATACTTCCTTTGATATGGTCAGGGAGTCCAAATAGATTTAAACAGCTTATGGCACAGCAGGCAGCATGAGCCTCATGTTCAGATTGGTTCCCCTTTCTCCCTAAGCCTTGTGGGGCCAATGTATGTTTATGTCACAACTGAGAAACCTTAAGCCAGTGGTTCTCAACCTTCCTAATGCCAAGACCCTTTAATACAGTTCCTCATGTTGTGGTGACCCCCAACCATAAAATTATTTTTGTTGCTACTTCATAACTGTAATTTTGCTACTGTTATGAATCATAATGTAAATATCTGATATGCAGGATGTATTTTCATTGTTATAAATTGAACATAATTAAAGCATAGTGATTAATCACAAAAACAATATGTAATTATATATGTGTTTTCCGATGGTCTTAGGCGACCCCTGTGAAAGGGTTGTTCGACCCCCAAAAGGATCACGACCCACAGGTTGAGAACCGCTGCCTTAAGCCCTTACCCACCCAAACCCTGCCAATCTTATAAGGGGATTGCTAACAAACCAGCCCAAGAGGAAGACATTATCTTTTTACTTATCTGGAAACAGACCTGCCTTCCCATTGGAAGGGAGACACTTTCTCTCTAGCTTCCAAGTATGTTTGCAAATGTCCTTGAAAAGGTGTCTCTGCTATCTTTTCCGAGGTGTGTATAGACACCAATAGAAAGAAAGTTGATGCGCTTTTCATGGGAACTATGGGGCATTCTGAAATGTAATTCTTTTCTTCTATCCACAGCACCCCAAACACCTCCACCTAAAGTAGTGCTATTACCTTGTTCTAAACATGTAAACAGCTAGTAACACTAAACTTCCTGAAATTAAAAATTAAGAATTTTAAAACTTAAGATAAAAGTAAAAATACAAATGAATGAAACGTGTGTACAGTCTTAGACAAACAGATGAACTTTATTTGTGATTGCATTTCATATGAGAATTAGCAAATAATATATCCAATTTCATAAAGTTTAAAAACAAGATGGGATATTTTATTGAATTTATTGGGATGACCGTTTAATAATAATATAGAGGTTTTAGGTTATGTAGTTCCACAACACATCATCTGTATATTGTATTGTGTGTTTACCACCTTAAGTCAAGTCTCTCTTTTTAAAAAAATATGTTTTTATTGATTTCAGAGAGGAAGGGAGAGATAGAAACATCAATGATGAGTGAGATCATTGATCTGCCTCCTGCACGCCCCCTACTGGGGATGGAGCCCGAAACTTGGGCACCTGCTCTGACCTGGAATCGACCTGCTGATTCATGGGTCAGTGCTCAAACACTGAGCCACACCAGCCGGGCTCAATCCTCTTTCCATCTCTATTTATTCCCTTTACCCCTTCTACCTCACCATGTCACCCTTTCCTCTGGCAATCATCATACTGTTGTTTACATTATTATGCTGACCATCTTTAAAGTTTATTTTTAGGAATTCTTTTGTCTAATCAATAATAATAAGCCTTTTCTGATTTTATGTAGTATATTTGTGTTCAGCAATCTAAAATTCTTGAGGAACTTTCAGAATCTAAGATTGTTTAGAATAAATAGTCTATTAGTTGCTGATTTATATTAACCACACAATATTCTATACCAGTGGTTGGCAAACTCATTAGTCAACAGAGCCAAATATCAACAGTACAACGATTGAAATTTCTTTTGAGAGCCAAATTTTTAAAACTTAAACTATATAGGTATGTACATTGTTATTAACTTAATTAGTGTACTCCTAAGCTGGCCTTTGCTAAAAACGTCCTCAATCTGATTGAGGTACGTTCGCTGAGGTCGACCCCTTCCAACTCTCCCATCCACACTCATCTTGTATACTTGTTTCGTCTATCTCCTTTCCGAAAACCAACTTCTGCGCATGGGCCATGAAGTTTCAATCGCACTGTACGTGCGTGCCCGCACGTGGTATTTTGTAGAAGAGCCACACTCAAGGGGCCAAAGAGCTGCATGTGTCTCGAGCCGCGGTTTGCCGACCACTGTTTCATACTATAAAAATTCATGAAAGG
Source organism: Myotis daubentonii (assembly GCF_963259705.1). Lineage (NCBI taxonomy): Eukaryota > Metazoa > Chordata > Mammalia > Chiroptera > Vespertilionidae > Myotis > Myotis daubentonii. The sequence continues at coordinate 56,675,156 of NC_081846.1, forward strand.
ATTTATAAAGAAAACAGTTCAATGTGGTAAACAGTGTCTGAAGGTTTTTACTTGTAACAGATAAAATCTTCCTCTATTTGTTAGATTTGCATAAAAGTTACCAGGAGTTCTCCAGTCCTAACAGAGTAAATTTCTTTTTAGAATCTCTAGGGCTGCGCAGCAAAGTTATGAGGAAAATCGAAGAGCTCAGGACAAAGGTGAAAACCCTTTCTTCTGAAATTCCCGATGAATTTATATGTCCAATAACTAGGGAGCTTATGCAGGATCCTGTCATCGCTTCAGGTATGTGTGATACTCTTCTAAGTTTCAAGGCATACTGTGTGCTAAGTGAATAAATAATGTAGACAGTTCACATAAGTTTTATAAATGTGGATAAATTTCAAAATTCCTCTTCTGTTTCTTGGAAGTAGTTTTTTTGTGTGTTTTTTTTAAACTCATCATATCGGAGGTAAATTATTGGTGAATATTGTATATTTCTTTTTTTAAAAAATTTATTAGGGTGACATTGGTTAATATGATCATAGAGGTTTCAGGTGTGGGTTTCTGTCTTTCAAGATCTGCATATTGCATTGTGTGCCCACCACCCAAGTCAAATCTTCTCCCATCACCATATATTAAGTATTCTTCACCCTTCACCCCCTTCCTTCTGGTAACTACCACACTGCTGTTTGTGTCCACGAATTTCAGTTTTATATCCCACATATGAGTGAAATCATGGTTCTTAGCTTTTTCTGACTCACCTATTTCACTTAGCATAATATTCTCAAGGTCCATCCTTTCTTATGCCTGAGTAGTATTCTAATCCTCTATCGCAGGACACTTTAGTTGTTTCCATGTCTTGGCCTCCATGCATAATGCTGCAATGAGCATGGGGTGCATATATCTTTGCAAATACATGATTTCGAGGTTTTCAGGTAGATACCCAGAAGAGGCATTGCTGGATCCTATGGTAGTCCTATTCTTAATTTTTTGAGGAATCACCAGACTGTTTTTCTGTATTGGCTGTGTCAGTTTACATTCCCACCAGCAGTGAATGAGGGTTTCCTTTCTCCACAGCCGCTCCAACACTTGTTACTATTTGTCTTGTTGATAATAGCCATTCTAACAGGCATGAGCTGGTATCTTACTGTAGTTTTGATTTGCATTTCCCTAATTCAGGGTGGGAAATGTCTGGGGCCGAATAGTACAAAATCATTTGGTCTGGCTCTGCCAAGGCGTTAAGGGTGAGCTAATGAAATGTTTGACCAAATATAGCAGGCTAATTTTCAAGTTGATAATTTCATATGGCCCAAGAATGATGTTATAAATACCCAGATGGCCTTGGCAGAAAAAAGGTTCCCCACCTCTGCTAATTGCTAGTAGGTTGAACATCTTTTCATATATCTGTTGGCTGTTTATATGTCTTCTTGGGAGAGGTGTCTGTTCAGGTCTTTTGCTTATTTTTTGATGGGGTTGTTTGTGTGGTTGGTGTTGAGTTTTATGGGTTCATTATATATTTTGGAAATTAAACTTTTGTCAGAGCCACTGTTTGCAAATATCTCCCATTTGGTTGGCTGCCTCTTTGTTTTGTTGTCAGTTTCTTATGCTGTGCAGAAGCTTTTTAGTTTGATATAGTCCCATTCATTTATTTTTGCCTTTACTTCCCTTACCTTTGGGGTTAAGTTCATAAAATGTTCTCTACAACCAAGGTCCATAAGTTTGGTACCTGTATTTTCTATGTAACTTATTTATTTTTTAAAATATTTTTATTGATTTCAGAGAGGAAGGGAGAGGGGGAGAGAGAGAGAAACATCAATGATGAGAGAATCATTGATAGGCTAACTCCTGCACACCCCCACTGGGGCTCGAGTCCACAACCTGTGCATGTGCCCTTGACCAGAATCAAACCAGGGACCACCCTTCTATCCGCTGAGCAAAACCAGCCTGGGCCTATGTAACTTATTGTTTCAGGTTTTATATTTAGGTCTTTGATCCATTTTGAATTAATTTCTGTACATGGGGACAAACTGTAATCCAGTTTCATTCTTTTCCATGTGGCTTTCCAATTTTCCCAGCATCATTTATTGAAGAGACTCTTTACTCCAATGTGTGCTTCTGGCTCCTTTGTCGAAAATTTTCTGCCCATATACATGTGGTTTTTATATCTGGCCTCTATTCTGTATGTCTTTTTCTCTGCCAGTACCATGCTGTTTTGATTATCATAGCTCTGTAGTATAATTTGAAGTCAGGTAATGTGATACCTCCAGCTTCATTCTTTTTTTCTCAGGATTGCTTTGGCTATTTGGGGTCTTTTGTGGTTCCATACAAATCTGATGATTTCTTGTCCTAGTTCTTTTAAAAATGACATTGGGATTTTGATGGGGATTGCATTAAATCTATATATTGCTTTAGCCATTTTAACTATGATGATTCTTCCAATGCATGAACATGGGATATTTTTCCATTTTGTTGTGTCTTTTTCAATCTGTTTTAATAATGTTTTGTAATTTTTACTATATAGGTCTTTCACATTCTTTAAGTTTATTCCTAGGTATTTTATTCTTTTGGTTGCAATTGCAAAAATAATTTTTTTTTCTTAAGTTTTGTTGTTAGTATATAGGATAGCAATGGATTTTTGTATCCTGCAACTCGATTGTCTTTGTTTATTGTTTCTAATAGTTTTTTGGTGGCGTCTTTAGGGTTTTCTATATACGGAGTCATGTCATCCACAAAAAGTGATACTTCTTCCTTCCTTTTGATGCCTTTTATTTCTTTCTCTTGCCTTATAGCTCTGGCTAGAGCTTCCAGAGTTATGTTGAATAAGAGTGGTGAGAGTGGACATCTTTGTCTTGTTCCTGATCTTAGAGGAAAAGCTTTCAGTTTTTCACCATTGAGTATGATATTAACTGAGGGTTTATCATATATGGCCTTTACTGTGGTGAGGTACTTTCCTTCTGTTCCTATTTTATTGAGTGTTATAATCATAAATGGATGTTTTGGCCTCATAAAATGTATTAGAAAGTATTGCCTCTTCTTCAATTTTTTTGGTAAAATTCATTGATAAAGCCATTTGGTCCTGGACTTTTGTGTTTTGGGGAGGTTTTTGATGGTTGTTTCAATTCCTTCACTGCTGATCAGTCTGTTTAGATTTTCCAGTTCTTTATGATTTAGCCTTGGAAGGTTATATATTTCTAGGAAAAATGTATATTTCTTAATAAATAAAGTTAGATGTTGTAGATTTGGATAAGATGAGAGACAAAGGGAGTAAGTTTTACAAGCTTTACTTAAACTTGTGAAATGTGTAGTTACTAGAATGTAAAGTTAAAATTTTGTGGGGTTTTTTAGGATTGACTGTTCAGGGCTATTATATTTAGTTTGTCTATCATGATTTAAACAACCTTACAAAATAAGAATTTAAAGATTATAAAGCTGCATCATTCCATGTTAATTTCTAATCTTTATCAATATACAGACATACATACATGACATAGTTGTAATCAATGAGTCCATATTGTTTTAAATTTGTGTAAAACATTATATATGTAATATATATACACTATATTTGAGTATTGACTTAGTCTACATAATTTTCAGTTTTAATAACTTTATTCCATTGTGACTCTATGCTACATTTTGTTTGACTCTTCTATTTGGTGTATGTATGAGTCCACAAATCTTTATATTGTAAATAGCGCTGCACATCTTGGTACTCCTTTCTTTCTGCTGTTACCATTATTTAGGGTTATTTTCATGACATGTGTGCCCCAAAGCAGAATTAGCCAATCAAAGAATACTTGAACATGAAAAAGAACAGTCTTGATAGTTTTTGTTAACCTTGTCATTAGATTTTTCTATCCATAAAAAGTTTACAGTGCTAATAGCAATATATTTAAGTGTACCTGTTTTTCATTTTGTTAGCATTGAATATTTTCCCCATTAAAAATAACTGAAGTATTTCTTTTCTCTTTTTTTGCAATTATTTATTTTATTTTTTAAATTTAGTTTTATTGCTTAAAGTATTACAAAGAGTATTATATATGTCTCCTCCCCTCCCCCCCACCCTTGACCTCACCCTGGCCTCCCCTACTCCCCAGTGTCTTGTGTCCATTGGTTATGCTTATATGCATGCATATAAGTTCTTTGGTTGATCTCTTACCCCACCCCCCTCCAACCCTCCCCAGTCTTCCCACTGTAGTTTGTCAGTCTGTTCGATCCTACTCTGCCTCTATATCTATTTTTGTTTATCAGTTTATAATGGTCTTTATTATCCATAAATGAGTGAGATCATGTGGTATTTTCTTTCGTTGACTGGCTTATTTCACTTAGCATAATGCTCTCCAGTTCCATCTATGCTGTTGCAAATGGTAAGAATTCCTTCTTTTTTACAGCAGTATAGTATTCCATTGTGTAGATGTACCACCATTTTTTAATCCACTCATCTGCTGATGGGCACTTAGGCTGTCTCCAAATCTTAGCTATGGTAAATTGTGCTGCTATGAACATAGGGATGCATATATCCTTTCTGATTGGTGTTTCTGGTTTCTTGGGATATATTCCTAGAAGTGGGATCACTGGGTCAAATGGGAGTTCCATTTTTAACTTTTTGAGGAAACTCCATACTGTCTTCCACAGTGGCTGCACCAGTCTGCATTCCCACCAGCAGTGCACTAGTATTCCCTTTTCTCCGCATCCTCTCCAGCATTTGTCATTTGTTGATTTGTTGATGATAGCCATTCTGACAGGTGTGAGATGATACCTCATTGTTGTTTTGATTTGCATCTCTCAGATGATTCATGACTTTGAGCATGTTTTCATATGTCTCTTGGCTTTCTGTATGTCCTCTTTTGAAAAGTGTCTATTTTGGTCCTTTGCCCATTTTTTGATTGGATTGTTTACCTTCCTTTTTGTTAAGTTGTATGAGTTCCCTATAAATGTTGGAGATTAAACCCTATCATTGAATTTTATAACTATTTTGGTGAGTTTAATGATTGTTTGGAAATACATTGCTTATATTGTTAGGCAGTAAATTTTTCTTTTTACCTGGTGTCTTTACCTCATCATTTTTTTAAAAATTGAATTTATTTGGGTAACATTTGTTAATAATAAGTTTCAGGTGTACAGTTCTATAATACAACATCTGCATATTGCACTGTGTGTTCACCGCCCAGAGTCTAATCTCCTTCCATCACCGTGTATTTGGCTCCCTTTACCATATTCATCTTCCCTCCACCCATTTCCTCTGGTACCTGCCACTGTTACCTTTGTAAGTTTTTGTTCTGTTCTGTTTGTTCATTGCTTTCTGTCTTTTATCCCACATAGGAGTGAAATCATATGGATGCAGTCTTTGCAGAGGGATGAAGGATTCTTGTCCTTTTCCATCTGACATATTTCACTTAGCATGATACTCTCAATATCCATTTATTATGGTTGAGTAGTGTGTGTATGTGATGTCTTTTTTATCCAATCATCTGTCAAAAGACACTTAAATTTTTTTTTTTTTATGACGTGGCTATTGTGAAGAATGCTGCAGTGAATATAGTGGTATATATATCTTTTATGAATAAGTGTTTTCAAAATTTTGGGGTACTTAGAAGAGGGATTGTTGGGGTCATATGGTTGTTCTATTCTTAGTTTTTGTTGTTGTTGTGTTGTTTTTTTTTTTGAGGAGCCTTCATACTGTTTTCCATAGAGGCTGCACCCATTTATATTCCCATCAGACTGTACAAGGGTTCTCTTTTCTCCACATCCTTTCCAATACTTGTTATTTCTTGTCTTATGATAATAACCATTCTAACAGGTGTTCGATGGTATATCATTGTGGTTTGGTTTGCATTTATCTTAATAGCTAGTGAGGGTGAGCATCTTTTCATATATCTGTTGGCCATTTGTATGACTTCTTGGGAAAAGTACCTGTTCTGGTCCTCTGCTCATTTTTCAATTGGTTGTTTTTTTGTTGTTGAATTGTATGAGTTCTTTATATATTTTGGAAGTATATATTCTCCCATTTTGTTGGTTGCCCTTTTGTTAATTTTTTTGCTGTGTAGAAGCTTTTATTTTTAAAAAAGTTTTCTTAGCAGCCTTTATTTTGAGGTAGTATATTCATTTATTTTTGCTTTTACTTCCCTTGATTTAAGGTTAAGTTCACAAAAACCCCTGTGAGACCAAGGTCCATAAGTTTAGTGCCTATGTTTTAAATCTTTAATCAATTCTGAGTTAATTTTTGTGTATGGTGTCAGATAGCATTCTAGTTTCATTCAGTTGTATGTGGTTTTCCAATTTTTCCACCACCATTTATTGAAGAGGCTTTCCTTTCTCCACTGTATGTTTTTGGCTCCTTTGTTGAAAATTAGTTGCTCATATATGTATGGATTTATTTCTGGGCTCTCTATCCTATTTTATTCATCTATGTGTCTATTTTTCTGCCAGTACCATGCTGTTTTGATTATTAAAGCTTTGTAGTGTAATTTGAAGTTCCGGAATGTGATTCCTCCAGCTTTTTTTTTTCTTTTTCTCAGTATTGCTTTGGCTATTTGGGGTTCCATACAAATGTCATGGGGTGTTCTTTTTTTGTTTTTCTATTTCTTTGAAAAATGTCATTGGGATTTTGATGGGAATTGCATTATGTCTGTATATTGCTTTAAGTAATATGGACATTTTAACTATGTTAATTCTTCCAATCCATGAACCTAGAATATCTTTGTATCTTCACTTTCTTTCAACAGTGTCCTGTAGTTTTCTCTGATAGGTCCTTCACTTTCTTTAACAAATAAACTTAGGTATTTTATCCTTTTGGTTGCAGTTGCAAATGGGATTTTCTTCACTTCTTTTACCATTATTTAATTGTTAGTATATAGAAATGCAACAGATTTTTTGTACATTGATTTTATATTCTGCAGTTTTACTCTAGTCTTTTGATGGAATCTTTAGGGTTTTCTTTTTTTTTTTTTAATTAAATCTTTATTGTTCAGATTATTACATTTGTTCCCTTTTTTCCCCCCCATAACTCCCCTCCTCCCAGTTCCCGCCCCACCCTCCGCCCTCACTCCCCACCCACTGTCCTCATCCATAGGTGCACGATTTTTGTCCAGTCTCTTCCCACATCTCCCACACCCCTTTCCCCCCCAAGAATAGTCAGTCCATTCCCTTTCTATGTCCCTGATTCTATTATAATCAACAGTTCATTCTTTTCATCAGATTATTTATTCACTTGATTCTTAGATTCACTTGTTGATAGATGCATATTTGCTGTTCATAATTTGTATCTTTACCTTTTTCTTCCTCTTCCTCTTCTTAAAGGATACCTTTCAGCATTTCATATAATCCTGGTTTGGTGGTGATGAACTCCTTTAGTTTTTCCTTATCTGTGAAGATCTTTATCTGACCTTCAATTCTGAATGATAGCTTTGCTGGATAAAGTAATCTTGGTTGTAGGTTCTTGCTATTCATCACTTTGAATATTTCTTGCCACTCCCTTCTGGCCTGCAAAGTTTCTGTTGAGAAATCAGCTGACAGTCGTATGGGTATTCCCTTGTAGGTAACTGAGTTTCTTTCTCTTGCTGTTTTTAAGATTCTCTCTTTATCTTTTGCTCTTGGCATTTTAATTATGATGTGTCTTGGTGTGGTCCTCTTTGGATTCCTTTTGTTTGGGGTTCTCCGCGCTTCTTGGACCTGTAAGTCCATTTCTTTCACCAGGTGGGGGAAGTTTTCTGTCATTATTTCTTCAAATAGGTTTTCAATATCTTGCTCTCTCTCATCTTCTGGCACCCCTATAATTCTGATGTTGTTACGCTTGAAGCTGTCCCAGAGGCTCCTTACACTATCCTCGCATTTTTGGATTCTTTTTTCATTTTGCTTTTCCGGTTGGATGTTTTTTGCTTCCTCGCATTTCAAATCATTGACTTGATTCTTGTGCTCCTCTGGTCTGCTGTCGGGCGTCTGTATAATATTCGTTATTTCAGTCCGTGTATGCTTAATTTCTAGTTGGTTCCCCAATATAAGATCGAGGGTCTTATTAGTTTTCGTGTAGATCTCATTAAGTTTATTGGCAGCTTCTAAACAGTTCTTGAGAGACCTTAAAAGTGTGGTTCTGAACTCTATTTCTTCCATTGACAATTTTGTCCTGTTTCTTTGTCTCCGCATTTTGTTATGCTTCCTTGGTGCACCCCCTAGTGGTCTTTGTTCGCAGTCTTATAGATAAATCTTGATTGTTGTAGCTAATTCCAGGGAGGGTTTGACCTCCAGGCCAAGTGGCTATGAGAATCAGCTGTGTCAGCAGTGAGAGAACTTCTGTCCTCTAGGGAGGTGCTAATCTAGCCTTTGCCTGAGGCTATCCGGCAAATGCCTCTGTGCAGGGCTTGGGCGGGGCGGGTCGCACAGGATCAACAGGGTGGGCCAGAGAGAGCAGTTATGGCGGCTCTCAGTCCTGTCCCCAGGGGCTCTGCCTCTCTGAGTCCCAGCACCCGCTGCAAAGCTCGGAGAGAAAGCTGCACTCGCTCTGACCGAAGCCAGACAGTCCCGCTTCTCCCGTTTGAGTCTGGGTCCCTAAAGACTCGCCCGGATCTGGAGCTCAGAGTCTGCGACTCCCTCCCGATTGAAAACGCCAACCGCGCCCTCCGCCGCCAGCCCGCTCCTCGCACTCCGCACCTCAGAATTTGACTTCAGCACTGCGCCTCCTCTGAGTGTCCGTATGCGTTTCTCTTTCCTCCTAGTTGTAGGACTTCCACTCAGCCAGCGTTCCTGTGGTTCTGGGTGATGTCCGTTCCGTGTTTTAGTTTCACTTTTGAAGTAGTTGTTCAAAGCAGCAAACTCCGGCGTTAACCTATGCCACCATCTTGGTTCTCCCCTTTAGGGTTTTCTATGTATAGAATTGTTAATTGTGGAATTAGACCTCTATCCTTGAGTTTGGCTAAGAAAGAATTCAGAGTCAAGAACTCTAATGCAATTAGTTAGAAAGTCCCAGAGGTAGAAGTGAGCCAGCTGGGCTGTGTGGATGCAGGAAACAACAAAGGCAAAAGAAAGCAAAGATTACACCCCTGAGGGAAGAACAGAAGGAAAGGTGTGAGCCTGATCCAGAGAGAGAGTTGGGTAGGGGAGGAGAGAAAAGAGGAAGAAAGGCCAGGCCTGCTCAAGAGTGGGTGAACACCCTTGTTGGAAACATTAGACTGTGTGAAGGCTTATTTCTGGACTGTCTATTCTATTGGTATACGTGTGTCTTTATGCCATACCACACCATTACTGTCAATTTGTAGTAACTTTGGAAATGTGAGTGTCCAACTTTGTTTTCCTTTCCCAAGATTATTTATTTTGACGATTCAGGGTCCCTTGCAAATCTATATGATTTTTAGGATGTATTTTTCTATTTCTGTAAAGAAGTCATTAGGATTGTGATTGCTTTGGGTAGCATGGGAATTTTAACTGTTAAGTCTTCAAATCCACGAACATGGGACATTTTTACTTTTATTTGTGCTTTTAATTTTATCTTTAAATGGGATTTCCTCTATAGTTTTTTTATTAGTGTATAGAACCACAAGCGATTTTTGTTGAAAGTATTACAGATGTCTCCCTTGTTTTCCATTGACTACCTCTACCCCACACCCGCCCAGGTCTACACTGCTCTATTGTCTGTGTCCATGGGCTATGCATATAAGTTCTCCAGTTAATCACTCCCCATCTTCCCTCTGAAATTCTTCAGTCTGTTCCATCCTTCTATGTCTCTGGATCTGTTTTGTAGAATTTTTTTTTATGTGTGTTTGTGTATGTATACCCTTTAGGTACTATCCTCTTTAGATATGCTGGATTTGATGTAATCGCTGTAGTTTTCTTGTAATGTCTGTCTGATTTGGTATGAAGGTAATTCTGGCTTTGTAAAGTGAGTTGATAAGTGTTTGTATAGTATTACTATTATTTTCCCCTTAAATGTTTGATAAAACTTATCAGTAAAATCATGATATAGAGTTTCTTCTTTGTAGGAGAGTTTTAAACCACAGATTGTTATGAATTCAAATCTAGCTTTTAAAAGGCTGGCTCATCAAATTAGACTTGTGAATATTCTCTCTTCTTGGAGGTCTACATTTTTTTAATCAACTTAAAATATTCTCGTTGGCATCATTTAATGTATTTTGTCTCATTCATCTTAAGCTTGGCTCTTTATACCTACGTGGTATATTTCTAAAATAAACATAAGTATACATCATGAACAATCTTTCACCAAGGGTAATCGGTACCCCTATTTGTCTATTTCTATTTTAACATTATAGGTTAATCAGAACATTTTTTATTAAACTTCATCTAAATTGAATCAAAGTATATCTCTTCTGGGTCTAACTTCTTTTATTAAGCATCATGTTTGGGTGATTTGTCCCTGTTGCACAAAGCAGTAATTTGTTAATTCTTATGTGTGAATATACTAAGTTATTTGTCCATTCTACTACTGATGGTCACTGTTGCCCTGAACCTTTATTAATAGTTTGGTGTACATACGTATATATTTCTATTGGGTATATTCATAGGAACAGATATAACATTCTTTTACACTTTCACCAGAATTGTAAGTTGCTCCAAAGCTGTGTGTCTTTCACCTTTTGTGGTGCCACCATTTATTTTTATTTTTTTTATTGAAGCAATTATAGATTTACATGCAGATCTAAGATCTAACAGAGAGAGGTATCTTGTACACTTTGCTTAGTTTTACGTGTGTGTGTCAAGTTCTACACAATGTTGTCCAATTGTGGGCTTGAGCATTAACCATCTGTCAGAACAGTTCCAAACCCACAAGGACCCGACCCCTGCTGTTGCCTTTTCTATCTTCATTCATTACCTGCCTGTTCTCTTCTCACCTCCACCAATAATCGAGCCTCCATTTTAAAGAGCTGTATGAATGGAATCGAAATCATACAGTAAATAACCATTTGGGACAATCTTTTTTCACCTTGCATAAACCTGAAAGAGTCTTTTTAGCCTTTCTGTGGGAAACATAAGCTGAATTAGTTAATTTAAAAAATACTCAGTCCTCATTTCTAATGGAATTGAAGTGATGGATACATTTGGAATAATTCCTTCCAACATGTTTCCAGTTTACTTTGCTTTCTTCTAGTTCCCTTCTACTTTTCCTTTCCTGAATTAGCATGTGTCCTTTTTTGGAAGGCATGCACTTCATTAATGACTTAAAATGTATCTGAAGTCTAAATGGGCAAAGCCAATTTTTAAAATAATGAAAGGTGAGAAAATTTATCCAACAGCACTATTTAAGTAAGTGTACCTATACTTACTATGAAGAGTTTTTGTATAGAGTTACTTGGAGAATGATGTCTATCAACAGAGTAAAGGTTAATTTGTAGCACATCCATACCATAAAATACTGTCCTGTAGTTGAGAATTAAGTAGTTCTGAACATATACTGACAAGGAATATTATCTGATTCATTAAATAAGAGGACTTTTTAAAAAGTATGTATCATATCCCATATGTTATAGATCAAATTATAAATGTATAGATGGATAAACCAGGGTATAGAAGGGTCTCCCCATTTCTAAAATATATATTTCTGTATGATTCTTCAATGCTATTTTCATAATTTAAAAGGATGAATGAATACAAATACTGTGTAAGAATGTTGAAATGTAGGCAGAAATAGGTCTTGGAAATTTTTCTGAGGCAATTTAATTTGGGGGTGAATTGAGGAATAGAAAAATCAGTGTTCACCTTGTTAAAAACCTGTCTAACCACTTTGCTTTTTCTCTAAAGTTTTATTTCAATTATGTATGTGTAGAGAACACATTCTCTTGCTTGGTTTTGCAGTGCAAGCACAATACCAGTTTAGTTTTCTTGGATACATATTTTTCTCTTGTTCTTCTTCAATGCAATTTCATGCCTTTTTATCAGTTCTGGAAAACTTTCAGCCACTTACATTCTCTATACCTCATTTCTTTATACTTTATAAAGTTCTCAGACCTACCTACAAGCCATTTATTCTGATTGTCTTAGTGCTATTTAACATTCTCATTGCTTATTATTTCAGGAAATCTGGCTTGGCATGTAGACTAAGGGCACAGACTGCTTGAGTTTACACCCCAGCTCTGTTATTCCCTATTTGTGTGACCTTGGAAAGTTATTCATAAGGTTGTTTGCAGATTAAATGTAGGTAACAGTGCTCTGGGGCAGTCTAACTTAGAGAAACAGTGGCTGTATGAGTATTAAATATTCCTTTTCCATAGTGTACTGTTTCATTAGTTTAGAAATACTCACAGGTTATATTCATTTTTTGATGTTTGTAGGATCCTGGTCTCTGTCTGCCTGTGTTTCTTTGACTTCAGTGGAGTAGTACCTGTGGAATTCCAGCATGGGAAGAGGGTGTAGAACTTGCTTTGTCCATTTCCCAGGACCACATGTGGGCTGACAAAGCTTTTTTTCTTGAACAGAGATAGTATTCAGAGCCCAGGCCAGTGAGCTAATTTTTCACTTGACCTTTCATTAGGGTGAAGCCCTTTGAACCTGGATGCTTCAAATCCATGTAAAAAGATGCTTCTTCTAGTTACCATTTCTAAGTATAATATAGCCAGTAATGGAAATCTAGAATGAAAGTATCTTATAAATAACGGTATTTTGCCAGAACCCATTCATCTGAGTATATCAAACTGATTTTTGAAATAAGATTTTGTGAATGGAGCTTACTAGATCTTGTGTTAGAACTGCCTGTTAAAGATGTTGGTTTATAGTAAGAATCAGATGGTACTGTTTGGATGAAAACTTTAAAAGGTAGTGAAGATAAACCTAGTTAAAACTGAATGTAATGTACACTATGTATTTCTTTTCAAAATTGCCAGTTTCCCCCCGGTGACACATTTGATTTCAAATAAGCTAACTCTAGTTGCAGTAAATTTCAGGTATGATTTTTAAAAGAAACCAGGAATACCAATTATTTATTTTTAATTATAATAATGTCTCATTGCTTTTTCATTTATAGATGAAAAGCTCTCTGTATCTCTGATAACCCCTCTTGCTGCTTTGAGATGAACTTTGGTAGAACTGTTTCAAAATTTACAATATATAAAAACTAGAATGTAGATCCACCAGTAAAAACTGTTATTTCAGGGTATTACTATTTTCGGATACAGTGGGAAGTTGATATTAAATGTTAGGGTAAACTATAGCTAGTGTAACTGCCTTTCCTGTACTACATAACCTGTACCTTCCTAGAGTGAAGGAGTTGACATTTTATTCATTGGTACCTGACAAAGGCAATAAAATACTATATGACGATAATATGCTCTCACACTGTAGATATAATATACCTATGAAAAACTAAAAGCTAACTAAGTAAAAGCCTATTTGAAATTTAGTTGCTGAGGGAGAGAAAAAGATTACTAATTTGAGTATTATAGTAAGAAACCAGTATACACTAATAATGTTCTTGTTGTCTTCTTTTGAATAGATGTTAGTGTAAACATAATCAGTAAATAAAAGATACAAACCTCCCTAAGCATCAACATAGATTAAATCAGCTCCTTACTATGGTGAAATATAAAAAAAGAATGATAGGACTATTACCAAACATACTGGTTCGTCTGCTAACAAAGCTAAACCCAAACTAAAACAAGGATTCAGAAAGGTTATAAATAAGAGGGTAGGCAAAAATGAGACAACTCAAGAGGGGGTTACATACTTGTCTGCAAAAGCAGAATTAAGACATGCCCCAAATTTACAAAGATACAGAAGGATACTATATAATGCTAAAGACCACGATTCTCAGTGAAGGCAACCATTACTAGCTATGCAGTCCCAGACTTAAAAACTGCAGATGGCATCCAGAGAAAACACAGTGATAGACTTGATCATACCTCTCCATCCAAAATAGATCAAAGTAATATAAGTAATATATATCTCAAACCCTGACATTCAAAACCATATTTAAGCAACAAGCACCACCATCAGAAACAATATTATGTCATCATGAAAGAATATAACTAAGATTAACAATAAACCTGTGCCCTTTTCATTAGCAGGTTAAAAACATGCTATTATCAGATTTATCTAGCCTAGTGGCAAGTGAATTAGCTCATTTATCATACATTTTTTTATAAATAAAAATTAAGTCCAGCCCAGCCGGGGTGTGGCTCAATGATTGAGCATCGACCTATGAACCAGGAGGTCACAGTTTGATTCCTGTTCAGAGCATATGCCCAGGTTGTGTGCTTGATCTTCAGGAGGCAGCCAATCAATGATTCTCTTTCATCATTGATGTTTCTCTCTCCCTGAAATCTTTAAAAACATAAGTCCGGGTCAGCTTTAGCTCAAGCGGTTACTTCGGATTCTGCTTGTTGCAGACACATAAAAACATAAGTCCATATAAGTCCTCACACTTAATGTTGCTAATATGTTCTGTCTTTAAACAAAATGACATAACAAATCCAATTTTACCATAGGCTAATTGATATTAACAAGAATTAAGTTCCTACATCATCTCATCAACATTATAACTAAAGGATTTTAAACAGAATGACATTATTCAAGAATCTGCTATTTATTTGCCTTATTAAATTGATCTTACAACTCAACGGTAAGACAAATAACCCAATTAAAAATAGGCAAAAGATTAGAAGACCTTTCTCCACAGGAGGTATATGAATGGCCAATAAACACTAGAAAAGACAATATCATTACAGAAATGAAAATCAAAACCACAGTGAGATACAACTTTATATCCACTAGGATGACTAGAATTTAAAAAAGGAAAATAATGTATTAAGGATATGAAGAAATAATGCTAGTGAGAAGTTTTAAAATGGTGGAGCTGCTGTTGCAAACAGTTCACAGTTCCTCAAACACATTTACCATGTGATCCACCAGTTGTATTCCTAGCTATATATCCAAGAGAATTAAAAATATATGTTGCCATAAAAGGTTGTACATGAACGTTCATAGTAGCTTTATTGGTAATAGCCAAAAAGTGGAAAGAACTCAAATGTCCCAATTATTGGATGAATAAATAAAATGTGGTATATTCATTCAATGGAATATTAATCAGCCATGGATGAACCTTAGAAACATTATTATGCTAAGTGAAAGATGCCAAAGACCACATATTGTGTGATTCTGTTTATATCTACAAAGACAAAATAGTGGTTGCCAAGGTAAGGGAGAGTGACTGCTAATGGCTGCAGGTTTCTTTATGGAGTAATGAAAATATTCTGAAATTATATAGTGGTGATGGTTGCACAAGTCTGTAAATTATATCATAAACGAAAGCAAAAGGCAGTAACAGTATCTGCAGAAAGCATCTACCATCTCTAGGACTTAGGGAACAAAGAGAAGTTGAGGTTATCAAGGCCTCTAAGAAGGGGGAGCTACCTAACTGACACTAGTTTCTCTAAAAGGGGAAGGATAAGACAAATTTGGGCAGTGCCAACAATGAAGCAAGCAAAGAAATCTGGAGAGTAACTGACTACTCCTGCCAGGTGAAGTGTCATGGCCAGGCACAGTGCTGAGAGGTGCCTTCACTCTGTGTCTGTCTTCCTTTAGAGCAGTGGTTCTCAACCTTGGCTGCACATTAGAATCACCTGGGAATCTTTTTAAAATCCTGATTTCTGGGCCTCATCCTCCGGAAATTCTGTTTTTTTTGTTATGGGGGGCGGGGGGGGGGGGGAACAACATTAGTAACAAACAGAATTTCCGGAGGATGAGGCCCAGAAATCAGGATTTTAAAAAGATTCCCAGGTGATTCTAATGTGCAGCTAAGGTTGAGAACTACTGCTTTAGAGAGTCCTGTCTAGGATCTAACAAGGAGCTAGCTGGCAAAACAGAAATGGGTTTGGAGCTGAGAGACAATAGGTTAATAGGGCTAATCAGCATTTAACAAGTTAAATGAAAGAGGAATAAATAACTTTCATGTGTGTAAACACAAAGGTATAACAAAGTTCTTAATTTACAATAACAAAAGCAAAACTCTACACATAAATATGCAGAATTTACCAGACACAACAAAACTATAAAACATGGTGATAGACAAGAAGACTATTTGGTTTCTCTCTGGAGATTCAGAAGGTGACTATGAGGTTCCATTGGAAAGAACACACAACAAAGAGGACGGTCACTGGCACTCCCAGATGTGAGGAAATGTTATAAAACCGCTATAAATAACACACTGTGCAACTGGCACATGAATAGACAGACTGATGGAAAATAAGAATCCAGAAATTGATCCAAGTGCATTTGGAAACTCAGTGAATGATAAAAATGGCATTTTAAATCAGTGGGAAAAATAATTTAAACAAGTGGTATTTTTACCACTGAAGTCATATGGAAAAGGATAAAACTAGCTTTACCTCACTATATTGTACATCTAAAATTAGTTCCAAATGGATCTGATATTATCAACATAAAACTGAAACTGTACAATGTCCAGATGAATATGCAGGTAAATTCCTTGATAACCTGAACTCAAAATTTAAAAGAAATAAGTGAAAAATAGCTGGAGTGTTAATATTCCATAGATATTTTAAAAATCACTTAAAGAAGAATTAATACTAATCGTTCTCAAACTTTCATAAAATAGAAGAGGGAAGGGACTTAATCCAAATTTATTTTGCATCACCAGCATGACCCAGACAAAGACACTACAAGAAAAGAAAATATGCCAATATTTCTGATGAACATAGTTGGAAAAATTCTCAAAATATTAGCAAACCAAATTCAATGCATTAAAAAGATCATACACCACGATCAAGTGAAATTTGTTCAAGGGACGCCAGGATATTTCAACACTCATAAATCAGTGTGATATACATTAACAAAATTAAGGATAAATATTGTGTAGTTATCTCAACAGATGTAGAAAAAGCACTTGCCAAAATATAATATCCATTTATGATTGAAACTCTCAACAAAGTTGGTAGGAGAGGGAACATACCTCAACATAATAAAGACCATGTAGGCCCAGCCGTGGCTGAGTGTTGACCTATGAACCAGGAGGTCATGATTCTATTTCTGGTCAGGGCACATGCCCAGGTTGCAGGCTTGATCCTCAGTCATGAAGGAGGCAGCCAGTCAATGATTCTCTCTCATCATTGATGTTTCCATCTCTCCTCCATCTCTAAAATCAATAAAAATTTTATATATCTATATCTATATCTATATATCATGTAGGATAAGCCCACAACCAATATCATAATCAATGGTGAAAAGCTTTTCCTTCAGTTCAGGAATGAGAGTGAATAAAAAGATCACTCCTGCAACTTTTATTTAACACGAGTGTCCTGGTGCATGGATTCGTGCACAGTGAAAGGAAATTAGAAGAAATATTTTAAAATTGCTATTCGCCCTTTCTCAGTAATATAAGTGTCAACCAAATTCACGATCAACAATGACAGATCGAAGCACATGCGTGTGATTGGCATCAGCGAGAGCTTTATGTGTGTTGCATATGTGCGAGTCAACTTAGCCTTTTATGTATATATAGAATAAACTTGCCTAATTAGACCTGCTTTCTGATTTAGCTAAAGTTTTTCCAGCCCAGTGAAGCACCCCAACTTCTCTTTCAGGTAATTTGTCAGCAACGTAGCAGTAAATATCAACACCAAGCAGATTATTATTGTAGATCATGCAGGGAGAACAAAGGGTAAAATATTTAACTGCAGCAGTTTTTGACTATATGCTGTGCTGTGAGAAAAACCTGAAGTCATTTTCAAGGTCCACCATTTCTTTCTTCTTTTCATTCGGGTCAAGTTCCTAAGCTTTCTACATCTCCGTTTTCTGGCTAATGAAAAGAAAATAGGATTCCACCGAGTCTCCTACCTACCTATTCCAGGACTTCTGTGAGGATCAAATGAGATGAGGCACTGGAAAACGCTTCACAGACATTTGGTTAAAGTGTAAAATATTTGCACCTGGCTAAAAGCAAGTCATGTTTCTGGGCTGAAGAAACTGCAAGGGGGGCTACTCACTAGGGAGGAAGCTGGGAATTGCTATGTGACATCATTACTCAGTGTCCACAGCCACCATTTTTGGGCTGGGCCGTGGGCCACGGGTTGCATTTTGTGCCATAGGGTCTCGGCAGCATTGGCTGCAATTTGGTGGGCTGTGTCTCACTTGCAGGAAGCCGAATGTTGCTTTGTTGGCACCAGGTCCGCGGTGCTGTTTCTTTATAAATGGCCAGTGTGTTACAGCAGCTCCTGTGTTCAGTGTCTGCCCCCTGGTGGTCAGTGCACGTCATAGCTACCAGTCGGACACAGCATATTAGCCTTTATATATGTACTAGGGGCCCGGTGCACGAAATTCGTGCACTGGGTGTTGGGGGGGGGGGTGTCCCTTAGCCCAGCCTGCCCCCTCTCACATACTGGGAGCCATCAGGCGTTGACCCCCATCACCCTCCAATCGCAGGATCGGCCCCTTGCCCAGGCCTGACGCCTCTGACAGAGGTGTCAGGCTTGGACAGGGGACCCCCATCTCCCCCCGATCACTGGCTTTGGCCCCCACCCAGGCCTGAGGCCTCTGGCCCAGAATCATGCCTGGGCAGGGGACCCCCATCTCCCTCTGATCGCTGGCTCCACCCCCCGCCCAAGCCTGATGCCTCTGACCCAGGCTTCAGGCCTGGGCAAGGGAACCATCATATCCCCCCAATCCCCGGCTCCGCCCCCACTCAGGCCTGATGCCCGGGCCAGAGGAGTTGACCCTCATCACCCTCCGATCACCAATCACCGGATCGGCCCCTTGACCAGGCCTGAGGCCTCCGGCAGAGGTGTCAGGCCTGGGAAGGGGACCCCTAGCTCCCCGTGGTTGCAGGCTCCGCCCCTGCCCAGGCCTAACGCCTCTGGCCTAGGCGTCCGGCCCGGGCAGCGGGGACCCGCAGCTGCAGTGGCCCCGCAATCGTGGGCTCCGCTTTAGGCCCAGGCAAGGGACCCCTAGCTCCCGGGACTGCCAGCTTCGACCGTGTCCAGCTCCCATCGCTGGCTCCACCCCTACTTCCTGCTATCACTGGCCAGGGCGGAAAAGGCACCTGATTCTCCGATCATGGCTGGGGGGCAGGGCAAAGGCGGCCCCAGGGCTGCCTTTGCCCTGCCCCCCAGCTCTTAGCTCCCCCCTGGGTTTCCGATCACTGTCAGTGGCAGGGGGCTTCTTCCTGCTTTCCCTTTCGCCTCCCTGCATTGTGCCTACATATGCAAATTAACCGCCATCTTGTTGGCAGTTAACTGCCAATCATAGTTGGCAGTTAATTTGCATATAGCCCTGATTAGCCAATGAAAAGTGTAGCTCGTACGCCAATTACCATTTTTCTCTTTTATTAGTGTTGATAGATGGATAGTATTGGAAGTCTTATCTAGAGCACATAGGCAAGAAAAAAAAGACATCCAAATTGGAAAGGAAGAAGTAAAAGTACCTCTGTTTGTAGATGTCATGACATACACAGAAACCTCTAAAAACTCCACCAAAAAACTGTTAACAACTAATCAACAATTTCAGTAAAGTGGCCAGAATACAAAATAACTACACAAAATTTAGTTGTATTTCTGTATACTAGTTACAGGCTACCAAAAAAATTAAAGCAATCCCATTTACAATCTTATTTAACTGAATAAAATACCTAAAAATTCATTTAACCAGGGAGGTGAAAAACCTGTATACTAAAATTATAAGACATTGATGAAAGAAACTGAAGAAAACACAAAATAATGGAAAGATTTTCTGTGCTCATGGATAAGAATTAATATTAAAATGCCCATACTGCCCAAAGCAATATATAAATTTAGTGCAATCCCTATCAAAATTCCAATGGTATTTTTCAATGAAATCAAACAATCCTACAATTTGAGAACTATGAAAGACCCAAATACCTGAAGTAATCTTGAGAAAGAAGAACACCTGAAGGTATTACAATTCCTGATCTCAAACTATATTGCAGAGCTATAGTAATCAAAACAGTATGGTATTGGCATAAAGACATAAATCAACAGAACTGAATGGAAAGCCAAGATATAAAACCATACATGTAAAATCAATTAATTTATAACAGAGGAACCAGGAACATACAATAGGAAAAGGATAGTCTCTTCAATAAATGGTGTTGGGAAAACTAAACAGCCACATGTCATAAACTGAACCTGGACCACTACTGTACCCCATAAACAAAAATCAACTCAAACGGCCAGTGGATCTGAAATATTTTTTGCATAATACATACCTTTACTGTCAAGTACTTAGTGGGATGAGTTTTAGAATCTCTCAGTATCTGTTCTTATGTATCTTCAGTACCACTGTACTCTGCCTGGCTCTTTTCTTCCTTTCCGCTACATCTGAATTTGACAGTTGTAGTGTTCAAAATGAATCAAGTAAAATACTGACACTGTTCAGGGTGATTTGTGCAAGCTTAATGCATCTTAAATGGTAGAAGTTAGGGTACTGTGGCAGAAATATTTGGCAGTAGTGATATATCCCAACAAAGACCTTGGCAATGGAGTTTTTTTATATCCAACTCATTTTAGTGATCCTAACTTCCTTTTTCTACATTGCAAATAATTTGTGTATGTGTTTTGTTTTGTTTTAGATGGCTATTCATATGAAAAGAAAGCAATGGAAAACTGGATCAGCAAAAAGAAACGTACAAGTCCCATGACAAATCTTGTTCTTTCTTCGGCAGTACTTACACCAAATAGGACTCTGAAAATGGCCATCAATCGGTGGCTAGAGACACACCAAAAATAAAATTATTTATATTATATTGTATTATTTACATTTTTATCAGTGATCTCATTTGAATGATTTAAAGGTAAATACTAATTGGACATTATTAAAAGCAAGACAGGAGAAAGGTAAACGTCAAATTTAGTTACCTACAAAAATTATTTAGTATCTTAATTCTTTAAAATATATGGGCTAAATAACACATCTAACCTCTTTTCTATTCTAGCCTATCTAATAAAGAAGAAATATGTAAATTGACTGCCACACCATCACAAAGTTGGCAGTGCCCAATCCCTCAGCTTCACCAGAGTCCCCCAGTCCTTTCAACCCCACTGGCTGGGGTGGGGGGGGTGGCAGGCGCATGGTACAGCCAGACCCACCCTCAGCCACCCAGAGCTGGCCCGAGGCACAGGCAAGCCTTGGATGGCAGCTGCCCAGCCGCCCAGGGCCGGCCGAGGCACAGGCAAGCCTTGGATGGCAGCTGCCCAGCTGCCCAGGGCCGGCCGAGGCTTGCACTGCTGGCAGTGGCAGCAGCAGAGATGTGATAGGGGCGTCGCCTTCACCTGATTGCCGGGTTGCCTCCCACCCCTAAGGGCTCCCGGACTGTGAGAGGGGGAAGGCCAGGCTGAGGGACCCCTCCCCTCCTCCAGTGCATGAATTTTCATGCACTGGGCCCCTAGTTTTTACTATAAAAGCCTTTTTATACAGTGAAAAAAATCTTAACCTCTAGAGCATTGGTTCTCAACCTTCTGGCCCTTTAAATACAGTTCCTCATGTGACCCAACCATAAAATTATTTTCATTGCTACTTCATAACTGTAATGTTGTTACTCTTATGAATCGTAATTTAAATATCTAATATGCAGGATGGTCTTAGGCGACCCCTGTGAAAGGGTTGTTCGACTGCCAAAGGGGTCACGACCCACAGGTTGAGAACCGCTGCTCTAAAGAATAAAGTTTTACTTTGACTTTGTTTTTACACAGTAGACTGATATTTAATACAATGCCCTGGTAGGTGTTCACTTAGAAGAAAACTTTAAGTTCAGGATGTTGGGGTTGTATTGCCTTTACACACCTAATGGCAAAGCTTGTTAGAACTAAACTATAAGGGCAAACAGGAACCCAGAATCTATATGTTTACCCTCAAAATCCTTGTAATTGTTCAAATCTTGGAAATAAAAGGGGACAAGCAATGTAATTACCGTATATATTTTAGTCTTTTCCTACATCTTAAAAACTTATAGTTAATAAGCTGTGTGTTCACAAAAAGATGGAAAGCTGCCCGACCAGTATGGCTCAGTGGTTGAGCATCTGCCCATGAACCTGGAGGTCACAGTTTGATTCTGTGATTAGGGCACATGCCTGGGTTGTGGGCTCGGTCCCCAGTAGGGGGCAGCTGGTCAGTGATTCTCATCATGTTTCTATCTCTTGATCCTCTCCCTTTCTCTGAAATCAGTAAAAACATTTTTTTTTAAAAAAGGTAGAATGCCTAGCTACCACAGAAATCTCCAAATGCCTTTTCTCTATAATTGCTGCTTTGTACAATTTCTGTCATCCTAAGAATGTATTGCTGAATTTTTGTGTGTGTCATAGCTACAAGTGTTTGTGGGGCTTTTTTTCATATTACACATGCTTCTCACATTCTTAAGAGGATAAAAAAGGATGGGAATATGTTCTAAAAGAGAAACAATGCTAACATGATTTTAATGATTTTTTTTTAATTGGGAGAGCCTACCATTGGACCAGATATCTTTTGTTTTGATATCATTTTCCAAAGGAGGCAATCTGGTTTTTATATAAAAATTACTAAAAATCATCAAAGTCATTTATAGAAAAATAAAAGTTTGGTTATTTTTTAGATGTTAGAGATGACTGACTGTCTTTTCTACATTTCACCAGTATAGTTTCTTGTTAAACAAACTGGCTAAAAAAACCCAGGATGCCAATAATTTCCCAAACGAAGTACTTACACATAAACCAAAGCCAAACAACTCCTCCTCCCCACAAACATACAAACAACTAAACAAACCAAATCCACACCGCCCACAGGAACGGACACCACATGAACCCTCTGCTGCCCTCTCCAGGCAGGCCCCGCCCTTCGCTCAGGACCATGGAGCAGCACTCACCTGCCCGCTGCCCAGTCCTCAGGACTGACCTGTAGCTTCCCAAGGAGACTTTGCCTCTTCTGGTGTGACTGAACCCAATGTCTTAGTTTTCCTAAGAATATATCAAAATCATAATATCATATGTAATAAATTCTAATAGTCACACTAGCAGCTTCACATAAGTCATCAACAAGAATTATCTATTAATCAACACTTTTTCCTCCCACCCAGTTTTTAACCTTTAGTTTAAATACATACCTTGAAAGAAGGACTTAAAATACTATATTTAGCCTTTTTCTAATAGCTGTAACCAGACAATGACGTGCATTACTATTAGGGAATACTTAGGCTTATGTCAGGATTTTGTTACAGAACCACACAGTTTAATGTTCACTCTCATATTAGTTTGAAACGGAAATATGTGTGTATAGACAAATACACACTTATAACTGAAAAAGAATACAAATGTGCTGAAGAACAAACTTTCATATTAATAGTGTTCATTTTGCCAAGATGTGTGAGAGTTACAGTAGTAGATATCCTGTTGGCAGTAAAAACACACTAAGAACAGGTAAGAAAATTCCAGAATGCTCTTCTTCATGCTTTCTTCCCTGTTTTAGGCAAAAAGACTAATTTTGACCCTTGAATATTTGGGGATTTCCAGAAGCTATCACACCTTTATTTTAAAATTATGACCAAATGAAATTATGCATTCAGTAGTATTGCTATGAAAATAGGCTTTTCACTATTTCTCTAGGGCAGTGGTCGGCAAACTCATTAGTCAACAGAGCCAAATATCAACAGTACAACGATTGAAATTTGAGAGCCAAATATTTTAAACTTAAACTATATAGGTAGGTACATTGTTATTAACTTAATTAGGGTACTCCTAAGCTGGCCTTTGCTAAAAATGTCCTCAATCTGATTGAGGTACGTTCGCTGAGGTCAACCCCTTCCAACTCTCCCATCCACACTGGTCTTGTATACTTTTGTCTATCTCCTTTTGTTCATCCTCTCTATATGTCCACACCATCTCAACATACCTTTCTCAATCCTCAACACTACATCTTCTTTCACTCCACAACGTTCCCTAGAATTAACTTAATAAACTTCAAAGTTTTAAGTCTTAAACTATAGGTACGTTGAATAAAACTTGACATCATACTTAATAACGATATTATTTATTGATAAAATTAAATTCTTTACAATTTACCTTACAATATCCATAAAGTTAAATAATGGCAATGACTGACAAACACTAATGTGAACAATGGCCTTGCATCTCCTTGGAAAGTTTGGGTAAGTCAGGTTTGTATGTTGTTTTTAATTTTAGGCACGATTCCAGGTTCTCATCAATAAGATGACTTCTCAATTTACTCTTGATGAGGTTCATGCTTGAAAATGATTGTTCCCATAAATATGTAAATCCGAATAAGGAAAGAACAGCAAATGCTAGTTTTTTCCCCAGTTGATTATATGAGTCAGGAATACTATTCCAGGTGTTAAAAATCAACATATCTTCCTTCTCCAGGTCTTTCAAAGCAGACCACTTGTGCTGTGAACTAAGTTCACATTTGTTTTTCTCCAATATTTCTATATCAGCACAAAGATGTTCAAAT
Source organism: Myotis daubentonii (assembly GCF_963259705.1). Taxonomy (NCBI): domain Eukaryota; kingdom Metazoa; phylum Chordata; class Mammalia; order Chiroptera; family Vespertilionidae; genus Myotis; species Myotis daubentonii. The sequence continues at coordinate 56,699,531 of NC_081846.1, forward strand.
TTCAAGCTCCACAGTTCTGTTTTTTTAAATCCAGCAATTGCATTTCAAAGTTGCCAATGTCAATAAAGGGAGAAAAACTTAATTCTGTTACAGTAGCATTGAGAGGTTTTTTAACAAAGGCTAACATCGCTTTGCTGTTTCTGAATTCCTGAAACCTGTTGAGAAAAGCTTCCCTCATATTTAAAAGTGTTGTTTTGAAATAGCAAATGTCAATATCAGAATTATTTTCTTGGCAATGTTTCAACAGGCTTGGAAAGTGAATCGAAGTTTCTCTTTCAAAATCTTGAGCAAAAGGAGATCATTTGTTTTCGAATTAAATAATTTCTTCTAACATCGAAAAAATTGTGTTTCCCCTGTAGTTTACAATTAAGCTGATTTAGATGAGACAACATCTACCATGAAATAAAATTTTTGGATCCACTGATCGTTCCTTAGTTCTGGATAGTGAACACCCTTCTCAAGGAGAAATGCTTTAATTTCTGTTAATAAGGAAGCAAAACGTTTCAAAATGTTTCCTCTTGATAACCAACGTACCTTGTTATGCAGGAGCAGATCTGCGTACTCACCATTTCAACTCGTGCATGAATCCTGTATGCCTCCCCGGCGCTGCTATCCCGCGGCCCGCCTGTGCCGCGTCTCCCGTCGGCGACCAACCGACTGACACCCCCCACTTCTAATGCCACTTCTTCAAAATAGACTCGCCCAGGCCAAAAACTGACTTCTGCGCATGGGCCACGAAGTTTCAATCGCACTGTACCTGCGCGCCCATACACCTGTACGTGGTATTTTGTGGAAGAGCCACACTCAAGGGGCCAAAGAGCTGCACGTGGCTCGCCAGCCACGGTTTGCCGACCACTGCTCTAGAGTAACAAGCTCACCCTGGATTAAAGCAAGGCAGATAGTTGTCACCAGGACATTTTCTACTTATCCATGGTTGCTTTAAAGTAATGCAAAACAAATTCTATTAATACTCTTTATTCCATGTGGAAAAGTACAGTAGTTGTGCAGAAACAAAACTACATAACAAAAGAGTAAGACTCACAAATATTAAAGAAAACAATAAATAAGCCATAGAAGTTATAGCAGAACTCATGAAAAGCCTATAAAACAACAACAAAGCTGTACAAAATACAACAGGAACAAATGTTGAATAACACCAGAAGATTCCTATTCGTACAAAACCATAAGGATGCTCACAGGAACTTCATTACGACGATTCATTTTTAAAACATTCTGTAAATATAGAACTTCCTTCTCCCCAATGCTAGAAAATAAACTTCACATCCCAATGTATAAAACAAACACACTCCCGCCTCTCTCAAACTAGCATTTTAACATCCTTCAATAGCACACCATTTTCATATAAAAATACCTTTAATCCAAGGTTCATTCCTGTACCTTATCTTTACAAACGAATAATACATCAGTTTGAACTTAAGTAGCACCTCAAAGGTGTTCATATAAATGAAATAAAGTGCCGTTACTGGTACACTGTTAACATGCCATAATAATATAGTGTTCAGTGCAATAACCAGCATGGATGATGTTTACAAAGAACATGCAAATATATGACTTATTTTTTTTAAAGATTAGCTACTTGAAATAGTATATACATGTCTGGATACACTTGGCTATTTATGCAACATGTGACTATAAAATAATGATTGTATAATAAAACAAAAGCAACCAACGAACCAGACTTTAAGGATCCAAATTAAATATTGTCCTTAAAGGACCTCGGAAGGCTTGTTGCAGGAGTGCTATCCCTGTTGAAGGCTAATTTATGTCACCGAGAATGCTATATTCTTAGTATTCTAGCCGCAATCCAACTGGACCACCAATTAGGATTCCAAATAGCTTACACTGTTTCCAAATATTAAAACACCTTGAAATGGGAATATAGCTCAAAAAAGGTGCTATAAAAATATGTTTAATGAAAACCATAAAAGAAATAAGTGCTTAATACTCTTCAGGGAACAGCTATGAAGGGAACAATACTTGGCTGTTCCTGTATTTTGCTTAAGAAAATCAGGTATATAACATTTACAGTCACACACATTCAGCTAGAAATCACTGGGGTCTTAATTTTATATATAGATATATAAACTGGGATTTGACTCAATGGAACTGTAACTAGAAAATTCCATCTTTTCCAGAATACATCGTCTGGCAATTTAGTCATGAGTTAAAACGATCACTAGACATTTATGTTCTCGAAGAAACGGTATGGTTTCTCCCATAGAGCAGAGCACTAGGCATTTATATTCTCTAAGAAATATTATGATCTTATCGCACAGCTAAGGCTAGGAGAAAAGTGATAAAACCAAACAATTTCATAAGAGAAAAGCACAAGTTATTTGGCTGCCTTACGTGTTTAATTTTAATAGGCATAACTAATTGCAGTTTTCAATTCTGGTTAGCATTCTTATTGAAGGTGACTTCTGGTATTTATCAAAGAAATTTTATCCCACATTTTAAATAAATCTGATCCACCCCCAAGGGGAAAAAAGAAAAAAAATATGGCTGAAAAGTAATTTTTCTCATAAAAAAACAAAAACAAAACCACTTTAATGACCACCAAGAGCCAACACACAGTTTTTCCAGTTCCCAGCGGGTCTCTCTTCCGGCTCACACATTTGACTCTATGAATGAGCGCTTTGGCTTGGCCGCGGGAAGGTGACTCCTGTGGGCTTCGTTGCCGAGGTGAGGCTGCTGTTTAGCGATGCTTTCCTGGTACAGATGAGCAACAGTCTTGCTTATCCTGGTGTCTTGACAGTGGGCTGGCACCGGGCACTTCCTTTCTTCCAGCTCCTTCACGGGGGCCCCGTTGTGGATGCTGCCCCCCAGGGTGGCCACGGCACAGGCTTTGGCTTGGCTGTGATACCCCGCTGCCTGCTTGAGAGAGGGCTTCTCTGGGTTCGAGGGCTGCGGGCCGGCTGCAGGCGTGTGCGTCAGCGGCCCCTCCGCCACGGCCGCGTGCCAGGTGCGGCCCGGAGGGTGGCTCTGCTGCTGGAACCGGGCCGTCTTATCCATGATGCCCATGAACGGGGTGTTGCGCGGTCTGTGCTCGGCGGTGCCGCTCGGGGCCTGGTGAACGGCCTTGTCTTTGACTCGAGCCTCTGGCCCCGGGCCCTTGAAGCCGTCGGAAAAACTGCTGCTGGACGTCAAGCTGCTGGTTGAACTGGACATCTTGATGCTGCTGGAGGGAGACCCGGAGGAGCCCGAGCTGGCGAGGGAGGCGGGGTGCCGCATGTCGCTGCCGCCCACTGGCCCGCCCTGGCTCGGCGGGGCCACGTCCACGGCCACGGCGGCCTGAGACAGCAGCCGCTCTGCGCTTCTGATCTTGCTGGGCAGCGGGTATGCAGCGCCACTCTCGCTGGGCTGCACCAGGACGCTGTGGCCCGGGCCCGGCCGCTCCCCGAACCGCCCCGGACCCGCCCCTGCGGTGAACGTGCCCGCGCCCTCCGCGTGCGGGCCTCGGCCGCCAGCGGTGGCCGCGGAGATCCGGCCTGGCATGGGGCTCGGCGGAGGGTGAGGGTGCGCAGAGGAGCCCTGCAGTCGCATGCTCCCGCTCCTCACGCCAGCCTGCCCGGAGCCCAGGTGCTGGCTGGTCTTCACGATCTGCGCCTGCTTGGTGGGCTGCATGACCAGCCCCGGCTGCGCCACAGGCTCCCTCGGGGGCTGGGCGGCTCCTGGCCGGTTCTGCGGCGAGGCGGGCCTCATCTTGGCCTGCAACCCTTCTTGAAGGTTCCGGATGTAGGGGGACGGGGCAGAGGGGTGGGGCCGGGGAGTCAGAGAAACGGAGCCTTCCTGCGGAGAAGTGTCCTCTGCAGCCTCCTCAAGGTGAAGGTGGTCGCCGGTTGCCGGGGCTGGGGCCTCCTCTTCGTTATCCGAGTCCGTGGGAGGGGCGGGCGGTGGGCACTGCTGCTTTTGCTGCTGGCTCCTCTGGAGCTGCTTGCACTCCTCCTCCACGCGGGCCAGGAGCCTCCTGATCTCCTGGTTGGTGGGGCAGAGCTTCACAGCCTCCCGCAGGTCCGCCAGAGCAGCCGTGAACTGCCTTCATGTGAAAGAGAAGGTACCATCACACGCCGTGCAAACACATGCTCTGAATGCAGCTGCTCCTAACCCAGCTCGGCTATGAGGGGTGTGAACCCTCACTGGTAGACAGGACCCATGTAACTAGTTTAGAGTCACTCAGCTCAGCGGGGCTGCTAATTGCAAGCCAGATCCGTGTGGCTCGGCCAGGCTGCCTCTATAAAAACCACTGGGCTGGGAATGAGAACAGGCCTAAGTCAGTGGCCGTCAGAATCCTCTTAAAGTGATCTCCCTCCCCCCCCCCCCCAACCTCTCACCACACCACCTCTTACTCAAAAGTCCTAGGACTCCTGCCCCCTTCTCCACGCCCCCCCCCCCCAACACACACACACACACACATTTAATGTCTCTAGTGGGCAGTTTTACTTGTGATAATACAATGCACCTAGGACCTTCATGTTGCAGTGAGTGTCAGCTGGGGTGGCGGGAAGGAATAGTCCTTCAGGCATCAGGAGAAAAGAAAAGTTTAGCCATTGCTAATATCTACTCTGGTGCCTCTTGGAAGCTACCCCTTCAGTATGAAAAGGGATGAGAGGACCCACAGGACGGCTTATGAGCCAGTAGTCCCCCAAGTCAACAGCAGTTCTGACGCCAGAAGCACAAGAAGGCTTCTGTAGTCACGCATCTAACCCCAGACAGTACCTGCTGTTTCTCTTTGCTCTCGCTCTGGCATAAAAGGCTTCATAGGACTTTGGTTTCAGTTCGAGCGCCTTGGAAGCAAATTCTTCTGCCATGCCAAAGTCCTGGTGTCGATATTTAAATAGAGGAGACAAAAGAAGCATTGAAACATGATTACAGGCAACTGTTTAACAGGAGTTTTGCTCTAAAGGTTAACAGAGAATTGGGACTTAACTGGAGAGAGATGAAGGGCAAGACACGTTTGTTTTTCTGTTTATTTTTTAAAGTTAGGAGATAGTTAAAGCGTAATAATATTCTTAAGAGGAGGATCCCGTAGAGAAGCGAAATAGATGATTCGGAAGAGAGAACTGGTAGAAGCAGTGCACCAGAAGGCGGGAGCAGATGGACCCAGCACACACGGGAGGGTCAGCCCAGAGGGGGCCTGGGCGCATCATCCACGCTAACAGGACGGAAGGCAGAACAGCGGGCCCAGAAGCAGACAGGTCAACAGATTTGGTGGTGGGAGGGTGAAGTTAAAAAGGAAGAAGAGAGAAGTGCTAACACAAATCTACTAGCTATGAGTTACAAATTAACTGAGTTAGCTACTATCTGTTAGGATGTAAGCAGTTACTGGCATAACTTCTTAGCAAGCATAGTAAGCTCCAGGCAGGTTGCAATCCAGGTGAGCTGAACTTTACCATATGAATCTGGGGATGGGCCACTCTGGCTATGCTGGCCCCATGTGGTGGGAGGTGGTGGGAAGGAGCAGTTTGCACTGAAGCAGAGGACACTACACCCAGGTGCACGGTCAGCACCGTGAGAGGTGGGCAGTGAGACCGATCAAAGGACGGTCATCCAAGAGGAGCAGCGGGCCATATGCCAGGTTCGCAGCAACGTGTACGCAGCTCTGATAGGGGTCCCATGACCGGGTCTATGGAAGGGCTGGCCTTCCCCATTACAACAACAGGCTATTGCGAAAGGATTGGAATGAGGGGCACAGCTTACATTTGTTTTTCTTCGGCAGCGAGACAAATTGAGATAGAGAGAAACTCTTAGTTCATTGAACGGCCTCATGTCCTCTCCGAATCCTTCTCGGGGGAACTTCCGTAAGGCATACTGGTACCGCTGGGCTGCCTCCTTCATCTTCCCTTTCTAGGATCCAAGCATCACAGACAGTCATCCTGTACCAGAGGCTGCAAGATGGGTAAGCTCCCACACCCTACAGCGGTTATTCTCCCCCCACTGCCGAAACCATGCCGGCACGCTGAAAGGGTCCTGAAGAGAAAGCGCCGCAACCAGAGGCGGACGCTAACCAGCGTGGACACACGTGGCTTCGCCGCCCGCTGGGCTCTGCGCTTCACAGGCGAGACAGAAGCCGGTTTCACAGGAAGGCGTCTGTAAACTGCCAAACTGATAACTAACAATCTTAACGCAGCACATTTCCTTCTGCTATATATTTTTGAGAACCTTTTTGTGAATGTCTCTCGTTTTACATCTCATAGAGGTATTTTAATGCTAAGCACAACAGAAATCAAGTGAAAACACAATGCGGTTCCTAAGGCAAGTGGAGTCTTGCTGTAGAATAATAATCTTTTCTTTTGAGAGGAACGAAAGCATGGATTTTAAAAATCAGAACAGCACCAGGCATCATTTTCAAGGCTCAAGAAATCCATCTCCTATGCTCAGCCGGTTCCGCGCAGCAGGTGTGCGGCCTGCTGCAAACTGTTGGTATTTCTAACATAATTGCCGACCAAAATTCACATTAAAACCACTTCAGAGCCGCAACAGTACACACTCTGAACTCAATTTCAAACTGATTCCAGGACAGGAACCCTGCTGGGTCATGCGACATGCCTATTTATTTGTTATTATTCTGAAAGTGGAAAAACTAAAAACGTTGCAAGTGTTGTCGTCTCCTGTTAAAAAGGATTAAAATGGTCATAATCTAGGTTTTTGTTTTTAGAATCTTTTAATTCTATCTAATCACAGACGAGGAAAGAAGAGTGATCCATGTAAGTGGCCTAAGCATCTAACTAACCCAGGGGTTGGCAAAACACAGCTTGCGGGTCAAAGGTGGCTCGCTGCCGATTTTCACCAACACAGTTTGACTGGGATGCAGCCATGCTACCTGGCTTCCATATCATCTGTGGCTGCCTCGGCCACACAGCACCGAAGCTGGGTGTGACACCGACCGAACAGCAAAGCCTCCCATCGTTACTATCTGGCTCTTCCCAAAGTTTGCTTTTGATCTAATCTGGTGTCTTACTTTAGAAAACTCACTTTAACGTCAAATTTATTCATGTGTAAGTCATATTTCCATTTCTAAGGGGAAATGGGAAACACGTGGTTCAGTGTTATATATTAATATCTTAAGTGAAAACATCTCTGGAAACAGTTTCACACTCTAGAACAGTCGTTCTCAACCTTCTGGCCCTTTAAATACAGTTCCTCATGTGACCCAACCATAAAATTATTTTCGTTGCTACTTCATAACTGTAATGTTGCTACTGTTATGAATTGTAATGTAAATATCTGATATGCAGGATGGTCTTAGGTGACCCCTATGAAAGGGTCGTTCGACTGCCAGAGGGGTCGCGACCCACAGGTTGAGAACCGCTGCTCTAGAAGCTTAAAGACACTAAAATAAGAGAAGCAAGGCTTGCTCTTTTCCGAAAATGTCTCCTGGGTGCTCCTCTCCGGCATCTCCCGGCTCTGTGCCCTGAGGAGTCTCCCGTAGGACGTGCCAGTTAAATCAGGAGCCACGCTGCCTTCACACCGAGGCTCCGGGCCACGGTTACAGCCACGGGGACTCATTCAGAGATGACGGCTCTCACACAGAAGTGCTTTCTACCTTGAAGCCTCTGCCGTCAGGATATGACAGCCTGGGCAGGAGGCCAGTGGCCTCTCTCGGAACGTCTATTGGAGCCACGCTACGTGGACCCCGTGCAGCCGCACAGCCGCGTCGGTTATGCACCAAACTAAGAGGCTGCTCACACCGCAGAAAAGGGCAACACCACTTACTTTGTACAACACGTTTCCTTCCTCCATCAATTTCTGTAAAAGTATAATCAAAATATCAGGTTTGGAGGTAGCCATCGCCCATGCAGCATTTCCTGCAAAATAAACATGCAGTGAGAGACGCCTCCGTGGCCTTGGAGGAAAGGAGTGCAGATCTTCCGGGGCCGAGCCCAGCTGCGCCCACACATGGCGGGAACCCACTGCTGGTGTCCCGCGGCCTCCAGACGGCAGCACACCCCGCGACAGGGGCAGGACCCCTGCTGACCTGCCGCTGAACTACATGAGCCGTTGGGAGGGGAACTGTCCTGGGCACAAACTGTTGTTATTCTGGCGAGAAAGCACTGGGAAACTAGTGCAGCAGAGCAGCCACGACCCATCCCTCCCTTCTGATGGGCATCGGGGTAAAATTAAACAAGGCTGCATGGTAATCGCCTTCATTTCCAGCCGTGCCTGTGACCACTGGCGGTGAAGGTGTGTGTTCTAGCTTCCACGTGCGCTCCTCTGCAGCCTCCACTCTAGACCTGTATCCCTCTGCCCTCTTCCCACCACCCATGCTCTTGGCCCTGTCTCGACTGGGAATCGAACCTGGGACGCTTCGGTACTCAGGCTGATGCTCTAACCACTGACCCACGCTGGCCAGGGCCAAACACCTGACAGCTTACCCTGGGAGCAGGCCACCCTTCCTCTCACTGCTGAACGGAGGCATTTACTGACCTAATTTGGCTCCTTTTCTCAGCAGCGTGACCACTACCGAGGTGTTTCGACAACCAATGGCTCTGTCCAAGGGACGCATCCCGCTGTGGTCCACGTGCTCAATCACAGCGCCCTTGTCCACCAGGTACAGCACCTGCAGGAGGACAGAGGCATGAGGGGCGGCTCCTGGCAAGGGCGCTGTCCCTGGGCCACCTGCAGCGCCTGGCTTAGGAGCTTCTCCTGATTGTCGGTGCCTCTGGCCCTTAGGGATCCTAGGATGGAAATAAAGTTGGCAGAGGACAGAGAAGAGCAGTGGTAGCCATACCCAGAACCCGCTCTGTTAAAGTGAATCTGAAATCAGCAGTGAGGCTCCCCGGGAGGGACATGTGTGTACACACACTCACAGACCATAGGCCGGTACATGCACACGTCACCATCTGTCTGTCTCACCCCCTCCCGGGCCACAGAGATGAGACAAGGCCCCACTCACTTAGGAGGCCCCGTGCAGCAGCTCCCGCATGCTGGAGGCTCCGGCCACGGGCACCTCAGAGACACTCAGACCCACATAGCGGGGAACAGGCTGCATGGATGAGCAGCTTGGGATCAGAGGGACCCGATTATAACTCACTCCAAGGCTTAGGCGTGAGACCTGAATATTGGGACTATAAAGATGGCAAGTTGGTGACCCTGGTACAACAACCAGTTTGATGTGATAAAATAGTTGTCACTTGGACTAAACATAGCACAACAGGAGAAACCACTTTGGCCACTCAAATGGCTCCACTTACTGAATAAGAAGACGGTAGCCAGTTTCATGTCGATCTGATAGATACACCCTATCTGTCCACCTGCTGTTCTAAATGACAACAGAGGGATATACATCCAGAATATATAAAGAACACCTACAAGTCAACAACAAAATCCCAAATAACCCAACTTAAAAATGGGCAAAGGGTCTGAACAGATGTTTTACCAAAGATGATATACAAATGGCCAATATGCATATGAAAAGATGTTCAACATCACTAATCATTACGGAAATGCAAATATTCAAAACCACAATGAGCCTCACCTTGTTAGCATGGCTACCATAAAAACAATGAATAAAACAGAGAACAGTAAGTGTGGGTGAGGATGTGGAGAAACAGGAACCCTGTGCTTTGTGGGTGGGAGTGGAAAATGGTGCAGCCACTCTGGACACAGTAGGGAGGTTCTTCAAAAAATTAAAAATAGAATCACCATTAGATCCAGCAATCCCACGTCTGGGTCTATGCCCAAAAGAATATGCGTAGATCTCAAAGAATTTGTAGGATCTCAAAGACATACTTGCATGTCCATGTTCATAACAGCACTATTCACAACTGCCAAGACGTGGAGAAAACCTAAGCGCCCATAGGTAGATGAATGGGTAAAGAAAATGTACATATACACAATGGACTGTTTATTCAGCCTAAAAAAGGAAGAAAATCCTGTCACGTGCTACCACATGGATAAACCTCGAAGACATCATGCCATTATGCGAAGTGGAATAAGCCTAGCAGGAAAGGACAAATGCTGTAGATTCCACTCACAAGGTACCTCGAGCAGCCCCACGCAGGGAGACAGGATGTGGAATGGGGTTTCCAGGGCAGGGAGGGGTGAGAGTTGTTTTGCAAGGTAAGAATGTCTAGACATCGGCTGCACAGCAGGGTGAGTATAGTTCACACACAGAACTCTTCTCTTAGAAATGGCTCCGGGGGCACATTTTACGTTATTTCGCTCATCACAGTTTTAAAAAAGGTACTAGAATGCTACACTCCTTCACTGTTCCCTGTTGTTGGTAAGCTGCAGGATTTGGTAAGGCAGTACGAGATAAAAAGTGAACGTGTAATAGGTGAGGCTCAGTGAAAGAGCTATTTCTGAAAATCAGTATTAAGTACAGTTTGCAGTGCTCGGGACACAGAGACCATTTAACGCTGATGTCACTGCCTTTTAAAAGCATCAGACCCAGATGTGCAGGCGACAATGGCGTTTGTCCCAAGGTCCACAGCTTCTAGCAACGTAACCCTGTCTCTCCAGGTAACCCTGACACCGGGCATATTAAATGCTCAAAAGTGATAACTCTAGAGGAGCTGACTGTCGGTGCCTCTGGCCCTTAGGGATCCTAGGATGGAAATAAAGTTGACAGAGAACAGAGAAGTTCTCTAGTGCCTGCTGGGACCAGAGATGTGAATCCTGACAAAGGCATGGTTTCTACCCTGAAAAACAGTTTTCAGCTCTTAGTTTATTAAGGTTTTATTCCCTACATCTCAATTAGGCTTAAGCATCAGTCAAGAGATAAAGATCGCGCCCAAAGCATTCTAGGCAATGCCATATTGGCTTTAAAAACAAACCAGCTAATTATTTGATTAGCAATTTCTCATATACATATAAGTGATTTTTAAATGATCTATATAAGAATTCTATTTATACGGGTTACTATAAGAAAATTAAACTGCACGTGTGTGTGTGTATGTGTATCCATTGTACATACAGCTTGTCAGCATGTATTTTTAAGCCTTTCAGAGTCTATTCAAATCTTTACTACATTCTGGAATAGATTGTCACACAATTAAATAAAAACAAAAATATCCTATAATACAACACACACACACTCACACACACATGCTCACACACACATGCTCACACACACACACACACTCACACACATACACCACACACACACATACACATACACACACACACACACTAACCACACTCAGGCGCACGCTCTCTGGATGTGGTTCAGGTCCTGGTTTCTCTGTGGCATTGGACCTGCACGCAGGGCAGGTGAGCAATGTGACCACCGGCGGTACCTACGGTCTCTGCGTCGCCGTAGAAGGCTGCCAGGTCCAGGGGGGTGCGGCCATTCTTGTCCATCTGGTCTATCTCGGCTCCTTCCTCAACCAGGAACTGGACCACGGCCCTGTGACCTTTCAGACAAGCCCAGCTTAATGCTGACAAACCCTCTTTGTCCAGAGAAGAAAGGGCGGCACCTGAAAGAAAAAAGCCCAATCATAGACTGTGAACTCCTCAAGACAAAGCCCGGACGCAGGTGCTGTGAGGCCAGAAGCTGACTCGGGGACCGATTATCTCGCTGAAGCTGACTGATGGGTATGCAGCTTCATTACCTATTCTCTCCACTTGTTCAGGTAGAACATTTCGGTAACAGAAAGACTTAAACTTAGAATCAGGAAGTACTGAACGAGTCCGCCAAAGCTCTTTTCTTTGTCCATCCAATAGACACCCATGAGGGGCAGACAGTGCTGCTACCTTTTGAAAGGAGAAATTCCACGGTGCTCAAGTGCCCTTCGCATGCGGCCACCATGAGGGGTGTCCGGCCCTGCTTGTCGCTTAGGTTCACGTCGCAGCCGCGTTCCAACAGCAATCTCACGATCTGAAATACACACACCAAGTTACGACCTCCCTGCTCTATTTTATACCCTGTCCTCTATCCCCAGGCAGGATTGTCCACCTTTCAAAGTCGCAAAAGGACTCTCTTCCTTTAAAAGCCCCACTAAATTGTGTCACCCGTGTGGCCTGTAGCAATTTTCTATTGTCTTCCTTTGAACAAAATCTCCTTCCAGATGTAGACATTTAAAACCATGCAAGCACAGGACCTGGTGCAATCACAATCAAGCAGTGACCACACAGCCAGCGGGGCTAGTGGGATAACTGAGCAGAACTAAAGGGGCTGAAGCCACACTCCTGCAGTACAGGGCGCAGGGGAGGAGGTGCAGGCTGAGGGGTGGGTGCAGGGAAACCACACCCATGCAATCTGCTCTTCTGAGACTCAGCTTGGTGGGTGGTGTGATGTTCACAGCGGGCCATTTTCAGCAGAGCTGCCTGCAGGAGAGTCTCGCTTGGGACCGTGTCTTTAAAAATGTTTTTTAATATATTTTTTAAATATATCTTTTTATTGATTTCAGAGAGGAAGGGAGAGGGAGAGAGAGACAGAAACATCAATGATGAGAGAGAATCGTCTCTAACTGGGGATCGAGCCCGCCATCTGGGCAGGTGCCCTTGACCGGAATCGAATCCGGGACCCTTCAGTCCATAGGCCGATGCTCTATCCACTGAGCCAAACCAGCTAGGGCTGGGACCATGCCTTTCAGTGCACGTGATGAAGTTGGGGAGCAAAACGAGGAAACCAGAGAAGTGTCTCATACAACTACCACCCGGAGGGAATGGCTTTACACAGGGGCAGTCCAGTCTCTCTCTGCATATCCATTTGATCACCACGGGAGAAGGGGGCACACTCCCATGCTCTCCTGTTCTTGATACACCAACAAATGTTTCCCAAACTTCCCCATGACGTAGGAAACAGACCAGGAGAGAGGATTAGCCAGGGCATCATGCAGGGGTTACAGGGAATGCATGCTACACACCAAGCCCCGGGAAATAAAAGGAGAAAAGCCGAAATATTGGTGGGGGGCATTCACAGCTCCTACCAACAGAACTGGCAGGAATCGGGAGAGATGCAATACCATGATGCAAACCTGGGTCTAGAAAATTCTCCCTCTAATGAACATGGCAAGGTGCATTTATCTGTTTGTTGCTTGTGTGTAACCTGGTGCCAGGCATGGGGTAGGTACGTGGCCACTGTTGACAAAATGAAGGAACAGATGACCGAACGCTGCTCTCAAGGGCCCCATGTTCCGTGACTGAAGGACAGCGAGCCACTCACACACAGTGACAGAAACCAGGCTGACCCGCAGTTCTGGCCAAAGGGAGCGTGTGCTCTTCCACAGAGCACGAGAGAACCATTCTTCCTCCGGGATGTCGGACAAACGGGCGCACAATCACACCAACAACAGACCCATCACAGCAAGTCCTCTGTTATAATGGGGCCACCCACTCCATTGCCCCGGCCCAGGTACCAGGAAGCCGCTGTGGTCTCCAACCTGGTGATCAGCCTTGCTCCTGGCCGCTGCCCACCCGGCTGCCTGTCAAATGCACACCTTTACTGGCAGGTGATATAGACAGCACCAGCAAAGCCAGGGCACTGGCCACATGGGGCTGGGGAGCGACGGGCGAGAGGGAGCTCTGTCCCCATCCATCCTTCCCGAAGCAGTCGGGGCCCGCGGGGTACCTGCCAGTGCCCTTGGCGTGCTGCACAGAACAGCGGCGGGACGCCTCTCCTGTTGGTCTGGGACACGGCCGCTCCGCGCTCCAGCAGCAGCTCAGAGACCTCCAGCTTCCCGCGTCCTGCAGCGGCCGTCAGGGCTGAGGGAAGTCACAGGGGACACTGTTAGGACGTGGTGGTCAACGGTGCCACCCATTCTCTGACTCTCCTGCCACGGAGAGGAAGGGGGCTGTGTATCCGTGCCCCCGGCCCCTGAACCTGGGTGAGCTCTGAGACCAAGAGCACAGCGAGAATGAGGCTGCGTCTGGGCCCAGGTCCTGGAGACGAGTGACTTCTGCGTCCTCGGAACACTCATTCTCGGGACCCAGATGCCAGCGGTGGGGAGGCCCATGCTGCCCGCGGGGAGGCCCCCAGGGAGAACCGCAGCCCAGGTCTGGCCGGCAGCCCTGGGGGAGCTCTCAGCACACAGCCGACTGTGTGGGCCATCCTGGAAATGGATCCCCAGGCCGAGCCTTCCTACACCTGTGAGCAGGGCCCAGCCACCATCTGCAGACTCAGGAGTCACTAAGTTTTTGCTACATTGTTGATTTCTTACAGCAAGAAATAACCAGGCAATAGTGCCTCACAAACACAGAGATCAGTATTACTGTCCAATCTGGCCTTTTACCCTAAAGGCATGCATTTCATCCAACAAGAATGACTGAGGCGGCCAAGAGCGTATCCTCTCATTCCTGCCTTTGCAGAGCGTAGAACCTCCATAGCAAGTCACAACTGGAGATGAAGAACATCCCAAAAGGGAAGTCAGATTACAGAGGCCCCGGGGCTCGGCAAGGAGCCCAGGGTGATCCGGGGGCAGTGAGCGGCCAGCTGGTAGCGGGGTGCTGTGGGAGCAGCCAGGATAAGTATGGCCTGAATGGAAAGAGACGACGGAGCAAAGGTTGGCCAACACCCTCACGCCAGTGACTGTGCTCCCACCCAAGTCCTGATTCTTAATGGGAGGGGTGCCAAAAAGAGGGGCTTAGCGAAAAGGGGGGCCTCTGCTATGTCATGTGAATCACTGTCTAGAGCAGCGGTTCTCAACCTGTGGGTCATGACCCCTTTGGGGGTCGAACCACCCTTTCACAGGGGTCACCTAAGACCATCGGAAAACACATATATAATTCCATATTGTTTTTGTGATTAATCACTATGCTTTAGTTATGTTAAATTTGTAGCAGTGAAATTGGGGGTCACCAGAACATGAGGAACTGTATTAAAGGGTCGCGGCATTAGGAAGGTTGAGAACCACTGTCTTAGAGGAAAAGACGTAGGTTCTGGGGACAGTGCCAGGCCAGACGAGAAGCTTTTCGTGGAAAAGGGGACAGGAAGGGACTGAGGACGAAGGGCAGAGACGCCTCGGGAGGGAACCTCTATGACACAGAGGAGGAAGGAGAGGTCGCAAGTGATGCCCGGTCTATTCCTGCTGCCTGCTGGGACGCTCTGTGTTTAGACACAGCCTCATGCTAACAAATTCCAGCTTTCAGAACAGATCGTGCGCTCCTACTAACCAGTACGGCCTCTCGGTGTGAAGACGGGGCGATACAGGAACAGGCGCTCGCAGAGGTGAAGTCCATCCGAATGCCAATGAGCTTACGGGGAAAGTGCCCACCTTATTCGTAATCGCGAGACACGCATGTGGGACAGTGGGGACGCTCACATGCCGCTGCGGGACTGAGGACTGGGGGACCCACCGACACCACTGATGAAGCTGAAGGTGCACACACGCTACCACCTTGTAGACACGTGCCGGGGGTGGGTGCCCGCGGAGTGCACTGAGACACACGTGCCACGGGCTCGCGCAGCCCCCGCTGGAAGCAACCCAGCGGGCCATCAACCGGAGGAGGCATCCTAACTAGTGGAATGGCCAAGCAAGGACCACAAACACTATGCCGCTAAATGCAACACAAGGGGTCCGTTTCACAAACTAAACATCGATCCTAAGAAACAAAGCACAGCAGCAGAGGCACAGGGTGACTGTTCACACCGGGGGTGACACTGGGCACGGCTGCGGCGGTCCTGGGAGAGGCCCAGGTGTGGGCCCGGCTCCGTGCGAGCCCCTGGTCTGCGTCCGGCTCTCCTGGTGTCCTGCTCTCTTGCACCTAAGACCCGGGCGGCCAAGTACTGAGGACCGCAGCCTTCCGCACGCACGGCTCGGCCCGACGTCCTCCTCAGAACCCCTCTCGGCACAGGCGGACTTACCTGCTCCGACTTCCCATCAGCCCGGCAGCGTGAAGCCCCGGGAGCCACACACACAGGATATACACCGGACGTCTGGGCCTGACCCATGCCAGAGAGCAGTTCCTCCAAGGAACAAAGATGTCCCCACAGACCTTCCCGCGGGTCGCAGGGCACTGGGCCTGTGACGCCACCTCTCCCCGTGTCACAGAGAGGCGCCCACACCTGCCCCACAGACCCCCGAGCTGTTTCCATCCCAGAGCCCCACACGGGGGATGTGCGCCAGGAGGGGCTTGTCATCAGCCGTCTTACTAAAGCTGCCACCTGTCGCCCTCAGGGTTTCTTACGGCTACAGGAGGGTCCCTCTCAACAACAGCTGCCGTGTTACGACGGATTTTCTCTGGACGGTGCCACCAGAATGCAACGTGGACACAAAGCGTGAGCCACTGCTGCTCCCGCGGGGGGGCCGTTCCTACCCGTGTGTACGCAGCCTCGTTGTCGCTGACTTTACATCTAACTTGAAAAGAAATGATGAATGCCGTGAACAGGACAGAATCTGTGTCAGTTGTATAGACTCCTGCATTGGGCTGGCGGTGGGAGGTTCCCATATCCAAGATGTTTGAAAACCAGTGGCCAAAGCGATCCTGTCTGCACGGAGAGTCCACACTAGAGGGCCGTGGCCTGCTGTCCAGGGCATGCCCAGCACATGGCGCCCCGCCATCGTGCTAACGTTAATGATTCCTAAACCCCGGGCCACCTTTATATGCATTATCTGGACGGATCTGCACATGCCCCCTGCGAGTGGCGAGTGGGATGAAGATCCAGGCCGTGAGCCACGCTTCCTGGACCTGCTGCTCTTTGCACCCGCCCTCCAGGTAGGGAGGCCCTCCTCTTCCCTCTCCTCCACCGGCAGCTGAGCGTGACAAGCAACACAGGAGCGCACACACACACACACACACACACACACACACACGCTATGGGCAGGGACAGGGCGGCATGTACGCAGCCACCAGGAGAAGGAATAAGCTCAGGGCTTCCAGGAGGTGAGGTCTGAAGCAGCTGATCCACCGGAACACTCCATCCTCTCTCATTTGGTAACCAAGCTTCGTCCGCATTATAAATGGGTCCTTTAAATCAGAATGTCTGCTGCAGCTGCTACTGAATTTCTGCAGCAGCAGCACATCCCCCCGAGACAGGCCGGCTCTAAAAATAGGGCTCAGTGCTTTCAGGAGGCGCCAGAGAAGCCAGAAGCTGGAGCAGCTGACACGACAGCGCCCCCAGGCCCGGCGACGGGGCTGGGTCCCGTTCTCTTCCCACACAGGCTGTCTTCTGTGCATTTAGCCATGAACTTCCTTCCGAGGGGCTGAAGCCCGCTGGGAGTGGCTCAGCGCTTCCGCAGGCCTGCGGGGATCCCCCTGCACACGCAGTCTTACCAGCGCTCACTGTCCGGTGACGCCAGTGAACAACAGGACCTGTGCTGTCCTTTTCCTGCCGAGACTGAGTATTCTGGGCCGCGTCCCGCAGGACCCCCGAGGCTGGGCTGCGTCTGGGTGTCAGCAGCCCCAGGATGGAAGGATACCATATTCGGGAATAAGCTAGCCCGAAGACTCGGCAACGCATGCTTAAACAAACAAAATCAAGGCACAGCTCTGCTCAGGAATCCCAACTATTCCGCTCAACAGGCTGACCTCTGAGCTGGCCACCAGGCTCCAGCGAGGGTCACTGCACACGGCCCGGTCAGAACTCAGGAGAGGGGACCGGGCAGGACAGGGCGCCCTGGCCATGGGCGAGGCCTTGCCTGCCGGCCAAGGAAACCCAAATCAAAACGACCACATGCCATGTTTTAGGATCCGAACTGGACACAATTTCTTTCACCTGCAAAATCCTTAACTGGATGGCACTATTGTAATTAAATGCCCCTGCAAGCACCTATCTTTTCCTGACGATTCTGAGCGATTTTACCCCAGCAATACTGTCCCCTCTGTCTCCAGAGCATGAGTAGCTTTGTCTCGGCAGATACTCACTTTAAGAAAACCGACCTGATACGCGACAGTATGAAGTTACTGACATCAGTGAGACACAGTTCTTTGTCAAATGGATTGTTTCCAGGGATCTCTTACGGTCTAGCGATGTGACTTACAAAAATGCAACTCTCACCTTGCGAGGGACACAGGCATTCCATAAGCAGGGCTGCCTGTAACAGTCTATGGCAGGTCCGTTGTCAAACACCTGCTAACCCTCTCCCCTACAGGCTTCTGTCTCCACTCTGGAGGCTGAGAGAAGGGGGACAGGTCAGTACCCACAGAGGCAGGGAGCAACCTCTTCACACATCACACACTGACGACTCAAACCACCCGCCGAGGCCGGGGCTAGCACGTTAGCCGCAAAGGTGCACGCCCTAAGAGGGCACTCCCTGCTGGCCGGGCGGCTGAGGGCGGGCAGTGGCTCAGCTATGCCTGCATGCTTGCTTTTATTTGTGCAATTTATCTACTAATATATTGGCTTTCCCCATCATTTATAAAAACGAGTGGAAAATGGGAAAAACCGAAAGTGCCAATATTAGTAGTAAGCAGCGGGGTTCTCTTAAAAGTCACCTAGTTGCAACTAAGATGGAAACCGCTGGATGTGACGAAGGCAGGGAGTGAGGTTTGAACCTCCGCTGAAGGCTCAACGGGCGAACCACACTCAACTGTAAAGGAGGAAAACAAAAGTAAAAAAAGTGTTTGCAAAACACTGGAAAATTCTCAGCGATTTTATCTAAGAGGTAAAATATAATTAGGGATTTCATGATTTAAAAAAACAAAACATAAACATTTGGAAATGGCAGCCTCTCCCCTCCACTTTCTAACAACTGACCCTCGAATGGTTACAGCAGAGGGGGAGCACGGCCTGTGCCTGGCTTTGCTGCCGTTTGGGGCTGGGCTGTCACACGGAGGCCTCAGAGAGGCTGGCCCCAGAGGAATTCCTGGATGAAGGTGGGTCCCCCACTTCCGCCACCCCAAAAACCAGGCAACACCCCCCCCTGCACCTCCTAGGAACAGGGCTGAGACTTATCAACAGCCAACCTCACAGCCTGACTTTGTTAGGCCTTTCCTTCCATCGCTGAGGGAGGGAGGCAGAAGCACACACTTCCCAGCAGCGATCCATTCCTCGTCGCCACACAGACAGGGCCGGCGTTTGATCGAATCCTCAGCTCAGCAATGTGCGGCCCCAGTGAAACACGTGCAGACTGCCCTTCCTGAGACACGTCCAGGGGCCCGAGAGGCCGGGGCAGCCCCGCCTGGACAGAGCCTGTGCTGGGAGGGGCGGCCCAGGACCTCATGAACAGGAAGCCGGCACTGCCCACAAGCTCTCTGAACCTCACAGGCACTTGTTTGAAACACCTTCCTGATTGTTCTGACCCTTCCTTGTTGTTCTCTGCTTGGCAGAAGGCTCCCAGGAGGGCCTACAGGGGCAGGTGGAAGGCCGGGCGGGGTCAAGGAGAGGAACTCTGTGTTACAAAGCAACAGGCGGCAACCAAGCAGCACATAAAAAACACGTTGCCTCCCCCACCTCATCCACCCACCTCCCATGGAGCCCCTAAGAGAGGCGAACACAGGCAGGGGTCTAACCTGAGGAACCAGGACACTCGGACACGTGACCAGTTCCAGTGTCAAAACACACTGTCAGCCCTGGCTGGTTTGGCCCAGTGGATAGAGCACTGGCCTGTGAACTGAAGGGTCCCAGGTTCGATTCCTGTCAAGGGCATATGCCCAGGTTGCAGGCTCAGTTCCCAGTAGGGGGCATGCAGGAGGCCGCTAATCAATGATTCTCTCTCATCATTGATGCTTCTCTCTCTCTCTCCCTCTCCCTTTCTCTCTGAAATCAATAAAAATTATTAAACAAACAAACAAAACAAAACACGGTCAGTCTCCGTGCATAGATGAAAGATAAAACATGAGCCTCCAGCTGCCAGGGAATTCTTTAAAGAAATAAAATGTGCAATTGCCACTAAACAGGACTTCATCTGTGACCAACATTCTCCTCTATTCTTCCTATCTCTAAAGCATTGCAAAATAACTAAGATCCTAGCACTTAAACATTTCAATACTATATCAAGTCCAAATGCATAGCATAAACTAATAATATATGTTAATGATAATTAATTAATATTGATAATCACCTTATCACAACCCTGGCAGCATAGCCCCTCTGCTGAACACTTACTCTGCTAAGCACTGGGCACAATGCTATGGATGAATTCTAATTTCCCCTCAACAAGGACCCTTGGAATTGGATGATTATGTGCATTTTATCAGGGAAAGGAAGAGTCGCATTATTTGCCCCAAATCATGAAGCCAATCAGTGTCAGTCAGGAATTACCCCCAGCAGCTGGTAAACCTGGAGCCATGTTATCAAAAACAGGACGATCTGCCACAGTTTAACAATGTACTATGACACTGTGAGGTGCTTCCTGTGCGATGATTCATGGAATTAATCACACATTCATGTAATACACAGCCAACTTCCGTGAGGCAAGTACCACTCCTCCGTTTTAACCGATGATGAAAATAATGCCCAGAGATGTTAAACAACTTGCCTAAGGTCACACAGCTCATGGGAGGCAGGGACAGGCCTGGGAGGCAGGGTGTCTGACGGGAGTCTGAGGTCTTCATTCCTACGCTGCTGCCTCCAGGAAGTCTCCTTTCAAACTGTCCGACTAATCAAGCTGCCTACGAATGTTGTTTTAGACCCAGAGGGTAGGAAAACACATTTCCTCTCTGAAGAACGATGACACTTTCTCCCAGGGACAGTCAGGATAGTCTACAATGGCCGTGCTCCCTCCTCACCGTGGGCACGTGGCTTCCTAAGGCCCACACCGCAGTGCGGCCTCGTGGACACTGAGACCTGGGGCAGGAAGATGTGTGCTGCTCCTCGGGCCCTGTCCCTGACGTTTCCCCCTTCAAATGAGCCTCTTCACACCCCTTGAGGAACCATGTGTGCTATAAATAACGTGAACTCCACTTAAAAACTATTTCCTATAATGTGGGTGACATCAGTCACATTTCATACAGACGTTGTTCTAAAAATCTCTCAGAAGATCGCAGCTCTGAGCAGCTGTCACTTCCGAACTGTGCTGAGAGGGCTATTTCTGAGAGATCCTCTTACACCGAATTATTTCAGGCCCGTGCAAGGGGCTGCTCTCCCTGCTCTCCTAAAGGGCAGGGCCTGTGTGCTGAGGACAGTGACGGGCGGGCCAGCACGCAGGGCGCCCGTGTGATCACAGAACCATTTTTTACACGCTCACCTCTGGTCTCAGAAAAGCAAAAGAAAGCAAGAAAGAATCCACATATCATTTCCATAAGAACCTGAAAGAATCTATATGGATCTGTAGTGGTGCTGATGAGCCACCCGCAGTCCTAGGAGTGACTGACGGAAAGACAAGCAACAGTCTGCAGGTAGGAGGCTTTCGGCTGTCACGATGTGAGAGTACAAGTTCTTACATTGAGAGCAGAAGCCTGTTTTTTAAAGATGGATATGAACCCGACCGGGGTGTGGCTTGTGGTTGAGCATCGACAGGAGGTCACGGTTGGATTCCCGCTCAGGTCACATGCCCGGGTTGTACTCGATCCCCCGTAGGCCAGTAGGCGGTGTGCAGGAGGCAGCCGATCAGTGATTCTCTCTCACCATTGATGTTTCTATCTCCCTCTTCCTCTCCCTTCCTCTCTGAATCAATAAAAATATATTTAAAAAATAATAATAAAGATGGATCTGAGGAACCACTCACCAGAATGGTGACTATGTACAAAAACAGCAACAAGATGTGGGCACTGGGGATCCAGCGATCAGTCATGTGCCCTGAGATGCGCTCTGTGCTTTCAACAGGCCTCGCTCCTCACCCCTCTCCTGCCTGCAGGGCAGGGCACACCCAGGCCAGGGCCAACCCCAGGGGTCTACTGAGCAGGAAGGGGACAGAGGTGGACAAACCCGTCCCCTCAGTTCTTACCCCCAAGCCCCTCACTGTTGGGGGACCCCCACGCCCATCACCCTTCTTCCAGAGCTTGGGTTACTCGTTTCCCATGTCCCCCAGTCCCCCAGTTTGTCCTCCCTCTTACAGGGCTGTGGGTGACCCCACCCCAGCCCTTCCTCTCAGGGTCCTGAGCTACCCCTCTCGCATCCTCTCCAGGGTCCTGTGTTCCCTAATGTTCCCCTTCCCCCCACCCCTACTTCCAAAGTCCTGGGTTACCCCTTTTCCAACCATCTAGGATCCTGGATTTCCCCCACCCCGTCATGGGCCATCCCCTCCCTCACACCCTCAGGGTCCTGGGTTACCCTCTTTCCTCACACCCTCGGGGTCCTGGGTTACCTGTGTTTCCTCACACCCTCTGGGGTCCTAGGTTGTCCCTCGTCCATGCTTTTACACCAAGGACAACCAAGAACCTCTATTTCTGACTTGACTGACAGAAACCTGGGTTTCCAGGGACCTTTCTTCACTTTCCTAGGACAAACCTGAGCAGAGGAAGGAACGCCTGGACAAGTATTTTCCAACAGCAGTGCGGGCGAGATGCTCAGGACCTCAAAAACACCGAATGCCAGTCCCTCAGCTTCTCCACGGGATACTTTCAGCAATTCCTGAGCACAGACTCTCCACGGGCCCCAACAAGCAGTGGACAAACGCTTTTCCTTCCAGGCTTTCCCTGGAAATTCTGCCCCGGGTGTGCATACATAGGTGAATGCCAAAAGCTTCTCTCCATAAAAAGTAAGGTCGAGTTCCAATGAGCAAAGGGTCACCTCTCACTCAACCATAAGGCATCCCGTTCCCCGGGGGCCATGCCCTGGCTCTGGGGAAGCCTTGGGTGTGGTAAGCTCACACCTGGGCCCACCTGCCATTCAGAACTAAAGGACACCCCCTCCAGGGGGATGGGTAGGGCCACAGAATGGGAAACTAAAATAGTTCCGTGGAGACAAGAGTGAAAGTTTTAAAACATCAAGGATGAAGTGCAACTGTATTTCATGGCCCAGTAAGGAAAGAGGTGTGAGAACCCTCTTCCCGGAGACTGGCCTGGAAAGGCCCCACCCCAGCTGCCAGGCCTCAGACTCAGGTTCCAGGGGTGGTCAGACTTTGCTTTATTTGCACATAAACTGACAAATGCTGAAACAGAAGGGCCTCTATACCCTGCAAAGAGCTGGAAGTTCTGGCCAGAAACACAGACAGCAGTCTCCCAGGCGTGAGAGTTGCCTGGAGTGTGGAAACACAGTTCATCTGACAATTCACCACGGCATGAGGTCACCAGGTGAGCACCGCGCAGCTCTGACCATTTCAGGCTGGGCTAATTCACATCCAGCACCCACACGGAAACGGCAACTCTGTTCGGTCGGGACTTCGTGGGAGCCAGACTTACCTGTCATGGCTGTGGAATGCCTGAGACAGAGATCGCACAAGCATCGGATGGGCTCCTGTCATGTTCCAGGCTGCCCGGAAGCCAGGAGACCGAGGCCATCTGCCAGGTCTGGAGCATCCCAGAGCAAGGGGCCTGGGGCTGCAGGGCGGAGCGCTGGGCGGGAGACACTCCAGCAAGCCCAGTCCCTGGCAGCTCCTGGGGCCCTTTTGGGCTCACCTGTCTGGTGTTGAAGGGCCCCTTACTCCTCCCCTCCAACCTCCGCCCGGTCCCTCTATACCACCTGAGTGAGCACGAGGAGCTACTGGACTACAGCACTGGTTTTGACGGGCTGAATCCTCAACATCAAACAGACATAAGGAGCAAATGGCCCCAGAAGCTGGTGAAAAGGGAAACTTACGTTAAGCTCTGCTCTAGAACTCAGGCAGAGATAGCCTAAGTTGTCTAAAAGCCATAGATTTACTGCCATAAACCCTACACTAAGCACTGTTACCATTTTAGATGAAATCTACTATATATTTTCTTGTCTCTTTAAACCTAAGATAGGAACCATCCCCCCTCTGTGATGACATTTGGTGACTAGGTCATCAGCAGGGAGACACCTGGCGTACTAAAGGTGCACGGCTGTCTCTACCCCCACCATCCCCACCTGGATTGGGCCGAGTGACAAGGGACCTCACACAGGTCTGTCCTTCCCTATGGCCCCTCCCTCTGACTGTCAGCTGTCATTCTCACGGATGACCTGCTACCTCCAGTCAGCACCAGGCATGAAAACCACACATTGGCAACACACGGTAGATACCCTGGGATTGCAAGCGTCTCTTCTGGCAGAAAAGTGGGGAAGGACTCTGCACAGATTTAGCACCCCCACTTCTGGGACATGGCATCACCACGCGGAAAACCAGGGGCCCTTCAACGGCAGGCAGGTGAGCCAAAAACAGACCCAGGAGGCCCTGCCTTGCAACCCCAGCAGCTGGTATTTTAAAGACCAGCTACTCACAGCTGAAGCAATACTGACAGACTTGTAGAAACTTACACACGGTTGGTGTGGAGAGCGGCTACAGGGTTTGGACAGGTTCAAGCCTTGGATGATGAGAGGGCACAGTCCTCTCATGGCCACCTCCAAGTCTCAGCTTGGAGGGAGAGCCCTCCCAGCACAATTATAGCCAACAGCTGTAGTTGTAGCTTGAACCTATGGTCCGAACACGTGGCCCCACGTGCCTGAGTGATGTGGGCTTGATAGAGTTCAGGTGCATGTAATTGAGTAGGATTGAAACCCACCAGAATGTTGTAAACATCTTGACCACGCCCTTATTTTGCCTCGTGGAATCTGGCTATAAAATAAACACACGGCTTGTGGGCGCTGGCGCTGTCTCTCCATTCGGGAGCAGTGTCCCACCCAGACCCAGCTTTCTTCTCCTGTCTGTCTTTTCTCCATCCTTCACCGCCCCCTCTCAGGGTCACTGAACCTGGCTGAGCTGGCGTGGCACATAAGGCGCCCTGGGGCTGAGTATGCCATGGCCGTGCCGGCTCCCCACAGGTTGGGAGACAGATAATGAATGCATTATCGATACAGACCGTCCAGTTGTTCCCTCCTCTTCCCACTCTCTAGGCAGAATCAGACGCAGGATGCTCCCCTCAAGCTGCTGCTGGAGACAGACAAGCCCCAGGCTAAGTGTCTCGGTCACAAATCACCACTGACCACACCCAGGGATGAGGACCAAACAAAACCAGGAAGTGAAACAACCGCTTTCACTTCCAAGGGTCCCCAGCAACTAGAAGCAGTACACAGAGCAGTGCGGCCGGTGCAGGTGGGGGAGCCACAGGTCGCTGCCCGGTGAGAATGAGGACTGTGAGCTGGCCTACCCACTCACGCTTATGCTCTCCAGGAGATATTTGGGCTCAGGTAACGTGGACCTTCCGTGGCCAAATCCCAAACACAGGCCTCACGATCTGGGCAGTACCCCAAATTTGTAGATGCGCTCTCATTTAAGGCTTCCTCTGCCAGATTTCAGTGTGCAACTGTCTTTGACAACCACAGGTCTGGAAATGAGGATTTGGGGTAGCAGACAATGACAGTCATTTTTGAAGGAACACAGGAGAAAGGTACCAGATAGGAAATGCAGAGACGGGAAGGCTGTATTTTTATATATACACACACACACACACAGTGGGGCCTTGACTTACGAGTTTAATTTGTTCCAAGACCGAGCTCATTAAGGAGCTCGTTAAGGAGCTTGTTAACTCAAATTACTGTCAACTCAATGCAAAATATCGGCTAAGAGACAGCTGGTATCAAAAAACTCGTTAGTCGGGACACTCGTAAGTCAAGGCCCCACTGTATATTATATTAATGTTTTTTTTTTAAAGAGAGGGAGAGGGATAGAAAGTTAGAAACATCGATGAGAGAGAAACATCATCAATCAGCTGCCTCTTGCACACCCCCTACTGGAGATGTGCCCACAGCCAAGGTACATGCCCTTGACTGGAATGGAACCCAGGACCCCTCAGTCTGAAGGCTGATGCTCTATCCACTGAGCCAAACCAGTTAGGACAAGACTGACTATATTGACACAGTCCACAGAGAGCCCACTGGGGACCTTTACACCCAAGAAACAGTGATTAACTTAAAAAAAATCCTTCGAACTCTGGGCTGATGACGTTCACCCTGCGCCTGCTGAGGAAGGGCATGCGTACTCCCCAGGCTGCAAAGTGGTCTGAAGGGCGCGCTTCCGAAGGCGGGGGCTGAGCTGTGATTCATCTTTTCAGTAAGGTTGATGGGAATAGTGGTTTCTCTTACCTGTCTCTTTAGCTATCAGCCTAGCAGATTCTCAAGGGGGTCGGGGATCCTAAAATTCATGACGGGTCAGCAAGAGACACAACAGACTGCTCACACAAGGCCCTCACATGCAGCCCTTCTCTGGATTTTTCTTCCAGAAAGAAAAATCTTCAGTATTAAAGGCTGGGGATTCCCCTTTGGGCTCAGTGTGCCTGTTAACTACTACTAGACCTGGCCACCATCGCCACCACGGGCACCCCTCATTCTGTGTCACTGCACAAAGCCCCCCAGTGGTTCTCTATCTGTCCCAAAGCCACAATCACCTGGCACGACCTGGGATGCCTGCTAAGAAAACTGAGTGTGGGGCTCCCCTAGACCCGTGGTAGGCAAACCATGGCTCGCAAGCCACATGCGGCTCTTTGGCCCCTTGAGTGTGGCTCTTCAACAAAATACCATGTGTGGGCGTGCACGTACAGTGCGATTGAAACTTCGTGGCCCATGAGCAGAAGTCGGGATTTTGTGGAAGAGCCGGTATTTTGTGGAAGAGCCACACTCAAGGGGCCAAAGAGCCACATGTGGCTCGTGAGCCGCGGTTTGCCGAGCCGCAGTTTGCCGACCACTGCCCTAGACATAACAAATCAGGATGTTGAGGCACTGTTCCCGGGGTTCTTATCATTGGGTACATTTGGACGAGATTCCTTATCTTCACCACGATCCTGGAAAGTAGGTTCTATTTACCGCATTTGACAAGGAGGCAGAGGAACTTGCCCAAACCTGCGACACCAGCCACTGGAAAGGCAGGAATGGGACCCTCTGACTAAGCACCATGCAAAGTCCTATTTTGCCACCCACAACACTATAGGGAAGTGGACGGAAGCTTTTCTTTCCTGAGCTTACAGAGCAGCCCGTACTATCTAAATGGGGTGGGGAAAGACTCCATAAAGAATTAAAGGCAATATTTAAATCTACTCACATTTAGCCCCAAGCATAACCCAACTCTGTTCAGGGTTCTGCGCTCTTCCTGGAACAGGGGCCAGGCCACCTTCTCCGTAGACACCAGGACAGACTGGCACTAACGCCACACACACACACACACACACACACACACACACACACACACACACACACACGGTGGCAGCCCCGAGGGAAGGCCTGCACCCCACCCTCACCCTCCAAACACCTGAGGCTTTTCTTAAGTATGAGTTCGCTGAAAAACTCGACACACTGCCGTTTGGCTGGTTAGGAAATAATTCAGGAGCATTTGGAAATAAATCTGCACAGGAGAAATGGAAGCCATGTACACTGTGTCTACACACAGCACACAGCCTGGACACACACAGTAAACACCCTTGGCTACATCCACTCAACAACAACTCATAACGTAGAGTCCTATGATGCTGATACCAATTCAGTGCCATGGAAAATCTCAAAGCAGCATTATCCATATTAACCTGACAGGTAACCAACTCAGATCTTCATGGGCTCCCTTCCCATGCTGCAGTTAAACACACACCCCTCCCCCCACAGCGCAGGAAATGGGCTTGGCAGCCTGGCCTCAGTGCTTTAAGCAGCCCCCGAGGCCCCAGGCTGCTCTCATTCCACAGGCAGCCGCAGCCCTATTCACTGAACACCTTGGATTCATCTGAACCCGGGCAGCAGCCCTGCCCTGCTCACAGGAGACCAGGCTGCTTAGGATAAGGGAACACCTTATTCAGGTCTTTCCGGCTGGCATTCATCAGAGGCTGTATTTCTAGCTGACAGTCATCAGATTCATAGGCACTGCTGGTCTAATTCAAAATGATTTGAATTTTAGGAAAGTTTTACGACTCATCTGCTAAGCTTCAAATACCTCAGGATAAAATAACAACAGGGCGATATGCATCCCAAGTCATCCTTAGGACGATTAGGCCCAAACGAGGGCTAAGACATCTGGCATCCGGGCTGGCCCAGACTGTAAGCCGTGGAGCCATAATTACCTGTTTCTCCCCACAGCGTGTCGGTGCCATTGACGTCTATTTCATGTTCCTTTTCCAGTCCCAGCAAGCACTCGACCACCTGTCAGAAGTGGCAAGGTGACTTAATGAGTTCTCATCGCCATATGTGCTTATTGTACCCATGTACCAAAGGAGCGAGTCTGTTGTTTTTTAACCATGATTATCTCATGCTGCACAAGGAGAGAAAATATAATGAAAACCGTTTTCAAGCATAATTCATATGCTATCCACACGTTCACTTTGAGGAGAATTTAAAAAAAAAAAAGGCGCAGTGAATTTCAGCAACGTTGTTCAGGATTACCAAGTATTCGGAATTTTAATGAATTCCAACATGACCCAAATATGCCAGCCTAATCATCAAAGGACACAGGATATCACACAAAGTGCAGCTTCTGCATAAATTGCCCGAAGATGGTGAATCCATTTTCACAAGGAAAGAAAACAAGGCGGTGTGTATCTTTTCAATACAATAAAATAAATAGCATTGTCCAAATGATTTTCATACTGACAGCGTTATTACTCTCTCCTGTGCGGGCACCGACCCCATCAAAGAGCAGGCGGGGTCACAGGTGTGGACGCAGGATGCTGGCTCGAGGGGAATCGGAAGGATGTGAGCCCCGAACCCTTCACTCTGCACAACAGCAGCAGCAGCAGCAGGCGAGGGCAGAGCCATTTTCCCGTCCCCCAATCTGCACCAATGTGGTAGGCTGAACAACAGCCCCCAAATATATCCACATCTTTGTCCCCAAAACTGGGAATGTTACCATGCATGGCAAGCGGGAATGTGCAGATGTGACTACGAATCTTGAAAGGGACGATGACCTTGCATTACCCAGGTGCATGCCTCATATACACCTGACATAATCACAGCGGCCCTTGAAGAGGGACAGGAACAACAGTTCAGAGGAAGGAGGAGATGGGAAGAAGCACAGGTTAAAGTGATGCACTTTGCAGACAGAGGAAAGGGCCATAAACTAAGGAATACAGCTGGCTTCTAGAAACTAGAAGAAAGCTAAACACTATTCCCCTCTAGAGCCTCCAGAAACAACACTGGCTTCCTGACACCTTACCTTTAGCTTTCTGACTTCCAGTCCGAAAGAGAATGGGTGTCTGCTGTTTTAAGCCACTCAAGTCTGTGGTCACTTGTTACAGCAGCATGAGGAAGCTCATACACCCTTCGAGGTGGTGAATGAATCCTGCCCTTTGCTATGAAGTTGTTACTGGTGAGGCTGAGGTTCTTTTGCACAGTATTCTTCTCAGCCAGCTTTAAAACACGCTGAGCTTATCATAAACCCATTATATATAACATTTAACATATTTTTATGAAATATGGTTTTTTTTAAAATAAAACAAGTATTTTTTCCAGAACTGAAACATGTAAGTTGACTGGTATTGTTTCATATTTTTGTAAATCTCTCATGTCTCTCTTAAGAGAGCTGCATCCTCTTATATGCTTCTGCATTCAACTTAATGCAATATATTGTGTTGAAGTATTATGTATGTGTATTTTTAATGTGTGTGTATGTTTGCTCTTGTGTTTTAAATATGAAAAGTTAGCCAGCCAACCAGCTTTGCACCCAAATTTATTCTAAATTATTGTAGGGACAATGGGGACAACTCTTACCAAATACTGGCAACTCTGATCGCTTGAGGATCATACAGAGAGAGAAATACATAGAAGGGAGCAAGTAAAATATTAAATTCACAGACACACTGGTGAGGAGGTGACAATTACACCTGAAACTGAGGAATGCCAACGTCTACCAGAAATAAGTGCTCTATTGAACTGCTGGTGGAGTTTTCCTTCAGTGCAGGAACTGTGAATGGCAAGCGTTTTTACAGGCTATGAGAGCATTGAGTTTCTACTTTTAAAATCTTTCAAATACTCAAGGACAATTTTAGAATTAGGATTCCATCTGATTATTTTTAAAAGACCAAAAGGACAAAAGAATGAATCAAAGTGGGGGTAAAAAGTAAGGCAGCAGGGCAAGAGGATCAAAGTAGAAGAGGGAAGGAAGACAGACATAGACAAGGAAGCCCTGGCTGGTGGCTCAGTTGGTTGGAGCACTGTCCAGGACACCAAAAGGTGGCAGGTTCAATTCCCTGTCAGGGCACGTACTCAGGTTACGGGGTTCCATCTCAGATGGGGATTGATGTTTCTCTCTCTCTCCCTTCCTCTCTTAACAATCAATTTTTAAAAAGGGACAAGGAAGAGCAGAGAATGAACGTTGACTATGATGAAGGACTCCGTGTGGAAGAGGCCTCCCCAACGTGAGCACACATATGCACTTGACACGGTGGGCCTGAGGCTTTCACTCATAGGAAGGGTGTGATGCCAAGACCCTGGATCGTGGTCACACATGGTCAAACCAAATGCTGTTTCTCGAAACCCTCCTTTACCTTCTTTTCTTCCATGCATCAGACTAGCAACTCCAAAGAAGGTGACCTGCACAAGCACCCACCCCAGTGCACCACAGCTTCCAGTTTCCCAAGAGGGAACCCCGCAGCCCCACTCACCGAGCCGTGGCCCATGCTGGCGGCCGCTGTCAATGCCTGCTGCAGGGCGTGGCTCTTCTTCAGTGCACCTGGCTGGGGTGCACCTGCCGACCACTCGCAGGCCAGCAGGTACTGGAGAACGTCGCTGTGGCCCCTCAGTGCGCTGTGGACCAGCGCACACTGGCCTTTCTTATCCAAATGGTCCAACTGGAAGGCAGGAGCAAAGGTCACTGTTAAGCACAGTGGTTCTCAACCTTCTTAATGCCGCGACCCTTTAATACAGTTCCTCATGTTGTGGTGACCCCCAATTTCATTGTTACAAATTGAACATAATTAAAGCATAGTGAATAATCACAAAAACAATATGTAATTATATATGGGTTTTCCGATGCTCTCAGGCGACCCCTGTGAAAGGGTCGTTTGATCCCCAAAGGGGTCGTGACCCACAGGTTGAGAACCTCTGGTTTAGCATCACCTTTGCTCTGAGAACATGGGTCCAACACAAATGCTGTCTGTGTGCAAACACAGGGACTGGGTCCACGTCCCAGTGCGACTTTCTGGAGAACAGAGTCCTGCTGGCATTACTTCGACGGAATGAATGCACTCTGCCAGCTCTCGGGTTCCCTTTGCAGACTGGCTGTCACAGCACACCCTGCTCACTCCCTGTGTCCCTCCAGCAAACAACGGGGAGCTCTGAGTTCTCTGGGGAGCACGTGTTAGGACACAGATCGAAAGCTCAGCCAAAGCCCTGTGCTCACCGACTCCAGTTCCTGGAGGGGGACATTCTAACGGGCTGTGACAGGCTACATTCTGGGGGCGCAGAGCAGTTCTTTAGTCACTAAGCCAGGAGAGCCAGCAAAAGGGAGGGATTTGGAAGACCCAGCTCTGAACAAGGAAGGGACTCTGAATGGCGTCAGATTGGGGAAGGAGGCTGTGTGCAGGCAG
Organism: Myotis daubentonii; assembly: GCF_963259705.1. Taxonomy (NCBI): domain Eukaryota; kingdom Metazoa; phylum Chordata; class Mammalia; order Chiroptera; family Vespertilionidae; genus Myotis; species Myotis daubentonii. The sequence goes on from NC_081846.1 coordinate 56,730,866, forward strand.
GCGACCTGGGAGCTGTCAGCATGTCAAGCGTGGCTACAGAGCCGGGAAGGCCAGCTCGTCACAGAGTGTCTGAGTGCTGCATACCTCCTACAGGCCCAAAGGCAGCAGATAACGTGTCATTCTGTCTACACTCAGGAATACAGACTCTCCTTGCTTCCGAATTCTGGGAATGCCCTGCACCCCCACCCAGAGGCTTTGCAAGACCTTGACCCTTGCCCTCCTACAGATCTTTCAGCTGGGGTGGAAGGGGGCGGCTGGCCTCCGAATAAAGCTAAGTCCCAGTCTGGATGTGGGAATGAGGTGTGCTGATGTGCACTAATGCGCCCCCTGGGAAGGCGTAACAGCCATATTTCTCTTCTTCCTCATACTAAATTAAAGTTCATCCATCCCAAATGTGTTTTTGAGAGGAAAACCAAAAGGGCTCCCACAGTTACTAGAAGCCTAATGTCTTTTTGTTAAACCTTCGGTATCCTAATTAGCAGAAAGACATCACCGATTTCTTTCAATTGTTATTCAAAAGCACCCGCCCCCCTCCCGGCCCCCAAATGAAATGCTTACAGTAAGCCTAAATAGAGTTTACTGTGAGCTCGGCACTGCTCTCATTCAATTTATTAACATCGATAGTCCTAGAGTAACTTATCTAATAATAATGTTAATGCTCACACAACAGCCCTGTGGCAGACACTGTTGTCATGCCCATCTTACAGGTGGGAAGCCTGAGGCACGCAGCCTCAACTACTTGCCCAACGTCCCAGCTGGCAGCTGGAGAAATAAGGATTCTGGGCTGTCTGGCTCCTGGATCCACATGCTCAGGCACATGGCTTCTAAGGCCCACAGAACTCATTTTATTGTTTAAAAAAAAGGCATGAAATGAAATGGGACAAGGAGAGAGAGAAAAAAATGAAACATGTGAATCTTTTCACGCAATTGGTGCTGTTAAATTCTGGTAAGTTCTATCTAGGTCCGCACTTGCAGGCTTTTGAAAGGATGGCCCTACTGGGCCACTGGTGCCAGGAACCCCCGGTAGCCTGCCTCCCCCGGGGCAACAGTAAGCAGAGTAAGAGTTTGGGAGGCAAACACCCAGCCCCTGGCTCTCCAAGGCTGCGCCCTGGAGCACCCACTCAGCGCACCCCTCAGGTGGTATCCCACGGCAGTGCTGAGCTCACCCTTTCTGTTTACCTGGCAATTTCTGTTCAATGCAATTCAACCAGGTAGAGACAAATGGAAGGCTGGCCCAGGGCATAATTCTAACGAGGACATGAAGACATTCCGCCCCCCCCACCCCCCCCCCACCCCCCCCCACCCCGCCCGCCCACTGCCGGGGGAAGGCTGCTGCTTACCCTCGCCCCCTTCTTGACCAGCAGGCACACCAGCTTCATGTGGCCAGCAGCGGCCGCGTAGCAGAGGGCGGTCATGCCGTTCTCGGACATGCCGTCCAGGCAGGCACCAAACTCCAGGAGCAGAGTGACCACCTCCTCATGGCCAAGGTGAGACTGGACGCACAGGATCGGGGCGTTATTCAGCACTTCGGTCCTGTAGTTCACGTTGGCCCCTCCCAAAATCAGGAGCCGGCTCACCTGTTGGATAATGTCCCCCAACAAGATTAAAATCTCACGTAAATGTCACAACATTTGTAACAACTTCCGTGGAGAGGGGCAGTAGCCTCATACTGATCAGGTGGTTCTCAAACTCGAGTGTGCACCGTGTTACCTGCGAACGTGCTGCAAGCGCACATTCTCCGTGGTGGGAATGCAAATGGTGCAGCAGCCACGGAAAAAGAGTGTGCAGGTTCCCCAAGATCCGGCAGTCCCACTTCCGGGAATATTCCAAAGGCAATGAAATCAGGGTCTCAAAGAGGTACCTGCACTACCATGTTCCCTGCAGCATTAGTCACAACAGCCAAGAGATGGAAGCAAACCGAATGTCCCTCGATGGTTGAATGAATAAACAAAATGTGGTATATGCCTGTGTGTACAATGGAGTATTATTCAGCCTCGAAAAAGAAATTCTCACCCTGGCTGAGTGTCAGTCATCCTGATAGGCCAAGGTAGAGGGTTTGATCCCCGGGCAGGACACATATAAGAAACCAATGAATGCATAAATAAGTGAACAACAAATCAATCTCTCTCTCTCTCTCTCTCTCTCTCTCTCTCTCTCTCATCAATGAATAAAAAGAAATTTTAAAAAAGTAAAAGGAAGGAAATTCTGACACATGCTACAACATGGATGAACCTTATGGACATTACGCTAAGTGAAATAAGCCAGTCACAGAGAGATAAATACTATGTGATTCCACTTATATGAGGTACCTATAGTAGTCATATCATAGAGACAGAAAGCAGAATGGTGGTTGCCCAGGGCTGGGGGGAAGGTGTAATGAGAGCTGTTTAATGAGTACAGTGGTTTAGTTTTACATGATGAAGAACTTCTGGAGAGCTATTGTGCAATAATGTGAATATACTTTGCTGAAGCCTACACTTAAAGATAATTAAGATAAAATAGAGACCATAGGAATGATTATGGGGTGGGGGGAATGATGAATAAGGTGAAGGGGAACCTAGCCAATAATATTGTGATAAGTTTGCATGGTGACAGGTGATTACAAGAATTAGTGGGGTGATCACACTGTAAGGTATAAAAATGCCAAATCACTGTACACCTGAACCCAATATCACTAATATATACCAATATCACTAATCTACTTAAATAAAAATTTTTTAAAATATATAGTTAAGATAGTAAATTTTATATTGTTGTATATGGGGTTTTTAAAAAGTATATTTTTATTGATTTCAGAGAGGAAGGGAGAGGGAGAGAGATAGATAGAAACATCAATAATAAGAGAGAATCATTAATCGGCTGCCTCTTGCACCACCCCCCCCCCCCCCCACACACACACCTCCACCACCACCCAACCAGGGATCCAGCCCGCAACCCAGGCATATGCCCTGACCAGGAATAGAACCATAACAGGTTCACAGGTCGACACTCAACCCCTGAGCCACACCAGCCGGGCTTGTGTGTTATTTTTTTAAACTAAAATTAAAAAAATTTAAAAGCACAGTCTCAGGCCCCACCTTCTGGACCTGGGGTGCTGGGGTCAGGCCCGAGAAGGTGCCCTTTCCACAAGTTCCCAGCTTCTACTGATGCTGCTCGTCTGGGGTCCACACTTTGAAAAACCACTGCTTAATCTAATAAAAACAAAACTCCTTTTCCTGGCAATGAAATGATCATCATGGGCGTACATAATTAACAGTGAGATAACAAGGCCAAAAGTAAAGGCAAACACTGACTTTTCTTCACCAGGAAGTGCAGAAAAAGCAGACGCATGAAAATGTGTGTGCCCCTGGGATTGTCAGCAGCACAGGGCTCCTAAAAAAATGGTCTTTTTCTAATTGCCCCACCCACCACCCACTGAAGTTACCTGGATCCAGATATGATCCAAGGGGAAGTTTATCTAGAGATTTAAAAATAAAATCACAGAATACCGTATGCACATTGTAGCTCTACTAATGTCTTCTGCATATCTCCAGATCACTGAAAAAACACACGACAGCCCTTTAACACCTATTAAAATGCCCACTGCATTTCTTCAAACAGTTCCCTTCGGTGGCCCGGGCCAGCATCAATCAATCCCCTGACAGGCTCTGGCAGGCCTCCAGGCTGCCCACGAGGTGTGAAAACCACAGACACTGTGTCGTTCATTTGACTAGAGTCTCAAGGGATCGTTAAAAGATGCAGAAAGATGGGAAGTCATATAAAATTCAAGTTCTCTCAATGATATGTGTCCATGTGAGTAGCTGACAGAATTTTTACAAACTGATAGAAATTAATATTACTAGGTGGTGAGACCACGACTTGGAATCGTGCGCAGCATACGGACAGGTTAGAACCCAAAGTGTAAGCTCTGAAGAGTCCTGGTTGTCCCGGGGCTCGACCCCCAGGTGACCCAGCCCTCCAGCTCCCTCTCTCCCAGCACTTTTCCCTTTACTTCCCCACTTTGGCTACGCTGCTGCGTCCAAAGGCAAGCAGGCCTCAGCCTCAGGGCCTTTACCTCTGTCAGGAACGCCCTTCCCATAGATTCAACGGACAAAGGATTGCTTCCTACAGGTCTCTGCTCTGATGCCAGGACACCAGAGAAAACTTCCCCGCCCCCTCCCCTACAGAACACACTCCCACCACTCTGCCCACGTGCACGCACTTGTGTGCACACACTTGTCCACAAGAACCACCCCCCCATGCATGCATCAACCCAGGCCCTGTGCATCCCCTCCTCACACCCCACTTTCCGGCTCAGCCCCCTGCACCAGGTGCTGGCTGGCAGATTCCAAAGTTCACAGAGAAGAGTGGCAAATAAAGGCCCTCCCGGACAGGATGACCCCATCAGATACCCCCACCCGAGGACACCAGTTACAGTGAAGGAAGGACAGACCGCATACATGTGCTGAGGAGACCCCATGACCCACAGCACCCACCCCACAGCTTACACCCATCAGAGGGGAACATCTTTTAGCCCCACCCAGGTCAGCGCCAGCTCAGCCTCCGGCCTCCCACTCCAGCCAGCACTGTGGGTGGAGAGGCAGAGAACTGTCGGAAGAGAGACCAGAAAAGGTGTCCCTGAGCTAACACTGACATTTAACACAAGGCTGCACTTCTGCCAGGCCTGCTCCACAAACCCACATGGGTTTGCTCTTAAAAGCAGTGCCAGACTCAACTAGGATTCCAAAGTATTTAAAGTGGTAAGTGCTAAACAAAAGGAAGGGTTTTTTTAGAAAACGATTTCCCATTCAGCAGCTACCATTTAGTACGGAAAGAATGGATAATGCTGGTGAAATGCTTGGGGATCTTATAAAACCGAGGAAATCGACTCGCACCAAGAGGAATACAGGAGAACCCTGGCAGTTTTTTTCAAAACACATAACATCATATCACTGAGAGACCACCACACTCTGGTCACCCCGGGAATGGCAATAATAGTTGGTAAGTTCCCTGACAGCCAGTTACCCTCTCTGCTCTCCACCAATCCCAGCCCCTCTTGAGATCCATAAGCCTAAGAGAAGATGATGATGGATTAAATAGTCTAAGTTCACAATCAGCTCCTTTACCAACCTTCTGTGTGATTTTCAAAAAGCCACTCAACTTCTCTGTTCTCCAGGTGCCTCCTGAGAAAATAGCCAGTAGATCACCCCATTCTACCCAACAGGTACTCTCTGTCAATAATGTCAGAAGGTGTACTCTCAGTACTGTCTTGCTGACACCTTATAAGACATTACCTGGGTGGTACCAATGTTCGTTAACAATTCACACTTCATCTGCTTATTGGGAAAAACATTTCCTTTGATGGTGCAATGCTATGGGTATTTTTACTGCTTAACCCCAATTGGTGTGTGGATCTTTCCCTAAACCATGGTTCTTTTTTTTTTAATCCTCATCCGAGGACATTTTTCCATTGATTTTTTTTTTGGGGGGGGGGGAGGGGATGGGGAGGGGACAGGAGAAAGAAACATCAATGTGAGAGAAGCACATCGATTGGTTGCCTCCAGCACACATCCCAACTGGGCCAGGGACTGAACCTGCAACCCAGGCACATGCCCTAGATGGGAGTCGAACCCAAAACCCTTTGGTGCGAGGGCCAACACTCTAATCACTGAGAAACCTCGGCCACAGCTAATCCATGGTTCTTCACCTGCTGGACACTGAAACCATCTGGGAGCCTAAGTTTCCAATGCCCGAGCCCCCGTGGAGGCTCTGCCTTGGTTCGGGCACCGAGCTCCCCAGTGATTCTGGTTGGCAGCCAGGGCTGCAAACACATGCGGTGATCAATGCACCTGTGGGACATGGGCTTGCTCTTAGCCAGGTACCTTCCAGCTGTGTGATTTGGGGCAGCTACTAACTGCTCTCATCCTCATCGGAGAAGTGGAGATAAGAACAGCTTCACCTCACTGGGTTGCTGTGAAGATTAAAAGTGAACGTGACACACACAGACACACATAAAGCCCTTAGCACACTCCTCGGCATCCTGCAAGTGCTAAATAAGTTTCACTGCTATCACTGCAATCACTTTTCACAGAATCTTCAGAAGGGACCGGAACCCAGGTCCCTGACGCTGGAAGGCACAGGAGGGCGCTCTGCCCCAGGCACCTGGCCACCGAGGTCTGTTCTCCTGAGCTGTTCACCAGCCCTGAGCAAGCGCAGAGACCTCACGCTTATTTGAGAGCAGACAGGAGTCACCCGGACCCAACAAAAACTCCTGGTGGGCAGCTCCTCTCACCACCAGCCACAGACACATCCAGAAGTTCTCAGGTGCCTGCAGCCGAGTCTCGGTCTCCAGGAAGGAGACAGGGCACAAGTGAGAGTAAGTCACCTGCCCATGTAATAAATGCCCAGTATCTTCCAAGGGCTCTAACACCTCAGTGAGGTGTCCCATCCTTATGAGAAAGGCTCTTTTGTTACCTCCAGTTTATAGGCTAGAGAACTGAGGCTCAGAGGGGACAAAGCACAGATTATTCCTGGGCGCAAAGCGAACCACTGCCATAGAGCAGTCCAGTGGTGTAAGCATCAGCTCCAGCTAAGATCACTCTGCATTCAAGGTCGAGTTTAAGTGGCTTGTCCTCTACATTCTCCTACCAACACGGAAATTTTCCAACCACCACCATCACAGACGGTCTCCTTGGATAACACTTAGAAATGGCAATATTATCTATAAACTTCCGGGTTTAATGAATGCAAGAAAGCAAAAAAGGAGCTGGAGGTAGGCAAAGCGAGGTGATCCTGAGGCACTGCGAGGCGCTGGCCAGCATGGTCGGCAGGTGCAAGTACCAGTTTCCTCAATAGTTACGGAGGGTCACAGCCACGACAGCAGGTTTACGCGGCGTGCTGTGCTGCCTAACTGTCGTGCAGAATCCTCCTGGACCCTCTCCGCCAAGGGAAGTAAGGCCAAGTCCATGCCTCACTCTGTCCCCTCTCCTCCCTGCCTTCAGCTGAGGGAAGAATCGCAACGCAAATTCTCCCACGTCCACAGCCTTGGGAAGCCCATGGCTGGCAGCCAGTCCGATGGGACAGTGTGAGCCAGACAGCCAGCTGGATGGGAGCCTGGAGGCCGGGTGGCAAGGACCCCAGTGGGCCGCCAGGGCTGGGCTGGCACGACGCTGGCCTGGTAACAGGAGCCTCCATTGTTAGAAGTCACTGGCATGCCATTAAAATTAAAATTCATCTACCAAGCAATCATTCCGGAGCAAAGTCACTTTAATTTACCAAAGTGGCAAACTGCAATTATTGCTCAAAATGACATCCGTGCCTGTATGACAACATTTAATACTCTCTAAAAAAAGTTCCTTAATTGCATGCATAATTTTAAATTACTGTAATTTGTTCAAGATTCTGTGAAAACCCTTTTATTTTTTTCTTGAAAGATAAAAGGAAACAGAAGGATAATGGAAAGCCTCAAAATTCTATAAGCAAGTTGTAGAATTTCAGGGACAGTGTAGATGCAGGTGACACAGGAGTTCTCTAAAACAAAGCGAAGATGAAAGACTCGTAAAAGTGCAAGTATGTTAGACAGGAAAGTTTATAATCCCAGGAGGGTCAAGGTCATTTTATTGTTATGCTCTGCCTTCAATTTTCTGTCTTAAAAGCTCATATTCAACAGAGTATGACGTTTCCCATTTAATTTTCTCTGTATTGGAAGAATAATGTCTGTGCCCGCAATTCATTAAAATAGTAAAAACAGATATTGCCATTGTTATTCTTTATTTCTTTCTTCCTGGCCATTGTTATAGAATTTTCTTAATTATGCACAAGCCAAAAGGTATACTTTTGCTGAGACAAAAGATGAAACAATGTCATTATTATAGTAAATTCAACCCAATTTCTATAAAATCTAGGTAGAACAAAAATTCTTAATACAAATATTTTATTACGTGAGGTCTAAACTCAGCTGTGTTCACCACCTTTCTGTGACAGTAACTCCATTTAGATAGGAAGAGCTTCCTTTGATCGGTAGAAGCAGCCTGAAGCTAATTCCCATAACTACAAAGACAGCTTCCCTGTCCATCCCCCTTAAGCTTGTGTGGGGGTTCAGCCGAGACACAGGCACTCAAACCTCAGGTCTGGACAGAGGTGCAAACATGCAAAAGGGCGAGCAGAGCCCAGGGTCCCGTGAGCAGTCCTCCAGGGGTGCTCTGCTCCCAGGCGCCTGGTGGAGGGGCAAGTCAGAATGAAACCCAATGAGCCCCCTGCCCATCAAGTCTTGAACCCTAGAGGGGGCAAGTCCACCGGCACAAGGCAGCACTTTATCTCTGCAAAGGCCCTGTCTGCGTTCACCTGGAGGTGGTGGCCTTTCTCTAACCCACCCAGGGCCCTGTACTGGGCAGCAGGGCTCCCGGGGCAGAGCACTGCTAGGTCCCTCTGACCCTAGGCTTCTCCATCAGCATTGCCACCCTCCCCTCTGTAGGGGAGGAGAAGGAAAAGAATCCACCAGGAAGGCAGGGAAAGGAGAAAAGGGGCAGAGCTAAGCCCCACGGGGGGCATGCGAAGCCCTCTGCAAGCCCAAGTCCCCAGTCACACATCCAAGGTGCGAGGTGCTGGGGGGGAGAGGGGGGCGGGGAGAAAGAGGTGCAGAAGTCTCCCGGGAGTGTCATCTCTGGGGCATGTGGCGCCCTTCCCAGGTGAGTCTGATGAACCCAAAGTGGAAGGCATGCCTGGAGCATACAGGGCTCCGTCTGTCCTTTGCTGCATGACCACATCGGTCACCCTCCTGCTAAAAGTGGGGGCAGGTATGACTGTTTTCATGGAGGTGGCTCACAGGGAGGGCCCGGCTCCCTGGGAACTGCCTCAGAGCCTGTGCAGGCAACCAGGCATGCCAGGGCTTGTGGCCGAAAGGCCTGGAGTCCAGCAGATGTGTCAGGTGGGTGAGCAATCCAAAAGGTGAAAATATTTATGATCTCATTTCACTTTACACTGGAAAAGACGACTGCAAGCCGCCATCACGTAAAGCAGTCCTTCCCACACTTGGGGGCGGCTACCCCTTCTCTGTTGATTTAACCAGGTACTTGGCCTCTGTGTGCTTTAGATTCTTAGACTTCGTTACAATGAGGGGTGAGATCTACTCTAAAAAGAAGATGGTGACATGACAGCCACGGACCAAGACTGAGGAAGCCACTGGCTCAGCAGTGGGCCGACCCTGAACCGCTTTCCATGGTCGTAAACACGCGTGTACACGAAACCTAGGCAGCAGTTTCCTCTGTGTCCCTATCACTTTGTGTCTCTCACGGATTGCAATTTCCTATGAGCCATAAAGAGGTAGTCCAGATTAGAAACTCAGGGCATTTTAACAATCACTCTTTCCTGGACTCTCCCTCTGACCTTGGGTTTTCTGTGTGAATTGCTTCCTTATCACATCCCTCTGAAACCTTCACCACAGGCCCACAGCACAGCCCCGCCCCCCACGGCTTCCTGCCTGGGGAAAGCTGGCCCAGCAGGTAGAAGAGAAAGGGACCGACTTTGACTTCAGAGAAGAGCATCATCAGAAGCTCCTCCATGGCCTCTGGCCACAGCCCAGGGAGGGGGAGGGCAGGACTGTTGGGGAAAGGGCAGCAGGCATAGGCCTGGGCACGGGCCCAGGGTACAGGGCTCGCTCACCTTCACATTGGGCGTGTAGAGGTTCCTGAGCGAGGCGAGGGCAGCAGACAGCCCCTCCGTGCTGTACCCGATCCACAGGGCTTGGAGATGGCTCGAGGAGATCCCCGTCTTCTTACTCAGGCCCTGGAAGGAATCGGAGACAAGTGGCCTCAGCGCTGGGCTGAAGCGGGTGTGACCCCCAGGGTGCGGGTGCAAGCGGACACGCTGAGAGCTGTGGAAAGAAAGCCCGGACCTGCGAGCCTTCTCTCCTGAAAACCAAGGGGCGAGCACCTGGTCTGCCTCTGTCACTCGGCCCGTAGGCCTGGGAAGAGAGATGGCAGATGAGGAGAAAGTGTCTTCTCTGCGTAGAAGTTCTCCAGTCAGTTAAAGGAAGAATCAATGAGAAAGCACCACCATTCTGGAACCCACACCGAGTGCATGGTCCAGGCAGAGACCTGCAGCTGATGGCATCCCACCAAGAGAGGCAACACAGACACTGTGCCTCCTGACGCAAGAGCCCCACAGAATTACATGGAGTTTGAACTCCCAAGTATAACTAGGAAGTAATCACGACACCCTGGGAAAAAATCAAACCTGAATCTGATTAAGCCTCTAGGTCAGTGGTTCTCAACCTTCCTAATGCTGCGACCCTTTAATACAGTTCCTCATGTTGTGGTGACCCCCAACCATAAAATTATTTTTGTTGCTACTTCATAACTGTAATTTTGCTACTGTTATGAATCGTAATGTAAATATCTGATATGCAGGATGTATTTTCATTGTTACAAATTGAACATAATTAAAGCATAGTGATTAATCACAAAAACAATATGTAATTATATACGTGTTTTCCAGTGGTCTTAGGTGACCCCTGTGAAAGGGTCGTTCGACCTCCAAAGGGGTCGCGACCCACAGGTTAAGAACTGCTGCTCTAGGTACATCTACCAAATAAGAAATCCAGAGGATCATGAACTAGATCTTGAGAAATAAAAACTACCAGAAAATCCAGGTGGTGCAAAACTAGAGGTCCAGCTGAACTTGATTCTAAATTCAGCAAAATAAATTGTCCGACTATAGAAACAAACAAACAAACAAACAGAGGTCAAGTAACTCCTGTTCTTTGACAACTAAAGAACCAGGAAACCAAAGGGAATGAATAAAATGGCAACTTCAGGTGGAAAGAAACTTAAAAGGGGCTTAAACGGGCAGGGGGTGGGGGGATGGCAGTAAAAATGTGACCCTAGCATTTAGATACACACGTGGGCGACTATAACTCAGAACAGTGGTTACTTTTAGGGAGAAGGAAGGGGCTGTGTTTGGAATGGGGCTCATGGAGGGCTGAGAGGGCTGATAAAGCTGATGAAATTCTCTAAAACCAAAAACTCAACAACACAAGGACGACAACAGTGAGAGCCGTCGTCACGGTGGTGTGTGTCTCACCTTGAAAATGTGTGCCTTCAGGATGTGGTGGCCGAGCTCCATGGTCTGCTGCCGGTTCAGCTTGCCCTCTTGTCGTGAGAACATGAACGCCAGGAGAGCGTGCCCGTTCCTAGGCCCAGAAACACAGACTTGTAACAAACACCCCGTCCCACCGCACCCTGGGCCCTCCGGTGAGAACATTGCTGCGCAAACCCCGAAACCCTGCCACCTCCGCACAAAATGGTGGGACGCTGTGTTTGTCAAGTCGTTTTAGGGGCGTCCTCTGGATTCCCCATCTCTGGAGCGAGCCAGAGGGAAGCCCTGTGACAGGGCAGGGCTTTCTCTCTGAAACCACCCACTCCCTGTCCCCCACCCCTCACTCTGTCATCACCTTATGTCTGTCACCAAATGTAAACTCCATGAAACTAAGGGTCTTGTTTACATCACAGGTACAGTCACCACCCGCAGGTACAGTCTCACACTTCTGCCTTTCTTACCCTTTCTGGGAGCAAGGTCACTACATGCCTTGATATGGCACCTTCTCTTCCTCGACTCTGCCCACAAGACCAAGCCATGCCCATCTATCTCATGTCAACAAGGCCTGTCTCCACCCCACTGCATCCTAAAGCCAAGTTCTACCCACTTCTGGCTGCCACAGGGGTCCCCATGCTCCGCCCACCACACTCCTGTCCACGTTGATGATCTTCACTCCAATCTTCACAGGTTCTTCAGAGTTGGCTGCGAAAGGCCACAATCCCCAGACACGTCCTTGGTGTCAACCCTTCCCCCTCCTCAGTTCCGTGACAAGAGCTCCAGTCAAACTCGATTTGTTCTTGCAGAACACAGCCTGCGTTTCTGATGTGTTGCCTTGCTCCCCCCGCCCCGCCCCCCCCCCCGCCCCCCAAGCAACAGCCTTGTTCCACCTACTGAAATGCTACACTACACGTTCACTCCTCAAGTCAATGACGTGGGGAAAAGTAGATGGGAGACTGCCCTAGATTAAAAAGTCCTGTGCAACCCCAAAGAATCGAAGGACCCAGGAAATGATCACGAATGGCTCTGAGAGACATAAGATGTTAAATGTCTCCTTGTGGAAGTACTTACTTTACTCACTACCACCTACTAAGCATCTTGGCAAAAAAAAAATTAAGTAAAATAAAATCTGATCAAGCCTGCAGATTTAACTACCAATTCATAGAAAATAAAGGTGAAAAAACACATTAAAAACTACCCTGAGAACACAGTTAGCAAAATCCACATTATGGGAAATAGGACAAACTACTCAGTTGATCTTTTTAAACAAATAAAATGCAAAGAAAAAAATAAAAAGGTGGAAATCTGCAGATTAAGAAACACAATGAAATGCCTTTTAGGGTCCTCATCTGGATTCTGACTCATACATACTGAAAAATATGAAGAAAGTGGGGAAATCTGAGCATAGCTAAATGTGTTGATACTGGTGCACTAATGTTAATATTTTAGGTGTTGTGGCTAAGTATGAAAATCTTTTTCTTTTTTTTTTGAAGTTTATAGCCAACTATTTCAGATAAAATACCATGAAGTCTATAATTTATTTCAACAAAAAATAACAGATGGAGAAAATATTGTAAAATGTGAGTCATGTTTAAGCCTAGGTGATGTGAATGAGGCTTTGAGTAACTTTACTCTTTAACTTGATAATTCTGTTCCTGGATTCAAACCTAAGGGATAATCAAAAACAGAAAGAAAAGAAGGTTTGAGGGGGGGGAGGCAGGGAGGAAGATGGGGAGTATAAAGGGGAGAAGCGGATGCTCTGAAGTACTTCCCTCTGGCCCTGGCCGGTTTGGCTCAGTGGATAGAGGGTCAGTCTGCGGATTGTAGGGTCTCAGGTTCGATTCAGGTCAAGGGCATGTACCTCAGTTGCAGGCTCTTCCCCAGCGAGGGCCCTGGTTTCTCTCACTTTGATATTTCTTTCTGTCTTTCACTCTCTCTTCCACTCTCTCTAAAACTCAATGGAAAAATATCCTTGGGTGAGGATTAAAAAAAAAAAGGTACTTCTCTCTGTAACAGCCACCGTTACACAAGGAGGTGATGGTGCTCTTACTCCTTTTACAGATGAGGAGACTCAGGCTTGGAGAATTAAAATAAGCTGTGCACAAGAATCACACAAGGTAATAATAAAACAGGATTTTTGTAATCCCCTCCTGAGGACATGCTTAGAGAGAAACAGCGATCGCTGCCTGCCATGCGTGCCCCGACCAGGGATTGAATCCACAACCCAGGTATGTGCCCCGATTGGGAATTGGACAAGCAACCTTTTAATGCACAGGACGATGCTCAACCAACTGAGCCACTCTGGTTAGTCTGGAAACAGGATTTAATCTGGACCTCCCTCCAACGCTCCTGCTCTCCTGGAAAGCACCTAGATATTCACAATAGATTTATGTGTTTATAACTCACCCAGAAACAATGTAAAAGCCCCACAACAAGGGTATCATTTGCCTCCTAGGAGGTTTGCACAGCCATGCAAAATGACACTAAGATAGTCAAGCAGCTTTATAAAATGTCCACAATATATTCAGCAAAGCAAGCAGAATGGGAATTTTATTACAGAAAAAATAATTCGGAGAATATTTAAAATGCACGGAAAGGGGCAGAAGTGAACAATGAAGTGCCATTGCCTCTGGGTGTTGGATTCTTTCTTCTCTGCAATTGGGGAATATTACAACTAACTGGGGTGGCAAGAGAAATGTTACCCATCCTTCAAGGCCCAACTCAAACATTAACATGTATGTGGAACATTTTGCAGACATGGCCATCCCAGAGGGAGCTGCTCCTCTTTCCTGAGGCCCACGTGCAGTGTGGCTCCACCCAGCACCGTCCCTGTCACCTCACCGGCCCTCCCTGTGTGGGAAACCCTCCTGGGTGCGAAGCCCGTGAGAACTGGGCCCTCACCCCGGGAATTTCTGTATCCGCCACATGACCCTGCATGTAGCGGCTCCACAAAAACTTTTGCTGAACTAAGTCCAGTAGCTACCTTCCAACATGGTTCTATACACTGCCCGTCTGCTGAGGGAAGTTGGAGAACTACAGGGGTCTTGGGTAAATGCTGACTTGCGCAATTCTGAAAGGTAACAATTCCTTTGCACCCTGTGTGCCTCTCTTGCTGTAGCCTAGTCCTGGCCCTGCCCCTGTAGGTCCCCATGTCTGCATATAGAAGCACATCAGCGCTCAGCAGTCCACGACCAAAGGTGACAACCCATCAGGCACCCTGCTCTCAGCTCTACCCTATGTTGCATGACCTCAACGCCACCTACCACTCAAAAGGGAGTGAAGCTTAACTGTGACTACAGTCCAAACCTCCATAACAAACCTACACCCACTGTTGTTTTTGTGTTTTTCTTAAATCCTCACCCAAGGATATGTTTATTAATTTTAGAGAGAGAGGAAGGGGGAGAGGGAGACCAAGAGGGAGAGAGAAAGAGAAACATCAATGTAAGAGACCATCGATCCATTCTATCTCGTATGTGCCCTGACCGGGGACTGAACTCGAAACCTAGATATATGCCCTGACCAGAATTGCACCCACAACCTTTTGGTGTACGGGAGGTTGCTCCAACCAACTGAGCCACCCAGGCCGGGCTCAACTTGTTTTTATGTCTCTATAGATTCAACAATAGCCTATCTTTTCCCAGTAAATGATCTGACTTCTCCAAGAAAATCCCTCACCTAAATATGTCATGACAATTTACCTAGTTATTCTGGTCCGGCTCAATAACCTGGGAGTTACAGTTTATTACCCCAAACCAGGTTCAAAAGGACAATTCTTAGCCCAGTGTCACCTAGGAAATAACACCATCACAACATGAAACAGCAGCCAGGCCTATTGGTCAGCGTTGTCAACATTCGTGGGGAGGAAGGTGTTGTGCTGGACACAAGTTCTTACTCATTTCTGGACCAGCGTCTGGTTGAATGCCCAGTCTAGCCCAAAGGGGACAGTTTAGCAGCTGGCCAGATGTGCTGCAGGAGTCAGGAGCAATTCTGACTCACAGAGAGCAGGAGCCCTTTAAGATAGCGATGATGTGGGCCAGGGCCGGGCAGAGGTGGTAGACATGAACACACCCTCATCTGAAAGTACCTGCACCTTCGAATTCCTGACCTCACGCTGACCAGCATCAGGCCCACAATAGCTCACCGCTGCCTCCTCCCCTGTGCAGGAAGAAGAACTGCATCTGGGCCCCGCCCTGGGGCAAACCCTCAGTGGGACCTACAACTCAGGATTGCAGCTGCCCAACCACCATCTCATAGGTGGGGCATCTGAGACCTGAACCTCAATCCCCTTGACCACAAATCCCAGTGTGTCACCCCGAGCTAAACCACAAAGGCAAATCAAAGCGGCCAGCTGTGGTTGCTGTGCTCCCCTCTGGGCCAGCAACCACATCTGATCCCTGGTGGGTGGGGGAGGGTGCTGGGGGCCCAAGTCAGCGCATAACCCCCAGGGGAAGACAGTGACTGGGGGCAGCTTCTTGGGAAGCCTACTGTTTCCTGGAGGTAATGCCACACTTTCCCACCACGGATGACTCTTGGGACGGGGGCGGGGTCTAGAAGAGAATGGATGGCAAAGAAATCACACCAAGGCATCGCCTGGCGTCTCTTTCACCCCAATGGACCCAGGAGTCCTGACCTCCTAGCAATGAAAGGGAGGCGGCTGTGGGTTAGTAGCAGAGAGAATGTGTCAATGCCCCTCCGGAAGTTTTCATTCTGTGTTGCCTTTCCACAAAAAAAAATATAAACTGTATTTGAAATTCCTTCCCCAAGGGCCCATCAGACTCCCTGCAAAGAGCTGACGGAAAGCGTCCCGTCGTACCTGGGCTCACACAGGAAGGCCGTGTTCTCACCATCTGCTCTCCAGACAAGCCACTCCCTGAAGGACGGGTGGCAGAACATGCGGGTCTTGTCTCGCCTCTTGATGAGGAAGCAGGAGAGGGCCTCCATCCTCTGCTGGAAGTCCTCCCGGCCCTGCTCCCCCTGGATGTGGCCAGCGTTGATGGCCTGGAAGATCTGCTCGTCTGTCATGGGGTGGAGGGACGCGAGGGCCACGTTCAGAATGGGGAGCGCCCTCTCGAAGGCGGACTGGGTCATGAACTTCATGTTGCACTGCAGCAGGTAGAGCTCGGACAGGGACACGGGCACCACCTTGTAGCTGGCACTTTTGATGACCAAGTGTCCCCTCTGGAAGAGGTCCAAGGTGAGCTTGAGGTACAGGTAGGAGCCGAGGCTCCGCAGCACCAGGTGGCTGCTCACTTTCCCGATGAGGGCGGCGTCGGCCTTGCCGTTCAGGGAGATATTGCTGAGGATGTCCTGGCTGCTGTGGACCCTGTGCTGGACGTAGGCGTGCAGGTCGCTGTGAATGTCCTTGTTGTCGGGGAAGTCATCCAGGGAGAGCTTGACGAATGGCAGCCCACTGACGATTTCCTGGGGACAGGGGGGGGGAGGGGGGGCGGTTGTAAGAAAACCTAGCATCACTGCACGAGATTTCTCTTTTTATGTCAGCCGCATTTCAAACCAGATTCACTAGTTTTCTTTCAAGGAGGATTTTCATGGATTACAGGGACTCATTATTTTGTATTAAAACGTGTAATAGGATAGGTTGAAGATAAAAAGCTTATGTGAAAGAAATCCTGATGCGAGATCGAATCAGTAAAGGCTTTTCCGAGGCCCTGATCCGAAACCTCGGAGCCCAGCGGGAGGCGGGAGGCCCGGTGACGAGGCCACCTGGCCGGACCCACAAAGAAGCCGTGAGGCCCTGAGCGGACCTGACGCCCATCATCCCTACATTGTGTAACTGGTTACATAACAGGGACAAACACAGCCACCACTGTACTTCTAAGGCACGGCCAGACCCCGAGATAAGAGGCATCCCTCTCTCTCCTGCAGATGCCAGGGCTGCGAGACTGAACCAGGAAACCCGAAACTGCCTCCCGGCCGTGCCCAGTGAAGCCTGTCCGCACGCAGGGGCCCTGCCCTCGTACAGTCCCGGTCGCTTTCTCAAGTTGCTGGTTTTTAGTAAACTTTTAAACGGAAGCAGTACATACAGAAGTGCACAAATCATAACTGCCCGGTGTCACTAATTTTCACCAAGTCCAACACACCTGGTCCAGTAGCTCAGAGCACCAGTTTCCTGGAAGCCCCTGGTCCCCGACCATCTCTCCCAGCCCTGAGGTCAGCACATCCTGACCCTTCACAGCAGAGGTGAGTTTGGTGGGTTTTCTTTAACTTCTTCCCACTATCGTTTCTGAAGTATGTCAGTGCATGTCCTCAGGGAATGCAGTGATTCCAGGAGGCGGGAGGAGCACCATCGCTCCCATGTCACGTGCTCTCATGTCACGTGCTCCCATGTCACGTGCATGCTAACAGAACCTCTGGCAACACACACAGCCAGTGCACGGAACACTGGACTCCTCTCCTGTGCCCGCCGACGGCCAGATCCTGCTGACAGTGTGGAGCATGACTGCAAAGGGTATGGACCCAATTCCCATGAACACTACGTCAAGTTCGACCGAGGCCTAATGCCACTTTTGATGAGAAAAGGAAGAAACCAAATGCTATTTTAAAATAAATAGCATCACAAAAAGGCAAACAGCTAATGTCTTTACTAAAATTGAGTAAGATACAAGGAAGGAGTCAATGGTTGTTGAGATACAGTTGTAGGGTTCAAGTGAGGGAAAACATGAGGAAGAGAATTCTAAAAAATCACTCTTCCCCTCCCTGCAAATGTTACCTCATGCTTACGTTTTTGGGGGCAGGGTGGGGAGGGGACAGACCTTCCCTCAGAATAGGTCTTAAAAATCCCCTTCCTCATCCCTCCCTTTTTTTCTTCATACACACACACACACCCCAAAGTCTCACTGCAAGCAGGGCAAACCTCCACCAGGAGGAATAACTTTACCTCTAAGCTACTGGACCAGGTGCGTTTGACAGGTGAGACCTGTTTGCCAGACACCTCACACTGCTCCCCAAAGCAGTGGTGAACCAGGGCTAGGCCCTCCGTGTACAAGGATAAGTGCAGCTCATTGCTAATGGAAAACTTACCTGACATCAGGATAAATGTGCCTTGGGGGCGGGGGGGGGGGGGTAAAAAGGTCAGAGTTGTGCCCACTTGGGGCTCTGTGACTAATCCTATATAATAAATAGGTAATATGCAAAATGACCATCACGCCCTTGCACAAGAGGGCCACTCCCATGTGGTCAAAAGATGGCTACCTCAAGATGGCCAGCAGGGGAGGGCAGTTGGGGATGACCAGGCCAGCAGGGGAGGGCAGTTGGGGGTGATCGGGCTGGCAGGGGAGCAGTTAGGCATCGATCAGGCTGGCAGGCAGAAGCAGTTAGGGGCAATCAGGCAGGCAAGCAGGCGAGCAGTTGGGAGCCAGCAGTCCCGGATTGTGAGAGAGATGTCTGACTGCCGGTTTGGGCCTGATCCCAAAGGGTCTAACTGGCAGTTGGACATCCCCTGAGGGGTCCCAGATTGGAGAGGGTGCAGGCTGGGCTGAGGGACACTTCCCTCCCCCCACCCCCAGTGCATGAATTTCATGCACCGGGCTTCTAGTATTTCATAAAGTCTTAATATAGTTTTCAGTTCAGCAGCTAAATGGTTTACAATAATTCAAATTGTTAGCATTCATCACTTTAAAATTTGAGAATAAGGACTTAGAAAAAGAGTTGAAAATTCTTTCTTCACCTGAAAATTTGCTCTTACAGTCACAATCAACTTCAACCAGGCAGGAAATTTAGAGATAATTTTGGCAATAAATGAAGAAAGCGTGTCTCCATAATCAGGCTTATGAAACTCAGCTTCATTTAAGCCATCGATCAAAATAATGTATTCTTCTTCAGGAATTTTCTGCTCTGAAAGATAAAATATTGTTTAATTAAGAAATTATACATTTCTATACGATGGCACCACCCAGTGTATTTTAACGCACCATTTACAGTGTTAGGAAAAACTAAAAAGGTCTCCATATGGCAGAAGAAATGGTTTACACGGAAGCATATTTTCTATTAAACTTATAATGAAGACTGGAGCACCGAGCCAAAAAGAAAACCACTTCTCACAGAACAGTTTCCAGAAACATATTGCATTACACACACTTAGCAGAATTTCACCCGTGTATATGATACAGTTCGCTCTTCATAAACTGCTGTCTCTGGGTGAGCACAGTGAAGATGACACACACACAGAGGAAATCTGGAAAAGACCCTCAGGCCCCCTCCCCCACGAACAGGACACCCTCAGTGGATTTCTGGGAAAGGACTGACCCCCAAAGGGTGAAGCATCCAGCCCAAGGCACACAGCTCACGGGGGGGGGGGGGGGGGAGGGAGCGCTGCTTTATAGTCTCCTAGAACGGAGAACGCTCCTACAAACCTACATCTAGTTTCCCATTGATCAGAACCAACTTTCTGCCCAGGGAACTGAGGAAAAATGATGACATCGGCTTCAATTCCCTTTCTCCAGCACCTTTTGGAAGAAATGCTATGAAGGCAGGTAAATTAGCTCAAAAGATGAGGAGGAGGAAGGATGAAAAAATGAAGGGCCTGTAACAGCACTAATGCCCCTGACCTTGTAAAATATTCAAGGGTAACAAGGTCAGACTTCCAGAAATGCTTCAGGTTCAACTCACCTGAGCAGAGGGAGGCCCTGAACAAGATATGCTGGCAATCTCCCTAAACAATGACCTTATCCCCTGCTACGCAGGAGTGCAAACCAGGCAGGTCACAGTTCCTGGAGCGTCTACATGATCTACGGGTACAAATTAGCTGCTTTGGAAATGTGTCCATTGGGGAGTTACTTGTTAGAGATGCTTCATTTAAAATGATACCATTTGGAGAATATTATGCTAAGCAAAATAAGCCAGTCAGAGGAAGATGAGTATCATGTCATCTCACTCAGATGTGGAATCTAATGAACAAAATAAATTGATGAACAAAAACAGATCTAGAGACATAGCAGCATAGAACAGACTTCAGCAGGCGGGGCTGAGGGTGGGTGGGAAGAGATCCACCAAAGGACTTGCATGCATATATGCATAACCCATGGACACAGACTAGGGTGGTGAGGCCTGGGGCGGGGGGTAGGGGCAGGCTAGAAGGGGTCAACGGGGAAAAAGGGGGCGCATATGTAATACCTTCAACAATAAAGATTTAAGTAAAACTACACTGTTTGGGAGGGGCTTTGGGGAGATGGCTCTGAGGAAGGGGATGTAGATCCACCCACACCCTCTCCCTGTGCCAGCTCACTCCCACCCAGGACCACGCTAACCCCCACTTCTGACGACAGCCCCGGGACTCTGAGCCACTACTGCAGGGGCTCTGGCGGGGGGGGGCGGGGGGGGCTGCTGGAGGTACCGTTTCTCAGGCTTGTGAGCGGCTCCAGCACTCCCCTCTTGAAGGCAGCCACGGGGTCCTGCACACAGGACCGGAGGCTCAGCATGCTCTGCAGCTGGGGCTCCCTGATCAGCAGGTCTCTGTAGGCAGCCAGCTGATGGGACCGGCAGAGCAGAGCTGCGATGCTGTGCACGAACTCGGGCACCAGGCACGTGTACGTGTTGTCCGCCTGGCAGTAGTGGTAGGCCACCACCTGTGGGGGGAGAAGCAGACCGTCAGCATCACCTCTCATCCACACCACAAGTGACACTGTGGAGAAGTTCAACTGGGACAAAATCAGAAATCACCCAATTCCTGCCTATCCCGTGAAAGGACAGAGGGGGGTTCCCGCCTGAGCACTAAGAGGAGGAGGAGTGGTCCCTTTCACTCTCACACACACGGGGACAAAAATCCTCTTGGCTGCCCATGCCAGGGCATGCAGAAGTGAGGAGCAGGGATCTGGGGTAGAGAAGCACTCGTTTCAGTCCCTGTACCTACCTCCTGGCCCAGCCCAGAGGGGTTTCCTCACTAGAAGCCCCTCATCACCGCCCACCCCTGGTGGTTCTCCAGCTCCACTGTCTCACACCACTGCTGCTGGGGAGACCCACACGGCTCACTAGGAGAGAGATGTAACAGATTTAACGCAGGAGGGTGGCTTAGGAGCCCGTGATGGAAGCGGAGCAGATGGAAAATTTCAGAAGGATCTTGACGACCACGAATGTAGGAAGAAAAGGTCAGTCAAGTCTCCCTTACAACATCACAAGGAATCTCTGACAGAAAGACGGGAACAAGGGCCCCGGGCAACAGAGCGTAGGCAGAGGTGGCCCCGGTGGCTCGGGGGTTGCATTACAGGCTCCCAACCTCCTGCTCTCCTTCCAGCTGTAAGGGTGCGTTTGTGGAAGTGCAGGAATATCACCTGCTGATCGAGGAGTTTTCAGTCCATCATTTAAGATGAATACAAGCCTACTGCCAATGTCTGAAGCTATTTATTTTCATTAATACCTTTCACTTGCAGTATTCCATCACAATTTTATCCAAAGCTATACTTTGCATTAAGCCATTGCTGTCTCCGTTTCAAGATCCCTTTTATAATTCATTTTTCAGAAGCCCAACTCTCTCTCTCTCTCTCTCTCTCTGGAGGTTCTTGTAGACCAGGAGCACATTACCTTGGATGCGAGATATTTTGCTGCATCCTCTCTCGGTCTCTGGTTTTCAGGAGTGTCAGAGCCCAACCCAGCAGGCGTTTTGGCCGTGGTGGTACCACCAGGAGGAGTACTTGGTGAAAGTAATGGAGTGAATGGAAGATCCGGGGAGGAATCTGAAGCTACAGAGAAGAGAGACCAATTCCATTGTTTACAACATCAGATAGTGAACTTATTTCTTGATTAGAGACAGAGAGCCTTCAATAGGTGATGGGTGAACAAAGGTACACATGAGAACACCTGTCCCCTCTCAGCCCTGTCTCCCATCCACCAGTTGTCCTCATTGGAGAACTGGTTTCTCATTTCTTTTATTACATTATTTTTGGTTTTTAAAAAAATCTTGCTCACTGCTGGTGGGAATGCAAACTGGTGCAGCCACTGTGGAGAACAGTATGGAGTTTCCTCTAAAAACTAAAAATGGGCCCTGACCGGTTTGGCTCAGTGGATGGAGCGTCGGCCTGCGGACTGAAGGGTTCCGGGTTCGATTCCGGTAAAGGGCATGTACCTTGGTTGCGGGCACATACCCAGGAGGGAGTGTGCAGGAGGCAGCTGATCGATGTTTCTCTCTCATCAATGTTTCTGACTCTCTATCCCTCTCCCTTCCTCTCTGTAAGAGATCAGTGGGATGTATTTAAAACAAACAAACAAAAAAACTAAAAATGGAACTTCCATTTGACCCAGTGATCCTACTTCTAGGAATATATCCCAAGAAACCAGAAACACCAATCAGAAATGATATATGCATACCTATGTTCATAGCAGCACAATTTACAATAGCTAAGATTTGGAATCAGCCTAAGTGCCCATCAGCAGATGAATGGATTAAAAAACTTTGGCACATCTACACAATGGAATACTATGCTGTTGTAAAAAGGAAGGAATTCTTACCATTTGCAACAGCATGGATGGACCTGGAGAGCATTATGCTAAGTGAAATAAGTCAGTCAGAGAAAGATAAATATCACATGCTCTCACTCATTTGTGGATTATAATGAACAACATAAACCTATGAACAAAAACAGATGTAGAGACAGAGAAGCATGGATCAGATGCTCAAAACTCAAGAGGGAAGGCAGGGGAGGGGCGGGGTGAGGGGGAAAGGTCAACCGAAGGACTTGTATGCATGCATATAAGCATAAGTGATGGATGTGGACAACAGGGGGTGAGGGTGAGGGCAGGATTTGGGGGATGCGGGGACATTGGGGGGATAAGGACACATTTGTAATATCTTATTCAATAAAGGGAAAAAATATAAAAAAAATAAAAAACAAAAAAACAAAAAAAATATTGCATTGCTCACTTGATTCCTGGTTCACTATGTTAGAGACATTTCCTTTTCATGTATTTATTACACACAAAATAAGCCATAGTCATATCTTTGGCTACTCTATCCCATTTCTAAGTTGACTTTTACATTTTTTGTAAATCCAGCATGGAAGACAAAGGCTGCAGAGCACAGGGTACAAGAGAACTCTGCACGAACTCCTTCTGCCTTGTCCTGCCAGGAGCCTACCCACCTGGGTTTTAGGACCCAAAATTCCCCAGGCACTTGGTGGGGCCTCATCTCTGCTCATATAAAGAGGGAGACATGCTTTGTAGTTGGGAGGCATCAGGGAGGACCTGCCTCACTGCAGAGGTCACAGCAACACAAGCTCTGTGATAGACAGACGGACACCCAGACAGTCCAACTACACGATCGCAAACCTGATAGAACAGCTGGAAAAACCTGAGGAAACTGGGAATTTATGTCTATCCCAGCAGCAACTTCCTCCATCTATCTGATGTTAATATAATAAGCTAGACAAGTGGTTCAACACAGACATACTTTTAGGTGACGAGCCGGGGCTGTTGGAAGCAATCTGCCTCATGCGGCTTCCATGGCAGCTCAGTGCCACCAACTTAGAAATGATGGCCGTCTTCCCAAAGCCCACGTTTCCCACCACCACCGCCCCTCTGTTCTCGGGCAGCTCCGTGTTCCGCAGGTTCTGCTCTATCTGCTGGAAGAGCCACTCCCTTCCCACAAACACAGAGTCCGTTGTTATGCTCGGTACTTCAAACAGCAGGGGCTTCAGCAAAATGTCTTGTGGCTTGTAGGGAGCAAATCGTGCTGAAAAAAGAAGAAAGACCATTATTTCAGAAGAATGCCATCATTTTATACACTAAAAAAAAAACACCTCACTTTATTATTGCATGTGTGTTACACTTAGTACATATAGCCTACAGTTTTACCTCAAAAGGGACCTGTGTTTCCAATCTGATCCTATGAATACTCCTGAAATACTTCCTTTATCATGCACCACTGACACTACAGTGTATCCTATTAAAATGACTTTCTGGTCCTTTTATGCCTCTCAAGTATTCTCATGACTCAAGGCCGATACACAGAGAATTAGAGAAAGGGATTCCAAGGGCCACACCATGGCTCATCAGTTCAGCTCAAACTATATTTAAGACACATTTCTCCCAATGCTGTGTGAGTAAAATCAAAATGCGTTTTCCCCAGAGACAGGGCCCCAGCTCTCACTTGGTGTCATGGTGCTTTGCCCCCTTTGGCCATGCTATTGACCACACGCCTGTGCATTATGGGTAGATGTAGGAGGTGGCCAATACCACCCCAAAAAAGTGAAACAAAGTTGATTTTTGGTTGATGGGGGGGGAGGAAGTTGAGGGAGTTAAACTACCCCTCACTTCAAAATAACATGCTGCAGAATTATTTTTCAACTCCAGAAGGAAGTTCATCATATTTTAAAAAGTACAAAATTATTAAGGAAGGCTCCCTAGCACACCTTCCAGATAAACTTTTAACAGCGCCCCCTGCCCCCCGCATGTTTAAAAACAGGTGGTTTAACTGCTGGATATCATGGATTTTCCATGTTTCATCGATGAGCTCCTACTCACAGGGACAGTGATGTAAGGATAAATACCTTTGACTTCCTGTGCCCTACCTCCGGCCGTGCTGTGCCATGGTAACCTAATGGAGGTCCGAAGAGGAGCATTTCTCTGCCCGTCTAAATAGCTCAGATCTTCCAATTTGGTTGAGCTCGTCGCTGTAACATGAAATGGAAGTTTAGTCTCTTCAAAGTTAAGTTTCATATCATACTCAAGCTACTAGAATTATAAATTACTAAACAATTCTGCTCAGGCATTCAAGAACATTTACTTCAAGGTGATTTTGATTTTGTTCACCCAACTCAATTTATTTTTCCAGTGATGTTTACCCAAAAAAATGGTAAAAACAAAAACAAAGCAAAAAAAAAAACAAGTGCTCCTCATTCTTAAATGAAAGTCATGTTGATACGGTTGCTAAAAGTCTCCATGATTCCTGGAAAGTGACAAATTTCACCATAAAGTTTTATGAAGACATCTGACAATCAAGTATCACTCCGCAAAATTCCAGTCCTTGCTGCAAACACACAGCGCAGCCCAGAGAACCTCCGCCGCTGCTAGAATTCCAGCCTCGTTAACCAAGCAGACTGCCCATACAATTCCACAGTGCTCGCAACCCGAAAGTCAGCTCCTGGCAGTAAAAGTAGCCTTTCATTGGAAATAAACATATTTCTAAGCTTCAAAAGTGTGTATATATACACATACACACACAAATATATATATATTACATTATATAATACTAGAGGCCCAGTGCACAGATTTGTGCACCAGTGGGGTCCCTCAGCCTGGCCTGTGGGGATCAGTGGATCTCCGCGCCACCGCAGCCCAGCCTTACACGCCAGCTCGTTGGGCTCCAGCCCACTTTCCACCTCGATCCCGCACAGCACAAAGTAGTGCGTGAAGTGGCAGGTGGCCAGGGAGGAGCCTGAGCCTGGGCTGGGCACCGTGCCGCTCCTGCTCATCCCGTCCCCGCTGCACGCCTGCTGCTGCCGCCACAGCTTGGGCATGCAGGGGGAGTGTCTGTGGGAGAGGCTCGTGCCGCTGCAGCTGCGCTCGCCAGTGGTGAGCCCAGGAGTTTGGTGCCCATCAGTCAGCTGAGCGGCGCTCCCACTGTGGGAGTACACTATCACCAGGGCGCAACTCCTGCATTGAGCGTCTGCCCCATGGTGGTCAGTGCATCTCATAGCAACTGGCCGGTCATCCCGTCGTTTAGGCTTTTATATATATAGACTAGAGGCCCGTTGCATGAATTGGTGCACCAGTGGGGTCCCTCAGCCTGGCCTGTGGGATTGGGCTGAAACCAGCTCTCTGACATCCCCCAAGGGTTCCCAGATTGCAAGAGGGCACAGGCCAGGCCGAGGGACCCCACTGGTGCACTACTGGGGCCGGGGAGAGATGTGGGAGATTGGCCAGCCAGGGAGGGACCGTGGGAGGGCTCCAGAGCATGTCCAGCCCATTTCGCTCAGTCCCAATCGGCCAGACCCCAGCAGCAAGCTCACCTACAGTTGGAGAGTCTGCCCCCTGGTGGTCATTGCACGTCATAGTGAGCGGTTGAGCAGCTTTAGCATATCATTAGCATATTATGCTTTGATTGGTTGAACGGTTGAATGGCTGACTGGACGACCGGATGCTTAGCATATTAGGTTTTTATTATATAGGACACATTACATACATACTTTTTAAAATTCTAAAGAGAACTAATCACATTTCCCTCTGTAAGATTTGTAGCACATAGGTACCTTTAAAAAGGATTTAGGGTCTATTCCAGCAAAGACACAGTCGGATTATAAAAACAATTAATGCAAATAATTTTACTAACCCTTAGCAAATCTTAGAAGCAAATATACAGTGTGGTTGTTTTTGTCTTTAAAAAAAACACAACAGCTCTTAATTGCATATCTAGGTCACAATAAGGAAATCTAAATAAAATTAACCTAATTTGGTTCGTGGAATAAGTGGCCCAATACAAAGTCCTGCTGTTCTTGGACATATGATGATCATCCAGGACAACAGAACACAGATGTCATCTGAGGGCTAATGAGGAGAAAGGGGGAGTTACATTCCAAGGGCTAAGGCTCCTAAGGACCAAGGGACAGAAGTCAGGTAGAGCCACCCTCTGCTGTACCCTCTGGCTCTGATGCCCCTGGCATCACCTGCCTGATGTGGGCCCTTCCAATTTTCCCTTCTGAGGCCTCAGTCCTCTCCTTCCTCAGCGTCAGCCCCACCCTCTCCTTCACTCGACAGCCACCCAAGCCGGCTCTGTGGGTGGGCTCTGTGACAGTGTGCCCCTGTGTGTCCTGCTCCCTGTCCCATAGTCTGTGGAGAAACACCTGACACTGACTTTACAAGAGCAGACACTTGTGCTTCTGCACCGTCTCAGTGCATATCTGCACTGTTCACACACCGTGAGCACATTCGCATCAGGGCTTCACACAGTCCTTCCTGTTCGAGGCCGCTAACTCCTCATCAGAACCTCCAAATGGACCTAAGTTATGGGAGTCCAATGGCAACTTCTAGTTTCTTGACCAGGCTGTGGTGGGCCATCAGGACCACACCCATCACCCTGGCTTCCTATGATGATCCAACTTGGAACATATTTGTAGGCTCCTGCCTGGAGCCTGGGCCTCTGCAAATGGCGCTCTCCTCAGCATGCCTCACCTGAGGACCCCCACACGTTCCAGGCTGAGGCCAAAGGGACAGCCAACAGTGTAACCCATGAGCCACTCACGAATGGGAACAGCCATGAATGTCGGGACCTGTTGCCGCAGCTCTGGCGAGCTCGAAGATGCTGGGAGCCTCCGCCAGGGCCCCTTTCCCCTTCTTCCTGACCCCTTAAAACATGACATTTGGCCGGGCCGGTGTGGTTCAATGGTTGAGAATCAACCTATGAACCAGGAGATCAAAGTTTGATTCCCCTTCAGGGCACATGCCTGGGTTGTGGGCTCAATCCTCAGTGGGTGGCATGTAGGAGGCAGCCGATCGATGATTCTCTCTCATCACTGATGTTTCTATCTCTCTCTCCCTCTCCCTGCCTCTCTGAAATCAATTAAAATATATATTTTTTAAAAAGACATTCAGTTTATAGTTCTGTGACAACCTAGAGCAGTGATGGCGAACCTTTTGAGCTCGGCGTGTCAGCATTTTGAAAAACCCTAACTTAACTCTGGTGCTATGTCACATATAGAAATTTTTTGATATTTGCAACCATAGTAAAAGATTTATATTTTTGATATTTATTTTATATATTTAAATGCCATTTAACAAAGAAAAATCAACCAAAAAAATGAGTTTGCGTGTCACCTCTGACACGCGTGTCATAGGTTCGCCATCACTGACCTAGGGGATTACGAATATGGGACTATAAAGCACTGTAAAAGAAGCCCTTGTTTGACACACATGCAGGAGATGAAGTTTCAAATGGTTTTCAGATTTCTAGCTGCCACAGTTTCAGCTCCAAAGTACACAACAAGTGGCCCCCGTAACTCCACAGCGCTGTCGGCCTCTGTTTCAAACACGAGTAAGCTGCGTTGAAATGGACCACCCCTCAGCAGGGCTGCAAGCCACCAGCTGCTGGCTGCCTCTGCTTCCTGAGGTGTTGTCAAAGGCAGAGAGAGAGAGAGGGTGGAGAGTGGAGGGTGGAGGCAGGGACGCCTCGGCCTCCCAGCGGATCCCACTCTGCCTTCTCACTCATGCCTACAGATTCCCGGGCATTAACAGTACAGGATTCAGACTCGTTTCCTGGTACTTAACACTACATGCTTTCAAAAGCCTAAACAGTGTTCGGGGCTGAGAAAAATCAGAGATAAAGCAGTAACTTCATGCTGCACTAAACCCACTGCTAATATCTCTACAATTAAACTAATTACACGCTCACTGCACACACACTGCACCCAACATCTGGGTGAGGAGAACGCTGGCATATGCTGCAGGAAAGAGGTTTTATTGGGGTGGGGGTGGAGAGAGGTGAGGTGGGTGGAGTGGAAGGAGAAGCAGAGGAAGGCTCATCTAAGCTGAGCAAGGAGAAGCATCTGTTGAAACATCATGGACTAACCCAGTGGTCGGCAAACTGTGGCTCGCAAGCCACATGCGGCTCTTTGGCCCCTTGAGTGTGGCTCTTCCACAAAATACCATGTGCGGGCACGCATGTACAGTACAATTGAAACTTCGTGGCCCATGTGCAGAAGTCTGTATTTTGTAGAAGAGCCACACTCAAGGGGCCAAAGAGCCGCATGTGGCTCGCGAGCCGCAGTTTGCCGACCACTGGACTAACCTATCAAAGGTAAATGCCATCAAATCCAGGCCATTATCAGTTAGAGTTTTAAGAAAATTGGCTGGTAATGATGTTTGTTGGTTTCCTTGAAAACTAAACAGTGTTCTCTGATCCACCTAGGAAGTATTTCAAAAGGGGGGTAAAAAAGTAGTAAAAAAATAGTAGCCCCTAATTACCCAACTTCTAAATGATCTAAGAAAGCATCTTAAAGGCTTCTCATTCTGTGTTTTAATAAAGGAGTAAGGTGTCCGTGCCATACATTTGATGTGATATACAGTAATAACCTGACTGCAGGATTGCAAACCAATTCCACGCCAACAAACCGTTTACAAAGACAATCTCTGTGTAGTGAAACCATCTCCAAACCTAGCCAACTTGTTTTTATAACCCTGGACATAAAAATTTTACTGTGCTGGGTGGTTAACGGTGAACAGACCACCACAGTGCTTTGCAACAGGCCCAACGACAAGAAGAGCTGGCATCCTGTTTCCATACCCGCGTTCCCCGGGGCGACCGGGTGCCTTGAGGTCAGCATCCCCCTTCCTCCACCCGCCGGTCCTTACTCTGCATACATCACATTCAATCACTGGATGTTTCTAGCAAATGGAATTTATGTTTATATGGATCTTACATGCAAATACTTCCTCAAGATTGCAGTATAGGGTCCCTTATGTATTACTGTCACCCTTCAAACACGGAGTATTGCCTAGTCCCTGTTTAATTGTAGCAGCTTGCCTTCTCATCACTAGACAAACAGTGGTGCATATAGTACAGACCACCGGAATCTTCTGTTCTTTTCAACAATACCCAAAAATCCTGCCATTCCCTCTTAACTGAGGTTCAGCTTTAGGGGTAGGAGGGTGGGCAATGAAAAAAATCTACCAGATGTCCAGCTTGTCAACAGATACTATGCTGGAAGGCACTTGCCTATTTCCTTTAAAAAATATGCTTTCAGTTTATAAAATGTACAATGCAGAACGAGCAGACCCATTAGGCCAGGCAGTCACTGCTCAAACCCAGAGTGCAAAACCCTCCCAGGTCCACAGGAGGTCTTGCCCAAGTGCATACGTAGAGGCTAATGAATGAACCCAGCAGCAACCAGACAGCCCTGCTCTGTAATCACTGCCGACGCCTGGAAAAGCTCAGCTCACACCCACTGTCACTTCACAGGGCGGGAGAGCCCATAAAAGAACATCAAGCAGGCACATCACCCCAAACGGGGGCTTTTAACACTGTCGACTTAATTTATTAATGTTTCCCTTAATTTTAAAATAGCTCCATGAAACTGAACACAAGTTTGCTATTTTGTTGAAGTCAATAAAACCATCAAGTTCTGGGATAACACAAATGAAGCATTTATCATAACTAAGTAAATCCGGTCTAAAATGCCTGGGGGACAACATGTTACACCGTAGGCAGCAGGATGGTGGTGGGAGGACACGAAAGCTTTTGGAAGAACCATCACTCAAATACGCATAAACCCTCAGTACCACTCTCTGGCAGACACGCCAAGCCTCTCTCCTGGAATAAGGCCATTTTAAGTCCTTTGAAAGCGAATTAGAGTTGTGTCTCGGAACTTTTCCATTAGGGCAATTTATTTATCAAGCTGTTTCAGAGTTTCATTGTAAAAAAAAAAACAAACACCCACAAAAACACACAACAAAGCATCCAACAACCAGAGTGACCTGCCACATCCTGAAGGAGCAGTAAAAATCACAGGAAAAGCCTTTGATGTAGGAAGGGAGGACCTGGGTCTACACATTAGCAGAGGAAAAATTTTAAGCATTGTGTTGGTAACAAAGAATGACTGAAACAAGTTCCTCTTCTAAGTTCAACCCAAGGGCACTGAGTTTAGAAACTCAGGACATGAAAGCAGGCATGTCACAGCTCAGCTGCGGAGTTCCTCTCCCCACCCCAACCCCCAACCTTCTCTCCTCGATTGCAACCACCCACTGGCCAGTCGTGTAGCAAATCACCACTCTTGTTTGGGCTTCTTAGCTCCGGCTGCCCCGTGGTGCCTGCTTTCATTTCCTCCACCGAGAGCTCTCTCACTTCCGCTGCTCATGTTTTAAGCTGTGAGATCCCTTATAACAATTACACAGAAGTTGACCTTCCATCTGTATGGTGGGCCTCAATGGTAAAGGCTAAGTTTGAAAGTTGGATTGGAAATTCCTTGCGCTGATATTAACAAACTCACTCTGAAGTATGATTCCTGTTTACCAAGATGTAATACAAAGTCATGAATTTATACTCAGGCTTAAAATAACAAAAACAAGGACAGAATTTTTGGTACTTTATGGCTCTTTGAGAGGGAAGAGAGTCTAAATATAGGGTTTCCTCCCAAAAATGTACACGCACACTTTGAATAATTATAAAGGCAGTGTTTATTAAAAACACTGCTCATTTTCAAAATTGAACTACCAGCTGTTAAAGTGAGCATACTTTCCTGGGGACGTCCAGAGCAGTAGGATCCCTTAAAGACCATCCGGTACAGCCTGACCATGTTTCCGCAGGGGTCAACTGAGGTCTAGAAAAGGTTAGGTGCCTGACCCCGGATCACAAAGCCGGCTGGCGTCTGGATTAGATTCCCAAGTGGAGAGAGTGAACACGGGCACCTCAGGCCCAGAAGATAACCCTTCTAAGGAGAAGCGTGGCCTTACCTGCAACTGAGTTGGGCCGTGGCATTATTAGCGAGCTGGAGCCCTGAGAGTAAGGGACTGGACCATCTCCACCGGGGGCTTCGGCTGTGGGCAGCACGCTCTCCGCGGACCCAGCGGGCTCCTCCTCCGCCACTGGGGAACAATTATCTGCCCTCCGATCATGAAGCACGCCCTTCTGCACCCCTAACCTTAGGCTTCCGTCCTTATTCCATTCCAAACTGGAGCCACTCCGGTCATCATTTTCGGATGAACTTGTAATTGTGGCTGAAATGAGAGACCAAAAGACTTTGAAGGCTGCCAGGCATCACTGGGGCTGTTGAGAATTCACACACACACACACACACACACACCCCTCCCCACCATCAAGGGAACGTTTTCCGGTCCACACAGATTTTTATCAAAGTCTGCTTCATACAATGTATTTTGGTAAATTAGAAGAATGTTGCTTAACAGGGGATATAAACTGCTAAATTATTCTACAGGGGAGGAAAAAGAACGCTGATAAGAAGATAATGAAAAAGCTGTCTAAACATATCTAGCGTTAATGTATATCTGTGTGATTTGGAGATGATGTTGCCTCTCTTTTGTAACACAGATGAATTGCTCACAAAAGAACTCATTAAATTCCTTTGTCCCTTTACATAATTTTTCCAAATTAACATCTGTGTACGGGGGAGAGGACAGGGCAGCACCATGGTTCATGCAGAAAAGATGCAGGAGAAAAATCTATAAAAACAAAAATGCAGTGATAGAGTCAAGCAGAGAATTTGGTCGTTAGCATTAAACTTTGTAACATTTGTTCAATACCATCCCCAGAGGCTGGCTGGACTTTATTCCTTAGGTGGCGTAGACTGGAAAGCCACTATGTAAACAACGCAAGGAAAACACCAGTGTGGGAAGGATCACGTGATTGCAGAATTAAACTTTAATCTCTAAGGAAGAAAACTGGCACAAAAGAACATCCAGGCAGAAGAGGAGGAAAATGATGAAGAAAAACATCATTATGAGCATGTGAAACAGTTTACTCTTGTATTTTTTATTAAGCATTGTGTTCTTTTCCATACGAACAACTGTAAACCTACTTTTGCCCCACCCTGTAGGCACCTTACGTTGCTTCTATAAATAGCCACTTCCAATTTCAAGGCCCTGAGCCATATGAGATGTTCACCAAGGGCACTGGCTTGTGTCCTTGAGAACAAGGGCCATGTCTTCGGATCCCTCTGTGTCCCTGTTGCATGGGGTCAGAGTGCATTCAGAACCCAGCGCCCGGTTTAAGCTGTTTCATCCACAGACCAGGAGGACACACACTCTTATCAGCAGGCTGGTGAATTAGCTCCACGGAGCCTGCTATCGGGGATCAAAAGGTCCGAAGGGGTTTCGCTTATTTTTACAATGCTCCTTAAGGCTAAGAAGTAAAGACAGAAGAATTTCCTCGCTGTGACTGCAGGGCATTCTGCCCCAATTCTAAAACTGTCTTGCTCCTGCCGCTCCAGTCAGGACTTACCATTCACTTCTTGTCTTTCTATGTAAAAATGCCCCCTGCACTCTGCAGCCTCCCTCTGCACGAGTATCTACTACCAGGATCGCTTTTCTGAACAGCACCACGCCTGGCACATGCTAAGTGCTCGATACACGTTTGCTAATTCGATGGGTGAGCAAATGAACACACTTCTATTCCAGTTGGGGTCAGAGACACCGCCGGTCATCTCACTGTTATTGGTTCAGGATGGTTGGTATTATGTCTCCAACCGAAGTGTAAATTTATTTGTGACAGGCCCGTCATACCTTTTGGGTGTCTGTCATTATTCCCAGCATTTCCAAGTATTCTATCCGGAGTATTAATACTCATCTCCCATCTGTTTGGAATCAATCGCAGCCTTCACTGTGTGAGCCATTAAAAAAAAGCGCCCCCCATTCGTAGGAGCATAAGTATAGCAAGTATAACTTTCTATCCTAAAAATGCTACTACTGCTGGTGGTAATAGCAGCAACCAGCATTTCCTGAAGGGTATTATATGTCATGGACTGTGCTAAGCGCTTCACAGGAATACACTAATTTATTAATGGACTGATTCCTCACTCAATGGCAATTAATTACTCATTGCAACTCTATTAATAAGTTGTGCATGTGTTACAAACCTTCATTTATAATGCCAGTATTTAGGACTCAGATGCATTTCCCACAGATATGCTATAATTAATTAGGTTCCCAGGCTGTGCCAATATCTAAGTTATAGGCTGGGGTGGGGGTGATTTATTCGGTTTCAGAGTTGTCTGTTTTATTTTGGGGTGCATATCCTTAAGGTGAAAAATAAAGTCAAAGTGCTGTGTCTCCCCTAAGTATCGTGCACTTCAGAATCAAACCCCCAAGGATCCGAGTCCTCACCCAGACCTCGAGCAGTGGGAACACAGACAAGGGACTCCCCTACTTCCTGTGGCAAGTGACAGCCCCAGAAGCAGAGCCAGCCTGGCAGGGCTCCCGGACTGAAGGAACAGGCTGAAGGCCCAGTTCTCACCAGACAGCCACAGCGCCCAGGCCCTGACGCCTGGCACCGTCCAGGTCCTGGCAGTGAGCAGGAGAGTGGGCGGGGCAGAAGGCCCAGCTGCAGAAACAGTAGCTGAGATGAGAAGTCCCAGACAGGGGCACCACTTCAAAAGCACGGTATTATAAGCTGATGATATGTTGGTAAGTCGGAGACTCTCCACTGCCCTCATGAAGTTCACCATTGCTCACATTATCAATTTTTTTTTAATTAAATCTTTATTGTTCAGATTATTACATTTGTTCCTCTTTTTCCCCCCCCATAACTCCCCTCCTCCCAGTTCCCGCCCCACCCTCCGCCCTCACTCCCCACCCACTGTCCTCATCCATAGGTGCACGATTTTTGTCCAGTCTCTTCCCGAATCTCCCACACCCCTTTCCCCCCCAAGAATAGTCAGTCCATTCCCTTTCTATGTCCCTGATTCTATTATAATCAACAGTTCATTCTGTTCATCAGATTATTTATTCACTTGATTCTTAGATTCACTTGTTGATAGATGCATATTTGTTGTTCATAATTTGTATCTTTACCTTTTTCTTCCTCTTCCTCTTCTTAAAGGATACCTTTCAGCATTTCATATAATCCTGGTTTGGTGGTGATGAACTCCTTTAGCTTTTCCTTATCTGTGAAGCTCTTTATCTGACCTTCAATTCTGAATGATAGCTTTGCTGGATAAAGTAATCTTGGTTGTAGGTTCTTGGTATTCATCACTTGGAATATTTCTTGCCACTCCCTTCTGGCCTGCAAAGTTTCTGTTGAGAAATCAGCTGACAGTCGTATGGGTATTCCCTTGTAGGTAACTGAGTTTCTTTCTCTTGCTGCTTTTAAGATTCTCTCTTTGTCTTTTGCTCTTGGCATTTTAATTATGATGTGTCTTGGTATGGTCCTCTTTGGGTTCCTTTTGTTTGGGGTTCTCTGTGCTTCTTGGACCTGTAAGTCCATTTCTTTCACCAGGTGGGGGAAGTTTTCTGTCATTATTTCTTCAAATAGGTTTTCAATATCTTGGTCTCTCTCATCTTCTGGCACCCCTATAATTCTGATGTTGTTACGCTTGAAGCTGTCCCAGAGGCTCCTTACACTATCCTCGCATTTTTGGATTCTTTTTTCATTTTGCTTTTCCCGTTGGGTGTTTTTTGCTTCCTCGCATTTCGAATCATTGACTTGATTCTTGCGCTCCTCTGGTCTGCTGTCGGGAGTCTGTATAATATTCGTTATTTCAGTCCGTGTATGCTTAATTTCTAGTTGGTTCCCCAATATAGCATCGAGGGTCTCATTAGTTTTCTTGTAGATCTCATTAAGTTTATCGGTGGCTTCTAAACAGTTCTTGAGAGACCTTAAAAGTGTGGTTCTGAACTCTATATCTTCCTTTGACAATTTTGTCCTGTTTCTTTGTCTCCGCATTTTGTTATGCTTCCTTGGTGCACCCCCTAGTGGTCTTTGTTCGCAGTCTTATAGTTAAATCTTGATTGTTGTAGCTAATTCCAGGGAGGGTTTGACCTCCAGGCCAAGTGGCTATGAGAATCAGCTGTGTCAGCAGTGAGAGAACTTCTGTCCTCTAGGGAGGTGCTAATTTAGCCTTTGCCTGAGGCTATCCAGTAAATGCCTCTGTGCAGGGCTTGGGCGGGGCGGGTCGCACAGGATCAACAGGGTGGGCCGGAGAGAGCAGTTATGGCGGCTCTCAGTCCTGTCCCCAGGGGCTCTGCCTCTCTGAGTCCCAGCACCCGCTGCAAAGCTGGGAGAGAAAGCTGCACTCGCTCTAACCGAAGCCAGACAGTCCCGCTTCTCCCGTTTGAGTCTGGGTCCCTAAAGACTCGCCTGTATCTGGAGCTCAGAGTCTGCGACTCCCTCCCGATTGAAAACAACAACTGCGCCCTCCGCCGCCAGCCCGCTCCGCACACTCCGCACCTCAGAATTTGACTTCAGCACTGCGCCTCCTCTGAGTGTCCTTATGCGTTTCTCTTTCCTCCTAGTTGTAGGACTTCCACTCAGCCAGCATTCCTGTGGTTCTGGGTGATGTCCCTTCCGTCTTTTAGTTTTACTTTTGAAGTAGTTGTTCAAAGCAGCAAACTCCGGCGTTAACCTATGCCACCATCTTGGTTCTCCCTTACATTATCAATTTTTAATGATATTATTTCCCATTAATCAGCAATAATTAATTGCCATTGATCAGCAATAACCTCATTAATAAATTAGTGTATTCCTTGAAGCACTTAGCATTCCACACTCACCAGGGCCCTGAAGCCAGAAGCTCTGAGGCCACGGGCCCTCCAACAAACACACTCCACTGAGATTGCCCCACTTCACAAGATTCTCCTCCCTGGGATCCAGTACCGGGTCCACCTACATGGCTCGAAGCCCAGCAGTATACTTGCACCTTGGCTCCGGCACCATCAAGTCCCACAGAAGATGCAATGGGGCCGATAAATGCCCCCCGTCCAGTTTCCCTGTGTGACCTCAGGAGCACACCAGGGAGGGCGGCCCCACAGTCTCCAGCAAAGGAAAGCTGGTTCTGACAACAGGTGACAGGCTACGCAAAACTTCTGTGTTTCTTTCCAGCTAACAAAATCCAAACTCCTACTTAAATTAACCCAGTTGCCTTCAAGTTCCCTCTCTCTCTCTCTCTCTCTCTCTCTCTCTCTCTCTCTCTCTCTCTCTCACACACACACACACACACCATTTTAACTATGACTTTATTTTAAAAAGCATTAAAAAATAAGCTATTTTACATTTTTTGGAGACTGGATAATCTTTAAAGTTCCCTAACAACTTGAAAATTTTAACATTTTATTCCTTCAGCCAGTACAGATGCCAGCTTTTGTCAATTAAGACAGTATGAAGAGATTAACCAAAGAATTTATATGCACATGCAGGGTGTCCCAAAAACATGTGTACACACTTTAATAACTGATAGCTCAATTGATGTTTCTTTCTTTTGAGACAGACTAAGCTTTGAACAAAGGAAATTCTTCCTAAAATGCTACTGGAAGTTTGAAAACACAGTTGAAATGCAAACACTGCCTTTATAATTATTCAAAGTATGTATACATTTTGGGGGCACACAGGGTATCTCCCAAAATGTAAACACACTTTGACAGCTAATAACTCATTTAATTTTCACTCCTTTTCAGGTTTAACTGATTTGAAATAATGGGTGAAGTCAGACTAAGCTTTGAACAAAGAAAATTTATCCACTAGAATTTTTTATGGGGATACATAAAAGATAAAGTTTATGGTACAAAACCCACAACAGTTGACGAATTGAGAGAGCACAAATACCAAATGAAATGATTCTTGATGTTTGTGATTCCATTGCTTTGTGTTATCAGCAGTGCCTGGACCAGAACAGTCATCATTTTGAAAGCAGGCCACTGACAAAACAAATTATTCATTTCTGTAGATTCTTTTAAATTTTGAAAATGAATCATATGTTAATAAACACTGACTGTATAATCATTCAAAGTGGGCATACATTTTGGGGGGACACCCTATCTGTATAGCCCATGGACACAGACAATAGTGTGGTGGAGGCCTGGGGTGGGGCAGGGGCTGGGTGGAGGGGGGTAAAGTGGGGGACATGGGGACATGTGTAATACTCTCAACCACAAAATACGTGCTATCATCACTCACACTGGGTCTCAAGCACGTTTCCAACAGGCAAGGTTCTGTAAATGAGTGACTTATCAGGCCTCGTGTTAGCAAGCTGTGAGGTTACATGGAGTCCCCAATGTAGTATTAACTTAGGTTGGATACTGCTCGCTGATTTACATGTGTTACTTCTGACTCTGTGTAGTTTGAAAAGTATTTTTAGCCACAAACAATGTGTTATCTTCCTCTGTAGTAAAGCACAATTTAACTAGACTGACTATACTAGTGCACAGGGCTATACTATTAAAAAAAAATAGTTCAAAATTTATTAGGACATACACACAACCACAACCTTGAAAAGAGGTGGAGGGCTGAGAACCATCAACCCCACACTTATACTTTCTCGGGAGAAAATGATCACACACACACACACACACACACACACACACACACACACAGAGTTAATGGTATGTCCGATACCAGTTCTCTGACTGCACACTCCCTTTACCATGCACAGTGCTCACCATGTACAAGTTGCTCTGAATTATCCGTGGCTAGGGAATATTTTGCAGTTCATGAAGTTTGCCTTGTTAAAAACAGTAGCCCCTAGGCAGGGGGCTTTGGACAGGGGCCAGTCATGGGCTCACAGCAGCCAGGAAGGAGCCACAGGTGGGGAGGTGGGGGAAGCAGAGAGAGAGATCCACTCAGTCATCAAATGTTTTGGTACATAAGCCTCCGCTATAAAGCTATATGCCTTCTCCTTCCCAATCTTCCT
This sequence comes from Myotis daubentonii, assembly GCF_963259705.1. Classification (NCBI taxonomy): domain Eukaryota; kingdom Metazoa; phylum Chordata; class Mammalia; order Chiroptera; family Vespertilionidae; genus Myotis; species Myotis daubentonii. The sequence goes on from NC_081846.1 coordinate 56,769,223, forward strand.
TCACCCCCCTCTGCTTTTTGAAGGTTCTATGTTTAATGTACACTTAACATAGAACCAGGGAAAATAATCAGTTTCAGTCCAGAGCCCAACAAGCACCTCGATGGGATATAAATCAGTTATAGGTTCAAAAGAACATCAAGAAGAAAATTAAACTGACTACACCATTAGCCCACAATTGTTTAGGAACTAAGGGTCATTGATATCAAATATATACACACAGATAGAGCTGAATTCTTTCCAAGTTGCAGAAAAGAGGTAAAATAATGCCAAGGGGCTTGGGTTCCAACCTTGACTTCTCTCCTGAGGGCCCAGGGTGTGGGTAGGATCTCAGGGTGTGTATCTCTGGGCCCAATGCTAAGAACTGGTACACTTCTTATCTTTATCTTACAAACATCGTCATATGTATGTGGTTGTATTTCTCCCTGTATATTGACCATGTGGAAACTTAACAGTAAAACATTCTTCCCACGCATAAATACAATAAATAAAATCCTATGAGCCTGACTCCTGACTTTACCTTTTCTCCTGCTCTTCTTATTTCCTTTCCCCAACTCAGACCTTCACTGAGAAAGAAAAATCTTGTTTTACTAAATGTCTATGTGTGAGCATTTCACGTTCACTGGGGAGAGAGTAAGTATAAATAAATGAGTACCCTTGGGAAATAGCAACAAGTGGCTAACTGAATGCTGTAATGGTGTCTACTACGTATGGGCTCTGCCCCAAACCCTTGTCATATCTCAACTCACTGAGTACTCACAGGAGCCCTATGGGCAGGACAGCCCCACAAGGCCCTCGGCCTCGCTGTGCTCCAGAGTGGGGCTCCACACCGTTCTGACCATCCCACAGCATTTAGTATAAATACTGGAGACTGCACCCCAAATACCTGTATTTATAAATTACGTGCATGCACTATCCTGATTGGTTAGCATACACCACACACACAAATATACATTTTGAAAAGATGAAAATAGTATGAAGCTGGCATTTTCTCTGTGCACGCCATGACTGTCTTGCATTCTCCATTTTCAAAGGCTTGATGAAGAGAACCCTCTGTCCTTCCCTGGACTGGGGAGAAAACTCGATACAAGGGCCCATGTAAAGGGCCTCCTCTATCATCGGTACCCAAGAACGTCCTCCTCCCCATACAACTGAAGGAAAATAAAGTAGCACTAAAGAACACAAATATTTTTAAAACTTTTATATTCAACTTCATGGCTGACAGGAAGAGTTTAAGAGCGAAACCACTGGACCAGTGAACTAAAGATCAAACAAGAAACTAACATAATGGCTGCTTAGGAAAGTGAGAGCAGGGAAGACATGAATAAGAAGGAAAAACACAGCTACTGCAGACACCACCTCCTCACATGACCCAATAAAGTTTATGAATAACTTTTGAAAGGTTAAGCAAAGAAAGAATAACTGATGGGAAAAGATCAGAGAGACACGTCCAGGAAGCGTCATATGAACACCCTGGCCTCCTGAGTCCTCTCCTTGGCACTCCACTGCACATGGTTCCAGCTGCCACCCATACTTGGATTTCCCAGAGTGACAAAGGGAAAGGTGGCATGGATGAAATCAGCGTGCATGAGGCCTTCTGACCACAAATGCCAGCCTGTGCTTCTCCCTCTGCCCCACCCACAAGCTGACAGCCACACAGGGACCTCTGAGGCTCACCTTCCCTTCGTGGCTGCCTTTGATCTCCGCCAGCGCCGGCAAGGAAAGGGCTCCGGTGCAGGCAGCAGGCTAACTCGCCCTTCCCTGGAATGCCACAGGGAGGGTGGCGGCCTGAATTACCTTTGGCTCCGGGGAACTTTCTGGCTTCTCCTTCTGCAACTCTGTATGGACAACCGCTCGGCCCTCCTGCCCAGCCCCGTGTAACATGCAGCTGAGCCCTCCTCCTCTCCTGGCCTTGCAGATGCCCTGGGCTTTGGCCTGTGACACACAGATCTCTGTACCAAATCTCTAGCTCAGTGCTCCGCGCATTGCGCAAGGCGTGCTCTGCTATGACATGCAGCAAGGCCGGGGACCTGAGCCATGCATTCATAGCCGCATTCTTCAGGCTTTTGATTGTGGAAACACCTCAAGGATCAGCTGGAGCAGGGCGGGAGGGAGGTGAGGAGAAGGGTGGGGGGAGGGCAGGCCCGCCTCACTCAGCCACACGGCCCTCATTCAGCCGGACACGGCAGGAGCAGTCTCCAGAGAAAAGCCTTTGGACTGAAACGTGACTTTTCCTAACGAGAGCACGCAGCACGGTGTTTAAGGCATCACAGAACCTGTACACTGAAGGCACAGACAGAGGAGCTCCTTACACAGTTCCAAGACTCCCCACAGTCCTTGAATCTTCCAGAAAAGAGCACAAGGCACTATCAGTGGTTGGTGTTATTATGCACCTACAACACACACCTTCCATCGCAGGTGTCAATCTCCGCCACGTTCTAAACCCTTTTCGGCACTGACAACTTGCCCAGACCCTCCACAGGACAACAGACCGTTTTCTGGTCCCACGGGTGGATAAGTTTTGACCTAGATACTCTGCCTCATCTGTATTGTCCCTTGTTCCAGCACTGGACAAACTTGCTCTTGGTACACAGTAGGTGCCAAAAAATACTTGCTCCACTGACAGGACAACCAGTCTGAATAAAAGCATGGCAGGCACTCTGCTGACTCGAATCATCACCAAGGATTTCTCTCCCACATTAAATATATTACAGAATTATATATGTAAAGGCAAATTTTCCTCCTTCACCTAGGAAATTAAAAGAAAGTGTCTATAATTAAGGATGATTTTTTAAATTGCAGGCAATGTAGTAAAATGAATATTATCACAGATTTGAAACAACAGTTATTACCAAATCAGTTCCGAAGCATTTCAATTTAGTGGCAAACAGGGCAATACAGGTGGCAACAAAGCACATTAGCATGAAATCCAAAGGGCAGGATTTACAAGTTAAAAATGAAAATACAGTATAATTCATTCCTCTCTGTATGCCTCTCTCTGCATCTGATCATCTCCCTGGGACACACAGTCCAGGAAATAAAAGGGCTAAAGCTACCTCTGGATTCACTTTCATTTTACAAGCTTAGGAGGGCATAGAAGAGAGACAAGAAAGATAAAAGCCAGCCCACCATAACTTTTCTTAAAATAGCCTAAGCGACTGAGCAGAAAGACAAGTATTACCAAAAGCTAGTAAGCACCAGCAGGATACTAATTCAAGTGTCATCATTTCACTGGAAATCACTCCTGCAGGAAAAATGTTTCTGTGAAGGTCTTGCCCTGCCTAAATTTATACCTGCCTCCCGGCTTTACCCTGAGAAGGACAAAAGCAAACGCAAGCGGGAAAGGCAGCAGGAAGGACCCAAGTTCTTGCTTTCTCCTTTTCAAATTCTGGGCACTTAATCTCCCTGGCCTGGTGGGATGCAGTGGCTCAGATGTCGGGGTGCCCGGCAGGTGAACACACCTGCTCTGTGCAGGAGATTCGCCCAGTGGGGAGACAGGGCCACTGTCACTGGGAACCCCACCGTCCCCGGAGCTGTCCTAACACCAGCTCTCAAAAGGAAACACATCCACAAAAGCCATCTGGGGATTATAAATGTCAGCAGGTACATGCAGGTAGTGGAAGGAGGAAATAGAGGGGATGACTGACTTTCAACAACCTCTTTTCTCAGCCAGAACTGTTCTAACTGCTGCCTGTAAGTCCTTGTCCTGGCCACATGTATTGATGGATCGGAAAGATTTATTATTTTAAAAAATCTTGATATGGAAAGCTGGGTATTGTTTGTTTTCTGATAGCCAATTTCCTTCTTTCTTAATAGAGAAAACCCCATTTTCTTAAAATAGATACACAAACACACTTACGTTGATCATGCTATGGACATAAACAAATTATTAAACAACATGTTTATATTAAAAAAATGTTTCAAAACCCACTATTTGCAGTAATGCTTTTTTAAAAAAAACAAACAAACAAAAAACAGATTGTGCCCTGGCTGGGTAGCCCAGTTGGTTAAAGTGTTGTCCCGATACACCAAGGTTTCAGGTTCAGTCCCCGGTCAGGGCACATATCAACCAATGAACGCACATATAAGAGGAACAACAAATCAATGTTTCTCTCTGTCTCATCGATAAATTTAAAAAAAAATCAGATTGGTTTTCACACAAATCCCAAAGAGAACATTCTTCATTCCAATTTCCATTTGTAACAGCTGGAAGCAAGTTACATCAAGGGAGTATCACTAAGAAAAAAATGTTTTCTCAGGCATGGAGGAAACACCTTTAAAAGCCACTTCTTTATAAAGTTTTTCCCTTTTCAAAGCAAGTAATTGAGAAACCAGTTTACGATGATTGGGTACAGCTGGGTTTCACATTTAGAAGGTTTTCACACGGCCAATTTGAAAAATCAGACACTAACTTCTAGGTCATGCCAATGATTTCAATACGTTTAGAGTAAGGAATTCCGCTTTTTTTAAAAAAAGGAAAAAAAAGAAAGAAGATATTCATAGGGAATTCAGTTAATCCCATTCAGCTTAGACAGTATTTCTACATGACAGAATTATTATACTTCTAAAGGCATTTATGTTGGCAGTACCTGGGCCTCCTGAAATAGGATAAAGTGGGACTCCCCTCTGTATAACACAATAAAGTGGGAACAGGGGCTGGGGGAGGGCTCTGCTAAGCTCTGGCTTCCACAGAGAAAGGCTGGAAGGGGCCCAATACATTCTTCTAATGGTTATTAGCCTGCCTTTTCTCCTCCTGAGCAGTTCCTAAAAAGAAAATTCTCTTCCCCTGCAATATGTCAAAGCCAGTGGAAACAGAACCCAGGCCAGGCACCCTGTGGCTGCCCCGAGGAGGCTGTCTGGGCGTGTGGGAACAAGGCCCCTCTGGCGCTGCTGGGCAAAAAGTTCCGGTCAAATATAAGCAGCCTGATGGAAATCAGCTTAAACGGAAGGGGAGGCCCAGGAATGTTGAAGGATGGGCTGAAATTTCCCTAAAAGTCCCAAATAACTTGTGTGAATGCTGTGCCATGGAAGTCTGATCTGAGCCTTATGGTACGGGAGCCTCTAGTTCAGTGATGGCGAACCTTTTGAGCTCGGCGTGTCAGCATTTTGAAAAAGCCTAACTTAACTCTGGTGCCGTGTCACATATAGAAATTTTTTGATATTTGCAACCATAGTTAAACAAAGATTTATATTTTTGATATCTATTTTATATATTTAAATGCCATTTAACAAAGAAAAATCAACCAAAAAAATGAGTTCGCGTGTCACCTCTGACACGCGTGTCATAGGTTCGCCATCACTGCCTAGTTCCTCAAAGCTTGCAGTGCCATAAGCTGTGGGGGCTTTACACCGGCCGTCCCCCGTACCTTTGCCACTTGGACCTGAGCTCTACAGACTGACAAGTCTTATACAACTTAAGATGGAAAAGTAAGTGGAAAGCCTCTTCCTCTCATCTGCAGGCTTTAAGTTGGAACATGGATCCGAATCAGCCTCTGTTAGCAGCAGCTGCCAGGCCTTTTGAAACAGAAAGCCAAGCTATCTCCCTTTCATCTCTGCCCACTAGGATCACTGTGTTCCTGAATATTTCATTCTGTGAAACACTGACGAGGCCCCAAGGTTGCCATTCCCAGGCTACACCTTATCAAAACAAACACTGTTCTTCAGGGAGAAAAAGCACACACGCAGGCCCAGCAACCACAGACCCACAACGGAGTCACGGATGCCCGCTTGCTGAGGGGCAACGGAGCCCGCACACCCTGTCCTGACTCTGGAGGAACCGCCTTCCCTCCTCGGCCCCACCACTCCTGCCCCTTCAAAGAGCTGTGGCTACAGTCCGTCTGGAGAGGAAACCCTTGCTTTTCTTCCTGCTCCCTACCACACCTCCGTGTGTCCCTTGGCAACAGCCTGTCAATCTGCAGGCCAGGGAAGGAGAGAGCACAGAGGAGCGTTTCCACCAGCTCAGTGCTTCCATCCCGGCTACCTACACCCTTGCTGCAGGCAGACCAGCTACAGCAACAAGACGCAGTCTCCAATCTGGAGTTTTCCGTAAAACCCTTCTCAATGCCTCCCACTCATCTGCTGAGTTAAGGGAACACGCTGACTTGAGCCAAAAAGCGAAGGACAGTTTCAATGCCATAAAATGTGTCATTTAACTATAAGGACAAGAGAGCTTAAAATACAGATGACATTAAAAGATGCGACAGTGACAACTTGGATGGGAATCCTGCATTGCTTCTTTAATTTCTCATTCCTAACACTGAGCCACAGGAGCTCAAGAGAGAACTGGGATACAATAGATGAGACCCCTTTCCACGTGGAGACAGAAGTAAATAATAAAACAAGAAAAAGTCAACTGAAGGAAATACTGAGGTTCTGTGGAGAGCATGTAATAAGGGGATTGAGCAGTCTGGGACTGAGCGGACCTGTGTTAAATCAAGCACTCATTAAGGACTTCAATATTCCAGCAGCTCCGTCTTTCATGGATAATACAGAAAACCCACCAGCAACTTTTCTTTCCTCTCATTAGAGTTCTATAAATTGCAGCACTGTATCACCATGAGAGGGAGAATAAGAGACAGCGAGAGAGAAGAATGAATGAATGAATGTCATATTTTTGTGACTGAAAAAGTTTCTAAACTTTTTGAAACTTTTTGTTTTGAAAAGTCAAAACAAGAAACTGGCTTGGTTATAGTAAGAGGCACACAATGCCAATACCAGAACATACAATGAAAAGTTTTTTGTCCCCCCGAAAATGGTAGCACTGGCTAACTCCTTGAATGAAAATCAACTGTAAGGAGAGGGAATTTCAGAAGAGCTAAGAATGGTGTAAAGGAAGTTACCTGCCTATCACAGATCAATACTAGAGGTCTAGCAGTGGTGAGCAGCTCAGAGAGAGAGAGGCATGAGAACAGAAGTAAAACAGGGAAAAGTTAGCTGAACTAGACTACACAGCAGGTGGGGAAGCAGAATGAGGTGAGAATTTAAATTTGCTACAAAAACCTCAACCCACCATTTATATGAAATGTCCAGAATCAGCTAATCTATACAGACAGAAAGTAGCCTGAGTAGGGCTGGAGGTGAGAGGGGAAATGAGGTGTGACTTCTAATGGGCATAGGTTTTCTTCCTGGGGTGATGAAAATGATCTGAAATCAGATTGTGGTAACGGTTGTATAACTTTGAATATAACGAAAACCATTCAATGGCTTAAATGGGTGAATACTATAGTACGTGAATTATATCTCAATAAAGCAATTAACAAAACAAAACCCCAGCAAAGAGCCTAATCCATGTGAAAACTGAGGGGAGACGCTGCCTTCCTCATGCTGAGAGGCCCCACACACAGCCACGGTGAGGGGGACACCAGGCTGCCCACAAACCAGATCCGGGAATCTCACAGACCCTCTGGGGCCACCTCCAAAATACAGACTGGGTGAACCTGCAACTTGGATTTTCAAACTGCACTGGAAAAGAGATGGCAGGTCACTGAAGAAAAATAGGAACTCACATGACATTCCATTTAATTACATATTAATATGGGAGCCAAAGGGAAGGAGCTGAATTGTTGGGTAGAGCACAGATGTTAAACAGCAGCAGGGTCTTAGAGCAGAGGAGGACCTGAACAACCCTCCAGTGGTCCCACACATTTGTTACCTGAAGGGCGCCAAGCTGGAGACCTGAGACACACAGACGCCCGGGCCCGCCTGCGGAAACTTAAGTGCAGTCTGTCCGGGATGAGATGTGAAAACAAGGGCTCTTAAATTCCCTGGATGATGCCACTACGCACCTGGGACCAGACACTACTAAACTAATCAGAATGCTTCATTTTATTTTTATTTTTTTAAATATATTTTATTGATTTTTTACAGAGAGGAAGGGAGAGGGATAGTTAGAAACATCGATCAGCTGCCTCCTGCACACTCCCCACTGGGGATGTGCCCGCAACCAAGGTACATGCCCTTGACCGGAATCGAACCTGGGACCCTTGAGTCTGCAGGCCGACGCTCTATCCAATGAGCCAAACCGGTTATGGCAGAATGCTTCATTTTAGAGAGGAAAGAAATGTGCAAAGAGCTCAATTCAATGTTGCTCAAGTCAGGCAGCTGAGCAGCACGAGTCAGGACTACAATCCATGTCTCCTGACCCTCATGTCAGGACAAGCACGCCTACTGTGTAAGTGTGAGGGGAATAGATAGGGGGCCACGCTCAGAAAATTGAAAACCCTGGCCTCAAAACTGGTCCGATCCCATTATAAGAAACTAAAGGACAAACGCCTGGCAATACATAGGGGTGTGAGGGACCTTGAGATTGGATGGGGAGACTTCAAGATATGCCTGGATTTCACTGCCCTGCTGCGTCCGGATGGAACCAAACCCCCAACAAATGCAACTCATTGGTGAGGATGGCAGATTCTTGTAACTCCACAGGCGAGATCCGATCGGGAAAATTTTTTACCAAACGAGTCCAGTGTTAGAAAAGAAACGCCAAGGAGTGTAAAAGCCGATGCTCCATTCTGTCGGCTGTGCACAGAGCCAGTGCTGCCTGCGAAGAAGAGGGCGGGCCCGACAGACCGACCTTCACAGAGCGTGCTAAACCCTCTTACAGAGAGCCTGGTGTATGAATGCTCTGGCTGGCGTGCATTGAGCCATTACATTACCGAGCAGTGTGCTTCTTACCTATAATTCCACTGTCCTTGCTCTCCAGGGTGGAACTAGGGCTGCTAATGGTCTCACAGGGACTTTTGTTGGCTGCCGTCTTGCTGACACAGCTATTCAAGGTTGAGCAGGGGCTATCGGTGCTAGGAGATGCGGTGCTGCTTGTTAGTGTGGAGCAAGGACTGATGCCTTGGCTCAGAGCTGTGCACTGTAAGACGAACGGAAGGAGGTAGGTTAGCAGGGCTCACACAGGACGCTTCTACACATGCTTTTGCTTTTGATGCTAAAACGATTAACAGTTTTTAAAATCTTGGGAGCTTACTATCTAAACGGTCTCCGAAAGTTTAAGGAAAACATCCTTGCTCTGTTCCCCTCCCTGCTGATTTTTCTCTTTTATGGCAAGGGCACTCTCGGAAATAATTGAGTGGGAACGCACGTTTGGAAAACAGAAATAGCAAACAGGCCGACTTCCTCTCATTTCAAGTCTGCAGAAGACAAATGGGTCCTCTGACCTCTGTACGGAAAATCTGGGAACTCTGTTTTTGTAATGTTTCACGGGCGCTGCAACCTGATTCAATTCCTGGAGATTTACGGGTTCCGGAGGCAGGGGAAGGGAGACTGGTGGTCAGTGCAATCGCATTCGAGGCAAGACGCCCATGCAGAGCCCCTGGCAGGGGGCAGCAGCTCCGGCCCCTCATTGCTATTCAGCGGACATATCTCCTCTCAGAAGTGGCAGGCTGCCATGCCCCAGGAAAGGTAGTGCTCTCTGGTAGATGAACCATTTGGTTTCATCTCATTTTGTCTCTGCCTCATCTCCTATAAATCTTTTCCTCACCCCGCTGACCCTCCAAAATCTCAAGTGCTTAAAAAAAAAAAAAAAAGCACAGGAAAGCATATACCAAAGCAGCCACATGAGAAAAATGGGGCTATAAAGATAAAAGGAGCATCATTACTGAGGAATTCTCTCAGCCACTTCAATTCATTTAGCCACTCTTCTCCAGGTGGTGACTGTGGAAGGTTAATGTGGACATTTTCTTAAGTTCTGCACCCTCCTGCATCTCCCCACTTCCCCCTCTCCCGCCCGCCCCTTGCAAAAATCCACAAGGAGTTGCAATACATTTCAATACACAACAGCCCAAACTCATTTGACTAAACAATGACTTCCCCACTCCAGGGGGAAGAAGATGGCTGTCCCTTCATTCATCCTCTGGGCAGGTATGGGGTGCAGGGGCCTCCTCGGGCATTACCATGGTTTCATTTTTTTCTTCAATGGTTATGTGTGTGGCACTTGGGATCCCTTCTCCCAGTAAAAATCCCAGCCTTGTCAACAGTTCTTGAGCTGCCGGCGAACAGCTCGGTTCATTATCGGCCTTTGCTTCTGGAACAAAGAAAGAAAACAATGAAGATGCCCTCTGGAGAGTTTCAGTATCACATCTGGGGAGTTGGCACCACAGCTCCTGTCTGGTGCTCTTGTGTATTTTTATAAAATGCACTAAGTTTGACACTGTTGCCTGTCCTCTGGCAATACATGCTCATTAAGAGGCTGTGACACGTTAGGAAAAGAGGAAAAGAGAAACTCCAAGGGCAAAGGGTGAAGTACTTGACCTGAATCAGAAGAACCCAGTGTTATTATCTGAAAGCTATTCTTAGTTCCATGTCATGTGAAAAACGGGTACGTCAGACACCAAAAGCAGAAAAAGGCCTTCATCTTCCTCTTTAAGAGCAGTGTGGCCAATGCCCACAGAAGACTGAAATAAAGCAACACGCAAGAGAGGCATGCTGGCAAGGTGGGGGCAGGACCACTTTGGTGGAAACTTGCTCTGCAGAACCCTAACCCTAACCCTAACCCTAACCCTAACCCTAACCCTGCAGCAGTGACAGACATCCAGGATTCCAACTCAAGGGCTAATCACCAAAGTCCAAGTTGAAACAAAGATTTTTAAATCCCAGTGAAATGTGTCCCAAGAGACAGGATCCAATAATACACCTTACTGTCCATCCAAATGTCGAAAAATCAGGCTGTGTTCTCAACATACTCCACAGTACAGTTAGAAGCACCTTTTACCTGAACGCCGCAGGGTATGCTCGGAAAACTTCCTTTCTTATCTGACCTCTCTAAGGCTGGTCGTCTTGTTTTTTGCACTTAAGAAATTTTTATCGTTAGATTTGATGTAAATGCTGAGCTGTAGGTTAAGCTTGTGTGCAAAAGCCTAAGGGTACGTACTTAATTATGGTTGACAACATGATGGTCACATTATTCTCACACCTCTCTTGCATTTTAAAATCAGCACCCATCAGGGAATGAAATAATGTAGAAAGCAAACTGCTTACTGAAGTTAGAACTTAAGAACAATATGCAGCTTCTGACAGTCTCTCATCTCCATGTTTTGTTCATTCTGTTAAACTGTCTAGAGCTGTACATTCATGAACCAATTTTCCCTAGATGTGGAAATCTCCAGATAAGAGATAACAGGTCTTAGAAAAATACAATAAAGGAAGAACAAAATAGCAACACTACCTTTGAGTTGTAATATGGGCACCAAAGTTCAGTGCCTTTTTAGGAATCTTGAAAATCATAATAAGCAGAGCTGAGAGGACCACCTGTATTATCCTCACTCGCATGAAGGACAAGCACCCCACCCCTGCTGACTCTCAAAGGCTTCCAATGCTCGGGGTGGGAAGAAGAGCCCTTCACCAACGTGGATGGTTTTTACTAGTAGTTGCGCTAGAAAACTAAGGGTAAAATAACCCAGGCTTCATTGCCTGGGCTAAGAGAGCCCTGGATCATTTGAGTCAAACTCATATCATGAAGGGGCAGTGGGCCTAAGCCAAGAGTTAAGGGAGCCACCCCAGGGGCAGTCAGCCACACCCTCAGCCACTCTAGAGAGGCCCTTTCCCACCAGACATCTCAACCACATTTTGATTCTCAAGGTACACAGGCATCTGGGTGAGGAAGGCAGGAACCAAACCAAATCCGCACATCCCAGGCACACCCAAGGGCTGAACCACTTCAGAACAGATCAGTCCCACCCTCGTTGCCCAAGGCTCAGGCAGGGCGGCTGCTTTATCTTAGGTGGCAGCTGGACCAGAGGAGAAAAACAGGATGCCTATGAAAAGAAGAAGAAGTGGGTCAAGGGGCAGAACTCGGCAGTTTCTCTGCTCCACGCCCCCCCCTTTCCTTTCGAAACAATCTCTATGTTGCTACCCAGTTGTGACTGTGCCCCAGAACGGTCTAGCTTCCAGTTCAACCTGGAACACTCTGGGGAAGGAGCCAGAAACTACTCCCAGTTGGCAGCTGCTGTGGAGACAGGGAGAGCAGCTGCACAGGCTTGGCCGCCACAAAATTCACCCTGAAGACAAAGAGCCTATGGCTCACATGGGGCTCGCTCCAAGACCCTGCACCCTGTGTCAGTCCTGCAGGGAACGGGGGTGCCCCTGGCCCAGTCACTGCTGCCTCCACACTGCATCTGCAGACACACAGCCCAGACTAACAAAGACAAGCAGTCACCTCCCCCTTACAAGCTGGGGAGCAGTGGCAATTCCAGGTTTACTGTCTGAATTGACAAGACACTCAAATGCATGATTAACTTGTTCTCAAAACTGTTCAACCTGGACTTTGCTTCTACCTAATTTCCAAAACCTACTGAGGATTATCTCAGTTTTTGCATTCATTAGGAAACTGTGATTATTTTTCTTCTGAAAGCTTCCCAACTATCCCTTCAAATTATCCTCTCTTCTACAATGTCATCCCAGTGACCTCCCCCCGACCCTCCACCTCAGACATCCCCTTCAGTCTGAATTCCTTAATCCACATCAAGCCATCTTTCCTTCCCTCACTCACAAAGCCTTCTCTCACTGAACTTTTCATTCTGAAAGAAGGACACCTGGGTAAAATGTGACAATGACATTTTGGAAGAGATGAGTTGCTTGGGAACTCACTCTGATGCACTTGACTATGAAATGGAAAAGCATTTCTACCTCCATAGTTGATCACCAAATCCTGAGATCTGAACAGCCAGAGAGGATTTTCTTTAAGCGAATTCTTACTTCAAAATGACCCTCCTGCCGAAACCGGTTTGGCTCAGTGGATAGAGTGTCGGCCTGCGGACTGAAAGGTCCCAGGTTCGATTCCGGTCAAGGGCATGTACCTGGGTTGCGGGCACATCCCCGGTGGGGGATGTGCAGGAGGCAGCTGATCGATGTTTCTCTCTCATCGATGTTTCTGACTCTCTATCTCTCTCCTTTCCTCTCTGTAAAAAAATCAATAAAATATATATTTTAAAAAAAATGACCCTCCAAACCAAAATCCACTGGGATACTCTAAAGTTTCTTTTCATCTGTGCAGTTAATATTAAATCACTGAACACTAATGGCTGTAACGTACCCAATACCAGTGGGATTAAGGGATGAGAGGAAGACCTCATCTCTTAGCAATGCTTTACATCTCACAGATTTAAATATCCAAAGAATTTACAATGGCTGTATTTGGAGTTGAGAGAATAATTTGCTTTACTCCTTAGGAATCCATTAGGCAAGTGGAGAGTGATATTACTCCCAATGCTTTCAAAGAATCCTCAAATATCATACCATTGTGGAATATCATGTGGAGAAGGGCAAAGGGAATTTCCTGGATCACTTCCTGTCTGCCTGTTTTTAGCTAGTCACACCTGTTGGACCGTGTCCGGGGCAGGGACATTCAGGTGTGTAGTCCATGAACTGACTGGCTCCCCAGTTACCGCCACTATAACTCCAAACCTATTAGCCATTCCCTTGCCTGCCCCCACAGTCTCAGAGAAAAGGTCTTTTCCACGCTAATGCTATTCTGGACCCTTTACAGTGTTAACCTCTCTAATTTCCTCACCAGGGAAGTAGCCAAAACCTACTTCTTATATGTTGGTAAGGCTCAAAAAAAAAAAAAAAAATGTGAGCAACACCTTAGAAACCAAACATCTTTGAGATAAGCTGCTATATCGAAGTTGGTCATTTGTTTTACCAATTTTAACACCAAGAGCCCCCATTTTTTACTAACATATAATTTTCAGGTTCCATGGACTCATATCTATATTTAATGTGCCTACATTTCTCTTACCTAAAAAACAATTCTGTTTATATTTTTTTCTGCCTTAAATAACTATTTCTGAACTCACTATTCCCTCAGAAGAATAAATTCCCTCCTTTTGTCTGATTATCAAACTGTTCCAACTTGGCCCACACTTAGTGCATTCATTTCCCATCTTCTTAAAGCCAGACTGTTAGAACCGTGAAAATCCCTGGAGATTACCAAAGATCATCCCATCAAGAGAAGCCTCCTCTCCACTCCCATCCTCCTCAAATTCTACCGAACTCTGGGCATTACAGACAATGTCCGGCCACTCACTGGCTGCAGGACCTTTAATATCAGCTTCCAAGACAGTATTTCTGAATCAAGTCTGATAAATGGAAATATGGTCTTGATTGATGTTAAATCCCTTCCTCTGCTTCTACCTATCCATGACCTTCTCCTTGCCCAACATCTGGTCTTCCTTGCCCTTTACTTACCAGAATTTGCCTGTTCTTTCTAGCTGTTCCTTCTCCTAAGCCATCAACCATTCCCCCCACCCCCTTGGGTCTCCCAAAACAGTATTTATAGAGTAGTATCCACCCATGAACCTGCACTGGTTTTGTTGGTTTCTAGACTGTAATTAAAAAAACATAGTTAACATACAAGTTACTATTAAGCTTTTTATCTCATCCACCCCCTATTGAATTATCACCAAATCTTAACATAGTTCGTTCAAAATGTGTCCTGAATTAGACTTTTTCTCTTCGTTCACCCTGCCTCTAATTTCTAAAGTCCTCAACTCAACTCCTCAAGTCTAGATAACCAAACATTTTGTTGTCAGTGCTCATCCTTAAAAATTGAGGACTCCAAAGAGTTTTGGCTTATGTGGATTATATATATATTGATGTTTCACACATTAAAAATAAAAAATAATGATAATAATTTAAGCCCGGCCGGCATGGCTCAGTGGTTGAGTGTCAACCTGTGAACCAGGAGGTCAAGGTTCTATTCCCAGTCAGGGCACATGCCTGGGTTTTGGGCTTGATCCACATTGGGGGGCATGCAGGAAACAGCCTATCAATGATTCCCTCTCATCACTGATGTTTCTATCTCTCTGCCTCTCTGAAATCAATAAAAATATATTTAAAGAATGATAATAATAATTTTAAAATGCATGCTAATGCATTTTAAGTTAATAAACACTACTACAACTTAAAAAAATAACTATTTTCCATTTTAAAAGTTAATTAATAAGGGTATTATTTTATATTTGTGCAAATCTTTTTAATGTCTCATTTAATAGAAGACAGCTGGATTTTAATGTCTGCTTCTACATTCAATCTACTATGATATATTCTTTTAGTTGAAATATGTGAATAATTGTGGCCTCAGACAGATATGTAGTTGGGAAAGGGAGAAAGATTTTTAGTTAATTATACATATTCTTTGATATCTCATCAAAACTTGACAAGTAGCTATTTCTTAAAGGTTAGTTCCAATGTTAATTCGGAATCCATATCAATGAACTTTTTGTACTCTGTTACAGTAAAATCCAACAGTCTGTTTTATGCTTCAAATGAATTTTAACCCATGCAAAATTTAGTAACATCATGCTTTGGGTCATTTCAAAAATACTGGTTTTATAGATCTGGTTTTACAAATGTTGATGCATTTTATTACACAATACCAAAAATATTACCTTCATTAATATCATCACAGACCTCAATTAAAAAGTCATAGTAAACAAATTGAGAGACAAAAATCACAATCATATCAATCAATGCAAAAAAGCATTTGACAAAATCCAACACCCTTTCTTGATAAAAACTCAGCAAAGTGAGAACAGAGGGATCATACCTCAACATAATAAAAGCCTTATATGACAAACCTACAGCCAACATCATACTCAATGGGCAAAAAATAAATTCATTTCCTCTAAGAACAGGAACAAGACAGGGATGCCCACTTTCACCACTCCTATTCTATATAATACTGAAAGTGCTAGCCATAGCAATCAGACAAGAAGAAGAAATAAAAGGCATCCAAATTGGAAAAGAAGTAAAACTGTCATTATTTGCAGATGACATGATACTGTACATAGAAAACCCCACAGACTCCATCAAAACAACTGCTAGACTTAATAAATGAATTGGGCAATGTAGCAGGATACAAAAATTAACACCCAGAAATCTATAGCTTTTTTAATATACCAATAATGAACTAACAGAAAGAGAAACTAAAAAACTAAAAAAAAAAAAAAAAAAAAAAAAATCCTGTTTACCATTGCACCAAAAAAATTAAGATACCTAGGAATAAACTTAACTAAGGAGGTAAAAGACCTGTACTCTGAAAACTACAGGACATTGAAAAAAGAGATAGAGGCAGACATAAACAAATGCAAGAACATACCGCTTTCATGGATTGGTAGAATCAACATCATTAAAATGTCCATACTACCCAAAGCAATTTATAGATTCATTGCAATCCCCATTAAAATACCAATGGCATATTTCACAGACCTAGAACAAACTCTCCAAAAATTCATCTGGAATAAAAAAAAGACCCCAAATAGCCACAGCAATCTGAGAAAGAAGACCAAAGTTGGAGGGATCACAATACCAGATATCAAGCTATATTACAAAGCCACGGTTTTCAAAACTGCCTGGTACTGGCACAAGAACAGATATATAGACCAATGGAACTGAACAGAGAACCCAGAAATTGACCCAAGCCATTATGCTCAATAAATATTTGAAAAGGAGTCAAGAGCATAAATAGAGTCAAGACAATCTCTTCAATAAATGGTGCTGGGAAAATTGGTCAGATACATGCAAAAAAAAATGAAACTAGATCACCAGCTTACACCATACACAAAAATAAACTTAAAATGGTTAAAGGACTTAAATGTGAGACCGGAAACCATAAAAATCTTAGAAGACTCCATAGGCAGCAAAATATCAGACATGTTGTAGCAATACCTTCACCAACACAGCTCCTAGGGCAATGGAAACTAAGGAGAAAATAAACAAATGGGACTACATCAAAATACAAAGCTTCTGCACAGCAAGAGAAACCATCAACAAACAACAAGAAAGCCCACTGCATGGGAGAACATATTTGCCAATGCTATTTCAGATAAGGGTTTAATCTCCAAAATTTACAGAGAACTCATACAACTTAACAAAAGGAAGGTAAACAATCCAATCAAAAATTGGGCAAAGGACCTAAATAGACACTTGTTGAAAGAGAACATACAGAAGGCCGAGAGACATATGAAAACATGCTCAAAGTCACTAATCATCCGAGAGATGCAAATCAAAACAACGAGGTACCACCTCACACCTGTCAGAATGGCTATCATCAACAAATCAATAAACGACAAGTGCTGGTGAGGATGTGGAGAAAAAGGAACCCTTCTGCACTGCTGATGGAAATGCAGACTGGTGCAGCCATTGTGGAGAACAACATGGAGTTTCCTCAAAAAATTAAAAATGGAACTCCCATTTGACCCAGTGATCCCACTTCTAGGAATATATCCCAAGAAGCTAGAAACACCAATCAGAAAGGATATATGCACCCCTATGTTCACAGCAGCACAATCCACCTTAGCTAAGACTTGGAAACAGCCTAAGTGCCATCAGCAGATGAGTGGATTAAAAAATGGTGGTACATCTACACAATGGAATACTATGCTGTGGTAAAAAAGAATAAACTTTTACCATTTGCAACAGCATGGATGGAAGAAGAGAGCATTATGCTAAGCGAAATAAGCCAGTCAGAGAAAGATAAATATCACACGATCTCACTCATATGTGGGATATAATGATCAACATAAACTGATGAACAAAAATAGATCCAGAGACAAGGGGCAGGGAAGGGGGTGGGGGTCAGAGATCAACCAAAGGACTTGTATGCATGCATATAAGCATAACCAATGGACACAGACACTGGGGCAGTGGGGGCTTGCCCTTTGGGGTGGGAGTGGTTGGTGGTCAATGGGGGGGGTGGCGGGGGAAGGAGACAGATGTAATACTTTAAACAATAAAAAAAAGGAAGAAAACAATGTAACTAGCTGTCTAAGGATGGATGACTAAATAAATTGTGGCACATATACAGGGTAGGCAAAAGTAGGTTTACAATTGTGAGTATGCAAAACAGTTTATTTTTGTATTATTGAACTTTTGTATTGTTTATTTGTACTTTTGTCTTATTATTATTTTCATTATCGCACACTCTTATGATTTATCCTTTAGGTAATGACGGGTGGTAATTTAACCTAATTTTGTCCACCCCTATATATAATGTAACAGTATATGGCCATAAAAAAGAAGGAAGGCCTGCCACCTGTGACAACATGAATGGAACTAGAGGGGATTCTGCTAAGTGAAATAAGTCAGATACATAAAGATAAAACTGCATGATCGCTTATGCGGAATCTGAAAAACGTCAAACACATAGAAGCAGAGCAGTGGTTACTACGGGCAGGGAAGAGGAATCAGGTGAGAGATGTTAGTTAAAGTCTAAAAACTTATGCAGGATGAGTAAGTCTAGAGATCTAATGGATGGCATGGTGACTATAGTTAATAATAATGTATTGAATCATGAAAATTTGTTAATGGAGTAGATTTCAGCTGATCTCCACATAATAAAAAATGGTAACTGTGTCAGAATATATGATAATTTGACTATAGTAATCATTTCACTATGTGTATATATATATATATATATATATATATAAAATAACCATGCTGTAGACCTTAAATACATACGATTTTTATTAAAAATAAACTTAAAAAAAAGTCTTAGAAAGCCGTCAATCTCAATGTGACAGATGCAAACTCCCCAAAATATAATTTTCACGTGAAAGGTCAAATTTTACCATTGGCAACTAATCCTGTCATGTTTTTTTGTTTTTTTTTAATTGAAGCAACATAGGCATTTTGTGCCTTTTAGAGAAAATGTGTGTCAAATACCAAATTCTGAATAAGCATGGTTTGTTGGTCATTCTTTCAAGTAAAACTGATAGTCCATTGGAAGGAAGGAAGGAAGGAAGGAAGGAAGGAAGGAAGGAAGGAAGGAAGGAAGGAAGGAAGGAAGGAAGGAAGGAAGGAAGAAGACTGTTCAGCTTGTAATGCAAACAGTCATACCAGTGCTTTTCCTGGGGACAACCAGCCTCTTCTAGCAGGCAAACCTCATTTCATCCGCACAGAATATTAAAATGATGAGTACTCAAGGGTCAAGATTTAATAACATTCGTTATTTTTAGTCTTTCACCAAGACATTCTTCGGTGAATTATTTTTGATGCAAGTGAGTGGTGGTGGAAAATATCCTGTGTGGCCCTAAAATAGCAGGTGTCCCTACCTTGGCATGAACTAAGGCATCAGAAGTTTTACCAATGATTCTTTACACCAGCACTGCAAATCTCCTCACAAAAGAAATGGGAATACCTTCTTAGTGTTATTATGAAATGAGTTTTGACCTTATGGATCCCTACAAGTAACACCTAGAAGTCCGCAGCCTATACACACTTTGAGAACCTCTGACTTAAGTGTCCAATTGTATTAAATTCTCCCTTTTCTTAAAAATAAATGAATAAGCTGTCCCGGCCGATGTGTGTCAACCTATGAATCAGGAGGTCACCGTTCTATTTCCACTCGGGGCATACACCCAGATTTCGGGCTCGATCCCCAGTGTGGGGGGCATGCGGGAGGCAGTCAGTCAATGATTCTCTCTCATCATTGATGTTTCTCTCTCCCTCTCCCTCTCCTTTCCACTCTAAAATCAATAAAAATATATTAAAAAATGAATAAGCCATAGTCTCACACACTCCTCACCCTAATAACTGACCTCTCATCTTCCCTTACCTTCTCAACTCCTTGGGGTAGAAACAGGGGTCGTGCCCCACCAATTCCACTTCCTTATCACCTACCTACAACTCAAACTCATTCACCTTCACAACTCTCCTCAAACATCCCTGTTAAGCACAGTAATAGGTTTTTAGAACAGTCCACTTCCTCTTTTGTTATTCCTGTATATTTTGACCTTACAAATACTGTCCTGCAAGGGGCAAGCAGCGGCCACCATGAAAGACACACAGAGGGAAAATCCATGGTTCCAGGATATGTGTGGTTTTACGGGTTCTCCTCCTGCCCCTTAGCTGGTGCTCCTCAGTCCTCTTCTCTCAATGACCTTGTCCTTAGTCTAACATATCTGATCTCCTGTAAACAAAGGCTGCCCAGTTGACGTCCTGAGCTCTTTCTTGAGCACCAGTTTGGTTTTCCAACTGTTCATTGGACACTTTTACCTAAATGCTCCACCAGCACCTCCAACTGAACATGCCTGGAACTGAACTCAAACTGAAATGGATCATTTCCTCTCCTCCACTGCTCTAAACGTACTCTCAAAGCCTGCAAGTGGGCAGGGGTGAGCGAGAAGAGGTCAATGGGAGGACAAGGGGGACATATGTAATACTTTCAACAATAAAGATTTAAAATAAGTAAATAAAAAGCCTGGATGTCATCATCTTTGCCTCTAACAGCTCCTGGCCCTTGCACTTTCTCATGAATCTTCCTGTTCATCACCTCTTCTTCCCTGATCCTGTTCTAATCTGAGATCTTATTTTCTCACTTTACAGCCTTTCTCTGATTCTAGTCTGCTTCCTGCTCATTCTATCCGATGCCAGGTAAATCTTAAGGCATAGGTCCAACCAATTAAGTGTTTCCTGGTGCCTTCATGTGCATCCGATTCATCACACAGCTGGAATCAGTCAACACTACTTCCCCCCTCGCATGATAATCACTCTGTACACAGGGCCTTTAATCCGCAATCAGACTCTAAGCCTCTGTGAAGAAAAGACCTATGCTTGATAACCCATCTCAAATAGCACCCAACATAGAGCTTTTCACAGCATAGGAATGTAATTAATATTTATTTAAGGAAGTAGAGAATGAATGGATATTCTACCTCTAGTCTCTCTTCACCACACACATACCAGGTGTGTCCCCTCTCTGTACTTTAGTTTAATAAAACTTTACTTGACTATTCATCAAATAGTCCATTACTATTCTAAGAAGAAGCTGAAAATCAATAGCAGGAGCTAGGTTATCGCTTGGGAAAGGAAGAATAAGGTCTGGAGAAAACAGTTATGTTTTATTTGTTTACCTGAGGAGTGGGTAGACAAATGCCATTAGTTTTTACACCCTTTTCATTCTCTACATCTTTTTAAATGCCTGAAAAAATAACCAAAAACATAAGGCATCGATATTAACTTAAACACAGATCTAAAAAAGACCCACACCTCCCAATAAGAGAGTTTGGCATTTAATGATTCTGCTGTTTT
Organism: Myotis daubentonii; assembly: GCF_963259705.1. NCBI lineage: Eukaryota > Metazoa > Chordata > Mammalia > Chiroptera > Vespertilionidae > Myotis > Myotis daubentonii. The sequence goes on from NC_081846.1 coordinate 56,790,253, forward strand.
GTATGTGTCAGTTTTACTTGCTAACCAGACTGCCAGAAAAAAATGTTTAATCATATTTTGAGATTGATCTTCACCGAGCAATGACTCATAAGACTAAAACTTTCTCACCCCTCCCCATCAAAGCTTGCTCAAGTAGCTAATGACAGATTGAAGCCGACCTAAATGGATTATGGTTGCCCTTAATTTAAAGAAACACAGCTGTGAATCCTATTGTAACTTAGTAATCCTCTCTAACTTATCCAGTTTTTTACTTGCCCTTAAGGCAATGGTATTATTTTGTGGGTAAATGACATTTTCCCCCTAAACAATATGTTGCTTTACGATAGAAGGCTTATTTGTGAAGAACTCATTCTGTGTGACAGAGCCATTTGATAGGAAAAGAGGGATTGTATTTTGTTTTAGGACCTCATTAACTCACTCTTTTTTGCCGAGTAGAAAATGCTGTTCTTCAAAAATATTTTAAAACATTGAATAGAGTAGAATGTCTTTCCCTAAAGATGTCTCCAGATGAATTCAAACTTTTAACAGGTTCTTTGCTTGCATTAAAAAAATGTCCATCTGTCCATATAACCACTTCCCAGGTGGCTAAAATATGCAACTTATATGTAACTGTAATTACTTATAAATTAATAATTTCAAAGTACTCATTGATTTTATTTTACTTTGATTTAAATTTTATACAGAAAGCCAAGAATCAAGAATTTATGGAGCTACATGACCATAAAGCAAGGCAGCTAGCCTGGAGAGGGTATGGCAAACATTTAGGAAGCACATTTAGGAAGATATTTCATGAGTCTATGTGAAATTTTGAAAGCACTTTGCTAGGAGCTATTTTCATAGAGTTTGTTAGTCTGGTGAAGACTGAGATGCTATTATTGACGGCACCTGGAAAAATGTCTTAGAGATTTAAAAAAAAAATGCCCAAAGGAAATATGGAAAGCATAAGCCCAAGATTTAAACTAAAACTTAAGTGATGAAATGAAGCCCTAGAAGTGGACCTGTACATGCTTGGGTCAAACTCAAACTCAATTAGCTTTAATTCAGCCCAGCCTCTCCGGTAGGTTCAATGACCTGGACAAAAAATGTACATGTTAATATGTCAAACTTAATCCCATTGAAATTTAAAGGATTCCATGGGAATTACAAAACACACCATCCTTGACTCTCTGTCAACTTGGATTCTGTTAGGCAACCACCTCCTCCTCACCTAACAGTTAACTCTGCTTGGTCTTCCACCAACACCATGACTAACCACAAAACGACCATGTGCCCACAAACACGAACAATACCCCTTTTCCAAACACCTAAAATAGAGAAAACGTACCCTTGTTTTTTAATTCTATGCAAAACTTCTGGAAACTTCTTATCCTTATTCACAGCCCAGGTATGTCATAATTTCAGATCCCCTGGAGACTGATGTCAAATCCAAGAGCTTAAGTCTTAGCAGTGAGTGCTCATGAAAACTACAGGCAACTCCAGCAATATCAATCACTACACTTGAATTCAGCTCAGCTGGCGCCAAGCATAAGAATGCCTCCTCACCCCCAGAAAGACAGCCAATTCTGCCTTGAGCAAGAGGAGGGAAGTTGACAATGGAAGCTATTTATAAACTCTTTTCTTTGCCCAATAAAAATCCTAAATTTCTCCCCCATTCTCACTCTAGCATAAGTAATAAACCCTAGACAGGAACTCAACAATACTCTCCATCAGGGAGGAAGAGGTTATATAATGGAGGCTAGGCCAGCCAAAATGCAAGGGACATAACCACCCAGGATTACAAAGACTTTTGGGGTGGGAATGAGGGCAAAAGGTGGCAGGCTTATTCTGAAATGGGAAGATGACTGATACTTACTTTAGAGAAACAGTGTTTTATTTTTCTATTCAACACTCAGAACATAAATGAGAACAGATCAACACACGGACACCCTGAACCTATGAATTCACAACGAAGAGGGTCCTCATGTATGTAGGATGGCCATCCTAACCAGATACCACCATGGACTCTCCTGTCTTCATCACCGCACTACCCTGCCTGTCCCTCAGCACAAATCCGAGTGTGAACCTCCTACCTACGCCTAATGACTGGGTGCCTGGCCAGAGGAAAAAGGGTGGAATTTCTCATGCCAAACCACACACTCTACCTCCTCTTCCCTGTCCCATGTGCCCAGCTCCTGGCCCCATCTCATCCACCACCCATCCCAAACTCCTCTTCCCAATTTTCATTTTTTTGCCAATCCCTCCTCTCTCAATTCATTTTTTTTAGCTTTATTTTCAGCACCACCACCCCACTCCATGTTCCCACCCACTCCCCATCACACAAAATGCAGAAACAGAGAACACACACCTGGTGGTTAGAACATAAAGAGGCTGTATGCCCACACCCCACAACTTAGGAGAGCAGGGTGCCAGATATTTCTAAGTGCAAATATGGATGTGTTTTCCTGTCTCTTTCAGCATTACTACATGAGCTTGTGCCCACACTGAGGATAAAACAGGTTACCTACGTAAGCCAGGGTTCCTTAACATGTTTATTTAGGAAAATAGGATGTAAATTCAAAACACAAATTAAATACCAAAGAGCTGTCAGTTGGGCAACCCCTTACCCCAAGAAAGGAACAAAGGGGTAAATTCTTAAATTGATTTAAAAAAATAAAAAAATATTAATACATCTATGAAATGCTCTAAGTTTTTAATGCCTGTTACACATATTTCCAGATATTGGGGGGGGGGGGAAGCAAAATATAAAATGTCTTCTTGAAAAGGTTTCAATTAGTTTGGGTTTTTTGGGTGTGTGGGTTTTTTTTGGCCCACTTCTATATTCCCCTAAAGAAAAACTTTAGATGTTAAGAAATAAGCATTCAAAAGCTACCAAATGGTTTTAAGTAAACTAATTATTAGAAGCTTCATGCAGCTAAAGTTTCAGCTGTCCAGTGAAAGCCTATTGTTGAATATTCTAAAACGATGGAGTACTAAAAAACAAAACAACGTCTTGGAAGCATTCTCGTGGCTGCTTTTCCATATCCCCCCTTGCCGGGGAGGTCAAACTTGAGAGGAAATAAGAGTGAACCCTTAAACACTGCATATGTACCAACTCAGCTATTCCTACACTATGCACACACTAGTAATTCCAAGAATGCACATTAGTGGAACAGACCTCTGTAACTAGCTGAGGGGGAAAAAAACTCTCCCAAACACATTCAGTTTAGTAAAAGCATTCCTGCAAGAGGCACTCAAGTTTCACTCAGAAATGAAATGTCCTTACATACAATCTTTGGGGGGCTTGAGGGGGAGGGATCATTGAAAACAGATTCTTACCATTCTCATTAGGCTCTGTTGGCTGGGACACGTCTCTGAACGGGATTATAACTGCATCTCCAGGCACTCTGGGGCTTTCCACATACTTGGGCTTCCTGACGGGACCTGTAGTGGGAAAGATCTGAGTGTGGCTAATTTTTTCCAGATGCAAAGCTCAGCATGTGCAGTGTGTGTCCTCACCAGGACCCAAACATGCCTAAAGGAAGAGCCAGCCCTCTCCCCTCCCTTGAGCGCACGCGCGCGCACACACACACACACACACACACACACAGAGTCATCTCAGTACAGACACGGGAATGTCCAGCCTGCGCTGCCAAAGAAGAAGTGGGTAAGGTCAGTTTTGAGAATGTAAACTTGGACAGAAACCAAGCTGCTCTTCTGCGGTGACGTCCCTACAGCTGTCCTCGGTGTGTGTCAAGCAAGTGATTTTGACATGTTCAAACCTGGACAGCTCGTGGCGAAGGGTTTTATCTTTGGAATTTTTCTCCAACTGGGACAAAGATGATTGGGTGGCTTGGTCGCTCCGAAGTCAGGAGGCAAGGATTGCAAACAGCCAGCCTGTAATATCAACACACTCCGAGCAGCCTCAGAATGCAGGCATTTTATCAGGCTGTGACGCATGGCAACTGTGTGGGGCAGAGAAGACGACTGCTTTCTTGGCAGCTGACACGGCTGCCTGCACACAGGCACAGCAGCCAGTCTGGTGTGTGAGTCAGAGATACAAGAGAGCTTCAGAGTCAAATCTCTCCCTTCTCCCGCAACCCCAACTTATTGGGAAATCTGGAATTCTTACTAAGACTAAATGGAACCCTCCCACGTTGCTAGAGCAATGTACAGCAGCCACTCTGGAAAATAGTTTGGCAGTTCCTCAAAAGGGTTAAACAAAGAGTTATCAATTGACCCAACAATTCCACTTCTATGTGCATGTACATTCCCACAAAAATTTGTGCGTGAATGTTCCTAGTTGCATTATTCATAACAGCCAAATGTCCATCAACTGATGACAAGATGTTATATATCCACACACTGGAATATTATTGGGCAATAAAAAGGAATGGAGTTCTGATTCAGGCATGCCATAACATGGGTGAAACCTGAAAACATTATGCTAACTGAAAAAAGCCAGTCGCCAAAGACCACATACTATATGATTACATTCATATGAATGTCTGGAAGAGACAAATTAATAAGAGACAAAATATGAATGGTTGCCAGAGGCTGGGAGATATGCAGACTTATGGAGTGTTGGCTTACGGGTATGGGACTTCTTTCTAGGGTGATAAAAATGTTCTAAAATTAGGGTGTGCTGATGGTTGCACAACCTGTGACTATGCTAGAAATTGCTGTAGTATACACTTTAATGAGTGAATTGTATGCTATGAGAATTGTATCTAAATAAATCTGCTTACCCCCAAAAAAGATTACCTATTTTGTCTGCTGCTTTGAAACATCATATTACATTTTGGTCCCAAATCTCACTGGACTCTCATTTTCCTTGATTGCCTGATGCTGAACATGGGCTTTTAACAAGGCCACAGAGCCAGGAAACATTTCACACAGGTCAAGAGGAAGGGTGGTGGGAAGAGGGCCAGACAGGGGTCCACAGCTCTCCCAGCGGCTCAGCCCTGAGCCAAGGTCCTGAGCCCCTGGGGGCCTCAGCTCCATCACCACACACTGAAGGGATGAGTCAGCCCAATTCTGAGCATCCTCCCGTGTCAAACATCTTACACATCTGAGAAATTCTGTTCCGAATGAGGTTTACGGTGAGAGATGCTGCCATCTAAAGGTTTCCTGCAAAAGCATCTCTACCACCATAAAAATAATTCAATGCCCTGACAGCTATATAATGTACCACCTCTTAAAAAAACAAAACAAACAAACAAACAAAAAAACTACGTTATCAAAGAAATGCATGGTACTAGCAAACAGGGATATTATTTCCAACTTTGGACACCGTGGTTTCTGAAACCTTTTTCTCCTCCAGGATCCAATCTGAGATTCCACTGCATTCCGTGGTGTTTAGTCATCCTGTCTCCCTCCTTTCTCTTCCTGGCAGTTCCTCAGTCTTTCCTTGTTTCTCATGACCTTGACTATTTTGAAGCCTACTGGTGGGTATTTTACACTATTTCCCTCAATTTGGATTTGTCTGATGTTTCCTTGTGCTTAGACTTGGGTGATAGGCTTTTGGAAGAACACCACAGGGGCGGCATCCCCCCCGCATCACATTTTATTGTGATATCTCATGATTTCAACATGACTTTTACTGGTGAAATAACCATGATCACTTAGGGAGGTCTATCAGGTCTCTCACTATAAGGTTTCCAGTTGTCTTTTTCTTTCCTCTGCTCCTTCTAAGTGAGTCACTAAGTTCAGGCCACACTCAGAGGAGAGGAGAATTAAGGTCCACCTCCCAGAGGAAAGAATGTCAAGGAATTTTTGGATATTTGTTTAAAAAAACCACAGTAATTAGTAAGTGTTTTGGGGGAGGTGCTTTGAGCTAACTTCAGCACTCATTTGTGGTGCCGCCTGCAGCATTTATTCCTGAGGTGCTCCAATGGTGATTTTATCCTTTCCTCATTTCTTTACATGTATTACTCGGAATTCTTCTCTAAGGAATATCTGCCCATGTCAGAAAGGGATTGTTGAAAGGTTAAAATGGAATGGTTATGGGGAAAGAAGGAGAATATGCTCACAATATAGGTGGATGATACAAGCTTCATAACAGAATACAAAGCACAATTCAGATTTTATCTAAGACATACACATATCTATATAGGAATATGTGTGGAGGGAAAGACAGGGGAAAGGGCAAACTAGGAAACTAAGAAACTAAGATATTTGCTGTGGAGAACCCAGAAACTAGGAAGGGCCCGAACAGGGCGGGTAGAAAACGGAACCAGGACAAATATGAGAATCTTTCTTCATGTTTGGTTTGGGACCTATTCCCTACGGTAAAGAGATCACAGATGTATTTCTCTCTGGTCATCTGCTCTTTTCTATTTAAAATACTTAGGAGAGATAATGAACTTTATTATTATTGCCTGATTATTCGAATTGCCCCCGTGAGCAACCATGCCACTTACACAAGAGTTACCTGTAAGTTTCTGCTCACTTTAACTCTTCCGGGTATAGTAACAGCAGATCTAAAAAGATCTACTTCCTGGCTCCAATCTACCTACCCCATACGTCTTCAAAAACATTCTCTAATAGTAAGTACTTTCTTAAAATGTGGGTTATGTGCCATGAGCATACAATGGTCATTATGAACGGCTGGGACACTGAACCCCAATGTCACGCAGTGCCTTCAGAAAGCATTCATGCCCACCCATTTAATTGTCTGAACTGTGCTCTGTTCGGGGACCAACCGCTAACTATAATAATTACTCAACACTGAGGAGGAGTGAGGGTAACAAGAGCCTCTAGGCTGACCACAGTGAGCAGTGACGCAAGATACAAAAGGAGACCTAGAATATACTAAAGTAAATAAGATGTGTCCTACGTGGTCACACAAGACTAAGCACTTGCAAACATTAATTCATTCAAACCTAATAACTTAGGGAGAAAAGCACTATTTCCCCCATTTTTAGTTCAGGAAACTGAGGCTCCAACCAGTTAATCTGCTCATGGCCCAGACATGGCAAAGCAGAAATACCAACGGTTCTGGGGTCTGTGCAGGTGTGAAGCCCACATATTAACCCTCCCTTAGCACTTATAAAAGTAGGAAATCCAGATTAAATCTGCGTTTGTAGAAAAGGCCAGGGCAGTGGAACCTCCCACCATCCAATCGTCCATGGGCCTTGGCTGAACAGTCATGCTTACTTGTCTCTGATCCCCTCTAACTTTTACTAGGATTTGAAGTATTATGAGGTGAATATAAACAACGGCTCTCCAACATGGTCCTTTTATTGAAGAAGCTTTTTACAAAAAGCAGGGCCTCAAACACTATAAAACAAGGTAAGTTTATAACCACAGGGGTTTATTCATCCCCCTCTAGATTGCTCATTAGAGAATCTGTGTGCACTTTCCATTAAACACAGCAGATGAACCCTTGTTTGCCTTCTCTGCCTTTTCAAATATCATTAAAGTTGCAGTAAAGGGATTTGAGAGAGACCGATGGGGAAAGGAGACAACCACAGGCCAGAAACCAAACTTCTGAAAGTTGGAAACAGATTGCCAAGGAGCAGTGGATGGAGCCGACTAGAAAAGGTGAGTGCTGGGAGGGAGACAGGAGAAATCAGTTTCAGACAGGAGACACCGCTGAAGGCAGGGGCACAGGTGGGGTCAAACACACGACAATGGGTTGAAAATCTATTTACGACCTCACCCCCCCACTCCAAACCAGGAGCATCCCTTCCCTCATCCTGGAGACTGAGTTTTTCTCTGAGAAGGTTGAAAACTAAGACAATGGAGACTCAAGAGCTGAACTCTTGAGTGCTACACTAAATAACAGATTAAGGAAAAATTCTACATGCAGATTGGTGGGTTCAATGTGGACGCATGCTCCCTCTTAGTTATAAAAACAACAACAACAAGCTAGCCCACCACAGCAAGAAGAAACTAAAGGATTCCTCTCTGGGGAAACTCAACAAGAGAAAAGACCTATAAATAATCACAGTTGGGGACATGCCAAGAAATGACAGGTCCTATCCTGGTGAGGTAGCTCAGTTGATTACAGCATTGCCTGGATACACCAAGGTTTCCGGTTTGATCTCTGGACAGGGCACATAGAAGAATCACCCAATGAATCAACAAGGAAACAGCACCCTTAAACAATACACTAGATAAGATGGATTTGATATTTGCAGAACATTTCATCCCAAAACTGCAGAATATACAATCTTCTCAAGTGCACATGGAACATTCTCAAAGACAGACCACATGTTAGGACACAGAACAAGTCTCTACACTATGTAGAGTTTAAGAAGACTGAAATCATATCAGGTATCTTCTTAGATCACATCAGCACGAAGCTAGAAATCAGCTACAATGAAAACACTCAAAGACATGCAAACACATAGAAGCTAAATAGTGTGTTATTAAACAATGAATGAGTTACCAATGAGATCAAGGTTGAAATAAAAAACTTCCTGAAAACAAATGAAAATGAACACACAACAACACAAAGTTTATGGGACACAGTAAAAATAGTCCTGAGAGAGAAGTTCACAGTGTTACAGGCCTAAAGATCAAAGCAAAAATAAATAACATAGAGACTAAAAAAGAAATAAAATAGAAAAGATCAATGAAACCAAGAGCTGGTTCTTTAAAAATATAAAGATTGATGAACCTTTAGCCAGACTCATCAAGAAATAAAGAGAGAGGACCCAAATAAATAAAATCAGCAGTGAAAGAGATGAAGTAATAACTGATAGTATGGAAATATAAAGGATTGTGAGAAAATACTATGAGCAACTATATGCCAACAAACTGGACAACCTGGGTGAAATGAACAAATTCCTAGAAACATAGAATTCCAAGACTGACTCAGGAAGACTCAGAAAATCTGAATAGGCCAATAACTAATGAAATTGAAGAAGTAATAAAAAAATAAAAAATAAAACTTCCAACAAACAAAAGTCCTGGACCATATAGATTTACGGGCAAGATTTACCAAACATTCAAAGAAGAACTAACAAATATGCTCCTCAAATTATTATAAAAACCTCAAGAAGATGGAAGAGTTCCAAATTTTTTTATGAGGCCAGCATTATCCTAATTCCAAAACCAGATAAAGACACTACAAAGAAAGAAATTACAGGCGAATAGCATGATGAACATAGATGCTAAAATCCTCAACAAAATATTAGCAAATGGGATCCAACAATACACCATGACCAAGTGGGATTTATTCTAGGATGCAAGGTTGGTACAATATTCGCAAATCAATAAATGTTATCTAGTACATAAATAAAATGAAGGATAAAAATCACATGATCAATCCTGGATGCTGTGGTTCAATTGGTTGAGCACTGCCCCATGTACCAAAAGGTCACTGGTACAATTCCCAGTCAGGGCACATGCCCAGGTTGCAGGTTCAATCCCCGGTTGGGACACGTATACAAGGTAATCAATGATGTTTCTCTCTCACATCGATGTTTCTCTCTCTTTCTCTCTCTCTTTCTCTCTCTCTCTGCCTCCCTCCTTCCCTCCCTCCTTCTCTCCCTCACTCCCCCTTCCTTTCTAAAATTAACAGAAACATAATTTTAAGAATCACATTATCATATTAATTGATACAGAAAAAGCATTTGACAAAATCCAGCACCCATTCTTAATAAAAACTCTCAGGAAAGTGGGAATAGTGGGAACATACCTTAACATAGTAATGGCCATATATGACAAACCTACAGCCAACATCATACTCAATGGGCAAAACTGAAAGAGTTTCCCTTAAAAAACAGGAACAAGACAAGGATGTCCACTTTCACCACTCTTATTCAACCTAGTACTAGAAGTCCTAGCAATAGCAATCACAAAAGAAGAAAAAAATAAAAGGCACCCAAATTGGAAAGAAGGAATTAAAACTGTCATTATTTGCATATAGCATGATATTGTACATAGAAAACCCTAAAGACTACACCAAAAAACTACTAGATTTAATAAATGAATTTGGCAAAGTAGCAGGAACAAAATTAATATCCAGAAATCAGTGGCATTTTTATATACCAATAATGAACTCTCAGAAAGAAACTAAGAAAACAGTCCCATTTACCATTGCAATGAAAAATATAAGGAACTAGGAATAAATTTAACCAAGAAGGTAAACGACCTATACTCAGAAAACTATAAGACATTAAAAAAAAGAAGAAAAAGAAGAAACAAAGGAAGATACAAACAAGTGGAAGAAAATACTGTGTTCACGGATTGGAAGAATTAACATCATTAAGATGTTCATACTACCCAAAGAAATATATATCAGCATACTTCGCAGATCTAGAACAAATATTCCAAGAATTTATATGGAACCTAAAAGGACACCGAACCGTAGCAGCAATCTTGAGAAAGAAGAACAAAGTTGGAGGGATCACAATATCGTATATCAAAGCCATTGTAACCAAAACAGCCTGGTACAAGCACAAAAGCAGGCATATAAATCAATGGAATAGAACAGGGACCCCAGAAATTGATCCACGCCAATATGGTCAATTAATATTTGACAGAGGAGGCAAAAGCATATAATGGAGTAAAGACAGTCTCTTCAATACATGGTGTTGGGAAATCTGTACAGGTACATGCAAAAAATGAAACTATGCCATCTACTTACACAATACACAAGAATAAACTTAAAATGGATAAAAGACTTAAATTTAAGCTGTGAAACCATAAAAATCTTAGAAAACATCAGCAGTAAAATCTCAGACATCTCATGTAGCAGAATTTTCACCAATACATCTTCTAGGGCAAAAGAAACACAGGAAAAAATAAACAATTAGGACTACATCAAACTAAAAAGCTTCTGCACAGCAAAAGAAACCATCCTCAAAATTAAAAGGGAACTCACTGTATGGGAAAATGCATTTGCTAGTGATACGTCTAATAAGGGGTTAATTTTCAAAATATATAAAGAACTCATAGAACTCAACAAAAGGAAGACAAACAATTCAATTAAAAACTGGGCAAGAGACCTTAATAGACACTTCTCCAAATAAAACATGCAGATGGCCAAGAGCCATGAAAAAAATGCTCAATGTCACTAATCATCAGAGAGATGCAAATAAAACCATAATAAAATATCACCTCACATTCTTTCAGAATGTCTACCAGCAACAATCCAACAAACAGCAAGTTTTGGCGAGGATGTGGGGTAAAGGGAACCCTAGCACACTGCTGGGATGTGGGAATGCAGACTGCTGCAGCCACTGTGAAAAACAGTATGGAGATTCCTAAAAAAATAAAAAATGAAACTGCAGTGATCCAACTTCTGGAAAAATATCCTAAGAATCCTGAATCACTGATCAGAAAAAAACATATGCACCCCTATGTTCATAGCAGTGTTATCTACAATAGCTAAGATCTAGAAACAATCCGTAGATGAGTGGATGAAAAAGCTGTGGTACAGTTACATAATGGAATACTATGCAGCAGTAAAAAAGAAGGATCTCTTATCCTTTGAGACAGCATGGATGAACCTGGAGATTATTATGCTAAACGAAATAAGCCAGTCAGAGAAAGAAAAATATCACATGACTGTACTTATATGTGGAATCAAATGAACAAAATAAACTGATGAACAAATAGGTCCAGAGACATGGAAGCATGGAACAGACTGACAGATCTCAGCGGGAAGGGGAGGGGGAGGGGACAGGCAGGGATGGGCAGAGATTAACCAAATAATTTATATGCATATAGGCATAGCCCATGGACACAGACAATAAAAATGAACTTAAAAAAAGAATCAACCAACGAATGCATAAATAAATGGAAAACAACTTGTCCCCCCCTCCCCATAAATTAAAAAATAAAAATGGCAGGTCCCTGACCAGTCAATTACTCTACCTATAGCCTGCACTCAATATACACCTGCCCTTTTCAATCAGCATTTTAGCACCTCACACTTACTAGTACATAGAGACTAGGATCACCAGACAGTCCAGGAAAGACCCTACCCTTAAAGACAGCCAACAGAACAGGTTTAGAAAAGGAACTCTGAGGAATCACAGAAAACAGGAGGAATGTTCCCCAGAATGAGACAAGCTACTGCATCCACTCCATGAGGGGCTACTGACAAAGAGTTCCTGGGGTGGTCAGATGAGCAGACTGACCTCAGAATTGGGACAAGTGGAGGCCACTGTAATCAGGAGGCACTGATCTTACACTTTAACTGTCATCTATTAAACCACAATGACAATTATTTCTATACCCCTGAGATGAAAAACTCCCCCTAAATGAAGTGGCCACATTCCTGGTGAAGTGCTCAACTGTGGAGAGCAGCTACAGAGTTTGGACATGTTCAAGCCTCGGACTAATAAGAGGGCAAGTGCTGCCAAACTAAAGCTTGATAGAGTTCTCAGGTGCATGAAATTAAGTAGATTCGAAACTCGCAAGAACATTGTAAACATCTTGACCACACCCTTGCTTTGCCTCGTGGGATCTGACTATAAAATAAAGACTCAGCTTACAGGCTATGACACTGTCTCTCCATCCAAGAACAGTGCCCCACCTAGCCCCACCTATATTCTCTTGCCTGTTTTCTTTAATCCTTCACCACCCCTCCTCAGGTTCACCACTGGCTGTGCTGAGGGCGGTTCATATGGCACCCAATGTGGGGCCTGAGTATGGGGGAATTATAATTGTAAGGTGAAAGGATGCTCCAGTGAAGCACATGCAGAAAGCAAAAGTAAGGTAGGTTTGGTAGCAGCTGGGTGTAAAACATGGGAAATTCAGGATCTCAGGAAAGGGATCTCTAAAACAATGCTCAAAGAAGCGTAGTCAAATTCTTAAATTTCTTAAGTTTTGTCCAAGGACGATATAGATTAAGTAGAAAAGTAGAAGATAGAAAATAAGTTAACTGAGAGACAGCTTTGTGACATCTCAAGACCTGAGGTGACACAAAGATCTACTCTCTCTAAAAGAAATATTTTTTTGGACAATGGTTTAGACCAGATCTGGTAATGATGTGGGGCAGAGGTTATGTTTGTATCTTTCCAGAGGGAGCAGTACAGCCAATTTGGGTGCATCACCATGATGGACCCAGAGAAGCTCCTTGTCCCTCTGTTCAAAAGACTGAGAGTTGCCCTGATGATCGAAATGCCGAAGAAGATAATGAAGGCTACGCAAGGGGCTGAGGTGCCAACATGGGTCAGCTGAATAAGTTAATAACTGAGTCCCAGCAGATGGTAGAAAAGCAGGGATTGGAAGCTACTCCTTCAGCCATGTTTCTGGCTGTGCTAGCGTTGGTTAGCTGCCAGTCTTCTGTAAAGTCTTGCGCAGCCAAAGCTGAGGACTCTGAGGAGGTATACGCCAGCAGCAAAAGAAACTTACGTTTTGTGGAAATAGTCCTGAAAATGTTAACATATCTGTGGTTTGGTTTCTCTCTTGTTGCTGTGTTGCACTGACATTATTTTGTTGTTGTTTTGTTAATAACCAGAGTTTTGTTCTTTTTTTTTTTTAAATATTTTATTGATTTTTTACAGAGAGGAAGGGAGAGAGATAGAGAGTTAGAAACATCGATGAGAGAGAAACATCGATCAGCTGCCTCCTGCACATCTCCCACTGGGGGTGTGCCCACAACCCAGGTACATGCCCCTGACCGGAATCGAACCTGGGACCCTTCAGTCTGCAGGCTGACGCTCTATCCACTGAGCCAAACCGGTCCCGGCCAGAGTTTTGTTCTTGATGTTTTGGTTATGCTGCATAATTTGCCAAAAGCTTTTGATGCGAAGTAAACTGGAGCAAGTTTTTACTTTTATGTTTATTGTAATAGCTTAAAGTTTTGGACAATTCCTAACTTTGGAATAATCCTTATAAGTCCAAGTGATTGTGATGAATAATGTAAATAGAAGTGATTAAAAACAAAAAAAGGGGGAGATGTGGAGAGTGGCTACAGCGTTTGGACAGGTTCAAGCCTCGGACTAATGAGAGGGCACGGTCCTCTCGTGGCAAAACCACGTGCAAGTCCCAGCTTGGAGGGCGAAGCCCTCCCAGAACAATTATAGCCAAGGCTATGGTTGTAAGCTTGACCTTATGGTCTGAACCTGTGGTCCCAGGTGGCTGAGTGATGTGAGCTGCGGGAGGTGCAGCAAGTGTTGCCAAAACAAAGCACCTGACAGAGCCCTCAGCTGCATGAAATTAAGTAGATTAGAAACTGGTGAGGACATTGTAAACATCTTGACCACGCTCTTGCTTTGCCTCATGGGATCTGACTATAAAATAAAGACTCAGCTTACAGGCTGTGGCACTGTCTCTCCATCCGAGAACAGTATCCCACCTGGCCCCACCTATATGCTCTTGTCTGTTTTCTTTAATCCTTCACCGCCCCTCCTCAGGTTCACCACTAGCCATGCTGAGTGTGGTTCACTCAACAGTGATCAAAACTGAAAAACGCATCTCCCCAACACCCGCTGACTCGGGGAGAACCACTGCCAGTGTCTTTCCTCACACAGCTTCCTGTTTAAAATGAAATGCTCAACATTCCCCAGCATGAGCTACCTTAAAGTAAAATAACTGCCCCCTTTACATAAACCAGGTGCTGTCAGGTTAATCTCCCCAAGTTGATCAGAATGCAAATCCACATAATCATTACCCCAAAAGCATGGTGTTCAGGTTACGACTATGTTTTAAGGCAAGAGGCTCTTAAAAACCAGGCAAGACTGTCTGGTATTAGCTTGAAAATCAGCTCATCTACCAGCGAGCGGGCTGCCCTGCCGCACTGCCGCACCTCCCATCACTCCTGGGCAGCGGACTGGGCGGGCCCTCTAAGGAAGACCCTCCTCCCCCCATCAGGGTCTAAGCAGGGTCTAGGGCTGTGGCTGGAGCACCAACTTAACCAGTTTACAAGGTCTGAGGTAAACGGGAATCATTCTTGAGCATAAATTAAATCCACCTCATTGCACCTCTGGATCCCTTTCCTCACCCCAGTTCCCCTCATTCTCCACCCCCCCGCCCCCCCACCCCCAATTCTCTACTATGTGATTCTGCGGAAGGAGGCTCTCAAAGTTAAAGCGCTCATAAGATGAAGAGACACACAAAATGTGCTAAGTAGCTTAAACAAGTACCCATTTGTGCAGCTTGCATGCCAAGAGGTCCTGCCAGCTCCTCCCACTGTGCAGGAGGGCCTGTCAGTCTGCAAGGGGCGCGGCCTTCCCCCCTTAATCACTCATGCAGGACCTGGGAGGCACCGCGTTCTCCCCATTCAGTCTCCAGCCTCTGTGTAAACAAGCTTTACGAGTGGCCAGCTTTCCAAGCTTGTTGACATTTTAATCACACAGCTGACTATCTTGCTGCTTAGAAACTGCCATATAAGGAATTTTTTTTTTAAGGGATGGCAGAAATAAACCAAACTGGGCTTTATCTCCAGGCAGTGAGAGAGAGAAGGGCAGGGGTTCCTTTTCATTCCTGAGTGTTTTAGTTAAAAATAATTATATATACACGAAAGCAGTATTTGGGACGAGCACACCTGAGGCTGTTTACTGCATTTAAAACAGATCTTACATTTCTCACAACATCTGGAGACTGAAAAACGATACTGTGTGGTATCAATCTTTTTAGAGTTTTTTAGCATCTTGAACTTCACAGTAAAGGTTCCTGTCAATTTTATCTGGTCTAGGTTTTCATTTCACACTGGGAAATGTTCACAACAAGGAGAGAAAAAGGAAAAAGAGATGAGTAAGAGGCCCTTGGGGGAGTTGGGGGGGGGGGGGCGGGACCTTTATCACCAACGCAAATGTCATTCAATAGCCAATCCCAGGCTTGGATTTTTAAAAAGCATGATACCTAGGCTTCTAAAGTTGGACCCCTCTCCCTCATATACCCCATAAAGAAAGTATTGGGGGAGAAAGGAGGAGACAGAACTTGGAACTGAGAAGGGGGAAAACTTAATGCTCTATAAGAGAGACCTGGGCTGACAACCCCCACTCCCAGGTGGGTGACCAGGTGGGGCTGCCCACAACCCTGGATTTATATGAGGGGTGAGAGCCTTTTGAGAGGTTTCTCTTTGAGGGAGCAGCCAGACGATGACCTGACCCAGTCAAAACTTCTCAACTCAAGAAGAGGACAATTCCAAGCACAGTGTGTTGTCTGTCCATCACTTGGATTTCTCCTAGGGCAGCGGTCGGAAAACTCATTAGTCAACAGAGCCAAATATCAACAGTAAACGACTGAAATTTCTTTTGAGAGCCAAATTTTTTAAACTTAATCTATATAGGTAGGTACATTGTTATTAACTTAATTAGGGTGCTCCTAAGGCTTAGGAAGAGCCACACTCAAGGGGCCAAAGAGCCGCATGTGGCTCGCGAGCCGCAGTTTGCCGACCACAGTCCTAGGGGAACAGGGGAGGGGCTGTAAGTAAAACCTAAAACGCTGCTTGAGACGGCTCTACTCCAGGGAGTGGCAAAGGGCCGCAGGAGGCTCCCGACACACATGCCTGGGCACTGGGAGCTGATGCGGGCAGGGCTCCAGGAGCGAAGTGCACCAGCGGTCGCAGCAGCCGCCCTAGTCATGAGCACAGGTGACATAACCCCCGGGGACGTCCAGAAACTTCTTTAACAAGGGCCTGGGGCCCTGTGTCCGTGCAACCTGCGTTATTACTGCTAATGTGACCTCAACCACATGTACAGACGGGTGGGTCTGGGAAATTCAGATGGCAATTCTAGGGAAGGAGAAATGAAAACAAGGCGGTGAGAGGGGAAAAACTGGTCATCCGCTGATGGGTGGATGTAATTAAACATCCATTATCAAAAGGTGCTTAAATCTAGTGGGAAAACAGTGTATCAAAATGCAGCCACGCTCCTTCTAGCAGGTGCCATTAAGATAGACGTTGACAAATGTTTTCAAGTATGTCTGCAGTGTGCGTGTCTGCAGCACTGTGAGTGCAATAAATTCCTAGCTCTGTGGTCCGCAAACCACGGCTCGCGAGCCACATGCGACTCTTTGGCCCTTTGAGTGTGGCTCTTCCACAAAATACCATGTGCGGGCGCGCACATACAGTGCGATTGAAACTTCATGGCCCATGCGCAGAAGTCAGTATTTTGTGGAAGAGCCGGTATTTTGTGGAAGAGCCACACTCAAGGGGCCAAAGAGCCGCATGTAGCTTGCGAGACGCAGTTTGCCGACCACTGTCCTAGCTCAACAATAATCCCAGTGATGTTTCTACTTCCTTCCAGTGCAGCTTGATTGGGCTACTGTTATAGACTGTATGCAATTGCTATATATAGTAAAGCACAGACATTCGTTCATTCACTTCATGTACTCAGGCATCTGTTGCAAGTCCACTGCGTGCCAGGCACGGGGTGAGAACAGGGGTGAGATCCTGAGGACCTCAGCTGAGGGGACAAGAGTCTTTACTACCTCGTTCGAATTTTATTTCAAAACACTTCAACATACACAGTGTGACCTACATGTGTGTCAGATGGCTTTACCCTATCACCTAAAGGCAATTCATTGTCTTCATCTGGAATACAGGCTCCAGGAGTAGTTACCTAGCTTTTAATCAAGAGTCCACAGTAAGTCTGTCGGTGAACCATCCTTGTCACCAGCCAACACCAAGGATACGCTAATGGGCACACGTGGGGCTAGAAGTGGACTTGCACACTGGCTGAATTTCTGACTTTGTTCATGAGTGTAATGCTCGTTGGAAGTCTATTTTCAGTAGTGAAATTTATGACACTTGCGGTAAGAGGACTGACTAGAAATACCAACAGAAGCGCTCTGGCCCTTGTTGACACAGGTATGAAGAAGTAGCAGGCCCGCGGAAAGGTACCCTAGAGTTGATAAGTAAATGGCGCCAGGCCCAGCTACTGATTCCAGAGAATTGCTAGGCCCCAGATGCAGAACAGCAGGATGCAGGAATTCTGTGTGTGGCAGGCAGAACTCCAAAGGTGTCACTCCAAAGTGCCTGTCTCCTGGTTACCAGCAGGTCCAGGGGTCCCCAAAGGTGTGGACGGAGTCGGCGAAGAAGGAATGACACAGAGACAGCGTTCAGTTGATCAGCAACCTAGCCAGGATCTCCAGCCAAGTTCTGGTTAGGATCTCCAGCCAAGTTCTGGTTCGGTTCTCTCACTAGGTTCTCCAGCCAGGTTCTCCAGCCACGTTCGGTCGCCAGGTTCTTCAGCCAGGTTCTGTCTAGGTTCTCTAGCCAAGTTCTGTAGCCAGGTTCTGTAGCCAGGATCTTTTGCCGTGTTCCCTCGCTAGGTTCTCCAGCCAGGTTCTGTCCAGGTTCTCCAGCCAGGTTCAGTCACCAGGTTCTAGTCAGGTTCTCTTGCCATGTTCTATCCAGGTTCTGTAGCCAGGTTCTGTCTCTAGGTTCTGTGGCCTGTTTCTGTCCAGGATCTTTTGCCATGTTCTCTCCAGCGAAGGTCTCTAGGTTCTGTGTAGGTTCTGTGTCTAGGTTCTGTGTCTCTAGGTTCTGTGTCTGTTGGTTCTGTCTTCTAAGTTCTGTCTCCTGTTGTCTTGTTACATCTGTATTTATACCAGTTGATTCCAATCCTATCAATCTCTATTCCAAAGGTTAGGGCGTTTCTTATCTCCATTCCAGGGAGTAAAGATTATGTAGCTTAAGCATGATTGTTCGTAGTTAAAGTGATTAATTACCCGCCTGGCACTTAGTTAAGGGCTTTTATTCCCTCCCTAACTTCAGGGGAAAATCCCTACCTGGGGAAACAACCTTTCTCAGAGAGGTGACTTTGGTTAAAACACATAGTGCCAAGAAGGTGAGCAAACATATTAAGAACAGTATGCTATATATGCCAGGTCCCTTGAAACAGCAAGGATGGACCGGCTCCCGGCAAAACACACTCTGGGGACTGCTGTGAGGGGCTCTGTAGATGGATAAGATGCAAGTTTCTAATCAGCTGACCCTAAACTACAGAGAGTACCCTGCATTACTGGGTGGCCCAAAGTAATCACAGGAACCCTCAAAAAACAGAAAGAGCAAGAATGAAGGTCAGTCTTCATCTCATGAGCACACGTGACACACACCTGGGGGGGCTTCCAGAAACTTCCAAAAACCCATTTACAAGTGCCTTGTGTAAGGAGAGGAAGGTAGCAAGTCAGTGTGGTCTGAGTTATTATTCCCTACTGTGACCTCATCCACACCCAAGGAGCATGAGATGAGGCAGAGGGGGGCAGGCGGTCCTGGAAGAGGGACTCAGCCCTTGTGGACCTGACAGATTGCTGGCCGGGAAGACGGAGCAAGAAGGCCACAGAACAGGCATGAAGCCAGCTTACAGAAGTCAAGAACAATCCCCAGCCGAGAGCCTGCAAGGAAATGGGGACTTCAATCCGACAGCCGCCTGGCACTGAATTCTGCCAACCTGAATGAGCCTCCACAACAGAAAACAGCCCTGCTGCAATCTTCAGCTCAGCCGTGAAACCCAGAGCCAAGACCCAACCCGGCTATGCCACGCTGTGCCTGGCTTCTCACCTCGGAACTGTGAGATACGTTTGTGTTGAGCTGATACATTCATAGCAATGTCTTAGGGCAACAATAGGAAACTAGTACATTGTCTATGAAATACTTTCATACTTGCTACAGGTGAACACTGAATGCAAGGTGCTCTCAGGGCATCGACCCCTGCAAGGGACAGAGTTGGGACGCTACTAGACATACAGAACTAGTTACATGGCTGTGTCATGCCAACCTGGTAATAAATCGACGTATGGGCAGAATTCAGTCCGGGTCTTGTTTTCATTCAGACCTGAGTGAGTTTATAGGAGAGAAATCTCTAGCCCTCACCTCCTCTCACTCTGGTAGTAATTATAATTTACCATAAAGAATTTAATACCTGAAGTTGGTTTCGTTACGCGGGTATGAATCATTAACCAAACCGTGACATAAATGAATAACCACAAACTTTGGTTTAAAATGTCTCCGGAAGATCGAAGTCCTCTTGGAAATGGAAATTTCAGTCTCTCAGGAGCTAGGGCAGGGGTCTCCTGCTTTTCACACTAGCAGGAAAGGAGCCCTAAGCTGCATGATGAAGTTAACTGACTCCAAAAAGAGGGAGGCAGGGTCCTTGAGCACTTTCTTTCCCTGGGGGTTCAGACCGGTTGTGCTCAGAGCGGGGTCCCAAGGCCAGCAGCAACAGCAGCAGCTGAGCTCTCGTTAGAAGTGAAGTTCTCAGCCTGAGGCCCAGGCACTGAGGGATTCAGGTGCACACTCGGCTCGGCCTGTCTGGTGTTAGCGATACCACACCCGGCCCATTCTCTGCAGCCGCTTACACGCAAGTATGCAGATCAGACAGGAAGAGTCACCAGTGAGGCATGACTGGGGAAGGACAGCGGCAGTGAAGGGGAGAGGCAGGACCTGTGCTGGGCTGAGGATGAGGTGGGGGTCACCTGCTCCCAGGGGGCGTGCGCAGGGGTGGGGAGAGAGTGTTACCCCTTCCCATTCCCACGAAGAAGGGCAGCGTGGGGAAGAGAAGCCTGCCTCTTGTTGGCTCCGTCACAGTGCTCACCACAGTGCTGGGTACTCAGCAGTCACACAGGTAGTTATTAATTTTGACAGGAAAAGGCTTCCTTCTGCTTTTTTAATGCATTTAACTTACTTGCTGTGAATGAATAACGTCTAAGGGATTTCCTGATTTGGGAATATTTTTCAAGTATTCATGCAGCACAGTGGCTACCATGGAATCCTGTTCTAACCTCATTCCTTCTTTCTGTCAAGGGCAGGAGACGTGGGGGGAAGGAAAGGGAAGGAGTGGGAGAGAAAGGCATGGGTCCCAGAGGTTCCCACCTGTTGGCCGGTGCTCCATGAGTCCCCCCTAACCATCCTGGAGAGGGCAGGAGAGGAGGAGTACTGTGTCTCACTCATCAGCTCTCCCTCCATTCTCCACAGTGGCCAAGACTTCTCCATCCTCCTCAAACAAACTCCGGCTACACACACACATGCACACCCCACACTCGCCCCACACAGGAACCCTCAGCTCCCACTCTGCAGAGAGAACGGCCACCAGGAGGAAACACCTGAAATGTTCCTCCGCTCCCTCCGCGCGCTCACTTGCAACGATACTCATCCTGTCCCTCCATGAAGGCTAGCGCTGCACCTGAGCTCAGGTGTCAAAAGTTTCTATGGAGAAATAGCTATAAAAATTATTGCTCTGAGGAACCAAGATGGCGGCATAGGTTAACGCCGGAGTTTGCTGCTTTGAACAACTACTTCAAAAGTGAAACTAAAACACGGAACGGACATCACCCAGAACCCCAGGAACGCTGGCTGAGTGGAAGTCCTACAACTAGGAGGAAAGAGAAACACATACGGACACTCAGAGGAGGCGCAGTGCTGAAGTCAAATTCTGAGGTGCGGAGTGCGCGGAGCGGGCTGGCGGCAGAGGGCGCGGTTGGCGTTTTCAATCGGGAGGGAGTCGCAGACTCTGAGCTCCAGATACAGGCGAGTCTTTAGGGACCCAGACTCAAACGGGAGAAGTGGGACTGTCTGGCTTCCGTCAGAGCGAGTGCAGCTTTCTCTCCCAGCTTTGCAGCGGGTGCTGGAACTCAGGCAGAGCCCCTGGGGACAGGACTGAGAGCCGCCATAACTGCTCTCTCCGGCCCACCCTGTTGATCCTGTGCGACCCGCCCCGCCCAAGCCCTGCACAGAGGCATTTGCCGGATAGCCTCAGGCAAAGGCTAGATTAGCACCTCCCTAGAGGACAGAAGTTCTCTCACTGCTGACACAGCTGATTCTCATAGCCACTTGGCCTGGAGGTCAAACCCTCCCTGGAATTAGCTACAACAATCAAGATTTATCTATAAGACTGCGAACAAAGACCACTAGGGGGTGCACCAAGGAAGCATAACAAAATGCGGAGACAAAGAAACAGGACAAAATTGTCAATGGAAGAAATAGAGTTCAGAACCACACTTTTAAGGTCTCTCAAGAACTGTTTAGAAGCTGCCGATAAACTTAATGAGATCTACACGAAAACTAATAAGACCCTCGATCTTATATTGGGGAACCAACTAGAAATTAAGCACACACGGACTGAAATAACGAATATTATACAGATGCCCGACAGCAGACCAGAGGAGCGCAAGAATCAAGTCAATGATTTGAAATGCGAGGAAGCAAAAAACATCCAACCGGAAAAGCAAAATGAAAAAAGAATCCAAAAATGTGAGGATAGTGTAAGGAGCCTCTGGGACAGCTTCAAGCGTACCAACATCAGAATTATAGGGGTGCCAGAAGATGAGAGAGAGCAAGATATTGAAAACCTATTTGAAGAAATAATGACAGAAAACTTCCCCCACCTGGTGAAAGAAATGGACTTACAGGCCCAAGAAGCACAGAGAACCCCAAACAAAAGGAATCCAAAGAGGACCACACCAAGACACATCATAATTAAAATGCCAAGAGCAAAAGATAAAGAGAGAATCTTAAAAACAGCAAGAGAAAGAAACTCAGTTACCTACAAGGGAATACCCATACGACTGTCAGCTGATTTCTCAACAGAAACTTTGCAGGCCAGAAGGGAGTGGCAAGAAATATTCAAAGTGATGAATACCAAGAACCTACAACCAAGATTACTTTATCCAGCAAAGCTATCATTCAGAATTGAAGGTCAGATAAAGAGCTTCACAGATAAGGAAAAGCTAAAGGAGTTCATCACCACCAAACCAGAATTATATGAAATGCTGAAAGGTATCCTTTAAGAAGAGGAAGAGGAAGAAAAAGGTAAAGATACAAATTATGAACAACAAATATGCATCTATCAACAAGTGAATCTAAGAATCAAGTGAATAAATAATCTGATGAACAGAATGAACTGTTGATTATAATAGAATCAGGGACATAGAAAGGGAATGGACTGACTATTCTTGGGGGGGAAAGGGGTGTGGGAGATGTGGGAAGAGACTGGACAAAAATCGTGCACCTATGGATGAGGACAGTGGGTGGGGAGTGAGGGCGGAGGGTGGGGCGGGAACTGGGAGGAGGGGAGTTATGGGGGGGAAAAAAAAGGAACAAATGTAATAATCTGAACAATAAAGATTTAATTAAAAAAAAATTATTGCTCTGAGTAGGAGGATTTGCCCATTTAATCACAAGATTAGCCATGGGTGTTGGTTATAACCTGGTTGCATTGAGACCATTCAGAGGGTCCAGTTAGACAACGAGCTACCACTATACACCTAGTGCAGTGGTCGTCAATTGCGGCTCGCGAGCCACGTGCAACTCTTTGGCCCCTTGAGTGTGGCTCTTCCTAAGCCTTAGGAGTACCCTAATTAAGTTAATAACAATGTACCTACCTATATAGATTAAGTTTAAAAAATTTGGCTCTCAAAAGAAATTTCAATCATTGTACTGTTGATATTTGGCTCTGTTGACTAATGAGTTTGCCGACTACTGACTTAGCGGAATGGCTGAAATGGAGGAAAAATATTTTTGATGATTAGGAACTGCTGGTGAGGATGCAGATCAACCGGAACTCCCCTACATTGCTGGCAGGAAGCAAAATCGTACAACCACTTTGGAAAACAACTGGCATTTTCATATAAAATTAAAACACCCTATGACCAAGCAATCCCACAACTGGGGATTGACCCAAGAGAAATGAAATTGTATATTTACCCAAAAGACCTGTAGGTACATATTTATAGCAATTCTATTCATAATCACCAAAAACTCAAAGCTACTCAAATGTCCTTCAACTGGTGAATGGATACACCATGGCATATCCATGCCATGGAATAAAGCAAAGAGGTACTATACCTACTACAACATGGGGAATTTCAAATGTATTATTCGTAGTGAAAGAAGCCACACTCAAAAGGCTGTACACTGTATGAGTCCCTTTGTCTGACAGTCTGGAAAAGGCGAACTAACTACAGGCAGGGACAGCAGGGCACTGTTCTCCAGGGGGCAGGGGTTGAGTGCACAGAGGCAGGATGAGGAACTACTCTGTACTTCACTGCGGTGGTGGTTACATAACTCTTATGCATCTGTCAAAGCTCACAGCTCTGTTAATCAAAAAGAATTGAGTGAAAAAATTTTAATTAAAAAGAAGGGGGGGGTCTAACGTAGGGGGTCCATCTGTGCAGGGGAGCACCGCCCTCGCTGTATGAAGCCTCCGTCCTGGGCAAAGGTCTCTGACCCACGAGAGGCAGAACAGCTAGAGGGCAGCCCAGCATCGACCACCCCCGCCCCATCTTGGTAATTTTTAACTGGTCACTGTTTTTGAAAATACCCAATATTTCGAAAGAGACCAAAAAAAAAAATTACAGGGTGTCTCTTCAGTGGGTGCTGCTGGGTGGTGTGTGTGACGTGGACTCTCCAGGCTGGTCTCCTTGCATAGGTGTGTAGACCTGCCTATCAACTGGATTGCTTCACAGCTCCGCAAACTGCAAAAAGCTGATAGCAATGCAAACGATTCCTGTCCACAGCCATGCAAATGAACTCTGCCTGACAGAGAATACAAATCTCTGCACTCCAAATTCTCATTTAAACTGGTCTTAACCTCTCCCTCATTCCCTCCTTAATTAATGAGCTAAATAAAATGGTTGACATATGACCTTCTTCTATTTGCATGTCATATTTTTGCCTTTTTGAGAAATTATGCTTTAGAAGCTCAGTGCATTACGTGAATAAAAGACTGCATTTCCCAGCCTCCTTGACAGCTAGGTAAATGCGGCCACCGAGAGGACCGTGGGCGTTAGGGGGCATTCCAAGGAAGGCTGCATGAGGGGAGCTGACCCAGCTGGGAGAGGTCCCTTTCCACCGTTCTCTTTCCTCCTCTGGCAGGAAACGGTGGCCTACTAGCTGGCACTCTAACAATCACCCTGGACCACAAGGTGACCTTGTGGTAGGAGGGTGTGGTAGCTTATAATGGCTCCCCAGGATATGTGCTGGACCAAAACCCTAGAACCTGTAACTGTTACTTTACTTAGAAAAGTGATCTATGTGCATGTAATTGAGGATCTTGAGATAAAAGCTGTACCCTGGATTACTGGCTGGTTGGGCCTGGAATTCCATCACTAGGAACTTTCTAACCAAAAGGCAGAGGGAGACGAGACATCAGACAGCCAGAGGGCCGTGTGAAGATAGAAGGAATGGAGGGAGGCAGCCACAAGCCAAGGGTCGCCTGGAACCCCCAGGAGCTAGAAGTTACAGGGAACAGGTTCTCCCCAGAGCCTCCTGAAGGAGTACAGGTCTGCTCACATCTTGACTTCCAACTCTGGCCTCCAGGAAGGGGAGAGAACAAAAGTCTGCTTTTTAAAGCCACCCCGTTTGTGCAGGTTTGTTATGGCGGCCCCAGGAAACTAAGACAGAGGTGAGCAGCAAGACAGAAGCCTGGCTCCCCGATGACACCTTGAAGTCCACCTACCCCGGACTGTTAAAAAAAGAGAGAAATAAATTTTTATCTTGTTTAAGCTGTTATGTCGTATTTGACTGTCTTTTACTTGAAGCCAAGCCATCCCAGTATGGTGACATCCTGGGGTCATGAATTACTGGCCCTGGCCTCACCTCGCCGGAGCTGATCTAGAATACTGGTGGTCTTGCAACCTCAGCAAGACTGAAAGTTAAATGACGAGTCAAACCCAAAATACTGGCTAATGGTGTTATATTTAGGAATAAGTTTGCATCACTGGGCATCATCAGGGAATACATCCAGGAGAGAATTTTTAGTGTTTTAAAAATGTAACACAGAGTATCAGACTGCGTAGCTTTGATTCCTATTTGAAATACGTAATTTTTAGCTTCACATGAAATTCATTTTAAATGTTTAATTTTAACTAAATTATAAACATAAGACTTCCAAATTGAATTTAAAGGCTTATGGAAAGCCATGGTTTAAATTTTTACTTGTAATACATTGAGCAGTAATTTGAAAATCTTATCATCTGTACACAAACTGCTGCTGCTCTCAGACGTCAAATGCTCATTTTAACAATAGTGGCTCCACTGTGTACAGTCAGTCTCTCGCTTCCAAACTACGCAGGAGCTCAAGACCCTCTCATCCGAGAAAGAGAGAGAGAGAGAGCGAGAGAGAGAGAGAGAAGGAAGGGGGGAAAAGCTCAAGTCCATCACTGTCTACCACCTGTCCCCCTCCTCACCACCCCCACAGCTCTGGTCCCTCAGCTAAACTCTAGAGCCTTCACATCCTCTGGCTCACGGCCAGCACTGTGTGCCTGCCAGCATCCCCAGCACTCTCTGCGGTTCCAGTGCCTGTCCAGAGGAGGCGCTCTGCCCGAGTCACCATCCTGAGGTCAGGAGCAGCGGCACCAGCTGAGTGTGGTCAGAAGGCCGGTGTGTCAGGCCACACGCAGTGGCCTCTACCCTCCCCAGGGCACCCACGACAGGCTCCGCGGAGACGGGGAGTCAGGGCACCACAGAGGTTAGGCTTGTGAGTCTGAGGCCAATGCCCTTCTCCGAGCCCTTTGGTGAGGAGGTCACACTGGAAAGCACGAGATTTCCATGATCTGAAAAACATCAGGAACCTACGAGAGCAGCAGCAAAGTGGTATTTAGGGGCTCAGCCATGATCTCTTTCAAGTACGAACAGGACAGCCTGCCCTGGCAGATGACAGAGGTGACCATGACATCACTGATAAGGGGCCAGGTGAGGTGCCACAGGCAGAGCCATCTCCCACCGCAGAACCACCGTGAGCGACCCCGAGTGCCACAACCCTCTCAGCTGCACGGCTTCCCCTCCTCAGTGTCCTGGGTGCAGGGCACAGCAGAGAGAAGGCTTTCCACAGGACTGAGGGGCAGTTCGGCGTCTTTTAGAATTATTTTCCTCTGCCCAAGAAACTACAATTTCACCTCACCTCCCTCTCAACAACTGATCAAAAGTAGACATTAAGTTTAGAACTCCTGGCAACACTGATGGATTACAACAAAAAGAGTACCTGCTTTATTTCAAACCAACTCTAACAGGCTGTCACACGAATCTCCACTATAGTCACCTTGGTCAACCACAGGCCACATTAAAAGATCCCAGCAACTCACCCAACTCTGGGATCTGAGGACTCCTCCTGTGGATATAAACATTCCCCAAGGAAGAGAGCGACTAATCTCCTAACTGCCCCCGCTCCCTGCCACACACACATTCCCACACATCACAGTGAGCTTTAGCGGGCTCCCTGGCTGCTTTCCACGGAAGCTTAAACATCATAGGCCTGAGTGCAAAAACATCTTCAAACATTTGGGCAAAGAAGAATGAAACTATTAAATTAAGCCCGCAACCTGCCTACAGCCTAAGAAAAATAGTCCCAGAAGGTCAGGATTTCAACCTGTTGCCCTCTTACACCTCAGCTATTAAACAATGTTGAATAATCAGGGGGAAAAGCTTTCCTTACAACACATAGTAAAAGTTAACAGTTAATATGCCCAAAGAAATAATAAATTGGGAATTTTAACTTTAAAGTGTTTACTTTTTATGTGAACCCAGGCATGTATACACGCAAAGTCAGAGTAGCTTCTCTCTTCTTTAAGACTTTGCAATGTTGTTGTTTTTTTCTTAAAAGTACTTTTTTACTAGACAGCATGCAGGTCAGCCAAGTCATGGAATTCCACAAAAACTGTCCCTAGAACACACTGACCCTCCAGCCGTGACCACACGGTGGCGCTGCTTCAATGCTAATTCCAGACTAAATCCCTAAGTGTGTTTCTTTACCATCAAGACAACAATGCTTGCGCCCATCAGCATTGTGAAGTCCAGAAATGCTTTTTCTTTAAGGTTTCAGGTAACACACATATGGTTAACAGTCCACATGGCAGAACTAAACTGCTGAGGCAGCAACTCCGCCCCCATTTTAGGCTTGACCTAACAGAATTCCAACATATTTGGCCCCTACAAAGGCTGATCAGCCTCACTTGCAGCCAAGAAGGCAACATTGGGGGGGTCGGAGGGAGGGGGGGGCTCGGGGGGGGGGCCGCAAAACGACCTCAGGGCTCATTGCCTCACAGTACAACACTGCCATTTCATCTACCTATGAATCTATACTGATATATAAGTAAGTAAATGGGGGAAGAAGAGAGAAACCTCCCATGCAGAAAAACTCTAAATAATGTGTGCAGATAGTCCACTCTCAGGGAGGGGAGCATCACTCCCACCCCTCATGGTGGGCTACACACAGTGACTTCCCTCCCAAGAGCACAGCATGGAGAGGGACGTAAGGAAAAAGAGTAACTTTATCCTGGGAAACCTGAGGACCGCCACCTCGGCCAGGTACCCCAGGTGACTGTAAGCTGGGATGCGTCACATTGCCAGTGTGCACCATCAGCACGATGTGATGAGAAGGGCACTTTTCGCTGGGGTCCTCCTCCCCCAAAGCCCACAGCTCCAGTCTAATCATGAGGAAAACGGACGAATCCCAGCAGAGAGGGCATCCTACAAAACACCTGAACGGTATGCTATGCCTCAAAACGGCCAAGGTCACCAAAACCAAGGCAAGTCTGAGAAACTGGATCGGCCCAGAGGAGCCCCAGGGACACGACAAGTCAATGTAATGGATAAGATTAGGTATAAACTAAAGGAATACCAGGGAAGTATGGGCCTTAGCTAATAATGTTCATGAGCTGTAACAATGTGTCATACTAATGTACTAGGTAATAACAGGGGGAAACTAGGTATGTGGTTTCTGGGAACTCAACTATCTCTGGAGCTTCCCTATAAAATTACAACTTCTAAAACAAAAAGTTTATTTTAAAAAGCTCACTCAAGGTGCAAATGATAATTAAGAGACGCCTTCACGTATAGAAGATTCCCTCTATCTTCTGCATGAGGAATGCAGGCTCACAGTGCCTTGACATTCATCACAGAGGAGGGAGGCTGTGACAGGCTGAACTGTGTTCCCCCAAATTCAGATGTTGACTCCCTAACTCCCAGTATCTCAGAATGTGATTGTATTTGGAGAAGAAGCCTTTAAAAGAAGTTGAGTAAGTTAAAATGAGGCCACTGGGATGGACCCTAATTCGATCTGAGTGGTATCCTTAGAAAAGGAAATTTTCTCCCTTTATTTTATTACTTTTTCCGTCACTACTTACCCCCCTGTACCCTCTGCCACTTCTCCCATTCCCCCTTCCTCCCAACAATCACCACACTGTTATCCGGATCTATGAGTTCTTTCTCTTTTTTCTTTCTTAAAGATGAAATTTGGACACCCAGACACCAGGGATGAAAGACCATGTGAGGACACAGCGAGAAGATTGTCTTCTGCAAGCAAGGAGACGGGCCGTAGGAGAAACTAAATCTGCTGACACCTTGTCATGCCTTCGAGCCTCCTAACTGTGGACAATAAATGTCTATTGTTGCACCGTGGTCTGTGGTACTTGGCCATGGCAGCCCGAGCTGACAAATACAAGGGTGAAGCAAAAAACACAGTGTCACTGGAGTCACAGAACAACGGCAGGAAAGCAGACCTTGCTGGCCTCTGTCCCATCTGTGGCTTTTGGGAGGGATTTGACCCTAAGGCTGCTGATCTGGGTGACAGTGGAGGGAGTGGAAATGACCCGGGGGCTTTGGGTCAGGCAGACTGAAGTTCAAATCCCATCCAGTCACTAACTGGCTGTGTAATCTTCAGGCAAGTCATCTACACTCTTGGGTTTCTCCATCGACTGTAAGTGAGGCTGGTACCTACACCTCAGGGTTAAAAATGTTTATCTAAAGAGTCTAGGGCATGGTAAGCACTGAATAAATACTAAGTTTCCACTCCCCATTTCCTTTCCTCTAAGTCAGGCTGGCCAAGGAAGGACTAGAGGCCAAACCTGTCCCACTGCAGGTTTTATAAATACAGGGTAAGCAGAAGGCAGCCATGAGTGGTCGTTCATGCACAGTCTGCGGCTGGTCTGCACTACAGTGGCAGAGCTGAGTAGTTAAAACACAGACCTGTGGCCTTCGAAGCCTAAACTATTTAAACCTGGTCAGTGACAGGAATGTTTGTTGACTCGACTCTAAGGTCATCAATTACCCTATTTTCAAAAGCTAACAAACGCTTTCCATTCCTTATCGTACTTGACCTTCACAGCATTTGGCACAGATGTCCTGTCTTGAAATCCTTCCTCCTCCCTTGAGAACCCCTTGAGGGCAGTACATGTGAAACAACCAAGATTCAAGATATTCAAGGTCAAACTTGCTGCCCCTACCCGACCAACCGTTTCTATATTCCACAGTGTGGTCAACACACCAGCATCTACACCTGCAGGGACAGGAGTCCCAGAACTGGGGTTGCATTACACCTGTCAGAGCCTTACGGTCCTCACCTAAAATACGAGAATAATGACCACCGTGGAGACACCTGGCAACAACTACATAGGGGGAATTGTAAAGCCACTAGCACAGTGATGACAAACCTATGACACGCCTGTCAGAGGTGACACGCAAACTCATTTTTTTGGTTGATTTTTCTTTGTTAAATGGCATTTAAATATATAAAATAAATATCAAAAATATAAGTCTTTGTTTTACTATGGTTGCAAATATCAAAAAATTTCTATATGTGACACGGCACCAGAGTTAAGTTAGGGTTTTTCAAAATGCTGACACGCTGAGCTCAAAAGGTTCGCCATCACTGCACTAGCACTACAATTTTTAGAATCTGGACCCATCTAGAAAACCAAGCTTCTAGTTAGCTTCCCTCCTGGGTGCAAAGAATGAGGTAAGGGTGTGAAAGAGGTGGATCCCTCATCTCTCTGGTCCGCTGGGCAGTCTAGGGCAGTGTCCCAGGGATAGTCCACTTCTCCCAACTGCTGGGCCAGTATTTCCTGTGTGACATTACAGGAAAAGGCCTACCAGGCCCTGGCCCTGAGCCATTCTGCACTTTTCTTCCTTCCCTAATTTTCATACCCAACAGGTCACTACAACCTATAGATTCTTTTTTCCTAAAACTGTCTCAAATTGACCTCCACCTCCCTCCATTCTCCTTGGTCACTACAGGGGTTTAAACCACTTTACTTCATTCGAATCAACTCCAGTCTCCTCAACTCCAAGAGGGCCTGTATGAAGTGAATACTGGTAGTTACTGTCTGAACATTCAAATCTATTTATTTCATTCCTCTACCTAAAATATGGTCAAACACCACCACTGCCAAAAGAACAAAATGCTTGCTGGCTCACCCCTGTATTTCCATCCTCGTCTAATGCCACCTGCCCGCCATGCCCTGAGAGCTCCAGCCACATGCCTGCAGGCCCTCCAGACTTCATGTGGACTGTTCCTGCCCTGCCCAACCCAACCCAACCCAACCCAACCCAACCCAACCCAATCCAACCCCAGGGAGCACCTAACTCAACCTTCAGGAACCCACTCCAAAATCACATATAGCTGGAACCTTATCAGCTCCCCCCAAAAGAGGTTTGTCCCTTCTCTGTGATGTCACAACTTTGTAGACACCTCAATGCTTTAACTGTCATTACCTGTCTCATTAAACCAAGAGGTTCCCGAAGCTTTGGGCCAAGTATTTATTTACCTTTACATCTACCTCATCTCCAACACTCAACTGATGCTCAATAAACCCGCATACATCAAATGTTTATGGAAACTCGGTGAAAAAAGACTGAAGCTCCTCAGAGTGTCTTCGAGGCCATTCGGAAAAATAAAGAACACCACCCAAAAAATGTCCCATTCACCAACACAGTATCCTCTTATGATGAAAGGGGCTCTGGAAAAATATTGTGCCAACCTAGCCTCCAGCAAATCCAGGAGACCTGGGGGCGGTGGGGGGGTGAGAATGAGCCCAGAGGGCACGAGTCCATAAAAAAGGACTGTTTTTAAAGGCCAAGGGCACACAAACTAAGAATTTCCACTTTGAAAGGAAGAAACAGGGGATGTAAGCGACAAAAATACTGAAAGGAGGTCAAAATCCAAATAAAAATGTGATTTTCTTAAGCGGTCTGCTAGGATGTTCCTTTCTCGTTTCAGGTTAAACATGTTAGACTCAACAGTCTTTATTTTACCCCTTCTGTGTATCCTGATGAAATCTACCTGCAACACAGTGAGAATAAATCAAGATGCCTCAGGTATTCAAGCTATAGTAAGATTTTTCCTGCCTTAAAAGGAGCCAGAATTCCTCGATTGTTCATTAAAACATCACAAACTTAAGAAAAATATACAGTCAAAGCTAATACTAAGTCACTATCAATTCCTCAGAAACTGCTGAGTGTGTACTTCCTGACCTGGTGGGCTGGCATCATTTTCTCCTGACTTAAGAGGGCTCAGGTTGTAACTCCGGGGGCGCCTTTCTCAGCCCCACAGATTCAACCCGCACCACAGGACAATGCATAGATGCTGGGCTTGCTTCCCGGAGGATTGCTTCTCACGCTCCTTCAAAACTCAGTTACTTGTGTTTCTCACTGGTGGATCTTCCTTACTTTCAACAACCGCTACAATAGGACCAAGAAAAAATAAACAAGACATTGGCTGGAGCAGCACACACGACAGGAAATGAAAACCAATGAGATGGCGAACACAATGCTGCCACAGAAGCTGTGAATGGGTCAGCTAGTCCACAACACCATGCCCAGAACTTACCAGTACAAACGCAAATAATAATTTAGTTTGAACAGTTTCCTTGACATTTACTAACCCAAATCCAAATAGCAACAATCAGACTTGAAGGGTCTCTGCACGGTGGTGGCTTCCCTGCCTCATGTCAGAGAAACAGACTGAAGTCGGGAGCATGAAGGAAATCTTACCCTTTGCGACAGCATGGAGGGCCTGGAGAGCATTACACTAAGTGAAACAAGCCAGTTAGAGAAAGACAAGTATCATATGATCTCACTCATATGTGGAATCTGATGAACAAAATACACAAACAAAATAGAAACAGACTCATAGATACAGAGAACACACTGACAGCTGTCTGAAGGGAGGGGTTGGGTAAAAAAGGTGAAGGGATTAAGACAACAACAACTCGCCCTGACCGGTTTGGCTCAGTGGCTAGAGCATCAGCCTGCGGACTCAACGGTCCCGGGTTCGATTCCAGTCAAGGGCATGTACCTTGGTTGCGGGCACATACCCAGTAGGGCGTGTGCAGGAGGCAGCTGATCGATGTTTCTCTCTCATCAATGTTTCTAACTCTCTATCCCTCTCCTTTCCTCTCTGTAAAAAATCAATAAAATATATTTAAAAAAAGAAAGCAACAACTCATAGACGCAGGCAACAGTATGGTGATTACCAGAGGGGAAGGGGGATAGGTGGATGGGAGGGTGGTGGTAACGGGGGGATAAATGGTGATGGAAGGAGACTTGACTTGGGGTGGTGAGCTCGCTCACAATACAATATACAGATGATGCATTATAGAACTGTACAGCTGAAAAGTATATAACTACCAATGTCACCCCAATAAATTCAATAAAAATAAAAGAGGATGAAGTGTGAGAGAGGCTGGCAAAGGAGGAGAGAGCAAATCACCTAACCTTACCAGTCAGGGTGGTAGCAGCATTTCTAGAATGTGTGTTAGGGGCCAAGCCCTTAACAAACATTCCCTCTAGCTCTCAGAGACCTCAATGGTAAAGCATTTCTTCTCATCTCCAGGTGAGGAAAGGAAGAATCAGAGAGGTTGCCAAGTAACTTCCAAGGACACAGGGCTACTGAGAACAAGGACTGGGGGTTTGAAACCAGGTCTGTGTTAATCTTTTGGGGCCAGAAACTTCCCATGCCACTGCATAGCTTGGGTAGAATTTCTCCATTTAGAAGGCAGAGAGGGAAGAGAATTCAAGCTTATATAACAGAGATAAGATCTGCTTAAACATCACAATTTCTAAAAATAAAAAAGACCACACTCTGAGAATCTGTGTTTTACATATATATATACCATATATATATACACATACATCCAAACTTTAATGCATATATATATACACCATATATATATATATATATATATATATATATATATATATATATATATATATATATATCCAAACTTTAATGCATATATATGAGTGCAGGTACACCTTCTTCACTCAAGGACACATTTTTCATTGATTCTAGAGAGAGGGGAAAGGGTAGAGGGAAAGAGAACCCTGAAAGGCTGCCTCTTACCTGTGCCCCAACCAGAGATTAACAGAGTATGTGCTCTGACCGGGAATCAAACCATCAACCCTTAGTTGCATGGGACAACGTTTCAACCAACTGAGCCACACCGGCCAGGGCTCATTCAAATTTTAGAGTACACACATTTGTTCTAACAAGAACTATGTAACTGAAAGAAATGTAAATTGTTTTGTAAAAGTGAAATATTTTAAATAAAGGCTATCTCTATTGAATTTTTGCTAAAGAACTTGAAGTCCACAATCATTTTTTTGATTGACACAACAGCCCATGATGCTCAGTCCAGTATCTCTACTTTCCATGGCAAACATTTCCCAATCAAATATTAACACTAGACTCCAGGATGTGTTCAACTGGCACATATTCTCTTGTGATTCCTGAAGATGCTCAACATCCAGAGGCCTCGTGAAACACCCGAATGCCCTAGACCGAAGGGTCAGTAACGTGCCTGCATTCTTGAATGACACCCTGTGCGGTGTGGCATGGAGTGACGGCCTGGGCTCAGTGACCTTACATGCATTCAACTGCATCTGCTCCACAAGGCGGGGCCGGTTCTGGAGGATGAGAGACGCACCTGTTGCTCCCTCCGCCAGTCTTGGCCCCCACTGGTCCCTCACATAATGGGCTTCTGGTGTCTGAGGTAGGTATTTCTGGTACAATGCAGACCTAAGCACAAGCCATCTCCTTCGTCTGGGGCTTGTCCAAATAAAAGGCAGTCTAGTCTGTGTTCAAGGCAGAAGAAAAGCAGCTGTGCCATCTGGAGACAGTGTGTCTGCACATGGCACTTATGAGCCATGTAAGGGATGTTCAAGGGAACCCCAACCCACAGGTCTCTGCCTGACCTGCTGGCTTCCTCACTTCCCTGCATAAGGAACAACCCTGTAACGGCCCTCATGCACAGTTGCAGGCAATGACTGCTCGACTCCCACGGAAGTGCTGCTCACCCTGCCTGGTGAGCAAATCTGGGCCATTTTGGAGCACGTCTTCACTCCATCAGCTTCAGGAGTCACTGTCTCTCATTTCCACAGAGAGCTCATGGGAGCATCACAAATTATTGAGGCGGAGCCCCACCAGGCATCCTGCCTTTCTGCTTTCTGCCTCATTTCTTATTTCTGCTGAGCACTACTGCTTTCTTAAATTTCTGCACTTATGACACCAGTTCTAAGAGCTGGCTTCCCTCACAGGGCAATTTTACAGACATAACATGTTCATCGCAAATCCCGTGCAAACCAAAGGAAGACGAGTAACACGCGTCGTCGGTGGCAGAGCAGGAGCGAGAACCCAGACGGCAGGCAGTCGGGCGTTACTGCTGCTCGCACGTCCCGTTCACAGGGAAGAAAGCCGGCCGCACACCCGGAGACACGTGCTGGCCAGAAAACACACAGAGCTGAGGATGAGCTCCCCCGGAGGGCATCTGGCTGAGGATAAGGAGCTCAGAGGATGGAGACTGTGGGAATCCATGCTGGGCCACCGAGGCAGAGGAAGGGAGCTGAAGCTGGGCTCTGAGGCAGAAGATCTGTCCCCCTGAAACAGCAGCCCCACAGGGGAACCAGGGGGCCAGCCCTGGGCTTCACAGGCCCCATTCCTTTTCAATCTCACCTCCCCTGTGAGAGCAGCAATGTTGTCATTACCCCCGGCTCCCAGATGGGGGATCACTCAGAACACTGACACCACCGAACACGGGTGAGCATGCGGAGCAACGGGGATTCTCACTCGTGGCTGGAGGGCGTGCAAAATGGCACAGCGACTTCGGGGGACAGTTTGGCAGTTTCCTTGCACACAGTCCAGTCGCCGTGCTCCTTGGGGTGTACGAGGGTTTATGTCCACACAAAACGTTGCACCAGGTGTTGAGAGCAGCTTTGTTCAAAACTTGGAAGCAACCAAGATGTCCCTTAGGTAAGGCAACGAATAAAAACACCGTACTACATTCAGACAACTGAATATTATCCAGTGCTACAAAGAATGAGCTAACCAGCCATGAAATGACATGGAGGAACTTTTAATGCCTATTACTAAGTGAAAGAAACCAACGATGCAATATTCTGGAAAAGGCAAAACTGTGGAAACAGCAAAAAGATCAGCGGTTGCCGGGGGTTCAAGGTGGGGTGGAGAGAGAGATAAACAGGGCAGTGACAATATTCAGTGTGACACCTAATGATGGATACATGTCATTACACCTTTGTCCAAATTCAAAGAATGTCCAATCTACACAGTGAACCCTAAGATAAGTTATGGGCGCTCTAGGTGATAATGATGTTATCAGGGTAGGTGCACTGATTTAACAAATGCACCTTTTCTGGTGGGGTATGTTGATAATGGTGGAGGCTGTGCCTGTGTAGGGGCTGAGAGCCTATAAGAATCTCTGTACCTTCCACTCCATTTCGCTGTAAACCCAAAACTGCTCTAAAAACTAAAATCTGCCCTAGCCAGTTTGGCTCAGTGGATAGAGCATTGGCCTGTGGACTGAAGGGTCCTGGGTTCGATTCTGGTCAAGGGCACGTACCTTGGTTGTAGGCTCTCCCCAGCCCAGGCCTTGGCCAGAGCGCATACAGGAGGCAACCAATCGATGTGTTTATCTCACATTGATATTTCTCTCTGTCTTTCCCTCTCTCTTCCACTCTCTAAAAATCAATGGAAAAATATCCTCCGGTGAGGATTAAAAAATAATAATAATAAATAAAAATAAAATCTTTTTTAAAAACATATTTTATTGAATTTTTACAGAGAGGAAGGGAGAAGGATAGAGAGTTAGAAACATCGATGAGAGAGAAACATCAATCAGCTGCCTCCTGCACACTCCCTACTGGGTATGTGCCCACAACCAAGGTACATGCCCTTGACCGGAATCGAACCCACGACCCTTGAGTCCACAGGCCGACGCTCAATCCACTGAGCCAAACCGGTTAGGACAAAATCCTTTTTTTTTTTTAAGTGAACTCATCATCGGCCAATTAGGACCCATGACCAATAAAAGAGGACTTCGTTGGTAATGGAAGTAACAAGAAAGCTACATCTCCTCGGAAGAGTTTTCTCAGTTGTATTTCTCAGAACCTTTGTGCAGAGAAAGGGTTCCCTGTGGAGCACAGTTAGCTATTACTCTATGTACCTCCGAGCGAGGCAAAGCTCGCAGGCTACAAGGCTCTAGGCCCCACTACCGAGACTTTCCCGCGGGCCCCATGTTCCCTTGGGCGAGGCACCTTATTCTCCGGGCCTCTCTCCTACACCACCACCCCGCGCTCACTTTACGTCCCCCTCGGGCTCTGCAGACCCTGCCCCTGCCCGGAGCACAGCCAGCCACCGTGTCCACACAGACTCGTGCCCCAACCAACGGGAGGCTTCAAGCTGCAACCTCGGCCTCCCCTTCTGTCTCTTCCTGCTCGACACGGACGTTCATTCCTGTGCGACGGAGACGCCATGGCTCCCTGGGCTTCTGCTTCTCCGTGAGTCAGATGCGACCAGAAAAAGATTCCCCCGCCACTTGCCCCTGCCCCCATCAATTTTCTTGAGATAAAAAGGCTCGTTTCTAAGCATGGGGTTGGGCTGGTTCCAGCCGCCATCGGAGCCATCTGACACCACCACAGGTGCAGCTGACACTGCTGTACAGTGTGAGGGATAAAACCTGCAGTCACCATTCACCTTGGGGGGGGGGAGGGGCATGCAGCAAACATGCCCAAGCCTGAGAACGCGGAGAGTGGCAGGAGCACAGAGAAGGAGGGCAGAGAAGGCTGCCAGCAAACCCAGTTTAACACATACTCCTCTTGCTCTGCCGGCGTGGCTCAGTGGTTGAGCATCGACCTATGAACCAGGAGGTCACGGTTCAATTCCCGGTCAAGGGCACATGCCCAGGTTGCAGGCTCAGTCCCCAGTGTGGGGCCTGCAGGAGGCAACCGATTGATGATTCTCTCATCATTCATCTCTCTCTCCCTCCCTCTCCTTCTCTGAAATCAATAAAAATATATTTAAAACATACTCCCCTTTGCTCACTGCCTGATGAGAGCAAGGCCCTGAGAGAGAGCTAGGACCTTAATTAAAGTGTCAGCTCTCTCTAGATGAGGGAAGGTGTGCTCCTAGCTTTATAAATGTAACGGAGCATTATGTTTACATTGCCGTGTCCATTCGTATTTCAACCAACCATACGCCGTTGACGAATACCCACTACTGAAATCTCATTCACTTAACAGGTGCATACCTGTGCCCCTCACAAGGGTGACTGAAGG
This sequence comes from Myotis daubentonii, assembly GCF_963259705.1. Lineage (NCBI taxonomy): Eukaryota > Metazoa > Chordata > Mammalia > Chiroptera > Vespertilionidae > Myotis > Myotis daubentonii. The sequence continues at coordinate 56,828,420 of NC_081846.1, forward strand.
AGGGGCTCAGACCCTGTGTTCCAGGCTCCAAGGGGAACAAACAAAGACTAGGAGCTCCCAGTGCACCAGGGCATACGGAGTTGGCGTACCATGCTACGGAAGGTGTACAGTAAGAAGTGATTTATCACATAGGGAAAAGGAGAGACACAAAGGAAGGCTGGATGAAGCAGAGATGCAAGCCACACCAACTCTGACAGGGAAAGTTCTGGCTTAGGGCACAGGGAAGAGAATTCACAAAGGGGTACGTGGAACAACAAGGCTGGTTCAGGGCACAGCAATGCCTGGATCAATCTAAGACCACTCAATGGGCAAAGAATGATCTTTTCCATAAATGCTGCTGGGACAACTGGATATCCACATGTAAAAGAGTGAAGCTGGCTCCGACCTCACACCATACACAAAAGTATGGACTCACCAAAGGGATGGCGGGCCTACATGTAAGAGTTAAAACCAGAAAGCCCCTTAGGAGAAAACGAAGGGGCAAGTCTCTGTGACCATGGATTAGGCAACGGTGTCTTAGATATATGACATCAAAGGACAGCAACAAAAAATAAATTGGACTACATCAAAATAAAAAATTCTGTGACTGAAACATAGTACCAAAAGTATGAAAAAGAGCCTGGCTGGTATGTCTAAGTTGGTTGAGGGTCATCCCATGTACCAGGAGGTTGCCGGTTCAATTCCAGGTCAGGGTTGCAGGCTCAATCCCCAACAGAGCTGCCATATGATGGCACAATCCCACTGCCAGGTACTACCCGAGGATACATCCACACAAAAACAATACATACATACATACATGCTCACAGCAGCACGGTTCATTATACAAAGGAGGAAACAACCCATATGTCATAAACGGAAGAATGGATTTTTAAAGTGTGATATGCACATAGACGAAAATATTTGGCAATGAAACAGAATGAAGTAGTGACACATGCTACAACATGGATGAACCTAGAAGACACAGTTACCTGCAAAAAGCCAAGTCACAAGAGACTACATATAATATGATTCTATTTATATGAAATGCCCAGAATAGGCCACATGTAGAAGCAGGAAGCAGATTAGTGGTTGCTTAAAGCAGGGGATAGGGGTTTGAGATGGGAGGTGGGTTGGAAGGGATGTGGAGTGAGTGCTGATGAGAACTTTTTAAAGAGATAAAAATGTTCTATAATTAGATTGTAACGATGGTTTCGTAACCCTGTAAAAATGCTAAAAAAACAAAAACAAAACACAACTCACTGAACTGTAAACTTTAAATGAATGAGTTATATGTTATGTAAAATATCTCAATAAAGCTGTTTTTTAAAAATACAATGGGATAAATCACAGTGAAAAAAATTTAATTTGAGAAAATAAAAAACTTCTGTGAGTCATAAAACACTGTAAACCTAATTAAGAGGAAAATGATGAACTGGGAAAAAATTTTTAATAACCTACATGACTGATAGCCTTAAAACAAACAAGAAAGCTGTGATAATTCAGTAAGACACAGATATTACCCCAGTAGAACAGAGGCCAACTATTACAAACATTCCCCAAAGAAAAAAGCACACATAACCAATCTATAATAATAAAAGTGTAATATGCTAATTAGACCGGACATCCTTCCGGATGACCTTCTGGACAAAGCTGGGGCTGCTAGGGAAGCCTGGGTCCCGGGTGACAGAAGGAAGCCGGTGCCGGCAGCCGGGGGAAGGAAGGCCTACTCTTGCACGAATTTTGTGTATCAGGCCTCTGGTAAGTATATAAAAACTCATTCTGGACATTAATAAGTTTTTACCCAATAATCCCACTTTTATAGTCTATTCCAGTGATTTTCAGCTGGTGTGCCATAAGAATTTTTAAAACTTGCAATACCTGACAATTCAGTCAGGGGCACTGACCTCTTTTTACTTAGTCTATCAAATTTAAAAAATGACAACAGCCAACACAACAATAGCCATCTGGTGTGAATGAATCAAAATGATACTTATTTTTTTGTCAGATCGGCAAAAAATACATTTTCTGGTGTGCTGCAGAATTGTAGTAATTAGTTTATGTGTGCCATGAGACGAAAAAGGTTGAAAATTGTTCGTCTGTTTAATGAAAGATGCCTTTAAATTAATATTCAAGAATGTTCTTCTGCTGTTCTTTATTTAGTGGAAAACTGGGAACCTCTTACTTGTCCAGTGGTTGGGGGAATGGGCAAATACGTCACTACAGAAACAGGGCAGGAAAGACATTCAACCAAGCGTCAGAAGTAGTTGTTTTCTGGGGTATGAAGGGAACCAAGATTTACTATATCTTTATTTTGTACATTTTTGTAATGTATTTTCCTACTCCAATATCACTTCTAAAATTTAGAAAATAAAGTTAACAAATACCTATGTATTTACCCGAAAAGAAATGAGATAATCACATTCTTCATCAGTGGTACATGTGTGAATCGCCTGGGAAGCTTTTTAAGAAACCCCCATGCTCAGGCCATGCCTCATATGCATCCAATCAGAATCTCTGAAGGTACGACCCAGGCATCAGGATTCTTTAAAACTCTGGGGTGGTTTCAGGGAACAGCCAAATCCTATTTGGGTGAATCAAGACTCAGGGGCAGGGGAATACATGACACGCAAAGGTCCTAGCTTCACAGTGGGGCAAACGCAGGCACCCGGTTCTAGGTGTGAACACAGAACAGAAAGTGTGTGTGTCCTGTCACGGTGACAACATGGCAGTACGCACAGGCAGGGCCACCAACTCCTCGGTGGAGGCTACCCTCTAAGGCAGTGGTTCTCAACCTTCTGGCCCTTTAAATACAGTTCCTCATGTGGTGGTGACACCCAACCATAACATTATTTTCGTTGCTACTTCATAACTGTAATGTTGCTACTGTTATGAATCGTCATGTAAATATCTGATATGCAGGATGGTCTTAGGCGACCCCTGTGAAAGGGTCGTTCGACCGCTAAAGATGTCGCGACCCACAGGTTGAGAACCGCTGCTCTAACGAGTCTCCAGGAGAAAAACAGAATGTTGTCCTGTTGACCACAGCAGGCAAAACTGTCCTTGCTGCAGGTCAGATCCCTGACCACTCAGAGGTGAAGGCAGAGCCCAGAACTAGCTTGCTGGACTGCGCGTTCTCTGTGTTATGCTCCACCGCCCCGAGAAGGAGCCTCACAGACACACGTGTGGACAACTGTAAGCCTATGACCTCCCCATGTACACGCAGCCAGAACACAAAGCCACGTCATGAACAGCCCATGGGCCAACAATGGACAGACAGAACAGTGCAGACGGCATAGGAGAATGTGCTGGAGACAGAGGGGGGGACCTGGGCTTAGGCCAAGATCCGCCAATACTTGTACATTGGGGCAAGTTCCGTACAGATGAGCCGTCTTTGGTTCCGTATCTGCAAATAGGCCTGATGGATGTGCGATAGCGGCCTTGCCAACGCTAACTTGTCTATGATCCTCCAGGATCCTCACCACAAAGCACAGATCTGGGGTGGCAGCTAAAAGTGGAAGCCAGCTGAGTGTTGTTCTGACCTTGAACTTGACCTGACTCAGCTGTGATAATTCCCGACAGTATTGTAGAAAGAAAGAAAATGGAAATTGTCGGAGAGGTGTAGACAAAAGAAGTTCAAACCAGGAAGGCTCCAGAATGACTTCCTCAGCCTCCTCGTTCTAATTCTTGGGAGTTCCCAACTCAGCCGGACAAAGCACCTACCAGCACCATGCACTTAACACTGTTCCCGGAAGAGGTTCGCTCCAAAAGAAGCGTCTCTGAGAATGCCAGAGGGCGTGCGAAATCAATGAGGCTTTTCTGGAAAGTGGCTGGACAGTATGTATCCAGAATCTTTAAATACGCAGTCCACTTAGTTCAATAATTCCACTGCTGGGAACCGCCACTGTTGAGATACCAGCTGTGTATTACAAATTACTGAGATGACTGGACAAAAACATTCACATCGGGAGTTCTGGAGACTGGCTGCACAACTCTGTGAATGTAATGAACACTACTGACCCGTACATTAAAATTCGTTAAAAATCAGGAATGGGAAATGGAAACAATGGACATTAAATATCAAGGTCTTCAAGCAAATTGCAAACTACTCACGATATACTATTAAATGAAAAAAGGCAGAGCACATGTGGTCTCAGGTTTAGGTGGAGTCGATTAAAAATAAAAAAACTAGAAAAATCAAAACGCTAAGAGTAGTTCTGCCTCTATGCTGGGATCTCCAGTTTTCTACAAGAAACCCTCTAGCGCAGTGGTTCTCAACCTTCCTAATGCTGCCACTCTTTAATACAGTTCCTCATGTTGTGGTGACCCCCAACCATAAAATTATTTTCGTTGCTACTTCATAACTGTAATTTTGCTACTGTTATGAATCGTAATGTAAATATCTGATTTCAGGTGTATTTTCATTGTTACAAACTGAACATAATTAAAGCATAGTGATTAATCACAAAAACAATATGTAATTATATATGTGTTTTCCGATGGTCTTAGGCGACCCCTGTGAAAGGGTTGTTCGACCCCCAAAGGGGTCACGACCCACAGGTTGAGAACCGCTGCTCTAGCGGGTGAGGGAGGCCGGGGCCTGGCAGACATGAACTCAAGGTCCAAGAATCAAAGGGCAGAATGACTTCCACTTTACAGCCTGTCCGCTTTGAGGTTTTCCGCCTTAAAGAAACAGACAGCCAGAGGGGTTTTCAAAACTGCTACCTCAGCTCTGTCAACAGAGACAGACCTGGAACTGGAAGCAGCAAAGGTGCAAACAGCCGGCAGGACCCAGTCCCCCCATACAGGCAATGACGAGAGAAAAGCAGCATCACCCACTTGTCACCATTTGCTGTCCCCACCATCAGCGTTTTAAAAGGCTGCTTCTCCTTCATGCAGTACCTTTGGATTGTTTCATAATGGGCCTGAAGTGACCTGGGAAATGTAATCCAAATAGAAAGTAACTAATGATGTTACTAATAAACAAACCACAGGAAATGGGCTTTGCTCTTCTCTGGAAGACAAAAGGATACATTACAAACATTAATGAATTCTTAATCCAGAAAGGCTTGCACTAGCCACAGAATTACTTTAATGCACCCTGGTCCTTGTTTTCATGACCAGAAAATGTATTTTTCCATTTAGAAAAAAAACAACAACCCGAATTTGAAATACTCAGAAAACTGCATCTTTCAACTAGCAGTAAAAAATATATAAACAAATGGAGCAAGATAGGAGGACAGGAAATAAAAATAATAATTAGGAATCTAAGTGGAATGTAAGAAGCTCAGTCACGTAAAATGCAGGGTCACAGTACTGCAAGGTTAATGAAACTGTCTGGCCCAGAGTTCCCATGGCCCAGGAGCTAACCACCAACTGTACCCGGGCTGTGTGAGTGCCTATTACAGGGGTTTATGGAATTTGACCTTTGCCAGAATAAATAGTTTTGGTCCTTGACAGTTTCTTGATTAGCATCAATTAGTGAAGAGTTTCTATCCAAACAAGTAAAACAGGTTTGGTGGTGTGTGTGTGTGTGTGTGTGTGTGTGTGTGTGTGTGTGTGTGTGTGTGTGTGTGTGTGTGTGTGTGTGTGTTTAAGCACCTTCTTAAAAGAGAAAGAAAGGGGTTTTGTCTTAAAAATAAGAACAACAGTCATCAAGGTAGTTTCAGAGCTGGATCTGAAAGATGACAGGATCCCGCTCAGGTGGAGGGCTCCACAGCTGGGGCGCTGCACGCACAGCACACCGTGATTGCTGTAGGGTTAGCAACCACGGGCTACCTTTTTAAATAGATGGCCGTTTTTACATCCACTGCACGTGCACGACCATATGCCAGCTATTTTTACAGGCAGGTAGACCATCAGGGCTCTGGATAGTTTTCCAACAATATGGCTTAGACAGAAATCCGTGTGTAAGATGCTGTGGGGAAAATGCTGTTTCTTTGTCTGATGGAGTCTGAGTCACTGCCATTGTTAAGCAAGCTTCTCTGCCCTTACCTTTCCTTTTCGAATAAAAATGAGAAGAAAATAAAGCCGAGGTACCACTGGGAGACACAGATGTGGGCACGACACACGCACGGCTCCGCTGGAGAAGAACCTACTGAGTGTGTTTAGTTAGCATTTGGGCCCACTTTTTCTAATATGGAGAATATTTCCTTCACTCCATGAAAAGGCTGAATGTTGCAGAACTACTTCCTTCTATTCATAAGGCCTTGCAAAGATTTTAGCAGAAGTAAATGTTGTCCCTACGGAGAAAAACAAACTCTTGAATATTTTCTCAAAACCAAAGACATGTCATGTGGTCAGGACACAGGACCAAGGCCTGTCAGGGACTTCTGCTGCTACCTAACGTCCCACTGAAGTGCCACTAACTAACCAAATAAATAAATTGTAACTGTGTGAGGTGATGGATGCATTCACTAACCTGTATGTAATCATTTTCCAATACATACAGATATAAAGTTGTATGGATATGTGTCAGTTGTATCTCAATGAAGCTGGAAAAAACAAATGCAGTTAAAAAGAAGATTTAAGCCTGGCCAGTGTGGTTCAGTGAGTGAGTGTCGCCCATAAACCAGGAGTGTCGATTCCCAGTCAGGGCACACACCAGGGCTGCAGGTTTAATCTCCGGTGGGGGGTGTGCAGGAGGCACCCTCTCCCTTCCTCTCTCTAAAATCAATAAAAATATATTTTAAAAGCAGGTTTAAGTCCTACTAAAACAAAGAGTGAATTTGTTATTAATAATGAAATTATATCTGAAATGCAGTATTCCCTGCCTCTCAAGTGTGTGCTTGTCCCAAGACTCAAGCAACAAGTCATCTACAGTAGCGCAGACCACGGGGAAACTGTCCTAACAATCCACTCTCTGCACTCGCCATTACCCTCCACCGAGGTCCCTCAAGAGTCCAGATGGGCTCGAATTCTATTATCTATTTTATATAGATGAGGGATGCTTACAGAAGACACCTGCCCGGTCCCTAACCATCAGACGTGGGAAGTGCATAAACACACGACTTCAAGGGCAAAGGACAAGTGATGTGGCTGATAAGAGGAAAAAGTAAAACACTGTGCAGAGTTTATAGAAAGGCAGTATGGAAATTGTGATTTAAAAGAAGAAATCTGCCAGAGATACAGCGGTTGGGGGAGGACAAAGAGAAGGAAGAAAAGACATTCCAGGAATTTCCCCAAATACTGATAAACAGGTCAAATTCCTTGGCACAGGAAATCGCTTCATACCAAAAAGGTCTCCAAGTTCCAGCGAATGACTGGGTTGTAAACATGTTGTCCAAAATAAGAAAGTTCTAGAATCATCAACTATTTTGGACACTCACCAACTCATAGTGCCATTTCTAACAGTCAAAGCCTTGAAAGCTGCCTTCTTAATTTTACCTCCCCACAAACTGCAAACAGCCACTAAATAATTCTGAAATAATGCATAGGATATCAAGAAACACAAATATTGAGGAAGCCAGGAAAACAAACACAATTTTTACAGTCCGGGGCACATTTTAGACTAACTCCAAACACGTGACGTGTAGATGAGAGCATTCTGCACTGGCCCCATAATCAGGAAGGCCCAACCGTCCCACCCTCAGCAAACAAGTACTCAGCGAGCCTGAAAGAAGGTCAACGGACTTTTATGACCCCAGGTAGCAGCATTTTGGAAAGGCTTTCCTCCCCTCTGATTCATAACCTCTCCAAGCTAAGTAGCGTTGGGTTTGTATTGGCAATGTTAACTATAAAAAGTTGGTAAGCGTGAGGAAAGTGAAAAAGACTTTAACCAAATAATCCATCCATCCCGTCCCTGCCACTTTACAGGTCTGAATTTTCACAAACAATTAAATTTTATAGCTGTTCAAATGCCAGATGATGTAATCAAAGAAAATACATCGGTGTATGACACTCGGTAGTAATAGCCGTTATCAGATTACACTTGCCCAAATCCAAAACCTTTAAATGCACCAGTGTGTTTAGATTAAAGTGTTCCCTAATTCATGAGCAAGAAAGCAACAAAATAGATGGTTAACGTTAATATTGATAACAAGATCTGGAATCTTTATAAAAGTACAGCCTGGGTAATCAATATATTTTATACACAAGTTGAACTAAGAAAATGAATTTATTCATGATTCTTAAGATTTCCTTTTTTTCAAAAGTCATTGTACAAAGAAAAAAACCTGCTCCCAGATTTCTTATAGGCACTAGTTTTGCTTAATTTCAATGCGTGTATTGCATATATAACCAAGGCCTTGATCTGGGTGCTGTTCTGTTGCTTGCTTACCTGGGGATTTTTTGTTTGATCTTGATTGCACCGAGTGAGACTGTCTTGGCAGCAGAGGTGATGAAGGCAGAGACATGGAGACACCCTTGGCCAAGCTCACCCTATAGGTGTCCTCAGCCATAGGAAGACTGCTCACAGAAAAGTCGCCACCAAGGCCAGAGGGCAGGCCTGGAGGGGAGGTCTCTGGACCAAAGTCACCTCCTGGAGAGTAGAAAGAAAACCTTAGGTTAGACCAGCCATCACAGGTGGAAGCAAATTTAATTCCTAGGAACTACATTCTTAGAATGTAATTCCCATAGAGCATATGTGTGTGCACTGAATTTTTTTTAACAACTTTTTCCCCCTCTCTACCACTCTTAAGGACTTTTAACACGGTGAGAGAAACTTCAGGTTTCACCCCTCAAGCATCAATAAACTGCCCCATACCCTTTTCTGCACCATACCAACTGGTCTGGTTTCATTCATAACAATGGGTTCAGAAAGCCACTGATCGCAGATTAGATCAAGGTCAAGTATGAATGACCCACAAGAAGATTTAATTTCAGCCTAAAGAAAGGGAGGGGGTTACAAAGGTATCAATAGAATAGATTCAAACAATAAGATCCATTCCACAATTCTCCGGCCTCCTACCAGTTCTCTAAAAAAAAAAAGAAATCCAAGAGAGTCTGGAATACTTCAACATTCCTCCCCAGTTCTCTCATCTGACCCACGTCACACGCCCCATGGCATAGGGTGGACCCTCCTATAACTCAACCAGCCCAAACCCTTCGTCCCGAGACCAGAACCATGGCTCACTTATTAAAGCAGGTTCTCCTTGGCATTCAGTCCCTAAATAAACTTAAGGACAAACAAGCTTACTGTTATGACATTAAACATTCTAGAGTAAGCAGATGCAAAGAAAAAATACTGAGGATGCAATTACAGTGAAGGGACTACATATGTAACTCAGAAGAGAATATATAGGCCGGGACCAGCCTCACCAGAAACCCCCCCCCCCCCGCCCCCCAATCCAGGCCTCAAGCACTCAGACACAGATGCTTCTCCTACTGTCCCTCTTGCCCCATCAACTCCTCCCTGTCCCCTGCTGAGAAGCAACTGAGGAAGTGCAGGCAGAGGAGGAGGTAAGTCATTATCCTGATGATTAAAAACATCTTCAATCTTTAAATAATATACGGAGAACTGGAAAGCTTTAGACAGTTTTCCACAAGCAAACTAGGCTGACAAATGCTATCCAAGTGGCTCTCGTGACCAGTCCCTGCCAGCTCGTGGGTGTCATCTCAGGAATGCAAACAGGTGCTGTGCCTGCAAGAATGGCGCCTGGTCACCTGATTCCTGGATGTTTAGCAAGAAACTCCGGGAGACAGAGAACTTGGAAAGCACTGAGGCCACAGCCCACAACCCCAGGGGGTTTACACACAAAGGATGTGAGGTGGGGCCCTGAAGAGGTGGCACTGGGTCTCCATGTGGTGAGAAGAGAACCACCCTGCCCATGGCTGCCCTTATGCCCCTATAGCTCCGTCCTGGGCAGTCAATGGCTGGGGGGTTCCTGACAGGAGCAGGCATGGTGACAGGCACTGTCTTTCGCACTCACACACGAGTATTTCTGACCTATAAAAACAACAGCCCAGTAGCTCAGCAGTTGAGTGTCGACCTGGAGGTGACAGTTCCATTCCCGGTCAGGGTACATGCCTGGGTTGTGGGCTTGATCCCCAGAGTGGGGCGTGCAGGAGGCAGCCCATCAATGATTCTCTCTCATCAACGTTTCTCTCTCTCTCTCCCCCTCTCCCAAATCAGTAAAAATATATATATTTATAAAAACAGCCCAGAGTTTCCTTTCCCTGCTGATAGCTCTCGCGGACATGGTGAACGTTCCTAAAACCCGCCGAACTTTCTGTAAGAAGTGTGGCAAGCATCAGCCCCACAAAGTAACACAGTACAAGAAGGGCAAGGATTCTCTGTGTGCACAGGGAAAGCGGCGTTATGACAGGAAGCAAAGTGGCTATGGTGGGCAGACTAAGCCGATTTTCCGAAAAAAGGCTAAAACTACAAAGAAGATTGTGCTGAGGCTTGAATGCGTGGAGCCTAACTGCAGATCTAAGAGCATGCTGGCTATGAAGAGATGCAAGCATTTTGAACTGGGAGGAGATAAGAGGAGAAAGGGTCAAGTGATCCAGTTCTAAGCTTCATATTTTGTGTGATTATATGACAATAAAATCATGGTATGTTCACTTCAAAAACAAAACAACAACAAAAAAACAGCCCAGATTTCAACTCCCTGAATTTGAATGGGAACACAAAATTAGGGAGAAATGCATCTACTGTGACAATACCAGAAATCAAAAGTAAAGCTCACTGCTGAGACAGGGTTTATTTTCTTAAATACTTAGTGTTCTCTAAGGTAGTAGTTCTCAACCTTCTGGCCCTTTAAATACAGTTTCTCATGTTGTGACCCAACCATAAAATTATTTTCGTTGCTACTTCATAACTGTAATGTTGCTACTGTTATGAATCATAATGTAAATATCTGATGTGCAGGATGGTCTTAGGTGATGCCTGTGAAAGGGTCGTTCGACTGCCAAAGGGGTCGCGACCCACAGGTTGAGAACCGCTGCCCTAAGGGGATACAAGAGAAATTGGGGATTCGAGGCTAAAAGAGAATTGGAGTTTCCTAATTAGAAAAACTGCCCCAGAACCTTGTTTATATCAAGCAGTACAAATATTTCCATTAACTGCAAGTCTGGGGGGGAGTTTCCAGGGCATGCTGCAGCCACCAGGCCCTTCAGCCTCCGCACAGCTGCGCTCGGGCACTTTGGTTTCATGCGGTCGGCAATAACACGTGACTCAGAGATGACGTTTGGGAAGGACGGGTTTTCATTTCAAGTTTAGTTTGAAATCGCACTGTAAGATCAGTCCCAAATACGTTGTTCGGTTGGTCTGTTTTGCAGACACAATGAGAGATCCCTAGCTTCCAGCTTCCTTTTATAAGAAAAGGAGAGACGTTTTATGTATGAAGAGGTGGCACAAAGCACGCGGGGTGATCCAGTGGCTGAGAAGCTAAAGACAGAAGCTGTCGAGCCTGGTGCTTTAACTGCGCGAGGGCAAAGGGGTTCAGGTCAAAGTCAGTCTGGCAAGCGCATCACAAGGAGGCGGCCGACGCCAGGCAGATGGCGAGGCTCTCTCAGGGGCATCCGTGAGAACTATACGATATCGGTCTGCGCAACAGAAACCAGCATTTCTCCGCTGATTTAACATTCCTCAGCAGATGCTTATTAAAGCAGTTTAGGAGGGATTAAAAGCATGTCACTCCAACGACCAGCAGGGCTGGCACGTTTCTTTGAGCCTGAATCCATGTTTCTGTTGTAGCTGTGATCTGTGTCATTCCCTCCTCAGTAAAGTGATGGGAAGCACACTTCATGTCGCTGCTGCAGAAAGGCCCAGCCAGGCAGGATGGTGCATCCTCTCCCGCGTATGAAAACCACGATGTCCACCACAGAGGATGTGCCAGGCCTCCTCCCGTTCCGCCGGCAGGTGTTTCCCGTGGAACATTTACACCCTCGGCCCGAGATGCGGGTAATCCCAGAGAGCACTGGTCCAGTCATTGTTTCACAGGCAGGAAGCTGGAGCATGGGGGTTAACCATGACGAGAAGGTTAGGGCTTCCCCCCGAGTCTCCCCAACCAGCCAGCTCAGGCTGTGATGTACCCACTACCCTACATGATTAAGAACTTCACTTGGGGGGTGGGGGGGGGGGGAACACAGGAAATTCTCCTAAAGAGACATGCTTTTAAGTGAGTTAAATCTATAAGGCAGGGGTGGGGAACCTTTTCCTGCCAAGGGCCATCTGGATATTTATAACATCATTCGTGGGCCATTCAAAATTATCAGCTTAAAAACTAGCCTGCTATATTTGGTCAAACATTTAATTAACTCACCCCTAATGCCTTGGCAGGGCCAGAGTAAATGATTTTGAGGGACTGCAGACCGGACATTCCCCACCCCTGCTATAAGGGGTCGGCACATTTTCGCTATACAGGTCACATACAGTCTGTCATTTACACACACACACACACACCCCTTTTCTTATTTTAAAATCATCAAAATTCTCTGGTTTCCAAAAATAAAAGGCTAGAAAGGGCACAGGGCATAAGGTTCTTCCTATTTGTAATAAACATAAGTAAATACAAACATACACACAAAGACCTGCAAATCCAAGTCACAGTTTGCAAAGATAATGGAACTATCAAAGGGGAGAAAGCCATCCAATTAGGCGTTTTAAATTGGCAAAAGTGGGTTTTGATAATAGTTCATTTTACCTCCCCCCCCCCCCAACACACACACTTTTACAGACTGTGAAAAGGGATTTAAATGCACAATGAGAAGGAATGGGAATCTGGGAGATAATGCATGCTTAAAGGCGGCTATGCAGAATGCCGTGTCCAGCCCTACAGATTAAAGTACACGGAGTGCGGGATTAGAGGAGGCTTTAAAGAACGAGAGCAATGGAGCCAGAGAGATGAAAGCAAAAGCACATTTCAGAAAGACCCGAGAAAGCCAAGGGTGAGCTCAGACATTCAGGTAAATAGGTCTGCAGATGCAGGAAATAAGGTTTCCATTTATTGTGCTGTTGAAGTGGCCAGGTGGAGGAGGGGAAATGGAGGCTCTGAATAGAAAGAGAAAAGATGTCTGTGTCGCCAGTTCCAGAAATCGGGACTTGGGCGATACGCTTAACTGGGGCATTAAATGTGTTAGGCATCTCTTACACCGTCCCTGCCCGGGAGTGCACTGTTTCTTAAACATATTTTCCAACATAAGGCTTTATAACCATATAACTCACATTTATTTACAGAAACCCAGAAAATTGGAAAAGATTTCCTCCCACAAGATCCAATATCATTTTCAGAGTCTTCGGAAGGCACTCTCTGAGACGGAAAGCACTTTAAACCATTTTACATCTTATAGGATCTCCCCAACTATCCAGCCAGACTGATTTTGTTCATGCGCATTTTCAAAAAAGAATGATTAATGTTTCTGAGAAAGCAATTTTCCAAAATATTATTCACACAGTTGTGACTAATTCCCAAACAATACAAAGCAGCAAACCCCCCAGAATACAGAAAGACCTGGTCAATAGGACAAGTTTAGCCTTTTGTCTTCAAAACTTGACCAAGTGGGTTCCAAACAGAAATCGGTACATACTATCTTCACCGTTCATTCTTAATACTCAATGTTACAGAAACAAACGTACTTTATATCCTGAAACAGAGGATGAGGAAACGGGCTGGCTTTTCTTTCCTCTGATTGCCGAAGTTTTCCCCTGAAGGCGTGTCACCATTTAGAGTTGCTGAGTTTTAAGAATACAGGAACGCAGAAAAAACCCCACTCCCAAGCCCCGGAGGGGTACCCTTAAAAATAAAAAACATGGTTTCTTTAGACATACTATGTGTTGGGACAGGGTTTCAGGTTCTTCATATCTATGCTCTCCTATCCTCCCAACCACCCCATGCAGTAGGTGCTAACCTTATGCCCCTCCTTCAGTAAGGACACTGAGGCCCAGAAAGCATCCAGTACCTTGCCCGAGGACCCTGGCACATGGCAGAGTTGAACTTGAACCCAGGCAGTCCCATCCGGAGTCCATTCTCTCTCTCGGTAACGCTGCCCTGCGAAAAGGCTACTGACATAGGCCTTTCACCATGACGCCGTTTGTGTATTTAATAGGGAAAACCAAAAATAGTGTATGTAGGTCTGTCTACACGCAGTACTGGGCCACGCAGGGAAGAAGCTGTTCCCTCATCTGTTCTCACTTCTCGCGCTGGCTGGTTAATTAGCCCCACGGCGCTCCTGGAACACTCCATTTGGGAGGCGCCCAGGCCCCGCGATCGTTAATTTCCTTTCAGTCACACCTTATGCTGTTACCATACAAGCGAAGTGGATCCGAGATAGATGTTTAGTCATCGGGCACCCTAAATAGTTTCTTCTCGTTTCACCGTGTACTGTAATTCCTTAACTCTTGCCGTCTTTGGGGCCTGCCCCCTCTGCCCGGGTGAAGGCAGCGAATGCCACTCCGGACACACAGAACAAAGCATCCTGCCACTCTGCCTGGCCCGGGTGAAGGAAGCAGTGAGGCAGCAGCCTACAGGGTTCATCCTGAACGGGCGTGGAACTCATTATTCTACGTTTCCTCATCAGAGGTGTTCGATACCCGGGTCCTGAGGGACCCACCACACTCAGATTCTGAGACCTGCCAGGCCCGCTGCTCCCACACATGAGGGTCTCCCCGAGGGCACAGAAGGAAGCCCGTGCCCTTCCAGGGAGGCTGTCCCGACTGGCCTAGGGTACGGCTCAGGCCAGGTCCTCAAAGCTCGCCGGGGGATTCTCATGTGCAGCTGGGGTGATAACCACAGACTCAAGAAGGTGGTCAGAAAGGTGTGTGCTCCTATCACAAGACAAAGAGGTGGGAGAGGTGCACAAGGAAAGGAACTTGAGGGAATCCTCAACCATCTGACGATTAAAATAAAAGCTTCCATTATTCGAATGGCACATTCCTTGAGTGTATGGATGTATTCCTGTGGGTACCTGTATGCATGCACAAGCACACACGCTGTGTTTATATATAAATATACGTAAACATTCACATAGGCACATGCAGGAAGGGTTCTAGAAGGGCACACAGGGGAACCAGGGGCTGCCTCTGAGAACAGGAGCGTGCATGAAGGTATGCGCTTTTCTGTGGTTGACATCTTTTCTATGTGCACACACTGCCTATGAATATTTTAGATTTACATGGGACTGAGCCATGTGCAGACGTGAAGATGTTAAGCCTAAACGGGCCACCTGCTATGGCCTGACTTGGCAAGTGGGTAAATGAAGTTCTATTCCACACAGACTGTGATCTGATGAGACCTATGCTCTTTCAACGAAAAGCCAAAACCCCTCCCCCAAAACAGTAAGTGGTGGGAGACTGAGGCAACTTAGCTTATTAGTGAAGGGAACAGAAATGTCTTCTTGAAAACTCAAAGAAAGAAGAATGAGAGAAAAACTCGGTAAACGCAGTAGCTTGTAGGGCAACATGGCCTCCCTATCTTCCCTATGGTGTTTCCTTTTGGATTACTTTATCTAGAGCAGCAGTTCTCAACCTGTGGGTCGTGACCCCTTTGGCGGTCGAAGGACCCTTTCACAGGGGTCGCCTAAGACCATCATGCATATCAGATATCAACATTACGATTCATAACAGTAGCAACATTACAGTTATGAAGTAGCAACGAAAATAATTTTATGGTTGGGTCACAACATGAGGAACTGTATTTAAAGGGCCAGAAGGTTGAGAACCACTGATCTAGAGGTTACACTACGATTAAAGAGGAGCAAAGAAAAGGCAATAGCTAAATTAGGATCCACATTTCAGACATAAAGAGTAGAATTAACACTACAAAAAGTCCTCAGTGCCCTAGCTGGTTTGGCTCAGTGGAAAGAGCATCAACGGACTCAAGGGTCCCCGGTTATAGTTACCGGTCAAGGGCACACGCCTGGATTGCAGGCTCGATCCCCAGCAGGGGGTGTGCAGGAGGCAGCCGATCAATGATTCTCTCTCATTGTTGATGTTTCTATTTCCCTCTCCCTTCCTCTCTGAACTCAGTAAATAAATAAATATATACATCTACATATATACATACATATATACATACATATACATATACATATATACATACATACATATATATATATATATATATATATGTATATATATATATATGTCTTCAAGCTTGAGGCAGTCTCCCCAGGATGCAGAAAAGGGGTCAAACAGTTTTATAATGTGAGAAACTATTATAAATATGGAAAACACAAGGTGTTTCTGAGAAGAAATAAGGATATAAGTTAATTTTTAAAACTCAAAGAAATCTTTTTTGAATTGGGTTTTGCAGATGTAAAAGGACCCACCATGCTCTAGGCCAGTGGTTGGCAAACTCATTAGTCAACAGAGCCAAATATCAACAGTACAATGATTGAAATTTCTTTTGAGAGCCAAATTTTTTAAACTTAAACTATATAGGTAGGTACATTGTTATTAACTTAATTAGGGTACTTCTAAGGCTTAGGAAGAGCCACACTCAAGGGGCCAAAGAGCCGCATGTGGCTCGCTAGCCGCAGTTTGCCGACCACGGCTCTAGGCAGTTTCCCTGAAGGGAGACCCACACCTGGACTCACCCTGGCAAAACCTGATGGCTTAAGAAAAAATTATCACCAGCATCCAGGTAAGTATATCGTTTTTAAAAAATTAATGGGCTACGAAACCACAGAGACTCCCAAAGGAATCACCCACCTAACCACCCTCAGACTTCTTGTATTAGTTCCCAGGGCTGATGTAACCATAAACTGGGTGTCTGAAATGACAGGCATGTACCCTCACACTTCTGAAGACTCTATGTCCCAAACCAAGTTGTTGGCAGGGTTCATGCTCTCTGTGAAGGCTCTGGGGAGAACCTGGCCCATGCCTTTATCTTAGTTTCTGGTGGTCAGTCTCTGCCTCCTCCACCATCACGGGAATTCTTCTCTGCTAAGGATGTCAGTCATAATGGATTAGGGCTCACCCTCACCCAGCAGGAGCTCATCTACATCTACAAAGACCCCACTTCCAAATAAGGTCACTTTCACAGGTGCTGAGGGTTGGGACCTCAAAGTTATCTTTTTTTGGAGGACACGGTTCCACCCACAACACTTCTCCAACACCAAAAGTCACAGTCAAAAAAACAACACCTATGAAACTTGAGGGGACAAACAGCATGATCCAACCATGTAAAACCGAACCAAGCTTTCTATTAACTGCGATGTCAACTGAAAAACATTCTCAGATGCTCAAAGGCTCAGAAAATACATGCTCTATTTAATCCTTCTTGAGAAAAATGTTACCTAAGAAGCTAATTTAATTACTCAACAGTGGGGACATTATGATTTTAAAAAGAAGAGTAAACTATAACCCAAGCCCAGCCTTCACTCAACTGTCCCCTTCTGCTCCCACTCCCTCCTCCTGCGGGAAGTGTGTTTTCCGAACAATAGCCTTCACCCATAGTGCAGAAAGGGCCTCTTACTTTATCTGGTGACCTCTTCAAACAATAGCGCCCAGTGCCAGAACTTGTTTTAACAATGGCTAACGTTTCTCACAGCCTTTAAGTGAAAAATCCAGGTTTGAACCCAGGCCGTCAGAATTTCTCATCATGGAATCACATTGGTCTGCCTCCCCATGCCATGTGGATCCCTTAACCAAGGTGTAGACCAAGCACAGAGTACTGCTTGGTGCTTAAGAATTTTTGACTATCATCTACAGATAATTTAGCAAGTCATGTTTCTCTGAATGATACTCATCAGGAACATTCTGTCATATTGGACACGCTGACATTTTGGGGGTGGAAAAATAAGTGGAGGGAAATGGCTTTTAGAACAATACCGTAACCAGTACACCACCCCCTCACTAACTACTCAAATCCACACTCTGGCTGCCAACAGGCCTCCTTACAAGAGAAAGAGAGAATAAAAGGGAGCTGCTGCCATTTATCGTATTTCAACTCCTTACAAGGACAATGGGATCTATAAACATTTGGGGGGAAACGCCTCAAAGCTTCTAGGCAGCATCTAAAGTTTCTTCCCCAGAAAAACACATTAAAAATGCAATACAACCAATTCCAGAAAGCAGCAGCCTAAACCCATTGTGTACATGTGGCTATTTCACAAGATCCTTTTCAGGCCTGCATTGCGGAGGCAGGGAGTGGGGAGAGAATGAGATGACTACACTTTCTGCCTCTGTCATTTTATTTGCTGTATTTCTCCGCCAGCATCACCACCACAAATAAAAATAAAAATAAACCACTGCTCAGTTGCTGAAACAGCAGCCTCAATGACATGCCGGGTAGGATATCTTAGCAACAATGTCAATATTGTCTCACCACAGCTGACCGTATTAACATTCCACTCTAATTGTGATTTCTCAAATATAAAGCGGAATGCGAGCTACTCACTTCATTCATTCTGAGTTTCACTCTGGGAAAATCGCCCTCTAACATTTTCCATGCAGTTGCATGGAAAGCAAACATCAGAATTGTATCCAATAGCTATTAGTTTTTGTGTGTCTCACTTGTGAGTGTGACAATCAGCAAATGTTGACGAGGAACCGGCACAAACACAAGAACCGAATAAAACAGACTGACAAACGACGTAGATCAAATAGCGTCCCTTGTCATTGCGGTAATGGAAGCCTTTCACTCATCTGCTTGGACATCTATATTTAAAATTCATCTTTCCAGGCTGCCAAGAACAGGGTTTACTGGGTAAAGCGGGGAGCTCTTTTCCCTGAGTGTTTTCAAAGTCACACGTACACACTCCTCTGCCATGGCTGGCTGGGGCTGGCCCTGCATGCACACAGGAACAAAGAGCACGCCAGAGGCTCCCAATACTGGCTACTCGTTCAAAACCCATTTTTTTTTTTATTAGTTAAGGTATTACAAATGTGTCCTCATTCACCCCATTAACCCCCAACCTCCCCCCCCCACCCCCGCACACTCATGCTCCCATCCTCCTGTTGTCCATGACCATTGGTTTGGCTTATATACATGTATACAAGTCCTTCGGTTGATCTCTTCCCCTTACCCCCTCCCTCCCCTACTTTCCTTCTGGGGATTGATAGCCTGATCGCTGTTTCTCTCAAAAACCATTTTAAACAATACAGAAGAGTGGGCCCCACTGCTGGTGAGTGAGTCAGGAGGCCTGATGGGAATCTGAGTCACAGTAGCGCCAGTAAACCGGCCAGGTTTCGGAATCACCAGATAACTACTAGAGCCAGGGCTCGCAAAGCCGAGGCAAAGAACCCCAACACCTGTCATGCACACACACTCTGTGCAGAACTCTGCTAAGGAGTCCTGCACTCAGGGCTCACATTCCTCCTCTCGCACCCCTCCCCCCGCCCCCGCCTCCGCCCCACCCAGTACACACGTGCCCTCCTGGACTGTGTACAGCCACTGTCCCTCAGCACTCCGCTAAGACCCGCTGGCTGTCCCCGCAGCCTCTGCGCCATCTACAGCAGCTGAAGTGGCCAACGAACCAAAGTTAAGACGCCACCATTTACTAACGCCTGGGAAGGAGGGTCAAGGGGTGGAAAAGCAAAGAAGCCAAAATGGCACAGAAATTGCCATAAATTATAATAATAGCAAACATTTATAAAACGTTTACTATAATCCGGGCACTGTTCTAAGTACTTTGTGTCTCACTGAATCCTCAAGACAGCCAACAATCCTAGGAAGTCGGTACTGTTAGCATCCCCATTTTACAGATGCAAAAACTGAAACAGTGAGATGAAGCAACCTGACCTAGGACTTGAACCTAAGCAACCTGGCCGCTGTACTGTCCTGCACACAGGCTTTGGAGACAGAGAGACAAACAGGTCAAATCCTGGCTCTGCCACTTGGTAACTGTGTAGTCTTAAGCTAGTTCTTTAACCTCTATTGATAAGCTATTGATTGTGTGAGGTAACTGTTCATAAGCATTTAACATGATATTTGATGTACAGTATACACTCCAAGAGCAACCTTTTACTAGTACTGCCATATTTTCTCCCAGGGGATCCACTTCCCGGTGAATCCAACTTTTAACTATAAAAAAACTCCCAAAAGAAATTGAAATATTTGTATATTTTATTTCCTTGATTAATGGGCATTTCCCAAAACCAAGGATACCATGTGGTAAAGGCAAAACAAACAAATTCCCTACATTATCATGCCTGAAGCCTAAAAAACAAAAGCCTTCATTTCATTTGACCTATATGATTACTAACTTACACAGAGATTATTACCTTCATTTTATAAGGCAAGAAAACTGAAGTTCAGAAAATGAAACAACAACTTGTTTAAAGAGAGCAAGTGGGTATGTTCAAACTAGACTTTTACTAAGTTTTCTGAAGGCAAACCAGCAGAGTGCTTATTCATGTTTAAGATGCTGTTTCCATAAACCAGAGGGATTTGGGGTATGATTTGGGGAGTCCGGTAACCATGGTAACAATTTCATGGATGGAGGGAGAGAAACTCCGGAATTCCTAATCTTCAGAATCTTAGAGCTAAGGACTCGGAGCTCTAAGAGGTTTAATCAGATTAGCAGCACTGAAACTCTCACACAGCAGGGACAGAAAGCTGACCCCCCTGAAATAATGATCTGTAACCCCTCAGTCAGTTTTCAACATTGAACTTACAGAATAAAAACAGAATCCTTCACTAATTCTGTCAAAAATCAAGGATCCCTTCAATGACTTTTTTAAGGTTTGATAACTCAAAATTAAACATGACATGCTTGACTTGCTTAGAACTCCAGCTAGTAAACGATCAAAGGTTAACCTTACCAAAATATTAAAACAGCTGTCAAACCTGAGAGAAAAATAGGTTAAATGAACAGGCAGGACAGAGAAATTCAAATCTTTACTTTTGACAAATACTTATATATCAAACGCTGCTGCCAAGCATGGATTGGAGCACTTGATAAATATTAACTCATCTAATCCTCAGAAGGGACCCGTGAGTAATTTACTCAGGTTGACACAGCTGGTGAGCTGTGGAGCCCATCTTACAGGTCCAGGCAGGATGGTTTCAAATGACCAATAAACATTAAAAAGATGTGTTTGAATTCATTCTAAAGAACTGCTTAGTTAAAACAATAAGATACAATTTTCCCCTATCACACTGGCAACGATGAAATAGTTTGATTATAACCATGGTAAACATGTGAGTAAACAAACATTCTCACATGCAAAAGATGGAGTTGTAAATTTAATGCCCCCTTTTTAAAGGGCAATTGGAAAAAATCTAGGAAAATTATAAATGAACACATGTGTTAACCAACAGTTCCTCTTACAACTATTCTCATGAAAGCAAAGGCAGTGTATACAAAGGATTCACTGTAGTATTGATTGCAATGATGACAACAAAAATGATACAGTCATCAACGGGGAGATAATAAATTATAAAATATTTGTCCAATATAATACTGAGCAACTTTTTAAAAACCTATATATTACTATGTGCTAACATAAAAAAATGTATAAACATGCATTCAATCAACACAGTAATTTGCAAAATAAAACACAGTGTATGGTCTATGTGGGTTTTCTTAAGGATCTATACTTGTGTATATGTGTGTCTGTGTATACATACAGGGTGGGGCAAAAGTAGGTTCACAGTAGTATCCAGTTTCAAATACAATAATCTATAGTAATAAAATTGTAATATGCTAATTAGACCAGACGTCCTTCCAGACGACCTTCTGGACAAAGCCGCAGTGGCAGGGGCTGAGCCCCTTGTGCAAATTTCGTGCATCGGGCCTCTAGTAAGTAAAAATTCAAGAATAACCTGTTTTACGTACTCACAAGTGTAAACCTACTTACAAAACCATTTATTCTTGTTTTATTTATTAATTACTGTATTTGAAAGTGGATACAACTGTGAACCTGCTTTTGCCCCACCCTGAAAGATCAAATAAGAAAACATTAACATGAATTGCCTTTGGGAAGTGAAAGGGAAAGCAGAAAAGAAATGGGGATGGCCGAAACCGGTTTGGCTCAGTGGATAGAGCATCGGCCTGCGGACTGAAAGGTCCCAGGTTCGATTCCGGTCAAGGGCATGTACCTGGGCTGCGGGCACATCCCCAGTAGGGGATGTGCAGGAGGCAGCTGATCGATGTTTCTCTCTCATCGATGTTTCTAACTCTCTATCTCTCTCACTTCCTCTCTGTAAAAAATCAATAAAATATATTTAAAAAAGAAAAAAAAAAAAGAAATGGGGATGGTGTCTTTACTTTTAATACTACTGCATCGCGCTCTCTCTCTCTCTCTCTCTCTCTATATATATATATATATGTATATATATATATATATATTTTTTTTTTTATTTCAGAAAGGAATGGAGAGGGAGAGATAGAAACATCAATAATGAGAGAGAATCACTGATCGGCTGCTTCCTGCATGCCCCCAACTGGGGATCGAGCCCACATCCCAGGCATGTGCCCTTGACCAGAATCAAATCTAGGTCCCTTCAGTCCACAGGCTGATGCTCTATCCACTAAGCCAAACCGGCCACGGCTGCATTGCTCTTTTTAATTTAACTATACAGGTACGGTGTTTGAATGGCTCTACCAAAAAATAGGATGGATTTATAATGGTGTCAAGGACACCCAACAAAAATGGGCTTTAAGATACAGAAATGGAACTAGAGCTATTACTCAAAGTGGCTGAATCTAGATTAAGACCTTCCTTGTAAGCATTTCAGAAATAATTCTTGGGGGTGGGGAGGTGGGGGTGGGAAGAACAACAACAACAACAAAACATCAAAATAAACATCCCTGGAGAGAGAAATTATAAATATAAAGGAGATCTACTGTCTCCTATTTCAAGGATGTTTTCCTTTATATTCACTCAGTGCGAGAGATAAAAATCAGGAAGCCAACCAGAGACACAGTAGAAACTGAACTAGTCTAGAATCAAAAACTACGCTTCGATCCCATCTTTGCTTGAGCTACATGACCTGAGGCAGTGGCTCAATGCCTCTTTTCCAAATATTCCTCAAAAAGATGAAGATACTAAACTCAATTTCTAAAATCCTTCTAAATCTAAAACCTTTTATTACTTTATCTTAGTTTAAAATAATTTCTATCCATAATAATATGAAAATATAAGCCGTGGATAAAAACCTGTACACTGAAAAATACAGTAACTAAGGCCTTGACTGGTGTGGCTCAGTTGGTTGGCGGTCATCCTATGCACCAAAAGGTTGCCAGTTCGAGTCCTAGTCAGGGCACATGCCCAGATGATGGGCTCCTTCCCCAGTAGGGGTTGTGCCGAGACAGCTGATCAATGTTTTCCTTCTCTCTCTCTCTCAATAAAAACATCTTTTTAAAAAAATTTCTCTTTTTAAGAAATACATGTAATTGAGATGCTTCACTGTCTGGAACTAGCCCCGCCTTCAGTCAGGAACTTGCCAGGAGCTACTTCCAGCACAGCCAGGGAGCAGGAAGCACTGAGTGCTTCTGGCAGTGCTCAGAGGCAGGATGCTCTCAAATGCTGTGGAGAACCAGACAACTCGTTTGGATGTGTTTTATGCTTTTATCGTGGTTTCTCTATAAAATAAATGTCTAAATATAAGCAGGCAGACTAGGAGATCTCAACCCTCAGCACAAGCACAATTTCAAAAATGCAGGACGCACTTCTACTCATTGAAGCCAGGCAGTTTCACTATGAACAACTTAACGAAAATTCCTGTGTGTGTGACTTTATAAGAAAACCCCACGACCACACAACACCAGGAGCAACACTAGGAAAAGGCAAGAGCCTCATAGGTTCCCGTCAGAAAAAAACATACAAAGACATAAGACAATCATGGAAGAGAACATGTAAATGGGCATTCGATAATCAAAGAAAAGAGGTCTATCCATCTCAAAGAAATGTGAATGAAAAACAAATACAATGTGAACTGAAAACAAACATATGTTTTAATCTATAAAATTAGCAAAGATTACAATCCACAAACGCCCAGTACTAGCAGGAGCCATGCAAGTGGGCATGCTCACACACTGCTTACACAGGCGGCGACCAATATAATCCTAGGAAACAATTTGGCAAGAGGTATGATGAGCTTTTGAAAAGTTTGTTTCCTTTCACTATTAATTCCTTGCCTAGAAATATTGTACTAAAATAATCAGATTTTTACAAAGGTATTTATGTTACATGTTTTTTAATGAATGAGAAAAACATGGAAACAATTAAAATGCACCCAAACAAAATCACGGTATATTGGTACAATAACGTATTCGGTATTTTTCAAAGACATTAAAAAGGATAAGCAAAAGTAAAAGACTATCTTGGGTTTCTGTTTTGTTTTTGTTTTACTCCTAGCAGTATTTCCCAAATTTTCTCCAGTGTGCACGGACTACATCGGGCATTGATTCAAAGATCCATATATATTCTCACTTTAACTTTTCCCAAACCAAAATGTATCTAATAGTTGATGGCAGGTGAGAATTGCTATCGGCCAGGCAGCGGCTGCATGGGGCGGTCACTGACTGTGCGAAGCCGGGTATTACCTCTGTTTGAGTAACTAGACAACTGCAACCCCTTTCAGGTTTCAGTCAACAAACCACTTAAGGTCCACTCCGGAAAGAATAAGAACCTGGATGTTATCTGAAAGCCTTCCATTAAAGCCTCCTTTTGAAGTCATCAAAGGATGGCATCAAACTGGCAGAATGGACGTCTGCAGCTTGGAATGGCGTCCAGGAGAAAACAGTGAAGACCTCAGGAAACACGGCAGCGCCAGTGCGCTCACCGGCAGATGGTGCAGTGTGGGGAATGGATATTGATATAAAAAGGGTTTAGAAGAATAGGTTTCTGCATATAAATTTAAAATATCTCAACCAACTTATTTCATTTATATTTTCCCTCTGTTTTATGAAAAAAATTGAAATATGTAAGAATAAGTCTAAAAAAGGAAATCTTCAGTAGTATACAAAACATTTTAAGTAATCAAGTATTGTCAGTTTGACAGTTATATCTTCCTTAGTAGTACATAAAATAGTGTGTTTTATAATCAATGAAATAAGGTATTACATTTATAATCAGAATAATAAAGACAAGTGCTATGGGCTGAATTGTGTGTGGCCCTCCCACCCCATACCTATGTTGAAGCCCTACCCCTCAATGCGATGGTATTAGGCATATGGCCTTTGGGAGGGAAAAGGTTGAAATGAAGTCATGAGGGTGAGATTATGAGAAACACCAGAGAGCTTGCTGTCCCTCTCTGCCCGTGAGGACACAGGGAGAAGGAAGCTTTCTGGCAAGCCAGAAAGGACCTTCATCAGAAGCCAACCGTGCTGACGCCTTTTCAAACCTGCATGCTCCACGGTTGCGAGAAAATAAATCCCTGTGTGTAAGGCACTCACTCTATGGTACTTTTCATGGCAGCATGAACTAAAACAAAAATAAAAATACTTTTAATATCTGGTACTTGAAAAAAAAACATTTTCAACATTAACTCTGAAGTTACTTAGAAAGTTTGCTTACAGTTGGGTGGGAACACACCAACCCTTACAAAAACATAAAGCATTAAAAAACATATCAACTTTAAATGTTAAGATCTGGAGTAAAAACGCAATCCTCAGCATGCCGGCAGTGTTCAGGTGGCTCCCTCCCATCCTTAACCTGGAGTTTGCATCCGGGCTCTCAGCCTCTGCTACAAGCCAGGCCATGGTCTATAAAAACTCTAGACAAGTGCCCAAACCATTGCAGCCACCTACATGCACGTTCTGTATCAGAACCATACTCACTCCATCATCAGTGCTTTGGGACTGTCTCAGGGCACAAAGAGTCTCATCATGTACCAAATCTAGCAGTTTGATGTCCCCAAACTTTCTGAAAAATGGTCAACTCTGACACAAATAAACTATAAGGGAGTAAAGAATTAAAAACCGGCTACTCGGGTCCTGTTTTATTTTTACTCCTAAAATAGTGCTGTGGTCCCAGAACATAGGACAAGAATCTGAGTCTATGTTGGTAGCTTTGATGGCAGATGTATCATAACTGGCCTGCCACCAAAAGGCAGAGAAAGTGGGGTAAAGAGAGCAGAGAGATGCAGATCCCACATTCTAACTCCATGGTTTCAGATGTGGAAAAGGGTCTCTCAATTTAATGCTCAACCTCATGGTAGGGCACCCCAACTCGTTACCCACGATGGCCATCCTACCGGACAAGCAAGGCTAATGCCCTCATCAATGACCCTTCAGAGGAATAATAAATACAGATCATTCTCCATGGAGAAAAGAAGTCAATCTAGGTAAAAATCTTCAGTAGGTCACCTCCCCTCACAGAAACTATACTTGCCTGTGGATTCTATAAAATCAAGTTTCTTTACATTTCTGTAAAATAGAAATAAAAACATGGAATTCTCCTTTAAGGAAATGAAAATAGGTCACATGAAAATTCAAATTGCGAGGTGTTCTTTTCTTTTTTTTTTATGGGAATTAAGAAGCTACCCATGACAAAGCTCTTTGAAAACTAGGTCTATACAAAATACGACCATTGTTTTTTGTTGTTTTTTTTTACAGAAAAACAGCTTTAATGAAAAAAATTATTGGTGAAAATTAGATTTGACTGAAAAATGAATTCTGAATTGTTTGTTTATATTTCCCTGTTAAGTTGCATTTCCTATTGCATTTACAAATATACATACAAAACCATATCCAAGTAAGTAAGGGTTGTTTCAGAGTTTTGCCACATCCTCTATGAAGATTCGGATAGGCTGCGACTTGCTTGAGGTCTTCTTGGCCATAAAGGTGGAAGATCCAGGGTGAGCCTTGATTTCACCTTCTTCTCGGTCCAGAGCTTTCTCTAATTATGTCTCTCCTAGGAGACAGGCAGCACAGGAAGGAGCAGTTTGGGCCATTATATGTAGGTGTCTGATACCCTATAAATGCTCAGGAAGTACTGGCTCCCTTCCTTCTCTCTTTCATCCTTTCGATTTCCTTCAAGCCTGTGGGGAAGCTACAAAGAGAATGGGGGACAGGTGCTTCCACATATAAAGACCTTCATTAACTAAAAATGTGTTGAGATGAAACACCCCAGAAACTTTATAAAGTATACGTTGAAATCTATTGTTAAAGCTGCTCTCTGGCTCCTAAAATCCCTTGAGCAAGGGAAAAACAGGCCTTTTCGTTTAACTTCACAAAGAAAAAGGACAAAATACAAGTAAGAACCTGATATAGACTAAAAGGTAAAATGAATGGTTCTCAAAGTATAAACCTCCATACAACAAACAGTTCAGCGATTTCCCACTTTTGTTTTGAGGGAAAGGGTACCTATAGCAGAAGAGCCTTTAGTATCCAAAGTTGACGGCAGAATCGGTATTATGAAGTGGGAAGTCATGGAAAGAAGCTTCTAGAACACCACTCTTTTTCCTGCAATAACTCCCGCTTTCTCTTCAACAGAGAAGGAACAAGAAGTTTTAGGAGGGTTTTGTTTGTTCTTTAAGGAGCCATGGTATTTCCTCAAGAAAGCCAAGCTGTACTGAGTATAGAGGAAGCCAGATGTCAAGGGAGACACTGTTACAAAGATGTTCTCTTATTTAACCCAACAGCATCCCTGTAAAATAGCTTGGCTAAATTAAGAGATTTGTGTACGTTCAAATAAACTGGGACATTATCAAGCTGGGATTAGAATCTGTACCTTCTAATTCTAAAAGCTGTGTTTTACCTAGAGTTTGTGGCATGTATGAGGGACAACAAAGAGAAAACTGATCGAGGAAACAATCAAACCAAAGGGAGCAGTATTACTGCTCCTCGTAAAATCCAGCCAGGTTCCATTCTATGTTTAAAGCATATCCTAATATTTTACAGAATCTGTTCAAATGCCCTGGTAAAGAGAAATACAATAGCTTTTCATTGAATTACTTCTGCTTGTTCCGTTGCTTGGGAAACATTTTTGGGGTCAGTTAACCAAATATCCAGAGCTCAGCAAAACAGCCCCTGCACTAAATTCCTAAATAATAGACCACAACCACAGAAAATGGGCAATGCACCACAGAATAATCAAAAGCAGCCTCATATTTTCCAGATAAAACAAAGCATCGTTTGTGTTGAGGCATTTTTAGAAGGTACCACCGAAAACCAGACTGTAGCCTGGAATGGCTTAAAATACCACATTCAACAGTCACATCAATGGCTTTTTAACTTTAGAGGCAAACAGGTTCCTTTTACTACAGATTCAAAGTGAAGGATCAGATGCAAAACTAACAGATTAATTCAGTTCATACTCAAGCTTAGAGACTATCCAATGCCTTAATTAACACCATTACAAGTGTATTTAGCCAACCAGCTGGGTTTTAACAACAAAAAGGTGAAGGTCAATTTTATTTAAAAAAAATAAATTGCTGCAAACTAAGCCCCCCTGCTGAAAAAAGCACACAGAGATAATTAAACTGAAAGGAAAAGACTAATAAACAATTATTTTGGTATAGTAAGCAACCGCTCCTTAATCAGTCTGTATTTTAATTAAGGCAAGGACCGCAATTAAAATTTCACTGAACTTTGCTCTTCTGCCTCAACTTGAAGCTACTTCCACACCAATAAGGAATAACTGGGAACGTTGGATAGGGCAAAGGACTATGGATTCAAGCCTGACAGAGGGCAAGAGAAGGGCTGTACAGAGGGGGAGGGACCAACCCTCTCTAGGAGTGCAAGAGGCCTTGCCTGTCAAATGCTTTCAAAATGCTGTCACTATCTCCCGGATTAAAACAAAAACAAAACCACTATCAACTGTGAGCTTAGATTATAGCATAGATGTTAGATAAAAATTACATTTTTTAAAATATATTTTTATTGATTTCAGAGAGGAAGGGGGGGAGAGAGAGAGAGAAACATCAATGATAAGAGAGAAACACTGATCAGCTGCCTCCTGCACGTCCCTACTGGGGCTTGAGCCCACAACCCTGGCATGTGCCCTAACAGGGAATGGAACCGTGACCTCCTGGTTCATAGGTCGATGCTCAACCACTGAGCTACACTGGATGGGCAAAATTACATTTCATTTCTTGGAGACCAGTAAGGGGAAAGGTCCAAAACACCAGCTAAGCCATATACCTACTACTTGGAAGCAACTATTAGAACGAGCGACACTAGATCTCTATGCTTGGTCCCTTTTTGAAGTACAAGGGATCTAGCCAATGTGTATAAGGGAAGAATCCTCTGCAATGCAAGTTTTGTTGGGAGGTAAAGTCCACCTTGCCCTATAGGAGCTAAGAAGTCCAAATATACACTTGTCCAGCCTCTCTTGCAGCCAGAACCCAGGCATAGGATCCAGGCTCAGCCATTTAGATGCATTTGCCCCACACATTCAATTTCCCCTTGGCTATTCTTGAGCATTTTCTCTTTCAGATAACTTTCTTAACCCAATGGTTATGCTGTGTTAAGAAAAGGGACAGGATTTTAGAAGCAGCAAAAATATGTATCTTGCTATAACAGTCAGTAGATGTCATTATACATTTGTCCAAACCAACAGAATGTACCACACCAAGAGTGAACCTTACTGTAAACCCTGGACTGGGGCGATAATGATGTGTCCACGCAGGTTCATCAGTGGTAACAAATGTACTATTCTGATGGGGGACATTGACAATGGGGGAGGCTAAGCATGAGTGCAGTCAGGGAGTATACAGAAAATCTCTGTAGCTTCCTTCTCAATGTTGCTATGAACCTACAACTGCTCTGAGAAAATAAAGCCTTAAAAAAGGGGGATATCATTAGGGATTAAATGGAATGTACAGATAATTTTGTAAGATTTAGTGGTTTAAAAAAAAAATCTGTCCATTCAGGAATATGATATTTCTCTCCATTTATCCATGTCTCCCTTTAAGTCCTTCAGTAATGTTTTAGTATTTTCTTCAATATAAGGCTTGTACATTTCTTCTTGGGTCGGTATTTAAATTTCTGTTTCTATTATCAAATGGGACTATTTTTCCTATTCATTTTCTAAACAGTGCTGCTGTACAGAAAATATATTAATGTCTTATGTTACTCTTATATTCACTCTAAACTCTTATTGGGTCCAGATTTGATGTCAGAATATGCCCACTCATAGAGTGCAGTAATTATTTCATTTTCAAATTTAAATAACTTTAATAATAGTAACATGAAAGTTTTCTGATAATAAAAGTCACTTCAAATAAAGAGGCATGGTAGAAGGTTGCAGACTTCTCTGAAGAGCTTAAAAAAGAGTAAGACCTTATTTTTTGACATCAATGTCCTAATATAAAAGCACAGAAGAAAAAAAATAGATGCCCTCATCTGGCGCTCACCACATTATGGTTTAATATCAATTTTTGTTCCCTTGGGCCTAACTCAAGGTCAAGAGAAAGACAGTGCTCATTTGCCCCGATAGAGTGGTGGAGACAAAGTAAATTTACTTTCCCAAAACACGTACTGAAGCTTTTAATATTGCATTCTCTGATTTGATTCTATAACCTCCAGAAAACATTTTTTACTCAGCTATAGACACTTCCTCGGTAAAAAAGCATAACCATAAAAAAGACTTTTGCTATTTTTAGAGTTCATGCAATGGCATTCAATAGTTTAATATCTCACTGCACATAATATTTCAAAGAACTTTATATACAAACTAGAGGCCCAGTGCATGAAATTTGTGCACAGGTGGGGTCCCTAGGCCTGACCAGTGATCAGAGCTGATCAGGTTTCCTGCCTCCTTCCCTCACCACCCACACACCACCACCACGTGGTTCCCCGCCTCCTCCTTCCCTGCACGCTGCCACCACCCCCAGTACCCTGTCCCAGCCCAGCCCAATCGGGACCTACCGGTCAGGGGGAGGGACCAGGAGATTGGCCAGCAGTCCCCTATCGGGCAATTGGGGCCTGCCGGCTGGAAGGAGGGGCCAACCGCCACCACGGCGGGCAGACAGCAGGCCATTCGGGGCCTGACGGCCAGGGGAGGGACAGGGGGTGGGCCCCGGGAGGTTGGCCAATGGCCCCGAGGAGGGAGCCGGCCCTTGGGCCCCATGGGAAAGGGGCCACGTCCATTGCCACCCACCCCCAGTTCTCCTGCAGGCTGGAGGCAGCTCCTGCGTTGAGCGTCTGCCCCCTGGTGGTCAGTGCGTGTCATAGCAACCAGTCATTCCGGTCGTTCTGTTCATTCCGTCGTAACTAGTCGCCTAGGCCAGTGGTCGGCAAACTGCGGCTCAGCAAACCAAGGCTCACAAGCCACATGCGGCTCTTTGGCCCCTGGAGTGTGGCTCTTCCATAAAATACCGGCTCTTCCACAAAATACTGACTTCTGCACATGGGCCACGAAGTTTCAATCACACTATCCGTGTGCACCCGCACGTGGTATTTTGTGGAAGAGCCACACTCAAGGGGCCAAAGAGCCGCATGTGGCTCGTGAGCCATGGTTTGCTGACCATGGGCCCAGGCTGATATAAATATAACTTGAATTTCACTCCCTGCTAATATTTACCAATAGTTTAGAGTAGATACATGTGATATCTTCCTCTAGGGATAGGAGCTGAGGATAAAACAACTTTTCAATACTTCTTACTAATACTTATTTTCATTTGAAGAATAATAAATTTAACTCAGTGATTATTTTCCAAATTCCTAAAATAGGTTCAACATAAAAGTGTAGTTCACGGTTGTCTGTAAAAAACAGTCTACAAAGGATAGGAAAAGCAGAGCTCAGTATTTTAGACAAATATTTCCTAAATTTCTATGATTGCAAGTTCAAGTATATAAAAATGAATTTCCCTTTGTGTTTACAACAAAGATTGGTTAATTGGAAACAGTAGAGCAAAATTTTTCCATATGCAGAGATATTATTACCCAAGTTTCAGAGCCGTCTCAGTAGATTAGCCAGCTTCAATTTACAGAGAAACTTAGATCTGATTTACGTACATAATGAGAGTTGGCACAGAGCTGAGCATATAAATGGTCACATTCCAAGTATTTTCCCCAATCATCTGTGACATATCTTCAAGATTTAAAATTCCATCTGCTTTGTTCCCCAACTAATATAACCAGGTTCTAGTTACGAGGAAAAAGGCACATACCATGCAGATGTTTTATGAGGAATGTTCTCATTGCTTTTTTCAAGTTGGTTTGCATTAGTGAAAAGCCATAGTGTGGGACTTATTAAAAAATTATTCAGAAAACAACAACAACAACAACAACAAAAAACACAATAGTAGTTGCTCAGACGAATTAAACCCAAAATCACATGGTCTACAAATAAAAAAGTTTCAAATGTAAACTATGTTCACTGTCTGGTCCAACTGAAAGGCAGGTTGTCAAAATCATTCATATATTGTTATTTAACACTAGAGGCCCAATGCACAAAATTCGTGCACGGGTAAAGTACCGAGGCCCAGTCGGCAATCAGGGCCGATCAGGGCCTTCCAGCTGCTGGCCCAGGCCTTCCTTCTGGCTGCCAGCCAGGGCCTTCCTTAGTTCTGCGCTGCCCCCTGGTGGTCAGCGTATGTCATAGCTGGAGATGGAACTTCCAGTCTCCTGGTTGAACTCCCAAGGGGACAATTTACATATTAGGCCAGCGGTTCTCAACCTGTGGGTCGCGACCCCTTTGGGGGTCGAACAACCCTTTCACAGGGGTCGCCTAAGACCATCAGAAAACACATATATAATTACATATTGTTTTTGTGATTAATCACTATGCTTTAATTATGTTCAATCTGTAACAATGAAAATACATCCTGCATATCAGATATTTACATTACGATTCATAACAGTAGCAAAATTACAGTTATGAAGTAGCAATGAAAATAATTTTATGGTTGGGGGTCACCACAACATGAGGAACTGTATTAAAGGTCGCAGCATTAGGAAGGTTGAGAACCACTGTATTAGGCTTTTATATATATAGATGCATTGGGACTGCTGTGAAAGACTCTGTTACTAATGGGGTAGTTCTGGCTTGGAGACCCTGGCCACTGGTTGGCAGCTCTAGCCAGATAGCTTAGGACCTAACTTTATGCTGAAAATTACAAAGAATCAAACAACAAAGGTCCTAGGATGAGTGTCAGAAGAGCCAAAACTAAAAAAAAAAAAAAAAGAATTATTTTTTAATTGCTTTCAGAGAAATAAAGAGAAGGATGTTTTGGCCATTGACCCAACAGGGGATGAATGCCCCTCTGGACAGAAATTATGTGAACTGAAAATTCTCCATAGTAACCAATCTAATTAATTATTCAAAGCTAGGGTTTTATTTTCTAAGGTTAAGAGCTAACTATGATCTCCTGTTTCTATCATTAAAAATTGGTTTCTTCTTTATATCTGCTTACTTAGGCATCAATGAGAAGTTTCTCATGGGATCTTAAAAGCAACTTTATCACAAAGACCCCACTTTCAAGGTTAAGTGTGTGCCATTTTGCAGGCTTGATTTAAGGGATAACTAAT
Organism: Myotis daubentonii; assembly: GCF_963259705.1. Taxonomy (NCBI): domain Eukaryota; kingdom Metazoa; phylum Chordata; class Mammalia; order Chiroptera; family Vespertilionidae; genus Myotis; species Myotis daubentonii. Next base: position 56,861,648 of record NC_081846.1, read on the forward strand.
AGAAAACGTGTCTTGGTTCCAGAATCAAAAAAGTTTTAAAGTCCACTTTATCTGTAAGTACAGAAACAACAGATATTAACATTATCACATGGTAGTACAAGATCTTTTGAACGAAGGAATTAACTATAATTCAGTGATGTTTTGGAAATAAGTGAATTTTTTTTATATTTTAAGAGAAATTAGAACTAAAATGTTAATCACTCAATAACTTGGAAAACCAGTATTTCTCCAACACTGGGTTAACATGAATTTAGAGTGAATTGACACCATTTCAGGGAAATTAATCCATGCTAACAGAATTTTATTGCACAATACAGGTAGACAATGTGTAGTTTTTCTAGCAAGAGAAAGAGGGTGTAATACTGAGTAGTCACTAAAATGACCTTAGAACAGTTCCTCACGTGGACTAGAATGGAGTCACAATGACCACAAATGTACCAGACTCTACACACAGAAATGAAATCCAAGCCAAATTAAGTAGCTCCCATCAAAATAAAATGGGCACTGAGTGGGCTACACTTGTTAAGGGGAGAATATGATACTCAAAAGAGGACGACTAGGCAGCCAGCAGTTGGTCAAACAGAAAATGGAATCACATGTGCGAAAAGGGTAAAAACTTCCTAGAAACCAAATTCCTGGACACACCTGCTGTCCCACAATGTCAAACTGGAACTCTGGATCTGAATGACCTTTTAAAATTAGGAACAAGTCTTCTAGGGAAGGATTCAGTTCATAGCCCAAACTCATTTCAAAGTCACTTCTCATAAAAAAACTAGCCATGTATTTAGTTTCTCACAGCTCCAATATGCTGTCTGTTCTAACACATATCACTTCTCTGACCCGTGCCCAAGTCAGGGACATAGGCCCAGCCTGGGCTGGGGTCCTGCTGCCACACCCACCAGGCTTGCTCACCCCAGTTCCTTCCTGAACACATACCTGGTTCCTTCTTGCTTCCCTTTCCTCCCTCTCGGCTCTTCTTCAGCACCGCCTTTAACATTTTCGACACTCCTTTGTTTCTAAAGGGAAAAGGAGGGGTTGGGAAGAGGAATTAACGGCTGTAAGTTAGAATATAACCTGCATATTGACACTAGCGGTAACTTGAGTTCAAATAAACAGATCATGTAGGATAAGATAAAGGTACCTTGAGTTTTACATTAGTTTTCTATGAATAAAGATGGGGAACTAAATGCTAAAGACACAAGAAGTGTTTCATCACTCTTAATGAAGTTCACTGTCTTACTATAAAAGTAAAAACAAACAAAACCCACAACAGTGCATTCTCAGCATTCCACATCTAATTAAGGTTCTGAGGGTAGATCTGGGCACATCACAGTCTGGTGTCTGGCACAGGCAGGCGGGTCCTCCCAACCCTAGTTCATCAAAAGAAAACATTAAAACTGAGAATCAAAAAGATAACGATTAAGAAGGAAGCTACATGGTCCAAGGCATGTTTTACAGATGCTACTGATTATATAACCACAAGGAAAACATTTGGGAAGGCTATCAGAATGAAACATACCTTATAAGCAATTGCAAAATAAATACAGTGGGAACACATTTTAAAACTGATGTCAGGGGATGTGATCAAACAGCACACGCCAGCATGGGCTTTTACCACAAGCAGTTATGAGTCTCTTGGGGGGTGGGAAGGAAAGCAGCACGGGCCAGTAGCATTAGGGCTGAATCCTTTCAATAAAACAGCTGTAGTTTTAAACAGGGTTGTACTGAGCATGTTAAAAAAAACAGCACAATGGCCCAGGCCTAAGATGAAACATGAAACCATCCGACAGCAAAGAGACAGACAAAAGGACCATTATTTCATTCTTTCGCCCGTCTCCTTTAGCTCTCTTCCCTCCACTACGGAGATGAGATGGCTGGACAACTCCAAACAGGGACAAACCTGAGTGGCTTGTGTTACCCAGCACATCGCCGCTAAAGAGAAGAAGGTGGAAGGCAAGCAGGCTGCTGCTGAATGAAAACGAAGGAAGAAAGAGGAGAGAGCAGGGAAGGGAGGGAGAAACTCCAACATAGGTAGAGCAGAGTCGACATAGGTAGAGCACAGTTGCAAACCTGCCTCGTTCGCTAAGTGGTTCAAGTGGCCTCTGGGAACACCCTCATGACCTCTCAGCCCCCCGAGTCGAGCACAGGTGCTGAGGGGATCGCTGAGAGGCTTGGAGGGTGTGCTGCCCGCCATTCACAGAATCCCACCACAGTGAGTGTGCGGGGTGACCGTCCTTATCATTTGGGTCCAGGCCTGTATTTATTTTTCCAAGCCCTTTGTTTTCCTGATGAAGACACAGAACCTGGGAGGCTGACTTGCCCAGGGGTCAGGCAGCTAATGAGCAGAGGGCCAGAATCCAAACTGCAGACTCCCAGAGAGCAAGGGTCCTCCATCCTTCCTGTGGACCCCACTTCTCTCCTCCGAGCAATGAAAGCTTTGGGCAACAGCAATCAAACAAACAAACAAACCTCAGAAATACTAGGGAGATAATCAGCAGAATTTGGAGAAAGCAATACTAAAATCATCTTCCCAACAAGTCTTGACACATAAAGGGAGCATGGCTTAGAGCCTAATTCTTTTTAAAAATGCTACTTTGAGCCCAGTCAGGCATGGCTCAGTGGTTGAGCTTTGACCTATGAGCCAAGAAGGTCACGGTTCAATTCCTGGCCAGGGCACATGCTCAGGTTGGGGGCTCAACCCCTAGTAGGGGGCATGCAGGAGGCACCCAATCAATGATTCTCTCTCATCATTGATGTTTCTATCTTTCTCTCCTTCTCTCTTCCTCTCTGAAATCAATAAAAAATATGGTTTTTTTTTTAATGCTACTTTGAATGAACCCAGAGGAAAAAAGATTCCACCTAAAGGGCCAACACTGAGTCTGGAAGAGGACTGAGTGTGCTCCACAGGGACACTGCGGAGACGCAGATTTCTCCTGACGGTCACACTTAAAAGAAACAGTGCAACATGTGGTATAAAAGAAGAGTAGGCAAAACCAAGGAAAGAGATGCCTAGTAAGCACAGACATTTTTTCTCTCCAAATAAGTCAATCAACATTCAGGGTTTGCCATTTAGCAAAGACTATACACTTTACAAGTAAAACAAAGAAAAATCCTGAAGAGCTCATCCAAGGCCCCTTTTGAACTCTTCCAGAATAATCCTGATTAATCACCCAGTTGGCACCAATCCACAGCCCATCCATCATGCCACTTGGAAGTAGATCCCACAGGACAATGACTGGTAGACACTGGCTTGGGCAGCTCATCCTAGACACCATGTATGCCTATTGTGGGGGAGCTCAGCTGTTTTTAGCATAATCATCTTCCATATCAGTGGTCTTAAGTTGAGTAAAGTGAACGAGGCTATCAAATATTTGCTACAATTTTTTTTCTGCTTCCCTCCATAAATATCAAGTCAAGGAAAAGAACTTAAATGTATATTCAGAAGCTATTCAAACTATGACCTGGAGACACCAATTGATTATACTTGAGTACAAAAGTAGGCAACTCCTACACACACACACACACACACACACACACACACACACACACGCCTGGAAGGGGAAAAATAAGACTATTCCCAGTCAGTTAAATTCTAAAATTGACACAGATCAGAGTGGAGCTATGCAAAGTCACTAGGAGTCCCAATGACATAACTGAAACTTGATTCCATCAACGTACCTAAAGACTGTGCCCACCTGAAGGGGGTGTGGGGTCAGAGAGAGCAACTATAGTAATGGGCTGGAAGGGCCAACAATGGCGGTATAGAGTCCAGAGAAGCCCATCTGACACTTATAAACACACACTATGTACTTACAAACTCACACCCCACATCAGATTCTGGAAGGGGACCCATCAGGCTCGCAGAGCCCAGTGCTATTAAACACTGGCATCACACAGCTACTTTCCCTTGTCCTGATACTGTTCACTGAGAAGCGCCTCATAATTTGGCTCCTTTGTCAGCCTAACAACAGAGGGGAGTGTGCTGGTCCAGTCAGCCCCATACAACTGCCTGGCCTGATGACAGACATTCTGGGAATAAATAAATGGATGTCCTGACTTTAAACAAAAGCTCTCATGAGTTCTGTTAAAGCAAGTCGCTTTGCAAAGTACCAACTATTAGAGAATATTGAGTTTCTGGCCCCAGTATGAATACCAACAGGAAGGCAGTGGTGGATTCTTGAATGGAAATGCCACCATGAAGCAGTCATGAAGGCAACCGGCAGGCTCTCCCTGGAATGACATCTGCATCATCACACACATCCCTTCCACAGCGGCGTCAACTACTATCATTTCCCCTAAAAAGGGAGAACGATGTCCTGCCACAGAAGTCGGCCACATAGAAACGATGCAAACCAGCCTTCCTGACACAGTAATTCAGACCCAACTGATGAAGTGACAAGCCCAACACATGGAAAAGGAGTGGCCAGAAGCTATCGAGTTGCTGCTTGAGGACAATACATGGGCTCAGGGAGTACTTACAGACAAGCATTATAGGACAAAACATAAAAAATAGTGTCCTTTTTCACTTTAACTACAGTATGGACCAAAATACACAGGCTTACCTCAAATAAATGCTGGCCAAATAGAATCCCTCCGTTTCTCCCCATAAAACCTTAGTTTCTAGGATAGCAAGTAATATAACTATATGATTGGATTTGAATACTTAAAATATTTGAAAAAAACAGAGAACTTCAGCTGTCATTTCTGTAAGTTATGCACTTTTGATAAAGAGAGGAACGGCCAGCCTCTAGGTCCCAACAACTGAAATTAACCAATGGGAGAGAATTTCCTATAATATTCATTTAAAATAAAGTAAAATGTGAGGACATGCCATTACCCTTTGAAGACCAAAGATCTGAAGTCACCCTATTTCCTTATTTCTCTGCTATCATGCAACATCTAACTTTCCCAAATGCCACAGTCTTCCTCTTAAAAGCCCCAGAAGTTAAATCAACTATCAAGCTTACTTTCCCTTCTTAGATTTCTTCTTTAACGCATAAAGTCTTTGGGGATAGGCACAATGTCCCATGTGCCTATGTGTTAGCATTCTACACAGTGGTGACCATGATATCTATAATAATAAAAGGATAATATGCTAATTAGACCAGACATCCTTCCTGACGAAGCCAGGGCAGGAGGGAAGCCAGCCCAGGTCCCAGGTGCCTGCGGGTGGCCCGAGGGAAGCCAGCTCAGGCCCCGGGTGCCTGCCGATAGCCAGAGGAGGGAAGCTCGGGTCCCAGGTGCCAGAGGGAAGCCTGTGCCAGCAGCTGGGGGAAGGAAGGCCTACTCTTGCACAATTTTTCGTGCATCGGGCTTCTACTATAAAATATAATAAAAATTAGCCTCAATAAAACAGTGGGATGAATTCAATGCAAGCCAAACCCTATTCTATAAGTAATCATAATGGCAGTTAGTGTGACCATGACCAACTTGTCTGAAATCACAGACTAGCAAAAGCATTAACAATTTTCCTCCTCTGGACTGCCATCCTGCCTGTTTATACAATTCCAAGTTGAACCTCTGAGCTGAGGGTAGGGACTATGTTTATTGGTTAATAGATACAAACGGAAGGCAGAACACAGGCTTTGCACCCACTCTGTTCTCAATATTTGTTGACAGATTTAATGAGGCTGCAATGAACACAGATGAGAGATTTCTTCCAAATCAAGCAATTAAGCAACACTTATCGGAGTTTATAAGTTATGAAGAACATTCCTATATATTCTCATTCACAAGGAATGCAAGGAACCTCAGTTAAATCCTTGTGACATTAGGCAGTGGGATATGAAGGAGGAACATGCTGCCTTTTGTAAAATCCCTTCATGTCCACACCTGAATCAACCTTAATATCTCATGGTAAGAATAAGATCTTCTTACCCAGTTATCCTGAATAAACACTTCCTTTATGCACACTCCAGTTGAAAGAGCTTCTCCCACCAAACTATCCATCTGACCTCAGAGCAAAGCTATCTCTGAAGGGTCTCTCTTGTTTTGTCTACATAAATCAAAGCCAGAGTAGCAATATTTACAAGTGAAAACATTGGGAACTAAGATGTACATAGTTTTTTTGTTGTTAATCATCATCCAAATATTTTTCTTCTTTTTAGAGAGAGTGGAAAGGGAGGAGGAGGAGGAGGAGGAGGAGAAGGAGGAGGAGGAGGAGGAGAGAGAGAGAGAGAGACAGAGACAGAGACAGAGAGAGAGAGAGAGAGAGAGAGAGAGAGAGAGAGACATCTATGTGAGAGAGACACATCAATTGGTTATCTCCTGAAGTCAGCTCTACCAGGACAGGGGATTGAACCTACAAACCAGGTACGTGCCCTTGACCGGGATCAAACCTGGGACCCCTCAGTCCACGGGTTGACACTCTATCCACTGAGCCAAACTGGCTAGGGCAAGATGTATATAATTTTAAAGAATTTTTTTTTCCAGAGAAGGAAGAGGCATCAAAAACATCCTCAATTTTAGGGACTTGACTTCTTTTTCTCAACACAGTAAGTAAAGTATGAGACATCTAAATAGTCTTGTCTTCTGTATCTACCTTCAGAACTATTCTTTGTATTAGCAACCTTTAGTGTTTCTCAAAAGAAAGGAAATAGGTGGTGGCAGTGGGGGTTGAAACCACCTACAAGATAAATAATACAGAAAAGAGCAAATAATAGAAAACAAAGCAGAATAGAGATCACATTGGAAAGTGGAGGAGGGAGGCTGTCAAAGGGGGCACTGGCTGGTGGGTGGAAATTCACGGGAAACTGCATTCTAGAAGCTTCCTGAAAGCAAAAGCCATATCTCAACATTCTTTTAGAGATCCCAAGAGGCTGGGAAAAACCAACTCTTGATGAATACTTGAAATTCCAGGAGGTCTTGATCACATTTTTTCCCCTATGGTGGAAAAAGTCTAGGAATCAACAAACCTAGTCCAATAGCCCTGGCCTTAGCACTGTGACTGGGGACCGATGACTGAATTTCTCTAGGATTCAGCTGCTTTGTCTCGAAAAGCTGTGGGAGAGGAGAGTGGACTATTGATCAAGCAACCAGAAAGCAATTGTGATAATAAGTAAAGAATCAGCCTTTGGTTTTGCTTAATTTGTGTAGTTGGGAAATATGGTATCATTAGGCTATAATTTATTCCCTAAGACACATAGGCCCAACCATTTGGTCTTTATTCAAACCCATTCTACAAATTGTACCTCTCATTCTACTGTTCTTTTCTTTGTAGTTAGGTTTGCCTTAGGCAAAACGACTTCAGATGTGAATGTGAGTTATTAAAAGCATAGTCAATTGACAGTCACAAGTGATGTAAATTTAACACTATTTGGGGCAGGAAGACTGAACTTAAATGTTTAAGTTCTGATGTACAAAATTAAGTGGAAACTTCCTATTAGATTAAAACCACTTTCAACCTATATTTAAGATATTCTCTAGGAAGATACACAAATTCTTTTAGGAAAAGTGTTTTAAAATATCCGACTCGTGCCCTGGCCAGGTAGTTCAGTTTGTTGGAGCATCGCCCTGTACACCAAATGTCGAGGGTTTGATTCCCAGTCAGGGCATATACCTACATTCCAGGTTCAATCCCCCGGTCGAGGCACGTATGGGAGATAACTGATGTTTCTCTCTCACATTGATGTTTCTCACTCTTTCTCTCTTCCTTCCCCTCTCTCTCTAAAAGTCAATTAAAACATATCCTCAGATGAGGGTTAAAATAAATATCTGACTCCCCTAAGCTGGTCTTTCAAGTTGCTGGAAAATGACTATACCCAAGTTTGTTTAGAGACATTCTCATTTTGAAATACTACCTGGCAAAAAAGAAATTTCACTTTTGGAGGAAAATATGAAGAATATACTTCCTTCTGGCTACAAGAGCCCTTTTTGTATATTGTGAAGGAACTTGGCAAACCAGCCTCTAATACTGCCTTCTCCATAAAGCCTTCACAGGCCATGGTGGTCAAAAGATGTCTTTAATACCACATTCCGCTTCATACTGATACATGGTTATCAATTAGAATCACAGAGAAAAATGTTGAACTCTATAAATCCCTATAGCACCTAGCAAAGCACCTTATAAGATACAACGAACACTAAAACAAACAAACAAACAAACAAACAAACTAACTAACTAACTTTAAATGAATGAGTAGCAGGGTTGTTATGAAGGGTAATTCAAAACCAAAGGTAATTCTCTCCTACAATGGGTTGGGCTAATAGTTTAAGAATTCTTCTGGTACCAAGTACTAATTTTCAAGTTTATGGTCAAAATTATGTGGCTTATACATGATGAACAGCACAAGGAATCAAAACTGAACAGGAAGAGAGCGAGGCCCTTCAGAGGTATGACAGTCAGAGAGAACAGAGATGGTATCCGAAAGACATCAAAGAGCAAACACAGTCCGGGTAGTGGATGGAAAACTCTGGTCCTTTTTTTTTTTTTTTTTTTTTAACTCTGGTCCTTTTTAATGAACTTTAGAATTTTGGATATGGAACAATTCCGGAAAATGACAAAGTCCACACGATAGCTAATACCATGGTTTGGTAAAGTAGAACGTCCTCAAGTGAGGGTTGTTGGAAGCAAAGAAGTCAAGAAACTTTATTCTTGATTGGGGAGGGATCATCCAGATGCTAATGCAGGAGGCAGGATTTGGGATATCCACCACTATCCTCTTAACTAGTGTTTGTTTACATGTCAGGTAAGATGAAGAGTTTTACATACATATATAATCTCATTTTATCCTCAAAATGTCACCTATAAAAACTCTTTTCTTTTCATAAATAACAAAAGTTTAGAGAGACTGACAACTCTCCCAAGGTCACACAATGAAGAGAGGAGGAGCTGGGACTTGAACCCCAAGCTGGCTTGAAAGTCCCTGATGAACTTGGGGAGAGGGGAACAGAGAGATGATCAGGAGAGCACAGAATACTAGCCTCAAAGACAAGGTGGCTTTGGCTTGGGGGTGACAGTGTAGTTGTTATGGATCCAGTCCAGGAAAGCAGAAAGCCAACATCAACTCTGGGCCCCGGGGGCCGTAAGGCCCAAAGCTCATGGAGAGCCACCTCCGGTTTGAGGATGAACCACCGTCTCTGAATGTGGTCCCATCCCCTCCCACCCAGCTCTGTGAGGGCATGACTAGGGCCACAGGGTGCTCCTCAGCGTCAAGTTTACAACTGGAGACCCAAGTCCCAACCCTCATTATGGCTCTGAGCTCCATAACCACCACACTTGATATGCTCTTCTCTTTTCCCTTCTCCTTCCTGTTGAATTTTCCGATTGTGTCATACAATAGAGCCCTGATTTCTAACCCACACTGACCACTTTCTTGCTGTGTATCAATTATAACTCCCCGAAGGGAGGTAGGAGGAGGCTTTCCTTAAAAAAAAAAAAAAAAAAAAAAAAAGGCTTTGGGTAAGTGGCTTTGCCTTCCACAGACGCTTCTAATGGGAACACTGCTCCCTCTGCTACTTGACTGGACAATTTCAGATCTCTTCCCCCGGTAGGTGTTATATTTTAAGGAAGAAACTATTTCTTGCTCATAAAACCACTGTAATTACAGGAGCAGGTAAACCATCGCCACAGTTGGAAAAAAAGAGCCCCTGGAGGAATCTATGCCGGGCGAGAGGCCTTTCGACTGAGAGGAGAAGAGACCTTGAGGACATGTCAGAAAGTCCATTTTTTCAAAAAGCATTAAAAGGCCCTCGGTCAATCAATGCCAGCCGAATGACGTCTGGTATTATAAATCTAAAGAAATTAAATTTTTAAAATTGCACTGCATCTGGCCTCAAAGTGAAAAAGGTCAGACAACTTCAAAGATGCCCGGTGAAAGGCAGCTATTCATTACCGAGAGATCTCCTGCTTCTGCAGCTGACAGACGGATCTTTCACTTAAAGCCCGAATACAAGATATCAAACCCCTCCTCCACTGCTGTCAGCGACTCCCCACGATGCTCTGAACAGGTTACAGCCTCCCGGGCCCTAATTTCATTAGGATGGGAGTTCTCCATACCCATGCAGGCTTTTTGTTTTGTTTCTTAACTCCCCAGGTGATTCTAATGTGTGGCCACCATCACTTAACTTACTACTTACTAACTATATTCCAGGCTCTACTCTAAGCATTATATGTATATATAGTCATTTAATCCTCTGCAGAAGGTACAGTACTATAAATATCTCCATTCTACAAAGTCACAGAGAGGCTAGTGACATGCCCAGGGTCACACAGCACAGCTCATAGGGGCAGAGCCCGGGGTGCCCATCAAGGCAGTCTGGCTCCAGAGCCTAACCATGCAATCCCTATCCCATGTCTCCTTTTTTTTAAATAAAAATGAAAGAGACTAGCTCCCAGGGGCCTGGTGAGATGATCACAGACAAAACCTCCATGTAGGGGGAAAATCATCTTTGGACACACATACACTATCCCTGAACAGCATCCCACGCCTCAAATCTGTCCTTAAAAAGAGAATTTACCTCTATTGAGAGACACCTGCTGTTCACTTTTTTTTCTTTTTATTTTTTTAATATATTTTTTATTGATTTTTTACAGAGAGGAAGGGAGAGGGATAGAGAGTTAGAAACATCGATGAGAGAGAAACATTGATCAGCTGCCTCCTGCACACTCCCTACTGGAGATGTGCCCGCAACCAAGGTACATGCCCTTGACCGGAATCGAACCTGGGACCTTTCAGTCCACAGGCCGACGCTCTATCCACTGAGCCAAACCGGTTACGGCGTGCTGTTCATTTTCTTAAGTTCTCCTAGCATACAACTTATCAGAGTGCTTTCAAACTATATAGTTGTCAGTGTGTAGCCTGGAGGCACCATGCAACAAAATACATTCTAGAATGAGCAAGCCCTTCCTGAGCTCACAGCCAGAACACTGGGAGGTGTGCCATACTGCCCATGGGGAAGATCATTTGGGGCAGAGACCTTTGTCTCGAATGAGCAATGCTTCCCCTAATCCTAACACTTACCCAGAAGGTAGGAACTCTGTTATTCAAGAGGAGCTCAAAAAACTGCCCTCTTCTGCCCGTTTCTCACTGAATGAATTGCATGAAGCTTGTTAAAAGGTGATGAGATGGGGCAAGGAATGGCCTGGTGCCCACACTTTCTTTCCCTGGGCAGTTTCACACAATCAATAGATGTAATAAAGTTTTAACCTTAGCCATCGAATTTTACATCTAAATTAGGGTATGCCTGCTGTGAAGAGCTGAATCAAATTTATACATGCCACACAGCATCCTCTCTTCACATGGCTACAGCAAATAACGCACACATCACTGTTTTTATCCCAAGTTTGTAAGGGAAACAATTCCCGGCCAGACACATTTGGTGGCAGTAAGCAGAGTTAAAGGGGACTGCCACCGGGGCCTGTGAGAAAGGTCGCATGGGAATGGACAATGGCTTTATTTTTTCATTCGCTCTAATCGCCCCAAAGTGGGGAATACCAGAGCTCCAGATGATAAAAGTCAAAGACAAGTTATGCCAGGAAACAAAAGCGAAGTATGCTAAGACTTTACTTATTTTTTAAGTTAACAAATCCAGCCTCAGAGCAGGATGACAAAGATACAAGAGTGCCATTCAAGGCAAGAGTTTGCAGCCGTTTAACTGCTTCAGCAACCTAGACCCTCTAGTCAGAATGCTTAGAAATCATTCTGACATTAAAAATATGAATACCAAAAAAATCAATTACATTGAAACACAGTTATCAAAATACTAAAAAGCAAATCTGTGATAATAGTAATGTGTGCTTCTTAATGCACAAAATACAAGATGCAGCTGCAGGTCTAATAGCTACTGTGGTTTTCTAGGCTGTGATAGGCATAAGTGATAGTTTGAACTACTTCCAATAATGTGATCCAAAAATCTCATTTCTGTGTGCCAAAGCCCCGGATGCTACTGATAGTACATGGTTTGCTGCCCACTTTCAGGACTGAAGGAAAGGCCAAATTCTGGTGAGAGGTTAGTGAAAATGAAGATGTAAAATCTTTTCCACCCATCCAAATTCACATCCATCCAATGAAGTCCATCAGTGGTCTCCAGGGGGAGGGTCCCTGACCCAGAGAATCAGAGTCAGACTCACTGGAACAATTACTCAGACCTGCCAAGAGCTCGGCTAATAACTCGTGTTTCTAAAGAAACAGTAGCTCAGTTTTATCCCCTTCACGGAACCACTGACATTCAGAGCACTAAACAGTAATCTACTGATTGGCAAACATTAGCAGGATTGAGTATTCCACATATGCACCACTCCTAGCAAGCCCATGCCAAGCCCTATGATTAGTTTTCAGAATCGTCTGTAAAAGCTCTATTTAACCAGAAAGTCCATCACCGCCAATTACAAACTCACCGACAGTAATGAGCCTGGTTTTGAAGGAGAAAGACCTGTGGAAATTTACAGAAAGACAATATATAAAAACAGGAAAGCCAGGCTGAATATTTGGGACAGGTATATTTTATGTTGGTTTTTCTGCTTTCTGGGATGCTCTCCTTATCTATTTTAAAAACATTTAAGATCGAGCAATTACTTGGATCGGACTTTCCTAACGAGGGTGGTACCCGAGGCTTGGCCTCTCCCACCCCCACGGCCTCTCGTACAGTCAGGCCGTTTCCCAGCTGCCTGCCCTAAATCCGGGGATGCCCTGATTTATAAATATAATTCAGTGTCCAAAATACATGAACTTACATTGGGCCATTGCCAATTTCCCATGGATCCTGGGTAACCGAGACGGGTTTTGTTTTCATGGTTAGGGCCTACAACAACAGCTGCAAGAGCGTAAGACTTTTTCTAGACTCATAAAATGACCTAAGTCTGGCTCATTGTCTCAGCTGTGGCAGCAGTCAAACTTCCCAGAAAGATGTGAGCCTTGTGTGGTTCTAGAAAAGCCGGGAAGGCCGCTCTGTACTCACCTGAAGGCATCCAAGCCCGGCCCAACAGCAAAAAGCACTTGTGCTAAATGTTAAATTACAGGCTAATTCCTAGGTATTGGGGTTACAGATTTTTTTTTTTTTTTAGGAGTCCCATAGAATTTTAATCAAACCTATGACATTCAAGCTTTACACCAGAAGTTATGTGACAGGCCACGTATGAACATCAGATGTCTGCTCTGTAAAACCCACTGAAAGGCTCAATTAAAGTCCTTAGTAAGTCTGCAGTGAAACCTGTGATCATGGACTCTGTCACCACTTCTCTTAACACACACAGACGGCATGAGACACGGCTCAGCCCTGAGGAACAGCATGGGCATTGTGAAACGGACCAGAAACCTCACGTGCACGGACAAGTGCACACAGGCCACTTTTCTTCCAGGTTGGGGGGTGGGGTGGTGGAGTGGCAAGTTTCAGAAGCTACAGTCTCCAATCGGAGAAGGGTCCTAGTACACATACATGTAGCACAGTTACCAAGTTATTTCCTAAATATGAGTGTGTGGTCCAAATGCCTCCGTTTAAAGGCCGGGGGGGGGGGGGGGGGACCCAATTAAAACCCAGTGGGAAATAGGAACACATGTTTCCTGAATGCCTTTGAATCAGAAACAATGGATGTGAAGTTGTTCGCGGTCTAATGAAGATGTCGCACAGATGTGCTGCTTTCATGGTCTCAGTGAAACGTCTTTCTAGTACAACAGGATATGTGAGTTTGTAACAAAGCTGGATATAAAATAAAAGTTTTTAAAGATCTGGTCCTTGTTTTTATGTGCTCAAACTTCCCAAGCCAACTCCTTTCTGCCTTCTCACACACCGAATGAAGCCCATACTGCAATGGACTGATAATTCACTGAAAACCACAAAGACATTGCATCTCCAACTCAGAGTTATATTATGACTTCTGAAAATTACCTCCTCTTAATACTGTAAATCTGCTACAAATCGAAGGCCTAAATTTACCCCACCAGTCCAACAAACCATCACGGAAGTACCAATAGAGGTGGAGACAAATGACCCTGTGGCAGGCACTGCCAAGTTTTTCCCTACGAAGTAGCTTGTTTAGTCCTCACAACAAGAAGGGGATAGGAACTATAGTTGTTCTCACTGACAGAGGTCAAGAAATTGAGACTTAGAGAAGCCCAGCAGCCTGCCCTGGCCACCTGTACCCTGACCACTGCACTCCACTTCCTCTCTTGGAGAAAGACACTAGAACTCCAACCTTGGCACACAGACCTTGGCTCCCAAGATGAAATGATGCGTAAGACCAGTTTCTACTGCGCAAGCATGGGGCCTACGGACAGCATTATGACAAAACTCCAACGTTATTGCGATCATTTGGTTTTATTTAAAACTGTATCACCATGTATTCCTAACACTTATTCCTAGCCTTCTGAAAGAGAAACTGGATGCCATAAGCTCAAATACCCAATTCCAAACCAACTGATCTTGGCTCTCTTCTCTCTACCACTTTCCTTGAAAAAACAAACAAAACAAAAAAATATCTTAACACCATGTTTTCAACTGCCAGCTCTATGAGGCCGCTCAAAGATCTGCTTCCCCATTGTTTCACCTGTGCTACCGTGACAGCACTTACTCCCGGCTTGCTGGCATCAACCCCAGCAACAAGCTCAACATCCAAAACTCAGCTCATCTTCCTCGTCCCCCAACCTGCAAAACCCACTCACCAGCCTGTGCCCCACCAGACTCAAGGCCTCTCTCTATATCCTCACGGCTTCCATCCTTGTCTGGTAAACATCAATCGAATTACTAAGTCCCACCAAATCCATCTCCTCTCCACCCCCTCCCACCATCCTGGGGAGGCCCTCACTATCCCATAGGACTGCTCTAAAGCCCGCAGCCTGGTTTCTCTAACGTCAGCCCAGATACAGTGCATCAGAGCCTTCTGTGGCGCTCTTTAAGAGTCTCTGAGTTTCAGGTGTGAGACGGAGACTTTATGTGAGACTTTATATTTCCCACAAGTCCCAGCTGATGATGATGCCGCTCCTGCTTCAGACCCTCCTCCCTCCCTTCGCATCACACAGGAGTTCTTCCTGAATCCTGTCTTCAGAGGCTGGCTTAAGCCTTTTCAGATCTGAAAGTGTAGGCCTGCGATAACTAAATGTGGGCAGTACAAGCTACTCCTCACCAAGGACCTGCCATCATCAGGTACGTTATCTCTGTCACTTTGCAGTTAAAACAACCCTATAAAATACACATTACCCCAAATTTTATAGGGCAATTCTGTAAAAAAATAAATAAAAATAAAAATCAAGATGCAGAATGGTTAAATGATTTCTAAATTCCACAATGACAAATTGGTTTTATGTATTCATTAAAGGGGACCCTCTCCTCAGACAAACTTTGTTACCACAATATGATGGAAGGGCAGAGCTATGAAGGAAAGCAAACAGCGTTTTCTTCTCAGGATGGGACACAAGAAGAGATCTATGAGAAAACAAAACACGAATACTCTGGGCCACCTTTCAGAGAGGCGCACCTGACTGGGCCAATGCCTGACTTCCACAACGAAAAAGAACTTCCCAAAGATATCCCTGAATTTTAAAGCACTTTCCCTTATGCCAGTGGTCGGCAAACTCATTAGTCAACAGAGCCAAATATCAACAGTACAACGACTGAAATTTCTTTTGAGAGCCAAATTTTTTAAACTTAAACTATATAGGTAGGTACATTGTTATTAACTTAGTTAGGGTGCTCCTAAGCTGGCCTTTGCTAAAAAACGTCCTCAATCTGATTAAGGTACATTCGCTGAGGTCGACCCCTTCCAACTCTCCCATCCACACTCGTCTTGTATACTCGTTTCGTCTATCTCCTTTCCGAAAACCGACTTCTGCACATGGGCCATGAAGTTTCAATCGCACTGTATGTGCGCACCCGCACATAGTATTTTGTGGGAGAGCCACACTCAAGGGGCCAAAGAGCCGCATGTGGCTCGCGAGCCGCGGTTTGCCGACCACTGCCTTATGCCATCCCTTCTGATTCTCATAAAAACCCCTCTGAGGACGCGGCAGCATGATCCCACCACCCTGACCTCAAGCAGCACAGCTAACACTCAGCTAATAGAGAGAGGCAGGGATGGAACCCAGATGAAGACACAGATCACGGCTTTGCCATTAGGGGTCTTCTCGTTAGCATCGCCTATGTGAGAAAAAAAATATAGTGACACACTACCAACATGAATAAGACTCAGCTCCTGCCCTCAACAAAGTCAACCTACTCACCAGTCTAAAACAACGCCGTTCCTGATGGCGAAGGCTTTGGAGTCAGGCAGACCAGCCCATAGGTTTAAAATCCCAAATCCTCCACTGTGCTTTACATGCCCTTCGATCCTGGGCTATAACTTAATCTCTGTGAAGCTTAGATTCCTCGTTTATAACAGAGATAATATACCACAGAATCATTGTGAATATTAGAGATAAACTCGTGAGAAGTACCTGGGACTATGCTTAGCATGAAGTATAAACTACATAAATAGTCAAAATTGTCTCATGTTGTTAGAGCTGCTGCTATAGGCCCAAGTACAACCTCTAAAGCCCATAATAATAAAATGTCAGTGGAATGGCTTTTCCCTCTCTTATTTGGGACATTAAAATGATAGGCCTGAATCGCCAATTAAAATATGGGGCTGACTGGGGGAGGGTGAAGGATGAGTCACACTTCTGGCTTGAATAGTGCCAATGACCCAAGTGGGAAAGCAGACAGAAGCATGGGGATGAGGGGATTGGGGGCAGGGGGGTGGGGGTTATAGGTCAGGAGACAGGCAATAATTAGACGATAAATTATTCAGTTTGGATATCACAAGTTAAAGAACATATGAGTCATCCAAGTAGAAATGCCTAAAAGACTGCTTGAGATGAGGGTGAATCAGGGAGAGTATTGAGGGCCATTAACATGTGGGTAGTAGTTGAAGTCATGGGAGCCCTGAGGTCCCCCAAAGAGGCTGAGCAGACTAAAGAAAACCATCAAGGATGAAAGCCCAGGCAACGGGAATATGTAAAAGCAGACACAGCAGGACCTAGGAATAAATGAAAGGAAAAGAAAAGTAGTCAAGAATGGTGCACAGGAACCCAGAGGAGAAAGTTGCAAATGAGGAATGCTGCAGGAAAGGCATGTTAAGAGTCCTATCAGAGGCCAACTGTGACCTTCACAAGAGCAGTTTCCATGACGTTCGGCCATAGAAACCAGATGATAGGTCTTCTGTAAGGTGCCTCCTCAATGGCAAAATTCTGTGATTTCAAAATAGAAACTCCCCATTTTCCATTAAACCCATCATATTGTTAAAACCTCACCCAAGAATGGGTTGTAAAATTTTTTTTCATAGAAAGGGACCTAGTTAAAAACCACAAAAAACATTTAAAGTTATCTTTCCTAGTAAGCTCCTACCTACTTAAAGTTGGTTCCAGGGAAGGAGAAAAGAAAAATTAGGTAATTCTCTGCCACCCAAAAAACTGGAGAAGAAAAAAAAAAGTATAACTTACTAAATAAATGTCCCGTCTCAAAAAAATCTCTAAGGGCAATACACTTAAATTGCTATTTCAATGTTACTTTCAGAACTGTGTTACCACCGGTCAAAAGGCTTTGGCTTCAATATGCAAATCTATGCATACTTTGGTAAAATTCCATGAGAGCAGATTCCCACCTGGATTTCTAAATAAACCTAAGCGCTTGTTAAATATAGTAAATTGTTCTTCAATGTCCTTGTATACTTACAACCGTAGAAAGTGTTGTCACAGGCAATTTTAAATTAAAGTTATAAAATGGTTCTGCGATGCAAATTATGGCACAACAAGGGAATGTTTGGGTTGGCAGTATAAACTGGTGAAACTAGTTAGGAGAGTTCAAAAATAATTCCCCCCCAAACATCTGCTCAGGCTAAGAAAGAGGTTTTTGTTTTTAAGTCTATTCCACATACAAATATTTTTCAAGTAGTTACACACATCGTCTTTTGAGGAGCTTTAAAAAGAAACAAACCTACCCAGCAAGGACTCCCTCTCCACGCCTGAAACTCCAACTTGGCACACTGGGCGCGTCTCAGTAACCCCCCCCGCCCCCCCCCCCCCCCCCCCGTTCTAAAGCTGCAGGGGAGGTTCTGGTATGTACGCCCTTGCCAGGCTCCTGCGGAGAAGCTTTGCCTTTAGAAGGACCACCCCCAAAGTTTTGGGGAGCAATGTGGCTGCTCTGTTCTTCATGGATGAAGAGGGCATGGCAGGAGGGGTGAGTGCAGAATAGGAAATCCTGCTAGCAAGCCACAACAGACATATGGCAGAGTGCACCTGCGTATCACATGGGCGTCTCAGGAATTCAGAGGTTTGGAAGCAGCTTTAACCTTGACCCCCACCTCCTGTGGAGGAGCATTTCCAACACGCACAGAGGAAGGACCCGTGAGGTTTTCAGTGCCGCCCGCCCCCCACCCCCCACCCCCCCATCAACCATTCTGTCCTCGGATTCCTACCCCATTGCCGGGACTGCAAGCAGCTGCGCATACAGGAGGACGGGCCTCCAAGCTGTGCTCACTTAAGACGGGGCCGGAGACTGCTCTCAGCCAATTCTCTCTCCGCTTAGGCCGAGTGGTTCTCAACCTTGGCTGCACATTAGAATCACCTGGGAATCTTTTTAAAATCCTGATTTCTGGGCCTCATCCCTTGCTGGGAAATTCTGTTTCTCTGTTATGGGGTGGGGCCACAACATTAGTAACAAAGAAACAGAATTTCCCGAGGATGAGGCCCAGAAATCAGGGTTTTAAAAAGATTCCCAGGTGATTCTAATGTGCAGCCAAGGTTGAGAACCACTGGCTTAGGGGAAGGAGGAAATATTTGAGCTCCACTACATGCTACACATTGGAGACAGGGAAATAAAAGATGAATACAACAAAAATGACCCACCAGGAACCTCCAGTCTGACCAGATCCCTTGAAGTAGGCACTTCTGTTTCGCAACATACAGGTAGGGCTGCAGTACAGGAAAACCACAGGCCAGAAGGCCAGCAACTGCCCTGGCATTCCTAACGCCACACAAACAGAAATCCTCCCTGAAACCTGGGGGAAGGGGACCACACAGCTCGGAATGAGTTACCGGACGGCCTGCAAAACAGGCGGGAGGCAGAACCTGTGCCCGTTGTAACTGGTGTGACCCTGAAAAGCCAACCGGGGAAGCGCAGGGAGGTAAGGTGGGTTGTCAATGTCCCCTTGTTTGCGTCCAGGTAGCCAAAGAGGGGCTGGTAATTAAACTTCACAGAGTTCCTCACGGGGAAGGGGGGACGGGAGCATGATAATGATAAAAAGCGGACAGCCAGTCTGACGGTATTAAAAATCTGAACAGCGCTGATCAGTTGTGCTTCTATGTATGCCAACTGTAAGCCAAAGATAGTAAATCATTCACTCAACACACATTAAATGTTTTCAGTGGGAAAGGACTGTGCTAGACACTATACAGAGACCAAAAAGCCCTGAAGTGGGCACAGCTAAGTACAACTAGAAAGGTCTTAAAAGAATGAACTGAAGCATCCATATTATCAAGAGGACTTTAACATAGTAACCCAGACAGTGTTTAAATTATCCTTCAATTCGTATGAATAAAAACCAGGTTTACCTTCAAAGCCCTCAAAGTTTTCAGAAAATAGCGTACCTGGGAAAGGCTGGTCTGTCGGTACAGGCCCCTCGCCTCGCCTCACCCCAGGCTCCGCTGGCTCGCAACAGAGAGGCGCTGTCTCCTTGGGGGACCGGCCAAGTTGCTCCGGACAAGCCGGCCACAGAGAGCTGGGAAACTGGGAAACAGAAAGCCTGTCAGCACACTCACACTGTGAGGCACGCGGCACAGAGTGTGCAACACCAGCTACAGCCTCCTGAGGGTCCCCACGAAGCCGCGGTGGAGAGGAGACAGCAGTTTATCCACGGACTGCTCACCAAGGGGAGAGCAGGGTGACGGGCCGGCAAACCCGAGAAAACTCCCGAAACCTTCTGTTCAAGGTGGCCTGGGGCCTTCACTGAACGCCCCTGGCCTGGAGCAAGGCACCGTAGGGTCCCACTCACCTCCGCCACCATCTCAGGTTTTTCTCCTTAAGGGGTGCCGGTGGGTTCACAGCCCAACACACAATGAGATGTTTCAGGTTCAAGATAAGGAGCCAAGAACCCCTCTGACTCTCGGGTTTCTGAGGTTCTCCAGAATGCCTCCTTCCATTCCTCCTGCCTCCCTCCTCACAGGTCCCAGCTCTCTACACCCAACACTTCTGAACACCGCCTCCCCGCCCCCCAATTTCACACTTTAGCTCTCCCTGCCCCTCATCCTGAACACCTCCCTCCCACCCTGGGATTATCCTCCCCCACGCTCAGCTCAGGTGTCACCAGTCCTTCCCCTGCGCTCAGAGCACCTGGATGGGGCCTGTGTTCCAGCGTTTGCTTCCTTCTGCCTTGACCTCCCCTCCTACCCGTTTCTCAAGCGCTGGTCTCACCTGCCGTCCCCTACACCTTCCTCCTGCTCTGATCCCAGGGAGAGGCGGATGCCCCATCGTGTGTGTTGACTAAAGAATTCCAACCAGAGGTTTCCCATGACTGACTCAGTCTTTCCCTGGGAAACATACTGCCACACCAAGCCTGGGAAAAGTCCCTTTGCAAGGGAGCTGTCCATGCTCAGACACATGGACAACCTCACCCAAGTCCGCGGCTGGGCTCTGTTGCCAAAAAGGACAAAAAAAACGTGGGCGGTCAGGTTTGGGCCAACCAAACCCCCTTGGCAGGGCACCTGAGCACTAACAGGTTTCTGGCATGCAGAGGCTGGCTGAGGCCCTTCCTCCCTTTTAAGTCTGTTTAATGAGGAGCTCCCGATGCCACGCCCCCTTACCCACCAGGGTGTCAAAGATGAGAAGGAACACGGGCACTTTGCTCTGGGAGGAGACCAGGTGATGCCTGGGACGGGTTCCGTCTCCCCCCAGTTCAGAGTCAGCGGAGCTCTCATTCAAGCAGGATGCAGAGGAGACCCCGCCACGAACCAGGTGGTCCCCCGAGTCCAAGGTGTGAAGTTTCCTCCGAGAGGCCTCATCTCATGCTGCCCAGGCTTCCCACACACCCGAGCTCCTTCCTCGCCAGCTCGCTGACCTCGCGGGCAGCGTGGAAGCTTTCACTGCAGGACAGCACCACCTGCTGAATAGCGGCTCAGATATCCCAGGCGTCCTCTTATGCTGATAAAAAGGATCACCTGCCGCTGTGCTGAGGGCCCTGGCAGCCAGGGAGGGAGTCATCCGTCCCCCAGCTGCCGCCAGCACTCAGCCAAGCTCCTTCCACAAAGCACACCTCAGCAGAGAAGGCGGGCTCCTCGTTTGTTCCAGCACCAGGGGCAGACTAGGAAAGGGTATCCGTCGCAGCAGCAACATGCCCGCTGCCAGACAGACCCTCTGCCCAGAGGACCCACAGACGAGGGTGCCCTTCACAGCAGGTGACACAGGTCATGTTCACACATCTTTTCTCTCTGGCCCCTTCTCCACCGACAGCAGCGCAGGTAGGGCAGGGGCTGCGTGCTTTCTGATTTTAAGACCGCAAAGGCACCACTGTAAATTACGGGCTTGCAGCGGTCCCAAGGCGAGGCGGCTTCCTGCAAGGACGGTCCCTGCAGCCTGTTTTTGTGGGGATGAGATCACAGAGCTTACATTCTGTGTTTGGTCCTACATGGGTTTTAAGGGCTGTATTCGGCAATTACAGAAAGGAGAAAGGGAGGTCAACGGGACCGGAGGAACTCTGGGTGGTGTTTGAGAAGTTACATATAACTACGGTTACATCACTCACTGACCGGACGCAGGGGAGAAACTGCCTTGGGTTTTCCTTTTGTTGTCCTTCAGGATCTATTTTAAATTAGCAAAAAGATGGAACTTTTTACTCGTTTGGTTTTGACATTTCTCTGTTCAAGGCCTTTTCAGTACACAATCCAAGGCGTGGGCCCAAGAAAGTTTTGACAAAGAAGCATTAGGCCACAAAACAGTCTCAGGTAAAACGCAAAAGATGACAAAATACACTTGCTGAAGGAATTTTTATGGAACTAAACACAATAGTTTAGAGACTAACTGAATGAAGACCTTCAAGGGCTTTTTGTTTTCAGATCTAATTTCCAACTGGCTCAAGAAGGAAAAAAAAAACCAACCTTAAAATGTTTTTGAGAAGAATTATTAGGGTTTACCTCCTGGTCATCCCTCTCTTTCAAGGATGAACAGAGAGACTTCAAAGTTGTTTATCCAATAGAAGTAAAATTTTTTCTCTCTCTCAAGTATCCTCCTAAAAATGTAACACTGAGCCTCCTCAGACCACAAAACAAAGACTAGGCATTCATGGTCCGCAGCATGTGACCGATTCCCTGTGACCGTCTGTCCTCCGGTGGACAGGGCTCCCCAGCACTCATGCTGCTGCGCCAGAAAGCGAGGCCTGGAGAGGTTAGACGGCGTGCAGGAGGCACTCCGCCACAACCTGCTGCATCTCCGCGTTCGTCGGGGGGCTCTCATCACCCTCAACTGTGCAGACAGGGTGGAAAACAATATCCCAGAAATCCTAGAGCAAATAAAAGAACCCTCTCGTTTTTGTTTTGTTTCATTGGAATGCTGGTGCTTGTACACAGGAAGCAGCTCCAATACAGAAGGAAGGTAGCGCGAAGGAGAACTCTGTGGGGATCTGGCTCACACTTGAGGCATGAGTGGCCAAAGGCATTATTTAAAAATATCAATGTCCATTTCAAATCCTGAGGCTTTCACTTTCCTTGAGACGGGTGTACTGCTAGTACCCTGTACTGTTACCTCTGTCAACTATCTGAGGTGTTTCTTCGGTCCTCACCACCCATCAGAATCTCCCGGGGAGCTTTAAGAATTCTGATGCTCAGAAGAGAAGAAACAGAATCTCTGGGCATGGGGCCCAGGTGCTGGTAGTTTTTAAGGCTGACCCGCTGATTCTGATGCATAGCCCCTGACCTATTCCTAGGGGGTTTCCTTTTTCTCTTGGGAGGATGGGAGAAACACAAATGGATTGAGAGAAGAGCTGGAAGAAACTGAAGAAACAACCTGCCGGTGAGATCTCTGGGGCAAAGTGAGGCCTGGAGGTGCACCCCACCCCCCACGCTGCTGAGGGAAAAGACAGGAGTGGGGACAGACTGGCTTGTTCGTTACCTAAGTAAGCGCTGGCTGCCCCTATCACGGAGTTGGCAAGAGATATCAAAACTCATCTGTAAAGAACATTCCTTTGTCGAGTGTTTACTACGTGAGAAGTGATGTAACATGATGGCTTTCACATGCAAAGAAACTACTAAGCTATTTACCACTATGATTTCTCTTGGTTCATCTAGTAACAGCACTAGCAGCTTCTGTGTGTTCTTTTACTGGCAATCCGTATTTTCTTGTTCACCAAATGTGACAAAGTACACACTCATTATAGGCTTTCTGCCTGGTGTTGCAATGCCCAACGCACAGAGCTCTCCTAGGTATAAAACCGCTGGCTCATCGGAGGGCTGAACCGGAACCTGATTTCTATTAGCATCATGATGTTCTCCGATGTGACAGTGACCGGGTTAGAAAGAGAGCCTGCGTCCCTGGGTGAAAGGTGAGGACTGCCTGCAGGAACACTATCTCCAGCTGAGGAGCTACGTTCGCTCTCGCTTCCATGTTCCAAAATTCTTAGTTACCTGCTCTCTATTTGCTCTGTAATACAGTGACAAAAACCAGGCTGTCCACCTTGGATTTATGCCTCCTTCCGATTTCTGTCTTTCCTGGGGGGAATTAATCAGCTTTGCCTTACTCATCCTTTGCCACCTGTACCAGAAAGACCTGGACTATTCCCGGCACCACCCCAAACTAAAGAAAAGCCCAAGAGTCTGCATTTTAACCAAGCACACAGACACGATACACAGTCTGGGACCCTCATCAATTCTGCCTTCGAAATGGACTTACCAGATGTCCTGCTAAATCTCTCCATCGCCGCTGCCACTTCTTAACTGGGGTTTCATCAACTCACCGTCCTCCTTGGCCTCCCAATGTATCTGGTCTCTCCCATGTACACTGCACTGCACGGCCACCTACCACTTGGAGCCCCACACTGCTGGCTCCACGTTCCTCACTCAAGTCACTTTCCTGAACTCAAGCCCAACGCAGAAAGTCTCTACCACTTTCAACAGAGGGTTTCAGGTCTATTAGTTCTCTCTCCCAACAGAACATGAAGCTTCATGAAGGCAGGATCGCCATCATCATCCCCTTCCCCTCCCCCCCTCCCGTATCTTCCACAGGGCTCAGGTACATCTTAGGTTTCAAGAACAGTGGTTGACAGATAATTGAAGCCCCTGCCTCAGTCAATGCTTTTTCTTTCATTCACCTTCTTCTCACTTTCCCTGAGAAAATTTTCATCCTCTCCTTTCGATTCCAAAATTGGCAAGGGTGGGAGAGAAGATCTGCCTATCAGTGGAGGAAAGAGAGAAGAAAGCAGTCATAAGCTAGCAACCTCAACTATCCAGAAAACAGCTGGGAACCAAGGTTTAGTCTTTCCAGCTGCCAAAATCTTCGACAAAATGCATGCACCATTCAGAAGAGAACTTCCCAATCTCTTGCAAGCTTCATCCAATAGCTCTTTCCCAGACTCTCCCCAGAGCTATTTCACTCCGCCTTTAGATACAATTCTAGCAGGAGGGAAATATTTGGTTTCCCAGGTCACCGTAAATTAAGAGGGTGGAGAGCAAGTGCTAGATCAAGACACAATGACAGCCCTGAGAAGCTATGACTGGCAGGAGGCAATTTATAAATCCGAAACCATAGATTACAGGCTGTTAGAGTTGAAATAGCCTTTCAATCCCCAAAAGTGTCCAGGGACACCAAAAACAAAGCATTTCGAAACAGTACAATTAGTGGCTCTGAGATTACCCCAGGCACGAAGAAAGGTTATTTCACTTTTACTGGGTCCCCAGCCACTATATCCATGGGGAGAATATGCCCACAAGGCCAACCTCAGTCCCTAAGACCCAAGTGTTCTAAAAAAAAAGGGGGGGGGGGCGGACATTGCAATGCACTATCTCTATGTGGTCTCAAGTAGCCCTGAACACAGGGACAGACTTTCAAAAGGAGTCACAGAACCCTCAACACTGCCGTTCTGATCTGGAACCTACCATCTAGCTACTCCCAACCTCACACACACTCCTCACTTCTCATCCACCCTTTCTTGTGGGATTTGTGAGTAAAACTCCTCACCAGATTAGAAACTTCCTTGAGCAGAGGGACTGCAGCTTTGTTTGGACACCACGCCCCCATTGCCGCACCTCACAACTGATGGGCTTGTCCCTGGGCCAGTTCAATCTGTCCAGAACCCCTAAGGCCAGATGATCCTAGGGAGGGAGGCATTTAAATGAGTGTGTTTAAAAATAGTCCGAGCATTTCTGTAATCTCCAAAGGTATTGGTTTTCCTGCTTTCTTATGGAGTTAAAAAAAAAAAAAAAGGTTTAAACAAACACCAAGCGTTGGTGAGAATGTGGAGAACCCTCATTGTGCACTGGTGGTGGGAATGCAGATTGGAAAGCCACTGTGGAAAGCAGCATAGAATTACCTCAAACCATTAAAAATGGAACTGCCTTGTGACCCAGCAATTCCACTTCTGAGAATATATCCAAAGAAACCCGAAACACTGATTCAAAAGAATGTACGGACCGCTGTGTTCTTGCAGCGTTATTTGCAATGGCCAAGATATGGAAGCAGCAAGTGCCCATCAGTAGATGAGTGGATAAAAAAGGTGGAGTACATTCACACAAGGGAATACAACTTGGCTGCAAAAAAAAGGGAGGGGGAATCTCACCCTTTGCAACAATGCTAAGTGAAATAAGCCAGTCAGAGAAAGGTAAGTACCATATATATAATTTCACTTATCTGTGGGATCTAAATAAAAGTCCATTGTATTATATAGGAACAAAATAAGCTAACAAACAAAACAGAAACAGACTCATAGATACAAAGACTGACAGCTGTCAGAGGGGAGAGGATAAGGGGGCTGTGTGAAAAAAAACCTCACAGACAGACAACAGTATGGTGACTACCAGAGCGGGGGTGGAGGGAGTAAGTGGAGAGTAAAGGGGGATAAATGGTGACGGAAGGAGACTTGACTTGGGGTGGTGAACACACAATACAATGTGCAGATGATGTATTATAGAACTATACCCTTAAAAACTGTATCATTTTATTAACCAACTAGAGCCCTGGTGCACGATACTCATGCACTGAGGGGGGGGGGCGGTGTCCCTCAGCCCAGCCTGCGCCCTTTTGCAGTTAGGGAGCCCTCAGGGGACATCCTTAGCACTGCCATGGAGGCAGGCTACTGTGCTTGTCACCCGTCAGGCCAGCTTGTGGGTGAGTGGCGCTCCCCCTGTGGGAGTACACTGACCACCAGGGGACAGCTCCTGCATTGAGCGTCTTCCCCCTGGCAGTCAGTGCGCATCATAGCAACCGGTCGTTCCACTGTTTGGTCGATTTGCATATTACCCTTTTATTATAAACTCAAAAATTATTTTTAAATAGGTTTCAGCCCAAGCCCAGTAGCTCAGATGGTTAGAGCATCATCCTGATACACCAAGGTTGCAGAGGTTCAATCCCCGGGCAGGGCACATACAAGAATCATTAACGAATGCATAAATAAGTGGAACAACA
This sequence comes from Myotis daubentonii, assembly GCF_963259705.1. Taxonomy (NCBI): domain Eukaryota; kingdom Metazoa; phylum Chordata; class Mammalia; order Chiroptera; family Vespertilionidae; genus Myotis; species Myotis daubentonii. The sequence goes on from NC_081846.1 coordinate 56,888,216, forward strand.
AATCGATATTTCTTTCTCTCTCTCTCAAAATATATCAATAAAATTTAAAAACGAGAGACCCACTTCTAAAAAAACTGTTTAAATGTTAGATTCTGTGTTTAATAGGGCAAGCTTCTGTTTATCTTAAAATCTAATCTCTATGGGTTATAGAACCAAGGAATAAATTCTGTGTGTGCCTATCTGAATCTCAAAGTTTAGGATGAGTTTTTCCTTGATCTAAAGCAGGGGTCCTCAAACTATGGCCTGCGGGGCCATTTGTATTTGTTCCCGTTTTGTTTTTTTACTTCAAAATAAGATATGTTCAGTGTGCATAGGAATTTGTTCATAGGTGTGTTTTTTTTAACTATAGTCTGGCCCTCCAATGGTCTGAGGGACAGTGAACTGGCCCCCTGTTTAAAAAGTTTGAGGACCCCTGATCTAAAGCAACCTAAACCTCAAATAACTTCAATCCTTCAGAAATGATATTGGGTAACATCATATTTATGTCTTGATAAGTAATAGCATGCAAAAGTTTTGATTTGCTTTGGGTTTAGTAAAGACAGTACTTTAATGAATTTAATTCGTGGTTCTATAATATGAGGTTATGATTTATACTTGGATTTTTAAAATCTAAACTGAACTAAAAACGAAATCTATTTCCTGATTCCCAAAGGAAATTCTGTCTTGTTTTAAGCTCATTGGTGACTATGCCACTTACACTCCAAGATCCAGTCATTTACAAACAGGTGCAGTGACCCACTCGGGCGCTGGAAAGCTCTCTACAGTTAGGAGCAGGCTGTCCAGGACTGCCTGGCCTGCTGTGTTCTGCCTCTGCAGCCCTTCCTCTCCTACAGCTGAAGCCTCTTGACCCTTGCCCCCACCTTCCCCTCACTGGCTCGAGCCAGCGAGAAATTCTAGAAGAGAGACTTAACAACTCGGGCCAAGTTGCTCTGGTTGCTTAACAGGCCCTGACCTTCTGTCTAATAACTTGATTTCTTTCTCCTGCATTCCACAGGCTAACTCACCCTCTTACTCAGTTATGATAACTGTGCCTGAGTCCCTCTCTTGATAATCTGCAAGTCCCTGTGGGCTGAGGTGCTGCCTTCTCTTGGCAATCCTGCAGGGGACTGGAGGTCTACCCTGCACCCACATGGCCACCAAAGGTCAGGGCACATGGGTGCCCATGCCAGACCACTCCGATGCCCTGGGTCACCCCAGAGTCAGTCCCATGTGCCAGTGCACTAGCACTAAACCCCCGCTCTTTCCTCCTGGCACCACTGGACTTCCTCCCAGCCGCAAATACCAGGTCTGCTGCCCCTACCACATGTCTCTCACCCCTGGGCAGGGAGTTCCAGGTCCAAATTGGGCCTCACTAGGAAATGACTCAGATCACAAGAAGCTGAGGATCCCCTGGCCAGAACAAGTAAGTCACAAGATCTGGATCCTACACTATCGAAAATTTAAACTCCAGCAACAAAACATTGACAAAGCAAGAGAAAACAGGATATATCTTCTCCCTAAGGACGACACCCCCATATTGACAGGGTACGCTGAAGCCATGGCAGCCTCATTCACAGGCTCTAAGGTAAAACCTGAGGACTATCAGAAAAATGACTACAACTGTGTCTTCCCTGGGTGGAGGGGAATCACAAGGATTCTTATAAACCATTTCCAAGCTAACACCTACGACTCCTGAAACTACAAATATGAAAATAACCATATAGATACTCCTCCCCAAGGAAATCAAGTCATCTTCTAAAGCCCTGTTAACAAAGCTAGATTTATATGTACATTTTTATCAAGATCCTTAAAAATCAGACATTAAAAACTAGCTGGCAACACTGTCTGCCACTTCAAAATAACATGCAAAGCAGAAACCTTCATTTTCTGGTCAAAGCACATTTTTGTAGTACCCATAATTTTCTACAGAATTCTAGCCTTTTCTACTTTCTACCACTATTTTACAGAAAGACACTCCCCCCTTGGCTTTGTATCTTTGCTTTTTGATCTGAACAATCCTGAAAAACCCAACCTTGCAATCTTTTTCAGTCCTGGGAAGGAATAATACCAGTCATTTTAAAACCAAAAGCAGTGTCAACACTTCCTCAATGACACAGCTGCTCTGAGTGACCAGTGAATAAAAGTTTGTTTTTCTTCCCTTGGAAAATGAGGACATCTCTTTAAAATAATTCTCGAAGTTACTGAACATGGTCAATGACAGTAAGGTCTTCGTGAAGAAGGAGGCACTAGCTACCTATGACCAAACACAGCAAATACACATGCACAAGAGGGGCCGCCCTGTGACTCCAGACAGAAGGAGACCCAGTCTGTATGCCGTGTGTTACATGGAACACACATTGCATATTACAAATCTAAAAAAAGAAAAGAAAAATTAGGCATATGAGTCAGCAATCCCACTTCTGGGTATTTACCCGAAAGAACTGAAATCGGGATCCCAAAGAGATATCAGCACACCCATGCTCACTGCAGCACCATTCATAGTAGCCAAGATGTAGACGCAACCTAAATGTCCATTGGCAGGTGAATGGGTAAAGAATATGTCGTATACAAATACAATGGGATATTATTCCTTTAAAAGGAAGGAAACCCTATCCCATGCTACAACACAGATGGATCGTGAAGGTCAAATACTAGATAATCCCAACTCAGATGAGATATCAAAGGCAGTCAAACTCATAGAAGCAGAGAGTAGAACGGCAGCTGCCAGGGGTTGAGGGGAGGGGGCGAGTGGGAAAGGTTGTTCAATGGCTATAAAGTGATGCAAAAATGCCAAAGTTCTAGAGATCTGCAGGACAACATTATGCTTATAGTTAATAATACTGTACTCTTAAAATTTGGGGAAGAGGGCAGATCTCATGGCATGCGTTTCTTTTACCACAATTATTTCTAAAAGGAGGAAACAGGCTCAGGATTTGAGATTATGCTAGTTTCCAAGCTCCCATCCCTTCTGCGGCTTCACACTGCCTCCATGCCAAAGGAACACGAGCAATACAGATTAGCATATGATTAAGGGCTAGAGTGCCGGGTGGGAGGAATGGAGAGGGGACAGGAAACCAAAGAAGGATGGAGTGGTTGAGGAAGCTCCAGAAGGGAGGCTGATCCCTGCAGGGTCAAGCTGAGCCTGTGGGGACTGCAACAAGCCTGGCACCTGACTGAGTGCAGACACAAGCCAAAAAGGCCTGCGAGGAAAGAGCTTTCAAAGGCCACAGGTAAAACACTGACAGCTAAAAACTGAAGCAAAACCAAAGGAACTGCTCAGAGTCCCCTACGCCACTTATAACTAGTCTTCAGAGGTGAGTGTTTCCCGAACCCCAGAAATGGCCTTGCTATCAGACAAATAAGTAATATAAAAAGTCCTAAGGCACAGCCCTCCCTCAGGGGGAGTCTGACCTAAATGATCAGAAATAAGACCAGAGAAACTATAAACCATTTCTAAAGAAAGGAATAAAAATAATAGAGTGATGCCCCACTTACCTAACATTCCTGAAACATTAGGAATGCTAAATAAGTGAATCTTTTAGATAATGAAACTGTTCGCTTTAAGCAAAACCTGTGTTAATAGGGCAGTGGTTCTCAACCTTCCTAACACTGCAACCCTTTAATACAGTTCCTCATGTTGTGGTGACCCCCAATTTCATTGTTATAAATTGAACATAATTAAAGCATAGTGATTAATCACAAAAACAATATGTAATTACTAGAGGCCCAGTGCACAAAAATGTGTGCACTTGGGAGGATCCCTCAGCCCGGCCTGTGCCCTCTCGCAGTCTGGGACCCCTCAGGGAATGACCACGTGCTGGCTTAGGCCCACTCCCCAGGGGACTGGGCCTAAGCTGGCAGTCAGACATCCCTCTGGCAGCCCAGCAGCCCTCAGGGGATGTCCACTTGCCAGCGGAGAGCAGGCCTAGCTGCAGTCAAACATCCTTAGCGCTGCTGAGGAGGCGGGAGAGGCTCCCACCACCACCACTGTACTGGCAGCCAGCAGCCTGGCTTGTGGCTGAGCAGAGCTCCCCCTGTGGGAGCACACTGACCACCAGGGGGCAGCTCCTGCATTGAGCGTCTGCCCCCTGGTGGTCAGTGTGTGTCATAGTGACCAGTGATTCCCAGTCGCTCTGCTGTTAGGGTCAATTTGCATATTACCCTTTTATTATATAGGATAGAGGCCTGGTGCATGGGTGGGGGCCGGCTGGTTTGCCCTGAAGGGTTTCCCAGATCAGGGTGGGGGTCCCGCTGGGGTGCCTGGCCAGCCTGGGTGAGGGGCCGAGGGCCATTTTCAGACTGGCCACACCCCTTCAGGGTGGGGGTCCCCGCTGGGGTGCCTGGCCAGCTTGGGTGAGAGGCTGATGGCTGTTTTCAGGCTGGCCACACCCCCTTCAGGGAGGGGGGATCCTGCTGGGGTGCCTGGCCAGCCTGGGTGAGGGGCTGATGGTTGTTTGCAGGCTGGCCACAGCCCCTTTAGGGTGGGAGTCCCCTGCTGGGGACCCTGGCCAGCCTGGGTGAGGGGCTGATGGCTGTTTGCAGGCTGGCTACAGCCCCTTCAGGGTGGGGTCACCCCTGGAGTGCCTGGCCAGACTGGGTGAGGTGCTGATGGCTGTTTGCAGGCTGGCCACAGCCCCTTCAGGGTAGGGGCCCCCGCTGGGGTGCCTGGCCAGCCTGGGTGAGGGGCTGATGGCTATTTGTAGGCTGGCCAAGTCCCCCAGCAGGGACCCTCACCCCATGAGGGTGTGATCATCCTGGGTGAGGGGCTAATGGCTGTTTGCAGGCTGGCCACAGCTCCCAGCCACCCAAGCTCCCAGTGGAGGCTGGCTGGAAGCAGGTATCTGGGATTTATTTAGCTTCTATAATTGAAACTTTGTTGCCTTTTGTGGAGGCCACAGCCGGCCAGAGCAGGTGGGAAGCTTGGCTTCCTCCATCGCCGGGGCAACCAAGCCTCCTGCTTGCTCCAGCTCCGTGGCTGCCGGCCACCATCTTGGTTGGGTTAATTTGCATATAGTCACGCTGATTGGCTGGTGGGCGTGGCTTGGGCATAGCGAAGGTACGGTCAATTAGCATCTTTGTCTTTGATTAGTGTAGATATATGTGTTTTCCAATGGTTTTAGGCAACCCCTGCAAAAGGGTCATTCGACCCCCAAAGGGGTCACGACCCACAGGTTGAGAACTGCTGTAATAGGGGATACCTGCATAATGACTAATATTGGCTGGGTATTAGGAAATTATCTTCATTTTATTGTGTGATAATGGCATGGAGGAGGTGGGCATCTTCCCTTATCAATTAGAGATGCAAACCGAACTCTACAGTAGTGAAAAAACAACACAGGGTCAGCAAAACAAGATTGTCAAACTTAGTATTTGTGAAGCTGGTAGGTCATATGTGCCTCACAAGCTGAATGTTTTTGAGGATTTCTATGATGACTTTTAAAAGCCCCCAGTGAGCCATTTGGAGTAAATCTGCCCCTAACATTTACTACCCAGATTCCAGCTATCTTATTAGCATACAAAAATATCTCTCTACCTGGAATGTCCTTTACTCCATCCAGACAACTCCTATTCACTCCCAAGACCCTACCAGCTTCCTCCGTTCACTCCAGAGCGGAACTCTCAATTTCCCCTGGGCTCTCACTGTACCCCACTCTTCTCTATGATGTACCCCGTATTACATGACCGTTTATCTGCATATGAATCCATGTACTCTCCCTATTCTGTAAGAAATATGCCTGAGGCCCAGGACATGGTATGCGCCAGATAAATATTTGAAAATTAAACAAGACCTCATCTGGGATGATCACAAAAACCCAGTCACCGTGCCGCCCCGGGGTCTTAGGAAGGCCTGCCAGGCTGCACAGCATGTGTCCTGACACAGTCAAGCCTCCTGACTCTGCAGCCTGCCTCCACTTCTCATTTCCAGGCTGTCATTTCTTATGGGCAGAACCCAACACACATCCATGTTCACAGTTCCAGTGGCCTCCAGATAAAAGAAGAGACCACGGGGAACACACTGAGGAGAAAGGTGCATATAAGACACATGAACGAGCTATTCTGGACACAGGGCATTTCTGCTTAATGCCCAAACCGCGACTGTGCTGGAGATGACAAGATTGCTGGGTGATAGCTGTGCCTGTGCATTATCTCCATCTCCTTCCTGATAACAGACCACTGAGAGCTCCAATGGAGAAAGAGTGGCATTCTGGCCACTCCCCCTGACAAGTAGTGCCACCTCCAGGGCGTGACAGCACTTCCCCTCCACTGCCTTCAAGTCTTTTTTTTTCTTCTTCTTCTAGGGAGGGAGGAAAGAAGGAGAGGAGGGAGGGAGGGAGGGAGAATCAATGTGAGAAACATGGATTGGCCTTCAAGTCCTCAATGATCAGAGTAAGAGTGCCTCCAAAGGCTGTTGTAAAACAAGTAAAATAATGTAGCATATCCAGGGTTTTTAAACCTATTTTTAAGTAGAATTCTTTTCTGGTACAATTTTGAAATGATGAAAAGATGTTGATCTCTCTATTAATTTCCCTAGGGAAAATTTTCAGCTGTCTTCAGTTTTAAATTTTATTAATGGGAGTTTACAAGTCCCCTCACCAGGCTTCCAAATGTGACTTGATGGTCTGTATCACACACTCTAGCCTTTAATTATACCCCACTCTACTGTTTATCCTTCTCTTGCATGTGGACAATATGGTAAAGTAGAAAAGACAGGAACTCTGAAGTCACAATAAGCTGGGTTCTTGGGCTGGCTTGTCAGTATTTTTCATATACCTTTTTTTAAACTTTAGAGCCATCTTTCTTGAGTGTGTGTGGGAGACATTAAATTTGAAAAAAAAAAAAAGCCACATATCTTAAGTTCGGCAATTCCTTCTGTTTTAAGTTCAGTTGAACTCTGTTCAATTTAAATAAAATTAAATCTACTATTTTATTTTAAACATCTGCAGTAAATTTCTGAATGGCAAAATTACATTTCCATGTATTTGGAAAAATTTTTGAACCAGAAGCATAGGTTACTTTTGTCCTTGGGAAAATAACTTGTAAAAAGGAAAGCCTTAATAATTTTCAGTTGAATGAGAAAAGGGTCCAAACCCTGCCCTCCAGCTTCAAACATGGATTTGAACCACTGACACCTACAGAAGTGTGGGCAAGGGATCAAATACCAAACAAATGTGATGACCACCACATCGCTCAATATATAAACGACCTGTCAAACTTTCTCCTAACACCCTCAGGGACAGTATTATCTGTAAGATGATCAGATCGTTTCATTTAGGGTCCTGTGCTAATGGGTAAGAACTTGAGTCTCTTTCCTTAGCCTCTGGTAGCATCTCACGAAGCACAGCAGACGGTCCAAAACCACATCAGTACTACCTAACCATTTCCAGTACCTGGAAATGATCCACTGGCCAGACGCGGTACATGTGAGTGATAACACATTACTGCATGTTAACTTAACAAGCCTGTTTTCCCACAGATGACGGAAAGATAAAAGTAGAAGCACTATGGTGTCTGGAAAAAGACTCTTGGACAGGAAGCCAGAAAAAAAGGAGACAATGGCTACACCACGCAACAGATGTGTGTATGCAAGAGGGTTTTTTCTATACCGCTCAACAGATGTGTGTGTCCAAAGGGCTCTGGCTGTACCATAAAACAGATGTATGACCTTGGACTAGTCTCTGAAATTCATTGTCCCTGACCAGCTTCATAAGCAAAGGCAGCATATTGGTTGAGATGTGTTCAAGCTCTTCCAATTCTAAAATTCAATCTAAATCCACATATTCTTAATTGATTGAATATGAATTAAAAGAAATAAGGTATGTAAAATCCTTAGCACAGTGGCCAGCATGCCGTAAGCATGTCATAAATGCCAGCAGCCATTATTAAAACACGGAGATTCAGGTCTGTGTGTGTTATACAGAGCATATATTTGCATTTCTTTGTGGGATTTTCGAAAGGAAAAAAACACACACACTTTAAAGTCCTATTTTAATCAGCACTGTTAAGTCAAAGGGGCCCAAAATGAAACAATAAATTATGAAGCTCTACATGAAAGGGTATAAGCCTCTCAAAATCGACTGGCTTTGTTTTGTTTCAAATTGGCTCTCAGAGAACTCTTGGCAACAGGTGGAAGAAAGCAGGAGTGCTGGGAAGACTCGCCTGCCCAGCACGCTCAGCACACGCTCAGTACACGTTACACAAAACCACTAGGTGGACGTTGCAGCTGGGGAAGCAAAGATCTGCAAGGCCCTGCCTCCCGGTCCAAACAATCTAAGTGAAGAGTGTCCCCAGGGCACAAACTGTGGAGCGGCCTGGATACGTGAAAGGTTATCTTGAAACCTCCGGAGCAAAGGTCTCCAACTAGTGGCTCACAGGCTGGGTGTTTGTGATGGAGTTAGGTTGCCAGCACTTAGAAATCGACAGGTCATACATAAATAAGGAGCTCTAACTTCTCTTGGAAATGTGGAAGTGCCAGCGGTATGGAGCCCGCACTCCCACTCAGCAGCAACCTACAGGAGCTGAGTGGCACCTTTACCTCCAGTGCTCCCTTATTTAAACCCGACCTGGGGCTCAGTGGGCTGCTCTGACCATGTTCCTTTGCCCACTCCTCCTGCACATAATCAAGGAGCTGCTCAGGCTCAGGCTCTGGAGCAGACGAGCATCTCTGCTCTGCCACATACTAGTCATGTTATTGTCTTCGGCAAGTAATTCACCTCTCAGTTTCCCATCTGTAAAACTGGGGTAGTAATAGCATTTACCTCATAGGGCTTGTGGGAGGGGAACTGTGCTTAGAGCTGGGCCTGATGCACAGCAACTGCTCTATAAATATTAGATGTGACGACTTTCTGGTCCCTAAAGGCACATGCATTTGGAGCTTCTGTCCTAGAACTTCGACACTCTAACATGATGTACTGAAATTTGTTATGATCAAAAAGAAAATGGCATATGGCAAAAGCTATTCAAATACAACTTGAGAATTACTAGACCCACTGGGCACAAAGGTCAAATATTACAGATTTCACTTACATGAGGTACTTAGAAGAGGCAAAGTCATAGAGATAGAATGTAGAACAGAGGTTAGAAGGGCAGGGGAAGAGGGGGAGGGGAGTCAGTGTTTAATGGTACAGAGTCTCTCTTGGGGATGATGAAGAAGGTGTGCAGATAGATGGATGATGGTGATGACTGTGCAGTAATTTAAATGTACTTAATGCCATTGAATTAGTCACTTAAAAATGGTTAGAATGGCTCTGGCCGGTGTGTGTCGTCCCACGCACCGAAAGGTTGCTGGTTCAATTCCAAGTCAGGGCACATGCCGGGATTGTGGGTTCAATCCCCCGTGTGGGTGCATACAGGGGGAGGTAACCGATCATTGTTTCTCTCTTTCACATCAATGTTTCTCTTTCTCTCCCTCTCCCTCTAAAAATCAACAGAACTATATCCTCAGGTAAGGATTTTAAAAAATGGTTAAAACGTAAATTTGGTTATGTATATTTTATTCTTTTAATGTTTGAGTGCATGACATGCCTGTTGTTTCTATTAATTAAATGTACTGGGATGAATTGGTTAATAACAGAAGTTTCAGATACATTTTTATAATAATAAACATTTTTATTTGCTATGTATCTTTTAGCACAATTTTTTTTTAATGAAGTACTAGCGCCAACATAATTTGGCCTGCTGCTATTTGCTAGAATTAAGCCGTTAATGATCGCAAAGACCCCAAATGCACTATAAGTTCATGTGCTCAAAAGCCAACTAGGTACTGCATTTCCCATAACAGTTTAGGAAAAAACAATATTAATTATCTTAACAGCTGTGCAGCACAGCAGCGGGCTTTCTTCTCAACCTGGGCCTCGTGGGAATGCATCTGTAGCAAATACACTGTGAGGACGGTGGGATGGACTTTCATACCTGCCTCCAGCAGTCGGGCTGTCCTTCCTTCACTATGAAATGCTCCACACACGCACACCTCGTTCTCTCTTTTCTCTCAACAAATATACAGAATGGGAGGCTCCCTGCCAAGCTCTGTATGAATGGCCACCTGTGAACGGTAGGATGTTGGGAGCCATGACAAGAGATGCGGATCTCCACGCCTGTTCTAGAACAGCATCCCAAATGCACACACACCGAGTCCTGCCAGGCTATAAATGACCACGCACAAGAGCATGCCCCAAACCATTTCCACCAGGGTCTTGTTTTTAAATTTCTGCATACTGCGACTTTCTATGGTACCTGTCCTTCATTACATTGTATATTTCTATATGTAAAATAAAAGCAGTTTTAAAGCGATTTTGAAAACTGCATTTAACCTGAGAAACGCACACAACCCAAAGGCATGACCAGTATATGTTTGCAGTCTTCCAACCCAGAACCACTGTCAGTATTTCTTTCCGAACATGTACAGGACCCTCCCCGATGAGTTTACAACCTTGAGTCAGACAAACTGCACCTAGTTCTCTCTCAGAGGAAACTGCACTACACTTGGAAATTTCTTAAATAAACTGATGATTTGGGGGCAGGAAAGATCCCTTTAAATATTACTGAAAATTCAAAATCCAACATATAGCAATATGTTTTATCCTTTAAATAATTACCTTCTGAGTACCAACCCACACCTGCTGAGTGGGAGAACTACCTGGTGCCTTGATTTCCACCACTGCCAGATAATTAAGAGACCAACCAGCTACCCAGGTGGCTGTGTGTCCTATATTTAAACCCTCAAACTCTGGGGATCATTTTCCCCTGCTAGGACCAAAAAAAAGGACTCCAAAAAGGCTAACAGGGAAAAGATCATAGCCAAAGTGCACAGTTTACATCTCTTTAAAACCAATGTGTACATCAAACGGCAAGTATTTTTATACTCCAGGGATCAAAGCGGGAGAAGATAAATGTTTTTAAACCTGGAAAAACAGCCTGGGGCAAAACTCTCCCCATCTGAGAAATGGCTTCAGTCCACCAGCCAGCATGGCAGGCCTGGGGAGCATGGCTGCTTCTGTTGTGAGCAGGAAACTGGGCCTCCGGGTCCAAGCTGCATACAAACCAGACAGCAAATACTCAATAGGGCTGGGACAGTTACTGCATTAGGAGACTGAGAAGAGAGGGTAACCCCCGGATCTGCTGCTGTTAAGGGCTGAATTGTGTGCGCTCCCCCTACCCCTCAAATTCATGTTGAAATCCTATCTCCCAGGACCTCAGGATGCGATTTTATTTGCAGATAGGGTCTTTAAACAGAGTAATCATGTTAAAATGAGGTCATCAGGGTGGGCCCTAACACAGTATGACTGGTGTCCTTATAAAAAGGGAAAATGTGCCCGGCCATGTGGCTCAGTGGTTCAGCATTGCCCTATATGAACCAGGAGGTCACCATTCAATTCTCCGTCAGGGCACATGGCCGGGTCGCGGGCTCAATCCCCAGTTCAGGGCGAGCAGGAGGCAGCCGACCAATGACTCTCTCCCATCATTGATGTTTCTATCCCTCTCCCCTCTCCCTTCTTCTCTGAAATCAGTAAAAAAAAAAAAAATAATTTTTTAAAAAGGGAAATTGGAACACAGGGACAGATGTGGCCAGAGGAAAGGTGATGTGACAAGGGAGAAGTCAGTCATCTACAAGCCAAGGAGGAAGGCCGAGAACACATCCTTCCCTCAACAGCTTGGTCTGGGACTTCCAGCCGCTGGGACTGGGAGACAGCACACTTCCGCTGCTTAGGCCCTCCGTCTGTGGTACTTTGCTATGGCCGCCTTAGCAGACTAATACAGCTCTTCACCAGCCTTGAGGCCTCAGACTCGACACAACCCAGTCCTCAAGGGCCTCTCCAATCCAGCGGATATAAGGCAACACCCAAACCGATACAGTTCGCATAGCCTGCCAGCACGGTGTCAGGCACCGCGGGTGACAGAAGAAATCTAAAACCCTCTCCAACCCCTCCCGCAGGATCTTCCCACCTGGCTGGCACAGAGGCTGTATAATGCACTGCAGATTGGCCACGCGGCCATAAACCAGGGCCAAGAATGTATTTTATTTTAAATCAGATTCCTTACTTATCATCCAACCAGCAAAAGAGCAGAGCCAACTTTTAAGATAGGACTTTTTCCCAGGACAAATGGCAAGTACATCATAAATGGTCTCATGTTCGGTGAAGTTCGGGCACATCGGAATGTGTTATCCTCCGTGCCTCACCCCCTTGGGACACAATGTTACTGCAGCGCTATGGCCTAGCTGCCCCGCTTTGTCCACCAAACAGAACACAGTACGTGCACCTTCAATATGTCAGCCTGTGTCATCTCCCTCCATACATAATTGATTTTCAACATTTTATGCTCCAGTTACTGCCCCAAAGCAGACTGGGACAAGTTCACATTTCAAATGCTCTTTCCTCTAAAGTATAAAAGCAATGATGAGAACAAGTAACAATCTGTCTTCACCTTTTTCTTGGAGGAGTTGTTTGCTTACCACCTTCCTTCTCCAGTTTCTCTGTCGCTCACATATATACCCGTCATGTAGGAGAGAAGACACAGAACCTAACCAGCCTGGCTGGGAACAGTGCCACGTATAGGATGAGAAATGACCACAAAGAAAAAAAAAAAGTCTTTCTTCGGAACGCTGAAAGCATAGCTACTCGCACTCCCAGTAGAAACAGAATTAGGACCAACGTCGAACAAAAATTAAAAGCTTAAATTTCCCTTAAAAAAAAAGTAGAGCTATATATTTAGGTCATTTTATTTTTAACCACAGCCTCCTAAATGACCTGAATATCCCAACATCCACTCTAAATGACAAGTCTTGCAATTCCTATGAATAATTTAGTTGGGCAAATTTGTTTTACTTGTTGAATAAAAATGTTCCTTTAGAAAATGACAAGCCAGTTGCCCAGAATAATGTCCAGTCTGAATACATTCCATTACTCTTAGGGGGGGAAATGGCGCATGAGGGGAGAGAACATCTTTAAAAACTGGGTCTCCTGCAGGGGAGAGGTTCAACAGCCAGTGTTCTTTACCTGAAATTTCCCATCTATTCACCATCTCTCAACAATAAAAACCTAGCCCCAGCCAATTTGGCTCAGTGGATAGAGCATTGGCCTGCGGACAGAAGGGTCCCGGGTTCGACTCTGGTCAAGGCATGTACTTCGGTTGCAGGCTCCCAGCCCTGGCCCAGGGCATTTGGGAGGCAACCAATTGATGTGCCTCTCTCACATGGGTGTTTATCTCTGTCTCTCCCTCTCCCTTCCACTCTCTAAAACTCAAATGAAAAAATATCGAGTGAGGATTTAAAAAAACCTAGACATACCAAGGTATTTTAAAGTTCCAAACGTGTTTGAATTCAGTTTCTGAAAGACATTGCTATCAGCACACTCAATTACAGTGACTTTCTGAGAACTTGGAGTGAGGAATCTACGCCGGGACACTTGACTTCCACTAAAATGGACACAACAGCCACACCAGCCTCAGCAACAATATGGTTAGTGGGTTTTGTGTTTTGTTTTTGTTTTTAAATCCAACCTCACTCTTACAAAACCAGGATCTCAAATAGAAGAAAATCAATGCATCCAAAAGGTTGTTGGCTTTGGGGAGCAAAACAGCGTTTATTCCTGGTGGGGAGGCAGAGGGGAGGGAGGGGGGTCTGCCTGGCTCCTGTTTCCTTTTGTGTGGAGGGCAGGCCTCTGGTTTACCTCTGGGTCTCTCTCCGGGTCCCTCATTCACCCTTTCCTAGAAGCCCTTGCTGCTTGGGAACTGAAACTGGGGACGGGGCCCAGCCACTCTCCACTTTTTGGGTGCCAGGCTAGCCTGGATGCACACATTTCAGTCTTCTTCTACAGCCAGGCTACACGGACACAGGCCTTCATGCCCAGCACTACCTGTGAGCAGCCCCGCAAGCCCGACGATCATGGAATTCAGTATTAGGAAGCCCACTGTTGACACGTATTTAAGTCATATTCTCCAATATTAGTTCCGTCATTTAAAAAAAAAATACAATTTGAATTTGATGTCTTCTTTTTTCTGTCTCTATCAGAACCAGTTCAGAACTCAGACTGGCAGGATAACCTGGGGTGTCATTTATTGCCCCCCTCAAATCCCAGGAATCCCCCCAAAATGAAGTTTTCCCCTTTGAGGGGTATAATTGATATCTTGGTATCTTTAAAAGTTTTATTTCTAAGTAAACTCTGGGAAAATAGAACAATAATACCCAAAACGCTGACTTTTTTTCATTTCATTCAAAGCACAGATGATCACTGCTGTTGTTATGACCTTTCTCAGGGTATTCCAGCTCTGCCACTCAAGTAGTGGCCGCTGAGTGAGCCTGTCCATGTTCTTCATCCTCGTTTGTAAAATGGAAATAGTGATATCCCTACCTCGTATGTATGGCTTACAGTGAATGAAATAATGTGGATTAACTATTGCACATTATGTACCTGGAACACACACATAGGTAGTGCTATATAATGCCACCTCCCACTTTCATCTATTCCAAGTGGACACTCATTTAGAACCCAAAGGAGCTCTAGGAGATTATTCCAGTAAACCTTTCTTTTACCTTGAGATAAGGAAATTGAGACCCAATGTGAGTCAGTGACCTGCCAAAGGTCACACAGGAGAAAACATTTTAAAGCTTTCATTCACTTCTACTAACACATACTTCTGAATGTTGTTTCCTCCCCACATCCTTGAAATAGAACTGACAGGTTATAATCTGTACACTGGAGCCGCAAGTACCAACAATGGGGAGGAGGACTTGCAGGGTTTATGGGCACGCCCGCCTTAGGCCAGGCCCTCCACTCTCGCTCCCACGGCTTCTCATTCAAAGGGTGAGGGAGGTCAGCGACATTCCCCTAATGAGTCATGTTTCTGAAGTCAGCATAACTTTTCCTTGAGTCACTCTTAGTGAGGTCACTTTTCTCAAGGACTCCTGGCAACCCCAAATCTTTCTTTTTATCAGTTTCTAATTCTATCCCAGTCACATCTAAGTAGTGGCCAGCTATCCCAGTTTCTCAGGTCGACCATGAAAGCCACAAACTCATCAACCAGTTATGAGGGTGACTAAGCCTCTTTTACACAGAATTAAGGACAGAAATATTTACTACGGGTGTTCTCTGAATGATATTATAACTGTCATTTAAGAAAACGTATCCCATCTTTTAAGGAGGTTCCTAAGGGAATGAAAGGTACCCATAAAGGTCCATACTTGCTATTTCTACTGGTTCTTTACTATCCAGCCCGCCTAGTTTCAGGAAAGGTTTTTTTTCTCTCTCTTATTGTGAAATGCTCTGCAGAATATACTCCAATAGCACTTAAGTATTTAATTTATGGATAATCAATAAACTGCCATCACTGTTGAGATGCTGTCAGATTCCACTTTCTGTTCAGTACTAAGTACATAGTTTTGCGCAATTTCAAATGAAACTTTGCCCAATCTATCATTTCTTTCTCCTGTCTGCTCTTAGTTCCTCCAGAAACAATCATTTGGATTCTAAATCCGTCTGGAATTCCCAACTTTTCATAGCAGTTTAACCCAGTCCCAGAGAGAACAGAAAACTGGAGATGACGGTCTACCCCAACCATCCTCCCAAATCCATTCATATTCATTACCACCCGCTGGCCTGAGGTGGGCACCGAGGCCGCCAGGCTGATGGCCTCGACTTTGGGTGCTGCCACAGGACTCTCCCAGGTACCCAAACAGTGGTTTGTTAACTTCATCCCTTCGTGTGAGCTTTTAATCCACAAGCAGGTAAACTATCTGACAATCGCAGAAAACGTTAATTCAGGGGGAAACTAAGACTAGTTTCCCGCCAAATATCCCAAAGTAACGACAGGAAGTGCCCCACTCCAGCCCCTCTGCTCCTGCCCTTCCAGGACTTCAGCAGCCTTTACCCCAATCTCTCCTGGGGCTGCAATCAGAGTGGCCGTCTCCCTGCCCCTCTACCCACCCACAGCTCTTGCCAAAGTCAAGCCCAGTGACTTCACCCTATTTCCATTTTCTCGCTTCCAAATGATTAACCTGACTTCCCTGCCACTCCATTCAGGTCTATTCCTTTCAAATAGCTGGAATACCTTTCAAATTTAAAAGCAATTGTGCATACTTCGCATAGGAACTATATTTTTTCCCACCAGCCTGTCCAGCATAGTTAGGAGAAAGCGTTTAGACCAGCGGTTCTCAACCTGTGGGTCGCCAACCTGTGGGTCCAGGGGTCACCTAAGACCATTGGAAAACACATATATAATTACATATTGTTTTTGTGATTAATCACTATGCTTAATTATGTTCAATTTGTAACAATGAAAATACATCCTGCATATCAGATATTTACATTACGATTCATAACAGTAGCAAAATTACAGTTATGAAGTAGCAACGAAAATAATTTTATGGTTGGGGGTCACCACAACACGAGGGTCGCGGCATTAGGAAGGTTGAGAATCAATGGTTTAGACCATTCTAACAGGGACACTTTAATCTGTAGGAGTGTGACCACTTCACCAACATTTTCAAGCAGATGGCTAGGAAGAGCCTTCTAGTTTACGCCCCAAAACATCCTACCCTCAGTCTGCCTGATGGTCTACCTCTCTGTCAACTTCTCATCCACAAATCAGTCCAAAAAACTAGCAAACCCTTCCTCAAAAATTGCCATGTGCTTTCTTCTCTAGATTACTTTCAGTCCTTCTAAAACAGATAAAAAGAGGAAGGTACAGGTGATCTCCTGGATAAGAAAGAAATATTAGAATGTCTAATCGTGGTTACTTAATTCTTTTATTTCTATTTTTGTGTATTTTATAATGCAAATAGCTTAACTGTAAAGAATTTGTGATTATAATTCATAAATATGTAAATGTTGCAGATATAAGCAAAAAGTATTTTATTGATAGAATTGCTATGTCAAAAATGTTTAGGCTAAGTCATAGAAAGATAAATATCACATGATCTCACTCATTTGTGGAATATAATGAACAACATAAACTGATGAACAAAAACAGATCCAGAGACAGAGAAGCATCAATCAGACCGTCAAACCTCAGAGGGAAGGTAGGCGAGGGTGGGGATAAGGGGGAGAGCTCAACCAAAGGACTTATATGCAAGCATATAGGCCTAACCAATGGACACAGGCAACGGGGGGGTGAGGGCATGATTGGGGCAGATGGGGGGTAATGTGGGGATAAGGACACATATGTAATAACTTAATTAATTAAAAAAAATTTTTTTAAATGTTTAGGCTACTGAGCTAAACACTAATACCCTCTTATAATACGTAATTTTGGTGTTCTATGGACAACTCTTTCTAAAATATTTATTCTAGTTGTTGGCTAATAAAATATTTTGTATTCATGCAGTGTTCAGATGGTAACATAATATTCTTATTATTAAAATCAGACCTCACTCTTAGCTTTCCTATATCTTTGACTTATACTTTCTCATTCAAGTCTGTTCTTACAGATAGTCTTCATAGCTTAAAAAAGTTTTAGTTTTTACTTCAAAAAGAAAACCAAGGAAACAAACATCCGTTTAAAAATAAATGACACTCAAGGAAAATTTTCAAACAAATATAGCACCTACAAAGTACAGGCACTATTCTAACTTGTTTCTCATTTAGTCCTCATAACATTATAATTATAAAACTGTATCATATAATATTCATTTTAATAAAATTAATTATAAAAATTTGGGGAGAGATTAAACAAAGAACTTATATGCATATACACATAGCCCATGGACAAACATTAGTGTGGGGAAGGCCTGGGGAGCAGGGTGGAGAGGATCAAAGGGGATAAAAGGGGGGGGGACATTTGTAATACTTTCAACAATAAAGTTTTTAAAAATTCATGTTTTTAGTCAGTGGAGAAATTTACTTTGTGAAACTTAAGACAACTTTAAAATCATAGTAAGTAATGTTTTCAAGAAGCGGTTTCTGAGGACATCACGCTCTGTGCCTTCCACTTTCTTCTTCTACCTACTGTCTAGGAATCTGTTATTACTATGTGGCCTTGGGCTGGCAATTTAACCCCTCTGTGCTTCAGAACCCTTATCGGCATTCAGGCCATCCACTGGGTCCCTACCCTGTTCATTGGCCTACAGCAGTGAACAAAAGACAAGATCCTGTTCTCAAGGAGCCTGAGATAACACCAGGAAGGCATTGGTCCAGAAGATGACCTCTCATTATGATGTTAGCCATTATTATTTCACTAAACTAAGGGCTACCTTCGTCATCATTATCTTAGTCCTAGTTTCATTTCAAGGGAAATCCAATTTGCCTTATTCTACCTATGCCCTGGAAAAAAAGGGCAGAGAAGGGGACAGTTAAATGACTCATCAGAATTAGGGCCAGCAAGCCTATTGACTCTCTACCTCTTCTTGAAAAGAACCGTTGCAAAGCTCTATAGATCCAGCCAGCTACTGGGGTAAAACATATTACATCCAGGAACAAGTTTCTGCAAGCGACTTTTGGTAGACAGCAGCATCCTGCTGCACTGGATCCTCCCAGGACTCACTTTCTGATGATGCTGATGAAGGTCCATTTACACCTGGAGGTTACAGCTGAGCCGCTGCTGCCCATCTGACAGCTGCAAAATTTAACCGCAGAGCAACCGAATCCCTAGTGATGCTGGCTCCCAGGCTGCCCTTCCAGGACCGGCCAGGAGAACATCTCTTTATTTATTCAACCTCATTATGTAATCACGATCACAGGCCTCGCTCTCCATGGCCACCACTGACACAGCAAGCATTGCTCAAGCAGCCTGCCTTTCAGTGGAGAATCTAAAACCACCAGCAGGAGACTGAAGGGATTCTGCCGGATCCAAAGTAAACACGAGAAGTAAAATGATAACAGGAACTCTCAAAGGAGCACTTCCCTCATAAACAGCTAAGATCACTTCACAAACACCTCACCAGACTCAAATATCTCAACAGGCCCGCATCTCCAGCCAGGGGTCACAAATGCCGTTGGCCACCCCTGAAGACAGGACACACCTTAGGAGTTTTAGGTTACAACTTCAAAAACTTCCGAAGGAGCCAGGTCAAGTCTATTTCCTAATATATGTGTTTTATACCGTTCCGCTGAAAAGAAAGAAAATCTGCGGCAGTTTGCTGATCGGCTACGAAGCCAGGGAGTTGGCCATGGTCTGACCTCACCCTTGGAATCTGCTGTCAGCGTTAGAAAAACAGCCAGTCCCCCGCACCATTGTCTCCTCCCCACATTCACGCCCCTAAATTCAGCTTCAGGTTGCTGATTTCAGATGTAATGGGAGGAAGGAAGGAAGGAAGGAAGGAAGGAAGGAAGGAAGGAAGGAAGGAAGGAAGGAAGGAAGGAAGGAAGGAAGGAAGGGAAGGTGGGAGGGGGGAAGGAAGGAGAAAGTAGGTACAGGCTAGCTAGCCCTTTCTCTGTGCTGTCCACACCTCCCACTACGGGTCCCAAACTGGGAAGAATATTCTACCAACAAGACTGTGAAGACAGGAGACATATCCCCCCAGTACCAGGCCTGATGCTTCTCTGGAGCCCCAACCTCTTTCTAAGACCAGGTTAGTGTTACCTGGACTTCCCACCACCCCCCTCACAGCCCACACACAGCCTGGACACCAGAGGACTGTCCTTGCATCCGACCTCTCAACCCTGTGGTCCTGCTGCTCCCTCGCCCTCCCCTTCCCCTCCTCATCCAGCCCTGTGCCAACAACCCCTCCCTCTCCCTTCTCCACTACAGACTCTGGAACCTTCTTTTTATTGCTAAATTCCTAGGGGCTACTACGAAAGGCTTTGGAGTCAGAGGGATCTGGCAGCACCAGTCTCTACCATTTTCTGGATGCACGACCTTGGGCCAGTAGATGAATCTCTTCAAACCTGAGATGCCGCCCGCATCTATCCAGCAGGGTTTTAAATGAAAAATACACATAAAGCATTTAGCAAAACCCCCAACAGACATGCATATATTTAATAAGTTCCCATTCCGGAACAGAAAAAGGTTTCCTAAATGGTAGCAATTATCATTGTCTCCCTCCTTCACCTTTTAATTTTTTATTGTGGTAAAATACACACAACATTAAATGTATCCACTTTAGCAAGTGCACACTCCAGGGGCATTAAGAACATTCACACTGTTGTGCAGCCATCACCACCATCTGCCTCTAGCGCTTTCTTAGCTTCCTAAACGGAAACCGTGCCCTTTACCTACTAAATTGCCATCCCCTCTCCACCCTCTGACAGGGCCTCTCTCCACGGGAGGTGCTGGCTGAGCCCATTTCTCTCCCAACCTCATGTAAAAATTCAGCCTCTCTGGAGGCTCTCAGAGCTCTCACTGGCACCTACCTATTTTTGGTAACTTCTCCCGTTCACTGGGAAAGAAATGGGGAGAGACTTCGTTCTCAATTTTCTCTTCAGCCAGAGGTCAGCTCCTAAAGCCACAAGAGCACAGGGGTGAGAAGGGGGTGGTCGGAGGGGCCTGGACACCCGGATTAGAATCCTGTTATTTATTAACTGTGTGACTTGGGCACTTACTTAGGCTCTTGGGAGGTTAAGTTTCCTCACCCAGAAATGGGGGTAATGACAGCACCTATTCACAGAGTTGCTGTTGAATGAACAATTCAAAGCACTGAGAGCAGAGTGCAGCACACAGCACGGAGGGACCCCAGCTCCTGTCACCCTCACTGCTGCGAGCCTCTAACCCTTGCTCCTGATTCTAGTCTGCCATTCCCAGGGCCACACACTCTTAACCTCCTGTCCGTGTAGTGCTCTCAGCCCCCCACTCCCTGGAGTGTGTCCCCGTCTTCATTCCCTAGCAGTGTGGACCCCATCACTGATCATCTGACTCGGGCCTTTGTCACATCCTCCATTCTCTTCAACCCTCTTCTTCTCTCTCACCCGTGGGGATCAACACCACACCTCAGTGTCCCCACACTGAACCCTGGACCCAAAGTTCCCACAGGGAAGTCACACCACTCACTACATTTGAATGTCTCTGACCCAGAAAGGCCCTCAGTATCCTAAAAAAAAAAAAAAAAAAAAAGGCCTTTCCATCCCCCTTAGCACCCATCTCAAACTGCCACCATCATTCCCCTCAACCCTGCTGTACAAAGGCCCTCTCCTCCCTTTAACCAGAAAACCAGCCCAGCCAGCATGACATGCCAACACTAACTTCCGGCCCCTGTTCCTGACCCACCATGCATCTACATGCACAGCCCAACTTCTTCCCTCCACTGCTCTTCCCATCAACCTTCCCATGGGCTCCTCCTGCTGCTCCCTCCTGCCTCCACGCTGCCTCCCCTCACCCATCTTATACATACATACATACATACATACATACATACATACACACACACACACTGCTTACCCTCCATGCTTCAGCTGTCCTCTCTGCCCCACCCACACGGCCTCACCTAACTACGCCCTTGAGATGAAGCTCAAGAACCACCTCCTCCTCCAGGAAGTCTCCCCTCACCCCTCCTCAGATTCCTTGAACTTCTGCAAACCTCACTGTGCCACTTCCTCTGATTGTGTCTCTCCCTGAGAACTGAGGCTTCAGGGTCCGCTGTGAATCCTCAGGGCCCAGCACAGTAGAGGTGATAACGATTGAATAAATCGAAGGGGTGAGCACAGCAGCCCTGCAGTGTTTTATTACAATGTTTTATTAAAAGCATGACCGATTAAGATTCAGAATCAGCCACTTGCACATGATGCCATACATTTTCTTCCTCTGATCTAGATTGAGAAACATCCCTCCCCCTGCCTTCCCAGAACAAGTATTCCTTTGATGAAAGAAAAAAAAAACAACAAAAAAACACTACTTCCTCCTCAACCAAAACAGAAAACCTAAAATAGCAGTTTATGAAAACTATCCAGCTGACACTGGCTTAGGTAGGAGTAAGCGCTGTTGTCCAAGCTGAAGAGCACAAAGGGAAGTTTACTCTGGACGGCTACTTAGGGAGGCAACGATACTCAAGTCCTAAATAAGAAAACTGACCATCGTTGTAAGTCTCAGGTCTATTTATAAGGCCAGGGAGGAAGAGGAAGTGGGTAACTCCGGCGGAAATTTCCTTGCTCTGTTTAGTTTTACTTCATGTATGGCTTCCACACTGATATCTCGAAACTAACTTACGATTTATTTTATAGGAAGTCATTTCGAAGGGCCCGGGGACTGCAGATGGCACCCGGGCCGTCAGTTTAAGGATAACAGCTTGGCGTACACCATGACGTCACTCTGGCCTTCCTCAGCAACTCCCTACCGACAAAATCTAGACGTGCGCTCTGTCAACAAGATATCTGTGTTTGTCCCCGGCCTCCGGCGTTGGTTCCTGATTAGTTTTAAAATCATTATGCGCCCAAGCTGAATAGGGCTACTGTTCGCAGCTGTAAGGTCCTCTTCTGGGCAGATCCCCAAGTCTGTGGCCTTCGGGGAGTGATTTCTGTCCTTCCCGTATAATTACACTCTCCTGATTGATGAGCTGATCAGTCCTCCTACCCCCATCAGGAGCTAAAGCCTCTCCCTTCCGGCTCTCTTTATCTTCCCAGAGGACCAGGGGTGAGGGAAGAATGGTGTGGGGAGGGAGGCTTGGGCGTTATACCTGACAGCGTGAGCGCTCAGCACCGTCCCTGTCCAGACCCGCCATTCCTTCCCGCTGTCTTGAAAGCTGCCCACCTAGGTTAATGCCAAAGCAGGTATTGGAAACACGTGGCAGGAAAGCAGCTGCTATCTCCTGGGACTCCACCATGGCCCCATGCCCCCAAGCACAGATCCACATCAGTCAAGCATGGTCCCCTAATCACACACATCCGTGATCACCTCTGAAAGTGCCTGCATAGCCTACATCCTCTCCGACTTTTCTTCCTCCTCTGTGATCAGCAGGGCAGGGCGGGCAGTGTCAACTCTGAGCGCCTGGCAGGCGCTGGACGGCAGCCGAGGCAGAAGTTCCATTTGAAACAGGCTTTCGTCTTTTTGTTTTTTAGGGGGAAGGGGATTCTTCTACAAGGAAGATGGCTCTTCTCTCTACATAAATTTGTATATATTTATTTCACACTTTTGGGTTATAATGCAGGACTACACTGTTTATTTTGTTGTTGAAATCACTCTTGCTTTGGCTATTAGGAGCTCTCTGAGGTTGGCTCCTATTCCTCTTCACATGCCCACATCCTTTGTTTTTTTGTGTTTGTTTTTTGAGCACCTCCTTATATTCTGGCAATACAAGATGCTCTAGACCTATAATTACCCATTTCTCCAAGGAGCCCTGGTTACTCTTACTGGAGAATGGTATTTAGAAACCATGATCTGGATATGTTGTTGCTTCTAGGTGTCATTGCTTCCAAGCCCTCTCAGCGGACAGGCCCAGGAAATGCAGATGTATACTAACCCATGTCTGCACCACACATCTATAATGGTTTCTGTATCTATCCTAAGCTACCAGTAAACATAATCGCATACTGATGTCTCCACTCTAACCTAGCACCACCTGACTCACTGCGGCCTTTGCCCTTGCTTATCTGTAACTTCCCTCTCCGACAGTGGAAATCCAGCTCACCGTCCACCAACCATTTACTTATTTATAATGTTCGACTCCTGAATACATGTATAGTGGTTTCAGAATCGTTAACCTGTACATCCATGAGAAACAACCTTACCAACTAGGGTGCAGTGTAAAAGTACAGTTCCTGTTGTCTTCCACCTTCCAGTGTCTGGTCCAAACACCATTTTCCAGTGACTTATTAGGTTCATGCCTTTTGTCCTCACCCCCAGGGCTGAGGTTATGTCGTACCTGTCAATCAGGTAGACTCTTTTGTCACAGTCTGCATTCACCCTAGGACACACCCCCACATACACACCCCTCTCTGGCTTTTTGTTTTTAATTCGTATACAGTTCACCATAAAGTTCTCTTCTAGCTTTACTGGGATATAACTGAGAAATAAAATTGGAAGATATTTACAGTGAACAATGTGATGTTTTGATAATATGTAGACATTATGGAAGGATTCCTCCCGAGTTAATGAACAAATCCAGCTCATATATTTACTTTTTTGGTGAGAACATTTAAATTTTACTCTCCTAGCACATTTAAATTATACAATACAGTGTTATGAACTACAGTCACCATGTTATGCATTAGATCCTCAGACCTAATCTTATAACTGTAACCTTCTACCAAACTATCTCCCCTTCCCACAGCCCCTGGCAACCACTTTTCCACTGTCTCAATGAATTCGACTTTTTTTTAATGATTCCACATATAAATGATAACACGCAGTGTTCGTCTTTGTCTGACTCTTTTCACTTAGCATAATGCCCTTTAGTTTCATCCATGTTGTCACAAATGACAGGATTTCCTTCTTTATTAAGGCTAAATGTTATTCCATTGTTTATATATACCACAGTTTCTTTACTCATTCATGTGCTGATGGATGTGTAGTTTGTCTGCTTAAGTTCTCTAGTGCCTGTTTTATCTAAAGAAGTAGTCTATTTAAATACCTGGCATTGCTCTCAAATGGTCTACATGTTTTATTTTATCCTTCGTACTTTAAAACTTTTTTCTGAGTGTACCCCGCAATGTGATAACTCAGATACTAATAAAATGGACAGATTCTCCATATTTATTTATTGATTGATTGATTTAATTTTTAAATATATTTTTATTGATTTCAGAGAGAAAGAGAGAGGGAGAGAGAGATAGAAACATCAATGATGACAGAGAATCACTGATCGGCTGCCTCCTGCAGGCCCCCTACTGGGGACCAAGCCCACATGTGCCCTTGACCGGAATCAAACCTGAGACCCTTCAGTCCACAGGCTGATGCTCTGAGCCAAACTGGCTAGGGCTCCAAATTCATTTTTTAAAATTACTATGGTAAGTTGATTTTAATACAGTCTAATTGCTAGAGTTCTTTCAATATAAATGTGGAAAGTGAATGCTCATTCCAGTGTTATTTAAAATTTAACCCTCCAGGCCGGCTTGGCTCAGTGGTTAAGCATCTACCTATGAACCAAGAGGTCATGGTTCAATTCCCAGTCAGGGCACATGCCTAGGTAACATGCTCCATCCCCAGTCAGGGGCATGCAGGAGGCAGCCGATCAATGATTCTCTCTCATCATTGCTGTTTCTATCTCTCTCTCCCTCTCCCTTCCCCTCTGAAATCAATAAAATTTTATTTTATTTTAAAAAATAATATTCAATAATAAGTAGTTAAAAAAACTATGTTACACCTATAGGCTGGAATATGAAATACATGCAATCATTAGAAATCATTTATAAAATACGTATGAGTTAATGCGCATCATAGGTGTGTGTATGTAAAAACAGCAAACTACACAATAAAAAGTACAGCGTATCACTGAACATATGTAATATATGTGTATGTCTAGGAAAAGAAAGCATTGAAGAACACATGCCAAAAAGTTATTTTCTGCATTCCTTTTTGCCTTGCTTTTTAATTAAAATTAAAGGAAAGAAGACGGACTGACTGTTGTGTGGGTAACTTGACAGAGGATTCTCCTAAGACAGGTGTTGGACCAGACAAACAGGAAGAAACAATGTCAGCGGCTGTGTACCAAGCTCCACATCACATCCAGGTAGAAGATGCACAGAAATGTGATCAAAAAGCATGGCTGGTGGATGCCTTGGGTCTGCTATAACCTGAAACTAACATACAAAAGGCAAAGACAGCGTGGTTCCTGTCCAATGCGCTTATACAGACAGAAGTGTAAGAGTGGAACTGAGAGCTGTCCAGGAAGCATCCTGAGAAATGTAGGGCATGGATGGATAAAGGGCAGGAAGGTGTAAATTCGGGGAGGGAAGCAGTGTCAATGGAGCCGGTATGAAAGCCCTCCCCCGCACACATTCACTTAGAAGTCTTCTCATTATCCCTTTCTATAAAAATCCAAGGAAGACCTTAAGCAATGACAGCCACAAGTCAGCTTCAATTGAAAGTGCCCTGCCCTCTGGCAATCCGCCCTCTGGCAAGGCGCTCAGGGGGTAAGGATGGGGTGGATTACCTAATAGGATCTGGTTAGCCTCTAGCAGATTTGAAAAACACTCAAGTGGCTGATAACAGGAGCCTAACTCTGGGCTTTCAAAGTGTAACATTTTACATCGGAATTTACACTCCCATCCCTATTTGTAAAAAGTGCTTCATAAGAGATAGTAGCACAAATAAACACATGGTAACCATCCATTACACTGAAACAGTTCAACGGCAAGAATGACCAACTCCCAGCTTCTCATGCACAGCCCTGCCCACCAGCCAGCCACCTCCAGAACAGATCCCACACAGGTGCGAACGCAGAGAGAGCTACAGAACAACCTTATACAAACACAGTGGCAACACACCCTGGGAACCTCCATCCCAACAGTGAAAGTTTAGGAGGAACTAGTATTTGCTGAACATTTTACTATACGAGGCAGCAGGTGATTTACGCACATTCTCTCTAAGTCTTCACAGCCAACAAGAGAAGGATTAGCCCCTTAAATGGCCACTCAATTCCAAACTAGCAAAATGTATACGTACTCAGCTCTGTCGGGCTCCAAGCATGTATTTTTCCACTCAGAGTGGTGCCCTGTGTGTCAACAAACTCAAAAGCAGACTCAAACATACCTTCAGTATCACATCTAAAAAATCTAATCAGTTTTCTCAAAATAGTTCTTTTACAATATAATTGATATGATGCCAAGAATTCAAGTTAAAAATCTAAAAGCATATTCAAGCCCCAATGCAACAGCTTAACCCCTTTCAATTTAGTAAAATAGTATTATAAAAGCCCACAAATAAATCAACTTAATTATAATTTGTAAGTTAAAAAAATAAAAGATTGCAAATCTAAAATAATAAAAACTTTTGGGCTATATGAAGATCTCAAATTGAGAGATAAACATCAAGATTGATTTTTTTCATTCTCAATGAGGACTAATTTAGTTTGTATTCTAAACTGTATTATCCTCTTCCTCTCTCTATTTTTCTCCTCCTCTTCCACTCACTCCACCCTTCCCCCAAAAGAGGTTCTCCTTCTACCATTAATTGCAAAACAACGCAACAGTTCTATTCTGTGACGTATAAACCATGAAAGAAAAAAAAGGTTAGGACTCACTGATAGCTTAATCTCCATTGTCCTGAGATAGGACCCCCCCCCCCCCCCTGGAAAGTTAAAACTAGGTATGTCAAGGACACCAGTTACTCTGTCTAAACCGCCTGAAGAGTTTCTCTTATTAAAATGAGCTAACTTCTCCAGCACTCTATTGGTGAGTTAGTGATACTGTCAAATCCACTCCACAGGTGTCTGCAGTATTAACGCCAAACCTCAGCACATTCATTCACACAGGAGGCACTCAAATGCTACTTGCTATGGAGTAAAAACAACTCAGGATAAAAGACAACAGATTATATGTAGAGGGGGGAAAAACACTAGAGAACTTTAGTAATTAACCTTTTAAAATTTTAAGAAGAAAGTTTGAGGGTTGAAATTTGGAGGTGGGGAGAAAGGAAATACCTATATTTTTAAGAGGAGAGGAACGTGTGTGTGTGTGTGTGTGTGTGTGTGTGTGTGTGTGTGTGTGTGTGTGTGTGTTTTAATGTGGATTATAAAAGTGTGGACAGAAAAGGACCACATGCTAACCTGACTAGCTCAGGGAAGGCCTGCGTGACGGCCTTGCAAACTTAAGAGACCTAAAGCAACCACAAAGGATGGTCTGAAATTAAAACCTTTTAATTAAAAAGAAGTTTATAATGGGTAGTCATGTTCTAGGCCAGGATCTTCCTGGACAAAGATCAACATGGATCTGTACTAAGCCTATTGTCTTTTTGCATCTAAGATAATGTATCTGTGGGATGTCAGGGCAACTTTTCTGGACCCCTCAGGGACTACCAATGGGTACAGACCACAAACTCCCTCATTGTTACTTATCTTCTTCATTGTTGACTGTCAATTATCCTGTACCTACCTGTGTAAAAGAGGTATGTGTCTATCATTTTACTTTTTATCCAATCCAGAGGTTTCCCCATTTTGCTTTTTCCTGCCTCCCTAATCTATCACCAATGGATTTCACGTAACCCCCTTAACGTCTCCTCCTTTGATTGTAATGTATAAAACAAGGTGAAAAACCGCCCTTCTCTGGAGCATCATCCCAATACACTGAGATTCTGCTTCCTGGTAACTATCGACAGTTTGGCTCAAACCCACAAAAATTCCTCACAAGTTTGAATGTTTTCTTACGTTAACAAAATATGTAAGTAATGAAAAAATAGTATACAAGTAACTTTTAACTAGGAAAAAATGTCCAATCTTACCATCCAAAAAGCTTGCAGAGTTTTTTTCTATGTACACAAATACATTTAAAGGGGCCTAGCCTAGAACCTGCACATGGCAGACCCTTAAATGTGTCAAATAATTACTTAATACATACTTTGAAGGGGGGGGGAGGGCATAAATGTGATTACAGCGTGCATACTATTCTGCAACCTGCTGTTATTTTCAACAACAGTAATTAGAAGACATCTTTCCATATCACTCCACTCAGCTCCCTCTTGCCTTGTACAAAGTTCCTTACTTTTCATTGTATGGGTGGCAAGGTTTTCCCCTAAGCTCCTTTTGAGGTAAACATTTGATTTCCCCACTTTTGCGTGTTATTAAGCAATCCTGCAGTGAATATCCATGTATATAACTTTATGTGTTTGTATAATTGTTACCTGAGCATAAATTTCTAGAGCTGGAATTTCTGGGTCAATGAGTTGGCATGTTTTAAATTAGCACATTGACGGTTGCCCTCCATAACAGCTGTCCCCATTTATCACCTCAACACTCTGTGACAGTACTCACCCACCCATCATCCTTACCCACACTGGCATTATTCTTTTCATCAAACCATCAGGAAAAAAGTTATATTCAGTGAACACTTATCATGGTGCTATCCTAAAACCTCGTATGTATTATGACAGCTCTGTGGAGGTCAGTAGGTGTCCACCTGCACTTTAGACCTGTTCAACCGATGGGAAACTAACACCCAGATATGTTAAGTGGTTTGCCCAAGGTCATACAGCTCGCTAAAGATGTGGCTTGGGTTTGACCCCAGTTCATTTACCACCAGATCCTACATACCAGAGCAATTAAATTCCATGAAAAGGTCAAAGTCCTCTTCACTCATTCTAAATGAAAACTAGCCATCTCTTCTCCCAGCAAAACCAACTGAAAATTCTGATTTTAAGAACAGGGGAAGCCCTGGCTAGTGGGTGGCTTAGTTGGTTGGAGTGTTGTCACGTACACCAAAAGGTTCCGATTCCTGGTCAGGGTACATAACTAGGTTTCAGGTTCTAACCCCTGTTGGGGCGAGGGTTTAAAAAAAGAGGAACAGGGTCTTAGGAGAATTGAACTTGTGGTTGAGTCCAGCCCCTTACAGGTAGCTGCGTGTGACTTTGGGAAGATTTCTTAGCCTAAATTTCTTCCCTTGGCTCAAAACAACCATATCTACCATCTTTACCATAAAGTGCTCTTGTAAAGTCCAAAAGGAACATCCACTCCTTCAAAAATACTTGCTGAGCCGTTTTCCTGTGCCCTGCACTGTGGTGACAAAGAGGCTACCCTGCCCCAAGCGTCTAGGAAGAAATAAACCTCAACCCAGAAAACCAGACAGCTATAATGGAGAGTTCTGAGGGAGAGTGCCTCCGGGGCCAATGGTAAAGGACCCACGGTGTTCCACAAAACAGCAGCTATTCAAAAAGGTAAGGAGAACCACCACACAACACTGGGGGAAACGCATGAAACCACATGAAACAGAAAAGTCCATATAAGCAAATGTATATTTTAGTTACAGTCGTATTTTTTACAAAGGCATATGCAAGGAATGGAAGGGAATAAGAACATGGATGTTGTACCAAACAAATAATATCATTCTCCTTTTCCAAACTATACAAGACATCATTCAGCATTTATAATTCCTAAAATATTTTAATTGCTATGAGAGCACAGATGGAAGTGATTAATTCTGACTGAAATAATGTATGTGAAAGTGGGAAACTCTAAAACCCCCCATGAATGGCATTATCGTCAGAGCATGAACTAATCTAGCATTCTGCATAATAGCATTGCAGTGCAGTCGCACAAGTTATTTTTACACCCTGCTGCTTGGTTTCTGGCTCACCTGATAATGCACAACATTAGTCATTTCTTTACAGTATTTTCCTTTTTAAAAGAAACACATGCATGGGAAAAACAGCCAAACAGTACAAAAGGGTCTGCAGTAAAATCCAAGACTGTCGTCTATCCCAGACTGTCTGTCATCTCCCTCCCAAAGGCAAGAATACAATAATATGCTTGGAAGTTCCTTCTTAAGGTCACATATAAACCATTCTTTTAACATCTGCAGATCACTTTATTGTATGGACGCACCATTTATTTAATCAGACTATGCACTACAAAAATGTCTGACAATGCCATTAAACACTATCTATATAATTATTTTTCCTTACATTTTGATTTTCCAACCTAGCCAGACACCAGAACCTTCACAGACACCAGGCTCTCTGGGCTCACTTCCCAGTACTCCCTGCTCCCAGCCAAACCCAAGCTGAGTACAGTGCTCCGAAATACTCCATCCACTGCTCATGCTGTTGCTTTGGCTGAAACCCACCCCACCTTCCTTTGCTTGGTTAATTCTTACTCAGTATTTCCAGAAAGGGTTCAGGTATAACCTCCTCCTGGAAGCTGAGATCTCCCAACCCTCGGGGCACAGGAACTGCTCCAGTATCAGCTCCAGTTACACCCTAGGTCTCAGCACCTAACCTCCTCATCGTGAAAGTGTATGTCAGCCCTGACCACCAAATTTCAAGTTCCTCCGACCTCATCTTATCTTTTGGAGGGCCAGAGTTTGGTACGAAGTCGGGCACACTAAATATAGTTAACACCCATTGAATTAAGATGAAATGAATAAGGAAACTTCTAAACACCTATTAGGTGCCAAGCCCTATTCTAGGTGTACTGTACAAACATTATTTCTCACTGAGTACAATGATCCCCATTTTACAGATGAAGGAACCAAGGCCCTGAAGAAACTTGTCCACAGACATAGGGAGCGCTGAAATCTGAAACCAAGTGTATTCCAGAATCATTCATTGCTATTTCCATTTGCTGTTTGCTTATGTGTTTCTTTTTAAAATTTTATTTATTGATTTGAGAAATATTTATTTGCTGTTCTGCCTATTTTTGCATTCATTGGTTGATTCTTGCATATAACTGGGGATCAAATCCACAATCTTGGCATATTGGGACAACACTAACCAATTGAGCTACCTGGCCAGGGTCTTGCTTACATGTTTTTGTTGTTATTGTTGTTGTTGTTAATCCTCACCCAAATATATTTTTTCCATTGATTTTTTTTAAGAGAGTGAAAGGAGGGGTGGGGAGGAGAGAGGGAAGAGAGAGAGAGAGAGAGAGAGAAACATCAATGTGAAACACATTGATCAGGCGCCTCCCATATGCAACCCAACTGGGTTGGGGATCGAACCTGTAACCCTTAGGTACATAGGTACATGTCCTTGACTGGGAATCAAACCCAAGACCTTTTGGTATGCAGGCTGATGTTCTAACCACTGAGTGCAATGGATACCCATTTTACAGATGAGGAAACCAAGGCCCTGAAATTAAGAAACTTGTCCAAGGACATAGGGAGCCACACCGGCCAGGGCTCGCTTACATGTTTTGATGCTAAAAGTCAAGTGAAGAGGTCACATACACAGTCCTGAAAGACAAAACTTCTTCAAAATTATTTTTGGATGATCTAAGAGCACTGTGGTCTCCAAAATATTCAGACATAAACAATTTACAATATAGGACTAAAATGGCAGAAAACACCCTTAAAAGACTTCAAATTTGACCAATTCTGCACCCAGAATGCCTACAGTGGGCAAGGGGTTGGACAAAACGGCTGCCCTGCTGGAACAGGTGCCTGGGTCCTGTTACCCAGCTGTGAGAGTGGGGGCCGGGCACGGACCCTCACCTGAAAACCGGGTGCAGTAAGAATGCCTGCTTTCTCTCATAGCCTTTAAGGGAATGAAATTAGATGATTTAAGGAAAAGAACTAGCACAAAGGCAGGCACCACGTTGAGGGCTCGTTGGCTTTTCTTCAGTGACTGAACAAATCAACCAGAGAGCAAGCCGACCGCCTCCTGTCCCCTCCACCAGGGCAGGGCGCTGGGAAGCCCTGTGATTGACACAGGAAGTAGAGATGACATTCAGCAAAGGTGGGAAAACAAGAGGAAGCTGATCCTCCCTCCCACACATGAGAAAAAATAAACTAATCAGCAGCAAGCAGTTAATGAACCCAAACCTTGTTTATTAGGGGAGACAAAGAAACGAAAATTATTCCAAAGGTAACCACGCACCAACAAAAAAGACAGACTGAACACTAAAACAGAACAACAACAACAAAACTTACTTTCCTATTTTCAGCCAAATAAGACTGCCTCTTAATTCTAGAAGGAAGGTAGAATAAGGCAGGTAATGCTTATGAAGAAATGCACTGCCAACTGGCATGAGGAGGCACTCAGGTGGCTGAGTGAGGCAGCCTTCCAGGCTCAGCCTCCCTCCCAAGATGAAGGGAGTATGGCTGGGTTCAGGTCTACATGGTTTGACTTTATGTCACTCAATTCCCCAAACAACCTTCAAAAATACCCATCACCACCCTGGCTGGTTTGGCTCAGTGGATGGAGTGCTGGCCTGTGGACTGGGGGGTCCCGGGTTTGATTCCAGTCAAGGGCACATGCCCGGGTTGCAGGCTCGATCCCCAGTACGGGTGTGCAGGAGATCAATGGTTCTCTCTCATCATTGATGTTTCTGTCTCTCTCTCCCTCTCCCTTTCTCTCTGAAATCAATAAAAATATATTTAAAAAAATAACCACCACCTTCCAAAGTCACAAAAAACAAGCTCAGAGAGACTGGATTACCTGCCCAGGTCACGTTGAGACTAAGGGGCTAAATTGGGACCTGAACCCAGTTTATCTGGCTTCAAAGCCTCCACTCATCCAAAAAAGCACCACTTATGACAAAATGGGTGAAGGGGGGCAGATGGCACAAATTTCCAGTTATAAAATAAAGTTGAGGCCCGATGCATGAAATTCATGCAAGAGTAGGCCTTCCTTCCCCTGGCTGCGGGCACCTGCTTCCCTCCAGCACCCAGGACCTGGGCTTCCCTCCGGCCGCTGGCAGGCACCTGAGACCCAGGCTTCTCCCTCACAGCCCCAGCTTCATCAGGAAGGTCGTCCAGAAGGACACCTGGTCTACTTAGCAAGCAAGCCTCCATGTTCACGTCAGCTGCCTGGCTGCCGGCCGCCATCTTGGTTGACAGTTAATTTGCATATCTCACTGATTAGCCAATGGGAAGGGTAGCGAAGTTACGGCTAATTATCATGTTTCTCTTTTATTAGATAGGACTAGAGGCCCAGTGCACAAAATTTGTGCACTCACAGGATCCCTCAGCCCAGCCTGTGCTCTCTTACACTCCAAGAGCCCTTGGGGGATGTCCAACTGCCAGCTTAGGCCTGCTCTCTGGGGGCAGCAGGCCTAAGCTGGCAGTCAGACATCCTTAGTGCTGCTGCAGAGGCAAGAGAGGCTCCCACCACCTCTGCTGCACTCACCAGCCATGAGGCCAGCTAAGGGCTTCTGGCTGAGTGGCACTGTCCTGTGGGAGTGCACTGACACCAGGGGGCAGCTCCTGAATTAAGCATCTGCACCCCCGGTGGTCAGTGTGCATCATAGCGACTGGTTGTTCCACTGTTTGGTCGATTTGCATATTAGCCTTTCATTATATAGGATAGACTAGAGGTCTAGTACACAAAATTTGTGCACGGGGGCAAGGGGGGAGGGGTGTTCCCTCAGCTCAGCCTGCACCCTCTCCAATCCAGGATTCCTTGAGGGATGTCTGACTGCCAGGATCGGGCCTAAACTGGCAGTCGGACATCCCTCTCACAATCCTGGACCACTGGCTCCTAATCGCTCACCTGTCTGCCTACCTGGTTGCCCCTAACTGCCCCCCCCCCCCCGCCAGCCTGATCATCTCTCACTGTGTCTGTGTGCCGGCCTGACCGCCACTAACTGCCCCCCCTGCCGGCCTGGTCACCCCTAACTGCCCCCCACTGCCAGCCTGGTCACCTCTTACTGCGCCCCCTGCTGGCCTGGTTGTCTCTTACTGCCCCCCCTGCCGGCCTGGTTGCCCTCAACTGCCCCCCTCTGCCAGCCTGGTGGCCCCTAACTGCCCCCTCCCCCCGCCTGCCTGGTCGCCCCACGCAGCCTGCTGTTCAGTCGTTTAGTTGTCCCTCACTAACCCCCCTGCCAGCCTGGTCGTAGGTAGCCATCTTGTGAGGGTGTGAGGGTTAATTTGCATATTATCTCTTTATTATATAAGATTATTGACATAGAACATATGTAAGTTTAAGTTCTATGTGATGATTTAATACACATTTCACAAAAGGATTACCACAATTAGATTACTTACCACCACCTCATCACATAATCACTGTGTGTGTGTGTGTGTGTGTGTGTGTTGACAACTCTTAAGATCTATTGTCTTAACAACTTACAAATATATAATACAGTTTTGCTAAATACAGTCACCATGTAGATCCCTATTCAGTGACCTTTAACCTGTGACAACATAGGCCAATCCCAAGCAAACCAAGAACCCCAGGCTCCCTCCTCCAACCTCTTTCCCAGAAGCAAGAAAAACACTCAGAATCTAATTTCACTAGAATCTCTTGCCAAAGGTCCACTTAAAAGGCAAAAACAAACCTAATTCTTGGGGCTTGGTACTTTTGAGTATTAATCCAAATAACTAAAAAGCATCCTTGGCAGAATTAAATATTAATGTACCTAAGTTCCTAAAAACAAGCAATTTCCCTACATGTTGCTTTTTAGCAGAGATCAACATCATATTGTTTAAGGAGCCATCAAAAGCTCCCTGAAAGAAGTGAATGGAACCATTCTTAAAAGTATGATCCTGTCACCACCTGCCTCCCTCAACCCAGGGTCCTGATATAAATGCAGATCGCTAAACCCCACTGCAGACCCCCGGAACCAACACCTGTGGGCAGGCCCGGGAAACGTGTGTTCACAGTAAGTGCCCCAGGTGATTCCCATGTGCAATGCTGGTTAGGGCTAGGGGCTGCAGGAGTAGGGCTACTTACCCAACCCTCCTACAGAAGTTCTATCCCAACTCTACCCAGAGGACTTCAAGGAGTGTCTACAGAGAGGCTGGGATGCCAAGCTAAGAACCAAATTTCCACCTGCCTACTGGCATTTCCAAGTGGGTATCCCAGAGGGGCCCAAACCCTGCCTCTCCCCTCCTGAGAGAGTTCTCAGTTACTTGTTCATTCACTGTCCAACCTTGCTGCCCTGCCTGGAAACAGCTTTCTCCTCTTTACCTTCAGTCAGCTGCCAAGTAGTGTAAGTCCTCACTTATCATGCACAGGTTCTGTGACTTTAAGTGAAACGAGTCAGGAAATCAATGTTACCATAGACTGCTATAAACAAGAGGTTAAGTTCCTACAGCATCTCCTTGCATCACAGCAGTGTGATAAAGAAATGACCTTGAACCACCCAATGTCATTCAAGGGCCTGCTTGTATTCCTTTTCTGTTCTGGAAGCAGCTTCCCTTCCACCCCGAAAATCACCTCCCATGCACAGCCTTCTTTGTGTTCTCATTCCCTCTGTTGTAAAAGCACAGGACTGTCCATCTGAGTTCAAATCTCGGCTGAGCCAGGTGACTTAGAGCCCGTTTCCTTCTCTGCAAAATGAGGAGGATGACAACAGCACTCCATGAAAAGTTTTCTTGCTTAGATGACATGAGCTAATGCTCCCTAAATGCACAATAAAAGGTATTCGACTGACAGGAGCTCTCTTCCTCCCATTAACTCTGGCTCAAACATCATCTCTCACCTGACCTACTTCAAAAGCCTCATCACAGAGAGCCCTGCCGCCCATCTGTCCCCACGCGGGTCTCCTCCACACCACTGCTGCCAAAGCTCTCCTCCAACCCCGCTCTGATTACATCATCTCTCTGCTTCCAAACCTTCGACAGCTATCGCTTACTTTACAGGATCAAGTCCGTACTTCTAAGCCTGGCAGGCAGGGCCTTTTGCAATCTGGCTCTCTCCTCCCTGCCACTGTACCCCAAATGCCAAGCACCATCTGCTCTAGTAACAACACCCCAAACATGACTTGTATGTTCATGCCTCCGGGCCTCTGCTCATGGAAGCTTCCTTCATGGAAAGCCCCTCACCTCTCCCCACCTAGCATCCCTCACCTCCTCCCTGATGCTCCCCCAGTCACCCACTCTTCCTCCACTTGCTCCTCCTCCTCCTCTTCTTCCTCCCCTTCCTCTGTACTCTCCTGCTGCACACATCTCGTATGTAACCTATGCATGCACTTGTCTCCTCTGACACAGAGCTGGGCCTCACACTCAGAAGGGCACAGTGACAGCCCTCAGGAAATATTTGTTGGGAAAATGAATGCAAGACTTCCACCACCCTTCCACAAATGAAAACAGTTTCTAATTTGTCAAACAGTTAACACCTTCATGCTAACTTTTTACTTCTGAAACTCATAAGGATATTATATTTGTTGAGCAAGCAAAGGCTGCTCTTTATGAAGGAAGCAAAAAAAAAAAAAAAAAAAAAAAAAGCCCTGTGAAGGTGAAATGTCTTAAAAATTCCCTTGGCTTAGAAGGCAATCACGACCCCTCTAGAAATGGCATCTCCTCACTTTTTCCATGATGGGAGAGGGAAATCACGCTCTCTGATTCCTCCTAGCTTGACTTTTGGTATGGGGAGCTGGACAGCTTAAAGAGTCCCTCTTGCTTAAACAAAACATTTCCAAAAGGAAGGGATAAATAAACGGTTGCTAATGGTACGGGAAAGGTGTAAGAAGCTCTCAAGCAGCTGGACTTGCATGTCCTTAGGGCACCAAGTTCATTCTCAGAGAAGTGGCATGCACTGCATGCGCAGGGAGCCTGGGAGCCCTGGTCCCCGAGGCCTTTTCTTGTATGAGCCACAACCAGACCAAATGGCCCGACACATGGAGGCAGCTGGCAGGGGGAACACTTCTTGGTTTACCCATAAATGCCAAGAAGGCCAGGTCCATAAATGTCTATTTAAGCAGCCTCCAAAGTATTCCTTGACTTCTGTTCAAAACTTAATTCTCCCTTTACATGAGTCTTTAACAGGGCACAAGGACAGTGAGGCGTGTTCTCCCCTCCACCACCTCCACCCCACCCCCAACCCCGCCCCGTGAGGACCTGGCCCTTTTAGGGACACACTGACCCTCTCCTGGTTGGCGATTGCCCTCTTCAGAAACACACACCTAGGACTTGAGTGTGGTGCTACAGATTCCACAGAAATAAAACAAAGGCTAATGCTCTAAACCACACTCAAAAAAAGAAACTACTGAAGTCAAGGAGCGGCTCATGTTCTCTCAGTCTTATTAAATAAGTGGATTTTGAAAATACTGATTTTCATTAAAACCAGACAACTTGCTAACAATATCCTTATGCCAATAATAAAATACCCTTTTTTTCCCTTTGGTTCCTCTTTCTCTATAAATTTCCATCTGAAACTGTCCCACTTGTTTGTTAAAAACATTTCATATAAACATCTAACTTTTAACATAAGCAACCAACTAACTATACAAATCATCTTGAAATCAAGGTCTTACCTGGACTTCTGTAACGAGCACCTTAAAATTAGCAGCTTCAACAACACTCAGAACAAACAAAAACTTCCATTCAACTGCTGAGCCAGAAAGCTGAATTTTAAAATATGGTGAAGAGAAGGAGAAGAAAGAAAAGAACCTGTTTTGGGCACCTATGAGCCAAGCCTCGTGCTACGTGTTTTATGTAGGTTTCCAACTTTAGTCTTGGCATGAACCCTATGAAACAGGAATTTCTACCCCATTTTACAGACAAAGAAACAGAGGTCAAGTAAGCTGCCTGGAGCTACACACAAAACCATGGTGCATCTGGCTTCAAAGATCATAAATTTCCACTATATCCTATATATTTGCATTTTTAAAAGGGGAAGAGAGAGAGGGAGGGAGAGGGTGAGGGAGAGGGAGAAGGAGAGGTGGAGGGAGAGAGAGAGAGGGAGAGAGAGAGAGAGAGAGAGAGAGAGAGAGAGAGAGAGAAAGAGAGAGAGTGAGTTTAATGTATTGTTCTAGTTACAAAGTACCTGTCCTATCCAAGGCACCTTATTATTCAAAAGAGGCAAATTTTAATGTATAAAACAGTATTCTTGCTTGCTAAGGGATTAAACATAAGAATGTGCTGGGAACTGCCTATGATAGCTACCATTTATCACACAAAGCAACTTTATGTATACTACGCTATTCTTCATTAAGACTCACAAAATTCCTTTATGTTTAATTTTTCCCAGACATACAACAAGCACTTGGAAGGATATCAAAGGGAAAAAAACCTTAAACAGCAAATTAAGTTAGCAAAGTCAGCTACGATAAGAACTTTTATTTACATGTCTTGTGTTTCCAAGACAATGTACACATGAAATTATCACTCTGAGTCACTTCGTTACAAAAAGGTCGGATCGCTATGCTGTACACCTGAAAGTAATTATAAACATCATCCATATGTCAGATATAATTAAAAAATAAAGAAATTGTTTTTAAAAAGGAAAATTATCACCCTGAGGGTATACTTAGATTTATAGCTATATTTCAAATTGCAAAAGCATTTATCAAAAAAACATTGTGTTCAAATTGATCAAATAGAAGAATTCATGCATATTCCTAAATCAATGGGCTTAGAAATAAATCTTTATGGAATAGTGTTTTAACACTGCAATTCAGATACCCTGTCATTCTGAATCAAATTTAACCACCAAAAAAGTTTAACACCCAAGCCATTTTACCCAAGAGGCACATGGTTTCTTGTCTTAAAATATACTGAAAACTTATACCCATTTAACCAGGCCAACTATTCAGAATACCATCATGTTCCAACCACAACTGGAATAAATTAAACTAGCACCTCTTTGATATATTAATAAAATTAATTTCCAACATACTCTAAGCCTTTACTTTTTTGTTGTTGTTAATCCTCACCCAAGGATATTTTTCCACTGATTTTTAGGGAGAGTGGAAGAGAGAGGGAAAGACAGAGAGAAACATTGATGTGAGAGAAACACATCAATTGGTTGCCTCCTGCACAAGCCCAACCAGGGTCCGGGCCAGGGAGGAGCCTGCAACCAAGCTACGTGCCCTGGACTGGAATCAAACCCGGGACCCTTTCATCCACAGGCCACTGCTCTATCCACTGAGTCACATTGGCTAACGCAGCCTTTACTTCTTTATAGTTAAAAAAAAGACTACTTATGTATTGCTAAATTAATGTCTATTCACAAGCCATAGGAGTAAAAAGCATAGTCTAGGAACTACTCTTGTCAAAAAATTTAACCTGAATCTAAATATGCCTTTAGATCTAACCTTTGCTTTACAAAAAAAAATACAGGAGAGAAAGGGACAAGGCAAACACCACCACAGGAAACAATTGTAGAAGATGAGACAGCCCACCAGTCTCTTCTAAAAGTCAGGAAGGAAAGGGAGGGGGGTGAGGTAGTATTCATCTATATTTAAAAAGACTGAATGGCCCTGACCAGTTTGGCTTAGTGGATGGAGCATCTGGACTGAAGGGTCCCAGGTTCGATTCTGGTCAAGGGCATGTACCTTGGTTGCGGGCACATCCCCAGTTGGGGGCGTGCAGGAGGCAGCTGATCGATGTTTCTCTCTCATCATCAATGTTTCTAACTCTCTATCCCTCTCCCTTCCTCTCTGTAAAATATCAATAAAATATATTTTAAAAATAAAAAGACTGAAGAGACAAAAATAATAACACACACAGTGCAATATGTGAACTTTGGCTGAATCCTGGTTTCAAAAAACCAAATGGTGACATATGGGGGACAATTAAATGACATTAAGAAATTACTGTGAATTTTATTAAAAGTGATAATGGGTGGTGATATTTTTTA
Organism: Myotis daubentonii; assembly: GCF_963259705.1. Lineage (NCBI taxonomy): Eukaryota > Metazoa > Chordata > Mammalia > Chiroptera > Vespertilionidae > Myotis > Myotis daubentonii. The sequence goes on from NC_081846.1 coordinate 56,928,158, forward strand.
CAAATACATATGAAAGTTTGTCAGGTGAAATTATATAATGTCTGAAATTACCTTTATAATATTTCAGCAAAATAAACAACTCAACACTGTTCTCTGGCCAAAAGATGCTTTGCACAAAAGTTTCTACAGCTCAACGCATTTGGGAAGCACTAAATACCGGCAGTCCTCGGGTTGCATCGGACTCAACTTAACGTCGTGGTTATGTTGCCATCTCCCATTTATTAAAAAAAAACAGTTCCGTCATTTCAATGTATGTACATATGTGCTTTCTGTTTTTTATTATTTATTTACCACAAGTACAGGTCGGGAATTGTTATCTTTCTTTTAAATTTTTTTACTGTTTCACTTCATTACTGCTGTGTATGTGCTCCCTGTGAGTGACGTAGGTGCTTATGTGGGTGGGCTCCGACTACGGCGAAGCGTTACGTGGCGCCGTAGGAACAGATCGACGTAACCCAAGGACCTACTGTACGCTGTTCCCTTTCAAGGAGCTTCAGAATGAACATTATTTGTAAAGGTGCTCAAAATCCCTGCAGTTAAAAACAAAAATACCTGTTTTACTTCGGTTAGCCCAGATATTCCCAGTTATTTGAACACAGAAACTTTTTTCCCTACATAACATCTATTCATTTCTTGAGAATTTCTTGAGAATCAGTTTCCTATGGAACCCACTTTGGGAATTCCCAAAGGTAAGCTCTGTAAATCACACGCATGTTTCAAGAACTCTGAATTAAAAAAATTCACTATTTCATCTATTTGCAACTTAGGTGCCACTCACTTTTTCTGTCTTTTGCATCTATAAAAATAAGTAGATGTTTACTCTGTAAGTTAACATGTTTTCATTTTAATTCAGACTCTCTATAACAAGCACGTCAAACTCGCAGCCCGCAGGCCGCATGAGGCTCACAACAAATATTTGTGTAGCCCAGCCAATATAACGGTATGTAAAAAACATTTCAATAAAAATTTCAGAACTTAATTTTTACAATATCCTGTCGTACATCATCATTAATAACAAACTACAACGTTCGTCATTTCCCTCACTCGCCTTACGCGCAGGAGCACCATTGCTCCCCACTAATACCAGCAGCGAATATTTTAGCAGCTGATCGCCACATCATTAGTCTTGAACTGACTTGTTTGGTGTGCGCAACAGGAAATATTTTGCTTTTGGAGAATAAGAAAAATAGGTTTATTTGGGTTATGCTTATTAATTTACGCAGTTACTCTGTGTCTGGTAAGTTAATGTTCAAGAAAAAATATTAATTTTTATTAAAATGTTCTATTATTTCATGTTAACAATTACTCATTTATTTAAGCCCTTTGTATTCAGTATATCTCTATTGAAATAAACCTACGTTTCTATGAAAATTGAAGCTTTTGTGTTTTTTTGCAGCCCACATAAACTTAAACCTTGTTTATTTGGCCCGTGCTAGCCTTTGAGTTTGACATGCTTGCTCTATAATATGAAATTACCACTGTAAAATTTCCCTCAAATGCAGTTAAATTTTACTTGGAAATCTCTAATGGAATAGGTTTCAAGTTTACCCAAGCTGTCAAACCACATATAGTTTTCACTTTCAAAACTACCTTAAGATTTTTCAAAGGTTTCCCCAACTCTCTCCAATGACTCCTGGAAATAAGTTACTGGCTTCACAGTAACAAAACATACCACAAAACCTAAAATCAAAACTCTTTAGACGGTCTTTCAGGTGGTACTTAAGGGTTTCCAGTAATTTACCTCAAAGTCCGCCAGATTTCCCTCTTTATGCACGAGAAGTGGTCTCATTGTTATAAACACATCCTTTGGGTAGTTGAACTAGATCCCAAGACAGTTTCACCTTGCCACAAATTCTACTTACTTCCTGGCTAAAAGTTTTGGTTTTTTTTTTTATAGTTTTATTTTTATTTACTTTTTTTTTTATCCTCACCCAAGGATATTTTTCCCATTAATTTTTAGAGAGACTGGAAGGGAGGAAGGGAGGGAGGGAGGGAGGGAGAGAGAGAAACATGAATGTGAGAGAGACACATCGATTGGTTGCCTCCAGCACCTGCCACAGGGCTGGGATCAAACCTGCAACTCAGGTACATGCCTTGACCAGGAATCAAACCCACAACCCTTAGGTCCACAGGCCAATGCTCTAGCCACTGAGTTTTCAAAACTGCCAGAGCTTCATGGTTAAAAGTTGTATAGCAAGATTTCAATTAATATCTGGTTGGGGATTTTTTTGTGGGTTTTTTTTGTCTTTGGGTTTTCTTTGCATTTCTTTTTCCTTTTGAGAAAAACTGCATCCTATTCCATTGAAGAGCCTCAGCACTTTCAAACTTTGGAAACACTCTTAAAAGAAAACAAAATAACTAAGAAATCTGAGCTAGAAGTCACTGCTACAAGGAAACTATCAAATTTGATGTCTCCTTTGCATCTGGGAAGCAATTTACAACGTTCAAAACCCTTTCATATACATTCTGTCATTTGACCCTCAAAACCCTGGAGAGATGTCTGTTTTCCATCATGATAACATATATTTAACATGGCTCAACTTGAAAGCCGACAACTTGTCAACCCTCAATTATCCTGACTATGGAGAGAGTATCGGCATAAATAATTCGATTCAGCCGAGCGGTGTAGAGTCCAGGGCTCCTGCCTCCTGACCGGGACGCTCCAGCCGATCCCCCCACAGGGCCCATCTCCCAGGATTTCGCTTGGTGGTCCTTGCAGACGGCTGTCCACAGGCATTTAGATCTTCATACATCTCCTCCGCCAGAACTTTCCCGTCACTCCACAAGGAGAGAAATCTGCTTTGAACTCCCTGCATCTGCCTAGATTGCCCAGTGATGATCTTGCACCATCATCCCAGGGCATTTCCCACTTTCACCCATGTCGGTGATCCATGGTGAAAGAAGGGCAAGGTGTCACTACAGGCAACAGGTGTGAAGGCAGACAAGACATGACCCAGGTTTGCTTCCTGAATCCTCCTGTCTTGGCCACGCGCACTCCCTGCCCTCACATCCCTTCCATGTACATGAAGCACTCCACCTCCTAAGGTTGTTGAGGGCTGGAGGCCAGAGCACCTCCCCACAGTAACTGGCATGAGCTGTGTGTAATTAACAACTGTGGGTTTCCTGCCTGCCTCCATTTCTCTGAGAAGGGAAAACAAGCAATTAAAAAAATACGACTCAGGCAAGGCAGGCCCCTACCATCAAGAAGCCTACAACCCATAGGCAAAGCAAACAGGGGAACAACTTAATAATAAAAGGCAAAACAGGAAAAATACCATAAAGAATGTACCAGCAATGCGTTAGGGGGTTTAAATAGCAAGAACCATTTAAATGCACAAGGGGGAAATCACAGAAAAATGTTAACGAGAAAGCAACGCTTATTTGAGCAAGGCCTTGAAGGACAATGAAAATTTCATTGGTGGGGGAGAGAACAGCCTCCTCAACGGCAAAATTGACCCAGTACGAGACCCAGTATGAGGCAGGCAGAGAATGGGCAGGAGCTCAGTGCATCTGCAGAGACACAGAGAGGACAACGGGGTCTGGAGAAAAGGCTATGACCCAGATCACAGAGAGCGTTGGAAGCTACGACTGTAGGGGAACAGCCACAGTTCTTGCTTGTCCTTGCATCAGCTCTGCTACTTGCGGCTGCAAGCAACAAAACATGAGTGGTTATCAGACATGTCAACTGTGGTCTCAAATGTTTTGATCATTCAGCCCTAACAGTAAAAAAATTAAACATGTACCCCCAATATGTTTTAAGGTGTATATTCTGTAATTTATACATAATTAAAACACTAGAGTTATGAATTACATGTATATACTAATGCAGTATGCACATAAAACATACATTAAACACTTTTTAAAGGATGGGAATGACTCAAATGGTAGTCTTATGTTTTTTTTTTATTTATTAATACAAATCCATACATAATTTTGGGCCAACTTCATATTAAATTTAACTTAAGCCATTTCCTAATCTCCTAATTAGACATTTTCTTGTTCCTGTATACTTACATCAATATCATTACACTTTCTTTGCAAGACTCTTAAGCCACTTGCCCGTTTGGTGTGATACTAGGTAATATAATCCATAAATCCATTATACAGATAGAATTACATGGATAGCATTCACCAGAGGCCAAGAATAAGAATGAGGGTACCATCATCAGTTTCACCAGGTTGTACAATGCCCACTCTTCCCTTGGGTGACCTCAGATCACCTAAGTGACAGGAGACTTTCATATATACCAACTGGTGTCAACCACATATTAAATATTTGAAAAACTTAATTATTTTTTCTAGATAAGACTTTAACCTTTTCTCCTCTACTGAATTACCTAGCACACTCCACTTTGGAGGTTGCTGTCTCAAAAAATATATTTTTTCTCACAAAAGAAGTTCTAAGTTACAGTGGTTCTAGAGTTGGTTAATTCGGCAGCTAAAAAAGTCACTGTGGTCTTAGGCACCTTCCATCTTTGTACTCTGTGAGCGTCAGAATGACAACCTCTTGTTTTGCTGACAACCTTAGGTTCCCAATATGGTAGGACCTAATGGGTGCCACATCCCTATTCATTAACCAGTCACTGGCAACAGGTACGATATTACTCAAGTTGACTTGGATTAATCAAGATACACTGCCTGGGGCAAGAGACATGCCGGGAGCCGGTCCATGCTTGCAGTTTCAAGGGACCTGGCATATATGGCATACTGTTCTTAAAATGTTTGCTCACCTTCTTGGCACTATGTGTTTTAACCAAGGTCTCCTCTCTGAGAAAGGTTGTTTCCCCAAGTAGGGATTTTCCCCTGAAGTTAGGGAGGGAATAAAACCCTTCAACTAAGTGCCAGGCGGGTAATTAATCACTTTAACTACAAACAATCATGCTTAAGCTACATAATCTTTACTCCCTGGAATGGAGATAAGAAACGCCCTAACCTTTGTAATAGAGATTGATAGGATTGAATGAACTGGTATAAATACAGATGTAACAAGACAGCAAGACACAGGGCTTGGAAGACAGGACCAAGAGAGACAGAGCCTAGGCACAGAACCTACACAGAACGTTCTCTAGAGACAGAAGAACTTCGCTGGAGAGAACATGACAAAAGATCCTGGACAGAAACTGGCCTCAGAACCTAGAGACAGAACCTAGCGAGAGAACATGGCAAAAGATCCTGGACTGAACCTGACTACAGAAATTGGCAAGAGAACCTGACTATAACCTGGTGACTGAACTTGGCTGGAGATCCTGGCTGTAGATCCTGGCTAGGCTGCTGATCAACTGAACACTGTCTCTGTGTCATTCCCTCTTCGCCGACTCCATCCACACCTTTGGGGACCCCTGGACCCGCTGGGGTTGGACCCCGGCAGAGACACACACAATTTACCCTGAAGTCATGGCCAATGGAAAACTAATCGAAAGCAGGGTTATGTTGTCAAGGAGTGTGGTAAATTATTACAGCAATGGCCCCTGCAACGAATCATGTAACCACCAGTGCATGAGTAAGCCTAAGCACAGGTAGAAGAACCATCCAGCTGAGCCCCGCTCCAATTTCTGATCTCACACAAATAAATGGCTGTTGGTTTAAGCCACAAGAAGGAACACTGTGGTATGGGCAACAAACCACCCTGCCATAGCACTCTATGTATGTAGGACAACGGGGGAAGAAAAAAACACTATAACATTTAATTTCCTCAGATGTTTGTTTTTAAATTCAGTTCAGAGTCAGCAAGCACTCAGAAAACATTAAAAATTGACGTTACTAATCCCAAGTGATTCAGAATAAAGCATGGCAGAGAGAGAGGCATATAATGGGTTACATGAGAATAATGATGAACTCCCAAGTTTTTTTTGCAGTAATTCAATACACAAGTTCCAATATACACTGAGTGGCCAAATTATTATGACCACCTGATGTTTGTAGGCAAATTAGCTATAATTTTGTGCTGAAGTTGCTAGAGGGCCAGACCATTATAAATAGGGAAGCACGAAATTATAGCTAATTTGCCTACAAACGTCAGGTGGTCATAATAATCTGGCCACTCAGGGTATGCAGCAATTTAAACCCCCACAGAATGTGGAAAAGTCTACTACTCTCAAGACCATAGGGTATCGGTTCTCAACCTGTGGGTCGCGACCCCTTTGGGGATTGAATGGCCTTTTCACAGGGGTCGCCTAAGACCATCGGAAAACACATATATAATTCCATATTGTTTTTGTGATTAGTCACTATGCTTTAATTATGTTCAATTTGTAACAATGAAATTGGGGGTCACCACAACATGAGGAACTGTATTAAAGGGTCGCGGCATTAGGAAGGTTGAGAACCACCGCCATAGGGTATACATCACAGGAGCACCCTTTGGCATATTGGTATGTTGTTATGACCAGCAATACCACTTTTGGAAACATATCCTGAATTAGGACAGCTAGCTGTTTCTGTTTACCCAGCTCCCTCCCTCTTCCATTAACAAAAGCCCCCTCCTTTGTGGGACACTTTGCCTCCCCACAGTCCCATCTCGTGGGTCGAATGGGGACTGCCAACCAAAACTCTCCTTTGGCTGGCATCAGGCCAATCGGGTTCTCTTCAGGGTTTTCCCAAATTGAAACTAAGAGAAAACAGTTTCTTGATGCCGTGAGGTTATGAAGCCACCAACAGCCAGGTACCTCTATGTGCTGGGCACTGCGTTAGGCCCTGAGATTTAATGAGTGAAAAACATCTGAGCCAAAGGGTTCTGATGGCCTAAGAGATATTTCTTTCTAACATAGCTAAATGTCAAGAAAGGACTGGTTAAGCCTGGCCAGTGTGGCTCAGAGCGCCAACCCATGAACCACAGTCCAATTCGAGGTCAGGTCACATGCTTGGGTTGCGGGCTCAATCCCCAGTAGGGGGAGTGCAGGAGGCAGTCGACCAATGATTCTCTCTCATCATTGGTGTTTCTATCGCTCTCTCCCTCTCCTTGCCTCTCACTAAAATCATTCAAAACATTTTTTTAAAGGACTGGTTATATAAATTGTAGTATGTAATAGATTTACTACACTAGCCATTAAAACAGTGCTAAAGAAGAATTCACTGATATGACGGGGGGAAAGCACATATACTTGTGTCTAAACTATGCAAATCATTATTTGAACCCTTGTATATTGAATTTTTTTCATATTTCTTCAGAAGCACACAAAATATAGGATCCTGTTTTTGCAAGATTATATATGCATGAAAAGGTCATAGCCAAATGTCTCTTAGAGACTGCCCCACCACACCCCGACTCTTAGAGATAATAATGGACTGTTCATGATACACAAGTAACCCTAGGTATGCTGGGGCAGGACTGGGGTGGTGATGAGTCACTGTGGCTCTGGGCTATATGGCTGAATATCTTGGGTGTACATCTACTAGTACATATAACTGTGGCTGGAAGACTTTTACTAAAATTCCCCCATGGTAGTGGCAAAATCTGTGCTAAAATCCAGGGACTTGCCATCTCCCTGCAAGACTTTTCTTGTATTTGACATTCTTGCCTATGGACTCTTCATCCAGGATATTCTCCTTGATCACACAATCCTGCAGGAGCCACTAAATACAGTATCTACCCCAGAAGGGCAACCCTCAGCAGTGACCCAGACAAACCAATCAGAATCTCTTTCATTCTCCCTAACATAATGTTTCCTCGATAACCTTTATCAATAGTCCTCCCGTCATTCAAAATCCATTCTCCTGATAATAACAACCAGAAGCCTATCTGTGGCTTTGCTGCTCTCACCCCTTCCAGTATACAGGTTACAGCGTCTCCCAACTTCATTAGCAAATCCTGCTTCATAATATGTACTCTCTTTCCTCACACACAAGGAAATAAATGGCAGCCTTTACAGTCAGTCAGTCGGTACTGATGGATACATCCTCTTTTTTGTGGTTGGAACACCAATACTTAATATCTTGAAGAGATATTCTTCTTAGAATACGTTTAAAAAGCTGGAGATCGATGGTCTGCTCAGACATAAAAGAGCCTATAGTTCAGCGCATAATTTTATTTTAGAATCTTTTAAAGAAAATCTGTACCAGCTTCCAGGTGAGTGTCAAGTTGCACTCGGTGCTCTTAAGTAGACAGGACAAACATTTGGAGTCACAGTGAAATGGGTCACCTGCAACCTTCTACTTCTTTACCATTAAATCAATAGCACTGTAAGGGAAGAATTTATTTAGAACAGAAGGACTGCACAACTAGATTTACCCAGACATCAGTAAAAGAGCCCAAGAAGGAGGACACCAAAAAAAGGGACATTCAGACCTAGCACGTTTGACTCAGTGGATAGAGTACTGGCCTGCGAGGTAAGGTCCTGGGTTCAATTCCAGTCAGGGACATATGCCTGAGTTGTGGGCTCGATCCCCAGTGGGGGGCGTGCAGGAGGCAGCCAATCAATGATTCTCTCTCATCATTGATGTTTCTCTCTTCCTTTTCCTCCTTCTCTGAAATCAATAAAAAAAAAACTTTAAAAAATTTTTTAAAGGGACATTCATCCAGGCTTTGTAAATTAAGCTGAGAGATACCGAGATAAAAGGCAAATGACATGTTCATTTCTTATTTTTAAAAAGATGTACAGATTTGAGAAGTGATTTCCTTAAGAATGCTGTCTGGGTTACTAGTCCAGATAATAAATCACACTATACCCTGAAGCCTACTTAATAAAAAAGAAGTTGAGAATAAACAAATGATTAGTTTGAGGCATGTGAATTTCTGAACTCTCTTAAGGGAGAAAGTTTTATTACCATTATTAAGGAACTGTTTTTAATCTCTGACATCAAAGCATAGATGTTAACCCTGGGGTTCTGAAACCAGAATAACCCATAAATAAAATACTGTGAGAAACTGCCACAGATTAACTTTAGTCTGTTTGTCAGTTTTTAGCCAATTCACAGGTAACTCCATGAATAAAGAGAGGTATGGGAGAGGAAAAGGGGAGAATCAGAAGACCAAGGTTCAAGTTCAATTTCACCACTTATAAATAATACTAGAGGCCCCGGCATGACATTCGTGCACTGTGGGGTGTGGGGGGTCCCCTCAGCCCGGCCTGCACCCTCTTGCAGTCCAAGACCTCCTTGGGAGGCAGGTGGACATCCCCCAAGGGGTCCTTAGCGCTGCTTCGGAGGCGGGAAGAGGCTCCAACCACTGCCACTGGCGCTTGCCAGCCGTGAGCCTGGCTTCTGGCTGAGTGGTGCTCCTCCTGTGGGAGCGCACTGACCACCATGGGGCAGCTCCTGCATTGAGCGTCTGCCCCCTGGTGGTCAGTGCTTGTCATAGCGAACGGTTGTTCTGCCATTGGGTTGATTTGCATATTAGCCTTTTATTATATAGGAGGATTGAACAAACTGATCTAACTTGCCCATCTCAGTTTACTTAACAGGGTTCAGGGATAAAACATGTACATTAATCCCTTGATAAACCCGAAAGCAATGTTCTAATATTACAGCACTAATTCCAGAATGCCTGCATTTCTCAAACTCTTGGAGACTCACAGAACTTTATGCTGAAAGGTCATTGAACTTCCAGCCCAGAAAAGTTTAAGTCTTACTTATACAGCCTTGGTCAGGGCACATACCCAGGTTTCGGGTTCGATCCCCCAGTCAGAGTCATATGGGAGACAACCCATCAGTGTTTCTCATATTGATGTTCCCTTCTCTCTCTCTCTCTCTCTCTCTCTCTCTCTCTCTCTCTCTCCCCTTCCTCTCTCTCTAAAACCAGTAAAGACATATCATCAGGTGAGGATTTTTAAAAAAAAAGTCTTGTACAGAAAACACTTTTGTAAACTGGTGGGTGTGGGGGGGAAGGTCTAGTTTTATACCACTAAAATACAAATTTAGACAGCTCAAGACAAAACTATCTGAGGACTAAAGGTACCCCCCCCCCAATATAGTATACGTGTACACAGACACACACACACGTACACACACACAATCCCCACCTTATGATGGTTCACCTTATTTTTTTTTTACGACAGTGTGAAAGTGATACATAAAATAAATAACATGAGTTATTCAGCACTTTATTATATAATAGGCTTTATGTTAGATGATTTTACCCAATTGTGGGCCAATGTAAGTGTTCTGAGTGTGTTTAAGGTAGGCCAGGCTAAGCTATGATACTCATGGTTCAGTAGGTTAGGAGTATTAAATACATTTTAGACTTTTGATATTTTCAGCTTATGATAGATTTATCAGTATATAACCTATCATAAGCCTGGAAGCATCTATTTATCTGTATAAATCCTCTGCTTTTTGCTTTTGTAAACTTTACTCCTAAAACTTAAAAGTTAAACTAAACTTTTCATCAGAAAGATAAAAATAAAGCCAGTTCTCAGGCTATGAGATTCACAGCCTATTTTCAATCCAACCCAGACAAAACCTTTACAATTGGGTTAGAAACATCAAATGGAAATATCAACATAACATTAACCTCCAGCTACATTGGCAGGCATCATTATAATATGGATTACAGTGCTATCAGCCCAGGGATACTGGTTTTAATGTTCCCTGGGAGATCAAGAATTAATCAGCAACTTAGAAGGGGATGTTGCCTAAAAGTAGAAAATTTAATGGAGACAATTCCATTGTTTTTAAAATTGTGCCCTCAATAACCCAGTATCAAAAACCCAATATGGCAACAAAGAAATTATGTGTGGTTAAGAGGCAAAATGTTCTTTTTTTCTACAAGCTGTTATGGGAAGCAGAAAAAGGCTGACTATGAATCAGTTATGTTTTAGTTCCACGGTGGACATAAATTATGATAATTTGGACATTCTGGCGGTTAAACCAAAACAGCAGGAAAACCATCGTTTCCAAGTCCCTGCAAAAGTTAAGTTTGTGGCAACTCAACTGAAAGGCAGGGCCATAGAAAGTGACCTTAAACTTATTTCTGGACCTTCCTGACTCCACTAACATCAATGACACTATTTCCCATCCCTTATTGTCAAATCACAACAGTCCGGAAGCCTGGACGGAGTTCACTTGGCAGGTAACAGGAACAACCCTAGGAGGAAGTCCTGAAGGATGTCAGATACCATATTTCCTTTTCTCCCGCACACTTTTCATCTTCATACCGCCGGGATATATTTACCGTGTGTTCTGACTGACACCACCAGCCAAGCGTTCTGACTGACACAAACTTTGCAGAAACTGGCTGGCTCTAGCGGAGGTCCCTGTGAGAGCCTTAAGTAGCTTAGATGAGTAAAACATTCAGACGACTACTATAATGAGCATGTCTCGGTGGCTCATAAATTCTTTCATTCCCAGCAATCAAGAAGCAGCTGTTAAAATCCAGGAATTTTCCTAGTAGCAGATCTGAAATGCCTCCAAGCTGGCCAGAGAGGCTTCACAACTTCTTTCTTATGCTACACTCCCCCCTACCCCCCCCCCCCCCCCCCCCCCGCCCCGCGCCAAATCACGGGAGTGCCAGCCTGGCAGGAATAAAGATGACCCAGGAAGGAAAGAGAGAGAGCAGTCGATCTGGTGAAAGCAGAGATGCAGACTCGCTTCATTTCCTCTACAGAGAAACACCAACTCTCTGTATCCTTCCTGCAAACACATGAGTAACTTCTGCAGCCTGGTGGGCTGGTATTCCAGAGTCAGGGACCCCAGCAGCCCTGAGCCCCGACCTCAAAGGTTCTGAACCAGGCACTTCCGTTCTGCGACCGAGTTCGAGGCCCATCCCACGGGAAGATTCGGCTTCTCTTTACCTTGTAACCCACCCAGACAGCTCTTGCGACTCTGGTCAAGTTCAAGATGAAGGTGCCCTCCTAACCTTCCTGCCTCTCACCGAAAAGACTCCCATCGCTGCGGCACGGGGAGCTGGGCTGCCAGGAGTGAGCTGGAGGGGAAGACTGTGCCTGAACCCCGCAACTTCAGGCCCCCTGGCCGCGGCGCCGCATTCCTACCTGGGCACCGCCGCATTTCCCCCCCGGAGCCTTGTACAATGAGTCCGGTACATGTTAGAGACGCTCAATCCGCAAACACAACACACAATGCTAGGGCTTCCTTCCTAGCCCGCCGTTCCGGAAAGCCGCCGCGCCAAAGCCGGCAGCCCAGCACACCCCCAGCATGGTGCGCCTGCACCTCAAAGTCCTTCAGGAAGAAGGTGCGCCTGACATAGGTACCCCCAAAGTGACCACTTGCCACTCTCCAAAGAACATGGGTATTCACAATCTTGACATAATTCTCGTCCTTCTCAGCTCCTCAATGTTTAATCCTACCTAGCTACACCCCCCCAACCCTCCCCCCCCCCCAACACCGTGGATATGCTATTCGCAGTGTTCTTGGAAGCTGAGCAATAGACTTTCAGCCCAGTCTGGGGCGTTACGACCCTCCCCTCCGGTTTAAGTTCGCCCGGCAACTTCGCGACCCTCGCTCCCCTACACTCTGGGGGCATCCTGGACCCCGCGGTGCCCGGCGCGCCTCCCCGCCGCCGCCGCCGCCCCAGGTACCAGGCGCAGCCCAGGCCTTTGCCAAGCCCGGGGGCTACAGAGGAGGCGAGAAAGGGGTCGAGGAGGCCGGGTAGGGGTGGTCCCGAAAGCCGAGCGTGCCGCCTCGCGTTTCCGGAGCCCCCCGAACCCCAGCTCCGCCGGAGGCACTTGCGTCCGGCGCGGAGGGGATGGCGAAGGGGAGGCGCAGACTCTCCAGAGCCGCCAGCGCCGAGGCCGGGGGTGCACAACATGTCCGTGCCTATCCCCGGAAAGCTCCCGGGTGTGCCCAGGGAAGGGGGGGCGGGCAGGCTCCAGAAACTTTCCCACATGCCTTTCCACTCTCCCCATCACCCTCTCTCCCTCCCGGGACCCTCTCCCTCCTCGGCACCGCGGCATCTGGCCCAGCCCGGGGCGCCCGGAGGCCCGCGGCGGCGGCCGGGCGGCGGGAGTTACCTGCCGGGAAAGTTTCCAGCCTTCGGCGCGATTCCCCACCCCCAGGGCCGGGCCTCGGGGCGCGGTCGGCTCGGCGTCGGCGGCTGCCTCTCGTCCGGCTTCCGAGGCTACCGCTGCTCCCGCAGCTGCCACTGCGAAGGCTGCGCTCCGGCCCGTCCCCCCGCCTCGCACGGCCCACTCCGGGGCCTCATTGGCAGCCCGAGTCCCCGCCCCCGCGCGTGTTCCCGAAGGCACCTTCCTCTCGCGCGCCCGCCCGCCCGGCCGCCCGGCCGCGCCTCCCGCGCCCCTCCCCGCCCGGCGCTGCGGCGGCTCCCAGGACCCGCCGGGACGCGGCGCGAGAACTTTCCGCCGGACGCGGGCGCAGCGCTCCCCGCCCACTTCTCCCGGCCGGGTCTCTAGCTTTCCCGGGGCCGGTCCCTAAGGGCTGAGCCTGGGCCCCTCTGGGACTGGGTGAAAATGAGCGATAGTCTTCTTTTGTTTATTTTACCCCATCTCTCTAAAATCAGTGAAGTGACATGGCCTCCCCTCCTTGCTGCTTTTTGAAAACAACCGAGGAGGACATATGGGAGCAATTAGCCAAGCTGAAGTTTTCTTGAATGTTGTAGGTGACTTGTGTGGCTGTCCTGAATTCATTCTCTCTCTCTCTCTCCCTCTCTCTCTCTCTCTCTCCTCTCCTTTTCCCTCTCTCTTTCCCTCTCCCTTTCCCTCCCTCCCCACACTTTCTGGGGCAAGGTAGAGCTCGTGGAGGTGGACGGTGAAAGGGGACATCTCTCCTGCTGTGTCTTTTTCTTTCCTGAAAGCGCATTAGTGATGTTCAGGGAGCGGAGATTGCCTGGGCGTCCAGGGGGCCCGGTGCCTGCAGCCTCCTCTGACCGCTCCAGGCCGGCCCTGTGCTGTCTGGGCTCCATCCCCGGAGGGCTTTCATGGGCGGGAGGAGGAGGTATGCAGCAGGAGCAACACAAAGATGCTATTATTGTTTCAGTTGGGAGCAGCAAATTAAATTCCCAAACTGTTTTGTTATTCCCCAGCACAGCGAGAGCTGGGATGGAGCCTACGGATTCAGGAGTCCTGGGTTCACCGGCTTCACCCAGGAATCTCCAGCAGCCATTTCAGGCCGGGAAGGGGTGTATGCTCAGCCCACTCCATACCCCACTCCATACCCCAACTTCGCTGTGTAGTTAGGAGTGTTTAACATTCAAACCCTTTAGGCCGGCCTTGGCCAGGAAGATCAACCAGGACTCCTGCTCCTGGTGTGGCCTGCGGAAATGGTGCACGGGTCACCCCAATGGTGTGTCTGGAGCAAGGAATACAGAAGTTGCTGTAAATGGATTTATTGGCAACCTCTAACCCTGCTGTGGCAAAACTGCCTTTAAAGACAACTGTTTTAAACAAGTTCACCCATAAAAACTTCAACATCACGCAGAGCTTTCCAGTATAAAGATATCCGGGGAGGGGAGTGTCCAAATTTAAAATTCTTAGGAAAAGGGAAAGAAAGCAAAATGCCACACAATCGCTCTGCATAAATAAAAGATGATTGAAATTTGCTGGATTTTTCACCCGGAGTTTCAAAGGCCTGATGATTGCTGGGCTGATATTTGAGCAGGACATTATCAGCAGCCTCAAACTCTTCCTACAGCAGAGCAGAATATGAATATTTAAAATAAAATATAAACTTATTAAACCAGAACAGCTATTGACTTATTCCTTCACTCTGAAATGTCTCGCTGCTGAAAAACATGGTAATAGGTTTTATCTAATTTCTCTTGAAATGAAATGCATAAAAGTTACCAATCTTTCAACAACAGATGAAAACGCTAGAGAGCAACCTTCATGGTAAAAGAATGACACAACAAAAAAACTCCACTTTGTTTAATCTGAAATATTAAGATATAAAAGAAACAACCCTAGAGAAATAAACTGCTACAATTCCCTACCTAAGCATTCTTTATAATGGGTGAAATGTATAGTGGATGAAATTTATAATTTGTATCATGTTCTGTCTTTGGCTCTTCTAAGCTATATTCTCCAAGTGTTTTTTGAAATTGCTTAGTTGAATTGGGCTTTGAAGACAATGAAATTCATCCCCCACCCCCACCCCCATCCTCAGAGCTCCCTAAGTAGCAAGTAGAAAATACATAAAGTAATTATGTTAATTACTGGCATCATCTTTAGATTAGTTGAAAAAAATGTTGTCTTTATAGTTTCAGAAGTCACAGTCACTAAAGAAGTAACTTCATCACTGCGTAGTTAGGAGTGTTTAACATTCAAAACAGGCATGCAGCTAGCAATCTGAAATTTGTACACAGAAGGGTCCTGTCTCCCTTTCTTCCTGTAGTGCTTATATAATCCAAACTACATATGTTGGTATGCACAATCTGATTCGCAGCTTTAAGCGGCTAACATTACATACAGTATGTCATACTCAGAACATCAAAGCTGTCTGAAGCTGTAAGTGAAAATGGTACATTTTAATAGAAAACAAGGCCAAAAACGAGGAATAAAAATTCATGGGTAAGGGGAAAATGGGGATACATTAAGATCAAGTCTGTAAGAAAATATTTGAATATTTTCTAAGCATCTACACACAGGATGGGGCAAAAGTAGGCTTACAGTTGTTCATATGGGAAATAATACAATGATTGCAAAATAATAATACAAGAATAAACTTTGTTTTGAATCCTCACAACTGTAAACCCACTTTTGCCCCACCCTGCGTGTGAAAAGTATTAGCTAAGCACAGGTTCAAAAAATGAATTTTAGCCCTAGCTGGTTTGGCTCAGTGGATAGAATATCGGCCTGCAGACTGAAGGGTCCCAGGTTTGATTCCGGTCAAGGGCACATGCCCAGGTTGCAGGCTTAATCCCCAGTAGGAGGTGTGCAGGAGGCAGCTGATCAATGATTCTCTCTCATCATTGATGTTTCTATCTCTCTCTCCCTCTCCCTTCCTCTCTGAAATCAATCAAAATATTTTTTAAAAAGAATTTTAATGCTTTTCAAAAATCTGCTTTTCCCTTTAAAAATATAAGATGCTTTTAGTTAGTTATCAGGTGATGCTTTGTTTGTATTTTTAGGGAGCGGGGAAAGCAAGAGTTACCTCTTTTCTTAGGGTATTTCTGCTCATGCCATTCAGTTTAAAAAGTTCACTCATTACATTCCTGTTGATTCCATCTGAAAAAATAAACATAAATAAATAAATAAATTAGAGCGCACATAATATTACATGTTGAACACATTCACCAAACATACATACAATATACTGGATTCTATTTTTAATTTTCTGTCCGTTTGCCAACAATGTACCCTTTCTCAGCACAGTGAAAGAAAACTACAAATAATAAACTGTTATTTTACTTACAATTTACTGCCCCGGGCAATAGGCTGAGGAAGGCGTGAGAAAAGAATGTGGCTTGTGAGTGTTAAAATGCTTTTTCCCTTGCTCAGATTCCCAAGTACTTCTATTTTAAATCAAGCCTAAGTTAGGATCAGAGCCAGTGTTTATTATGGAATATGTAGTATAGAATACATAGTGAGAAGTGAAATGTTTTAAACAGTGTAGTAACTAAATACAAAACCTGAGACAGGACTTAAAAAAAAAAAAATCCAGGCAAGGTAGGAAATCCAGACTCAAAATAATCCAGCCCACAAACACTTCTCACCTACTTCAGAGCATCTTTTAATGTTTACAGAATTCATTCTGCTTTGGTCTATTCAATCTCCCTTTCCCTTTTAACATTTTGGAGAGGAAAAGAAGTTTTAAAGACACGGGATTATAGTCAGAAATCAGTTGGGAAAAGCAATGAAATTACGTACCACTACACAGTTCCTGCATGTGTAACGATCCACGGTCACACATGTATACCAATGCCATGGTCAAAAGTGTACTAATGGCAGACATTCCTCCAGAAATATTGAAAGCCACAGTTGTGCATTGTTAGCCAGGAAGTTAAATTAAAAGAGTCATCTAATGAGACATCTAAACCCCTCTGCAGGCCTAGCATATGGCCTGCCAATATTGTAGAACTCATCCAATAGGGGTTGAGTAGTGAATTATTTAAACCGATAAGGACTCCACTGAGGGAAGCAAGCAGGGAGATAGATTCAGGAGTTCACATTTCCTTATAAGAATGGAAGAGTAGCTCTAGCTGGTTTGGCTCAGTGGATAGAGCGTCCGCTTGTGGACTAAAGGGTCCCGGGTTTGATCCTAGTCAAGGGCACATACCTTGATCCTCAGCGCATGTGGGAGGCAACCAATCAAAGGTGGCATACCGTCTGACTAGCAATTTAAATATAGATTTAATCCAATCTTCTGATGGTGAAATGGTTTATAAGGGGAAATAGAAATTTCTAATGTTCAGGAAGGGTAAGAAAATTCAATCAGGTGCTAATCCCTCCAATAAATGTTGAGTTTGGCTAAGATGGCTTACAAAGAAATGTGCCTTTTGCCCAGCTGGTGTGGCTCAGTGGTTGAACATCAACCTATGAACCAGGAGGTCACAGTTTGATTCCCCTGTCAAGGCACCTGCCCAGGATGCAGGCTCAATCCCCAGTGTGGGGCGTGTAGGAGGCAGCCAGTCAATGATTCTCTCTCATCATTGATGTTTCTATCTCTCTCTCCCTCTCCCTTCACCTCTGAAATCAATAAAAAATATGTGGGGGTTTTTTTTTTTTTGAAATATGCTGTTTAACTTTGAGTATTACAAATACGTTTTAATATCTCCTCCTGGGAGTGGCTCTTTCCCTATTCTCAGCAAATTGTACAACAAGGCACTGACATAGGAGTCATAATATCTAGACTCCAGTTCTGACTTTGGCAGTTGCTTGCAATTCCTGGCAATTCATTTAGATTTCTTGAGCCTCCGGTCCCTGATCTATGAAATAAGGAGGATAGCTTAGAATATCTGCCTTGCAAGTTTGTGGGGAAGATTAAACACAGTAAGGTGGAAAGCACTTAATAAATTAGAAAATACTCTACAGGAGCTAACTTTTATTCAATAGATAATAAGCTATGTTTTCCCTCCCTGTTACCCGGGAGCCCTTTACAATAACAACCTCAAAGCTTGGTTGGAGCAGTCCAGAATGCCACGTTTGCTAAATGTGAAAGGAAGAGAGCCTTAGAGATGACTTAGTAGTAGATAATAACTCCATTTAAGCTCTCAGAGGCTCATCTGGGGGTGAATTGGCAACTCTTATTCAAACAATAGCAGGAGTCATTTACAGAGTTATATATTTCTCCTGTGTTAGTGTTAAAGAGGCAACTTGGTAGTATATAAACAATGCAGGTGTGCCTCATTTTATGCAAATAGACATACAAAAACAATTACATGGCATACTAATTTAAAGGAAATCTTTTAAAAATTCTTGCTGAGATTCTTTGCAATTGCCACTACAACTTATTCACATGTTTAATTACTAACCATCCTTTCAATTCTGTGAAGTACTACTGATAAACATGAACAAGCTTGAATTCATACAGATATTTTCTGTAAGATCAAGCACTAGTCAAAACTCTTTTGCAGCTGCATACTTATTTGAAGAACTATATGTCAGAGAATAGCACCTACCAAGTGTTTTGGTTTAAGAGGGTGAGGGGGCATAAATATGGAGAGCCTAGCCAAACAGAAACTGGTTTCATTTAAAAGTCAGTTTGCTGTTCCCCCTTTAATGATCCACCCAATCCAGAAAAGTCTGAAGAATACTGAGATCATGGATGCTGATGATAATAATCATTTCCTAGAAGGGAGAGAGGTTTCCCCACTAAAGAACAATGGAGAATAGATAGAAGCAACTTTCAAGGCAAAATGTGTATAAAGCAAGATTCCGGCATCTAGAAGACTACATTTTAAAACTAGTTTTGGGATTTTAATACAATAATTAAAGACAAGTCTTATCTAAGTCTATTAAAGATCTGCACATTTTAGATTTGGGGCAGAAATGTTTAAATATAAACTTTTGTTCTCTCTTTCATGTATGTCATGTCTAAATGTTCTAATGGTTTTAACAGGAGTCATGTCTGCCTAAGAGGAAATAGGGCACTATTCAATCATCAGGAGAAATTAAAGTACTGGCTTCATTAGAGAAGTCACTCCTTATCTAGAGCATTTGCTCTAAAAACCAGCTGCTTAGTCAAGATTGATTTGACTACCTAGTGAGCTGTAGCGAAAGCCCTGTTGCCTTTCAGTGAATGCAAAGCTCTTCCTAAACCTCCTTTTGCTTTTACAGCTAATCTATTGCTTCTCACTCTTCAAGGTTTTCAGTGCCTTTGAAAAGACCACCTGAAGGGAAAGAGATTACAGATACAATTACAATAGAAACAGGTTAAAACAAGATGTCAGGAACCCAAAATAAAACAGCAATCGCTGAGGTTTAAATTAGATGCTGTCCTCTTGGGTTCTAATTCCCCAGGCCCTCATCCTACCCCTAGGAGCCAACTAGAATGTTAGAGGTCTAAATCTGAGGACAAAGAATTGGTATATGCAATTGGGGGGTGGGGAGGGAAGTCCTAATATTTATCTGAGAAGCTACATTATCTTATTCAGAATCAGCTGACAGTCAGAGAAACTGGATCACTCACACAGTTCTGGTGGAGATACAAAATGATACAGCCGTTCTGGAAAATGGCTGGGCAGTTTGAAAAACAACAACAAAGTACGCAACTCCCAGAGGTCCCAACGTTTGCACTCCTGGACATTTATCCCAGAAAATGAAGACTTGTGTTCACACAGAAACCTATACACAATTATTTATAGCAGCTTCATTGGTAATGGCCAAAAAGAGGAAACAACCCAGATGGTCCTTCAATCGATGGATGGTCAAACAAACCACAGGTCAGCCATGTCATGGAATACTAGTCAGCAAAAAAAGGAATGAACTGTTGTTGCAGAGGACTTGGTAGAATCTCCAGGGAATTATACGGAATGAAAAAAGCCAGTTCTGAAAGGTTACATACTCAATAACATATTAATATACTACTAGAGGCACGGTGCACGAATTCGTGCAGGAGTGGGGTCCCTTGGCCTGGCCGGTGATCAGGGCCGAACAGGGTCATCTCACCCAGTCCCGATCGGGGCTGATTGGGGCCTGCCGGCCAGGGGGAGGTTGGCCAACTGTGGGAGGTTGGCTGTGGGAGCACACTGACCACCAGGGGGCAGCTCCTGCATCGAGAGTCTGCCCTCTGGTGGTCAGTATGCATCATAGCTACTGGCTGGTCATCCGGTTGTCCGGTCGTAATGGTGACTTAGGCTTTTATATATATAGACTCTTGAAATGACAACATTATAGAAATGGAGGACAGGTTAGTGTTTGCCAGGGGTCAGGGATGGTGTGTGTGTTGGGGAGAGGGTAGTGTGGCTATAAAAGGACAACAGAAGAGGTCCTTAACACGATTGAAATGTTTTGTTTCTTTCCAGTGTCAATGTACACACCTTGTGGTGTACTCAGGTTTTGTAAGATATTACCATTTGCTGATCACTAGGTAAAGAGCATAAGAGAGCTCTGTATTATTATTTTTTTTACAACTGCATGTGTTATTAACAATGATCTCAAAACAAAAAGTTTAATATTTAAAAATCAGGAACCTGAAAAACAAAATAATAATAGATAAAACTGCCATTTAAAAAAAAAAAAAGGCCCTGTGTATCATCCCTTCCAATGAATAACAAATGAATCAAAAGCAAAAAACCGTCTCCAGATATTAAAACAGAACATCCAGAGGCCCCTGAGATGAGTGCTCTGTTCAATAAGTAATGCTGATACCAAATGGCGGAGCGGCTTAAAAGCTGGTTGGAGTGAGTCTGACAGGTTGTTCTGCTAGAATGGAGCTCCATAAGGACAAGGAACATGCTGCATGACTGGATGAATACAAATTGTGCAGTTTTCCCCAGTTATCTATTGCTGTGCACCAAACCACCCACACTCAATCTCTTTATAGAAAAATGATCTAGGGTTTGACTGGGCTCAGCTGGGCAATTCTCACTCAGGAACCCTTGTGCAGGTGCCGTCAGACTGCAGCTCTGGTGGGGTCTGGCACCCGGACTGGGGAGACACAGAAAACCTGGGGCTCCTTAGGCATCTATCTCTCTGTCTCCAGGTGGTTTCTCCACATGGCAGCCCCAGCATAGCCAAGTCCTCTCACCCGGCAGCTGAGGGTTCCCCAAGTGAGTTTCCAAGGGCAACGGCAGAAGCTGCGCGGCCTCGTCTAACCTGGACTCCGAAGTCACACAGAAACCTTTACTGCGCTTACTGAGAGCTTCTATGTTGTAATGAAAAGACCTTGGGCATTAGAGGCAGGCAGACCCGCATCCATAGCCCAGTTCTTAGCTATGAGCCCTGAGCAAAGTGATCTAAACTCTTTGCAACCCAAGGTGAAACTGTTACCTTAATAACTGGCATCAGAATTTCCCTTTAGAAGTTCTTTACTGGGAAACTATCCATTGAGTCAGAGGTGAGAACTTGGTCCTGAGTGTGAGTTAGGGGTCAAGGCATGACAGACAAGTGCCAGATGCCTCTGAGTGAGACAGGAGAGGAATTTGTGTTTGCTTCTGAGGAGGGGGTAGGAGGAAACTGTAAGACAGCGAAAGTCACAGAGCAATGTTTATGAGGGACCATCCCTACCCCAGAAATTCCCTGCAATGGGTGGCTAAAAGACATTTTAAGAATGAGGGAGTGTGCCTTTTATTAAATTTAAAGTTGTTTGTAAGTAATGTGTTGATTCTGTGCCATTCTCCCTCCCTCTGTAGTTGACACATGAATTATACTTTTAGTGACAACTGGAGGCCCGGTGCACGAATTCGTGCACAGGTGGGGTCTGGCCAGCCCGCCCCAATGGGGGCCAATCAGGCTGGGAGGGCTAGGGGGAGGGGTTGCAGGTGGTTGGCCAGCTGACCCCGCCCCTGATTGGGTTGGGGGGGCCATTGGGGGTGGGGCTGGCCATGGGGAGGGGCTGTGGGAGGCTGGGAGGGGCCGATCAGGGCCCCAATCAGGCTGGTTGGCATCAGAGCAACTAGTCGTTCTGGTCGTTCCAGGCATTCAGTCGTTCCAGTTGTTTGGCTTTTATGTATCTAGATCAGAGGTTCTCAACCTGTGGGAACCAAACCACAGGTTGAGACAATGGGGGGGGGTGCCATTGGGGGTCGAACAACCCTTTCACAGGGGTCGCCTAAGACCATCCTGCATATCAGATATTTACATTACAATTCATAACAGTAGCAACATTACAGTTATGAAGTAGCAATAAAAATAATTTTATGGTTGGGGGGTCACAACATGAGGAACTGTATTTAAAGGGCCAGAAGGCTGAGAACCACTGAACTAGATGATTATAACTACGTTTTTTTTAAATTGGTTTTTTTTATAGAGAGAAAAAGGGAGAGGAGAGAGGGAGAAACATTGATGTGTGCACGAAACATCAATTGGCTGCCTCCTGCATGCCCTCACCAACGATCAAGTGGAAACCTGGGTATGTGCCCTGACAGGAAACCAAATCAGCAACCTTTCAGTGCAGGAGACAATGCCCAACCAACTGAGCCACACCAGCTAAGACTGTAACAACTTTTCAATACAATGGCATAGTAGATAATAAATGGTAACAAGTATTATAGAAATAATCAAGGGCATCTTTGGTGATTTTTACCGCAATTAGAAAAAAAAACAGGTTGGAAATCACAGATATAATAAAAGCAAAATAAAGGGAAGAGGACAGGATAATAGGTTGAAAATGAAATAAGAAGGATTGGAAGGGAGAAAAACAACGATATGCAAAGATAAATTAATTGCAAGAGTTCTGGCTCAATAAGAAACTAATGGGTTTTTTCCCCCTTGAACATAAATGACACAGAGGCCTAATTATAAGGCTTATTAGAATCATCAGCAAAATGGAAAAGAACAGAACAAAAACAACGTGTAACAAATCTCACCTAAAAAAGGTGGGAACAAATCCTAAATAAGAGATGGATACAAATAAAGAAGTAGCTGAAACCCAACTATCTAGTGGCAATATTTATGTGATTCTTTTTCCTCTTAATGTATAAATACTTTGATTTTTACAAATGAAATAAAGAAAAAATAGTGTTTATAAATACATATTGAAATTACATAGTATTTGTATTAGTTTTTCATGACTGCTGCCGCACATGGCCCAAACTTGCTGGCTTACAGCCACAGAAATTTATTTTCTCACAATTGTGGAGGCAAGGGGCCAGCAGGGCGGCGCTCTCTGCTTCCTCTGAAGGCTCAGACTCTGAGTGATGGCAAACCTATGACACGCGTGTCAGAGGTGACACAGGAACTCATTTTTTTGGTTGATTTTTCTTTGTTAAATGGCATTTAAATATATAAAATAAATATCAAAAATATAAATCTTTGTTTTACTATGGTTGCAAATATCAAAAAATTTCTATATGTGACACGGCACCAGAGTTAAGTTAGGGTTTTTCAAAATGCTGACAGGCCGAGCTCAAAAGGTTCGCCATCACTGGCTCAGAGCGAGAACCCTTCCTCACCTCTTTCAGCTTCAGATGGCTCTAAGCACTTCCTGGTTCCTGGCTGCAGATTTCCTGATTCTGGCTCCATCTTCACGCGGTTTTCTCTGCCCCTGTGTCTGCATCTTTCCCTCTTCTGTCTCCAATCTCTCTCTGCCTGTCGCTTATAAGGACATTCAATGTTGGACTTAGGGCCCCTACCCAAATAATTTAAGATAGTCTAATCCCAACACTCTTAGTTTAATTACATCTACAGAGACCCTTTTTCTAAGCAACGTAACATTCACAATTCCAAGTATTTAGACATGGGCATATCTTTTGGGGGGCCACCACTCAACCACTACAGTATTTGTTAAAACAGAAAAATAAGCTAACAAAATTGAACAAAGATCTTAACTCTAAGTTTACAAATCAATTATATTTGCTAATGAAACCTTTACAGTTCTATTTTTATTTTCTGTTTAATACAAGTAATTTGATGAACTGAAATAATGCACATGAACAGAGTCCTCTAGAGATTTTTTATCGTTACCCTTAAAACACAGGCAATTAAGTAAGAAGTGGACAAAATGTTTACAGTTTAAGAAAATCTGTTTCCACTAGTAATTTCTAAAAATGCAAAACTGGACTTTGGGGAGACATTTTACACATATTGTCCTGGTAAAATATTATATTAGAATGATAAGACCCAGCTTGTAAGTCAGAGTCTCGTCGAGAAAATAGAAACCAAACTAGGTATTTCAAAGAGAGAGTCTTTACTACAGGAAACTATATTGGTGGGAGAGCTGAAAGGTCCAAAAGGGAAAGGTAGGTACCCCGAGGTTAGTAGACAGAAGGACAGAAAGCAGCTGAGGGGAGATAAAGGGGGAGGAAACCCTGGAATAGGACAGACCTGCACTTCTTACTGTGTCGCTGGGAGTGCTAAGCAGGATGCCGGGAACGCGGGGAAGAGGGCATCCGGAAATGAAGTCAGTGCTAGAGATACTGCCGGGAAACAGAAAGAAAGCAAACCATGACTTCTCCCATCTTTCCTTCAAATGCCTTCAGATTTCCTGCTGGCACCTTCTATTGGCAGAATCCAACAGGAAGCAGCGAGGATGAAGCCTGGGAACGGGGGTTGCAGGCTCCTAGCCCCAGCCAGCATTTCTAAGCAGGTTATAGAAGGCGGATGTGGCGCTAAGAGACAACAGGTAAACCATCAGCACGCCCAGGGATGCAGAAAAGCAGCCATATTTTTATTGTTGGTGACACTGTAAGTTGGAACACCGAGATAAGTAACTCTTCATCCCCACTGACCACATAATGTCACTTGGGGAACATAGTGAAAGAGGTGACCTAAAGGCAACAAAGAAATAAAGAATTTATACAAAGATGTTGGAAGGGGCATCATGTATAATAACAAAACCATGAAAACAGCCCCTTTGCTCCACAGTAGGGAGATGATTATGCACATTATGGCAGATTAATGCAGTAAAATACTCAAAAGCTTAAAAAAATAAATACATATTTCAAATAAGTATGGAAATGTTCACATGAAATAAATTTACGTGAAACATGTAGAACCCAGGGTGTCTACTACAATAATTACAATTGTGTAAAAATGTATGAAAGTATATGAACAAAGATCGGGGAGACTTGGAGTGATGTAATCAGTTCAGAACTTAAAACCTTTTAGGCTTTTTTCGTCTTTACATTTGCCTAAGTTCTTAAATAGAAAAGAAAAGTAAAGGAGTCTTTAATTTTATTTTTAGATTCCACACCAACTAAAAAGTATGTGTTTCATGTTAAGCTGCTTTAAAGGAAAAAAAAAAACACCACACACACACACACACACACACACACACACACACACTCACACACTACAACCCTCTAACCATTCCCACCATAGCACTTTTTACAGCTCTGGCATTAATCACTGCCATGGCCCGAGGCCAGTGTCCCATTGGCCCAGAGATTTTATTTTACAACCTGAGAACACTGGCTGGCTCCCCAGCCTCTGCGCTCCTGCACTACAAGTGAGCTCAGCCTTTCTTCTTGTTGCTATACTTCATGTATCTTACTCTAGGCCAGGGGCTGTTAAAGTTAACTACAGCAATGAATGGAGATAACAGGGTGAATACAAAAAACAAAACAAAACAAAAACCTACAGTATTTTAATGAGTATCTGAATTTTTGTAAATATCTGTTGTTTGGAAACAATTTCTTCTTTCCCTGCCCCCAAAGTGCCTTACACCTTGCCTAAAACAAAACTCCCTAAACCCAGGGGGCAGAAAGGCCACGCCTTTGATTCACCCCTCCCGCAACCCATGGTGCTTCCCCAAATCATGACCTGCCAAGTTTTTTGGGCTCATGAACTCTGCCTCATTAGCAGGCTCATGCAGATGTTTGTCACAGCTGCCTCAGGACTACTCCTATGTGGTCACAGCAGGGAAAGTATGACAGCATAACTGCCTCCCACAGGGACCTGCTGGCAGATTGCCCAAGAGACCTTCCTGGGCTGGCTCTCTGTGTGACTGATGAGCAGTTAGAGGACTTACAGAAGCAAGTTTCCAACTTGATCAACTTTCTATTTTTGCCTTTTGTGATTACTTGAGAATCATCTTCCAAAGGATGCCTAGCTTCCGAGTCCAGCTAAACCACCTACCAACTGTGTAACCTTAGGTCTCCTAATGTATAAAATGTCTAAAATACATAGAATAGAATGCCTTGGTTTCCTAAAGCATAAAGTGGGGAAATAACAGTAACTGCTTCTTAGTTTTGCTGCAAAGATCCGGGATAACGCTCGGAAAGCCTGAGAGCATCGTTAGTTGTCTACCCAAGATCTAGTCTATGTTTCTTTTTGATGGACAGAAACACGATTTTGTTTGGGATGGCAATGTGCTCAGCTAAAATACTCCCCCCACAGACTGCCTTATAGCTATGGGGACCATGGAGTTTTGTTCTATAAGGAGGGGCTTCCAGGAAAGAGACAGATTCTGGATGTGTATCTTGCCCTTCACCCTTTTTCATTCTGAATAGAATGGGGATACCTGGAAGAAAAACAGCCATCTTGCAACTAAGAACAAAAGCTACATGCTAAGGATGGTGGATCAGGAAGCTCGGAATAACCTGGGTGCTCGATGTCTCTCTCAAGCCGCTGTGCCACGAGAGGACTACCTACCCCCAGGCTTCTTGTGGCATGAGAAAAATTAACTCCATTTGGTTCAGCCGCTGTGCTCAGGGTTCTGTCATACGGGGCTGAATACAATCCTGATTTAAGCACTCAGCATACTGCCTGCCTATAGTGATACCTTAATAAGGTTACCTCTTATGCTTCTACAAAGTGACATGATGATAAGTCAGATTCACTGCACTGAGCATTAAGAGAGGTTCACAATTATTGTTCTGAAATTTGGTTATGGAAAATAACGCATACAGTTCTCCATTACCAACTGGGGCTGGTAAGCATTCTCATTATTCAGAGACCTGGCTGTAATAACACTTTCAAAAATAGAATTTTATATTCTATTGTAGTTTTGTTGTTTTGTTGCTGCTGCTAGGTTGTATTCGACCAGCTCTCTATCAAAGGAGATGATTTTATTGCTAAATCTAATACATTTTTTAGAGGGAAAGGAATAGGACATTTAAATATTTTAAGTTTTTTTCCCCAAAATAAAATTTCATTTGGTGAACAGAATGTTCATTTCCAAGGAATGCTTTCTTTATTTTTAATTATAAACATAATAGATTAGTTTCACTGGAACTCAAGAATATTGTAATGCTTTCTAAGTAAGAAGGGGGATGGGGAAGTAGGGAAACAGAATGTTGTTGATTCACACAAGAGTAAATCTGAAATACTTAAAAGGCCCTAGGAGATGTCTCAAGATTTTCCCAAGGGTTAGTATATGACACCATGAATAGCCTGCCCTCACCTCTTTGTTTCTCCAAGTTCCTCTTCTTGGATTGAAATATGGACCCATCCCCAACACCAGAAAAGCTTCATTCTGGAAATATAACTTTACTATGGGACCAGATTATCAGAAAACCTATCTGATGCCTCCCAGTCCACTAATTAAAGTGTTCCTCTTCTCTCAGTCTTTATACTGTGTTGTTGAAGGAAGCAACAGGATAGGTTGGGTTAGGCTGCAGTAATCTATGTATATAAAAGTCTAAGTGTCTGTTTGATCATCTGGCCAATAGCTATGATGTGCACTGACCACAAGGGGGCAAACACTTAACAGAGGAGCTGCCATAACGTGCATTGGCCATTTAAAAAGAAACAGCACTGCAGACCTGGTGCCGACAAATCAACACTCGGCTTCCCCCAAGTGGGACATAAGCCCCACCACCACCCCAGAGCGACAGCCCACCAAATTGCAGCCAATGCTGCCAAGACCCCATGGCACAAAATGCAGCCCACAGCCCAGCCCAGCCTGGAAACAGTGGCTATGGGCACCGGGTAATGACATCACGTAGCAGCGTCTGGCTTCCTCGCTCTAGCGACTACCCTCCTTGGAGTTTCTTCTGCCCAGGAACATGACTTGCTTTATAGCCAGGTGCAAACATTTTACACTTTAACCAAATGTTTGTGAAGCATTTTCCATGCCTCATCTCATTTGATCCTCACAGAAGTCTTGGAGTTAGGTAGATAGGAGACTTGGTAAAATCCTATTCACTTTTTATTAGCTAGAAAACGGAGATTTAGAAAGTTTAGAAACTTGACCTGACTGAAAAGAAGAAATGGTGGACCTTGAAAATGACTTCAGGTTTTCTCACTGCACAGAATATAGTCAAACAGTGCTGCAGTTAAATATTTTACCCTTTGTTCTCCCTGCATGATCTATAATAATAATCTGCTTCGTGTTGATATTTACAGCTGTGTTGCTGACAATTACCTGAAAGAGAAGTAGGGGTGCTTCACTGGGCTGGAAAAAGTTTAGCTACATCAGAAAGCAAGTCCAATTAAGCAAGTTTATTCTATATGTACTAGAGTATATTATTATCTATAATAATAAAAGCGTAATATGCAAATAAGCCAAATGACTGAACAACAGAATGACCGTCTGGATGACCTTCTGGACGACCATGCTATGACATGCACTGGCACCAGGCCAGCCAAGGTGGGTGCGATGCGATGGTCGGGGGCCCTGCCATCGCCCCACAATCGCCCCGCAGAGGGAGGCCCAAGCCACCCTCTGCAGGGTGATCAATGGGGAGGCTCCACAATTGATCTCTCCAAAGAGGGAGGCCCAGGCTAACCAGCCAGCGGCACTGCAGTGGGTGGGTGGGGCTTCCCTCTGCTGGGTGATCAATCGTGGAGCCCCTTGATCGATCACCTCAAAGAGGGAGGCCCAGGCCACCAGCCAGTGATGCTGTGGCAGGTGTGTGGGGCCGGCTAGTGATCACCCCACAGAGGGAGGCCCAGGCCAGCCAAGCGATTGCTCCCCATGCCTGTTGCCCACAGAGGGAAGTGTCCAGTGGCGGGGGAGGGGGGATAGCACCACACAGATGGCAAGCAGTGGCAGCAGCAGGGGGCTGGGCCAGCTGCTGGCAGCCAGGGGAAGGAAAGCCCCAATAGGCCTTAATTGCCGGCCAGGCCTAGGGACCCTACCCGAGGGGTCCTAGATTATGAGAGGGTGCATGTCAGGCTGAGGGACAACCCCCCCCTACACGAATTTCATGCACCAGGCCTCTAGTTATAGATAAAAGGCTAAGTTGACTAGCGCATACACAATACATATAAAGCTCTTGCTGACGCCAATCGCAGGTGTATGTTTCAATCTGTCATTGTTGATCGTGAATTTGGTTGACACTTCTACTATAGAGAAAGGGCAAATAGCGATATTAAAATATTTCTTCTAATTAATTTCCTTTCAATGTGCACAAATCCGTGCACCGGGCCACTTGTAGTAAATAAAATCTCAGTGGCTGAAAATATAAAAATTGTTTCTTACTCATTCCATTCACCCTTCCCGGGTCAGCAGGGAGAATCTCCTCATTACAGCCATTGACCCCAAGCAGAGAGAGCAGCCACCATCCTGAATGTGGCCAGTCACATGTCAAACGAAAAGACCTTGCACTGGCCGTTTCAAATATGTTTGCTTACGATTCTTCAGCTAGGACCAGTCCCACAGCCCCACCCAACCACAAGCGGGCCAAGAAGTGCAAGCCTACCATGTGTGGGGAAGGGGAGCACCAGAAGGAGCTAGCCAATCGCTCTAAAGACATTAGAAAGATAGCCTCACCGAGTGCCTGTTCTATCTATCCCAGCTGTGGGTCCTATCACATTAGCTAATTCTTATACAGTGGGGCCTTGACTTACAAGTGTCCTGACTAACGAGTTTTTTGAGATACCAGCTGTCTCTTGGCCGATTTTTTGCATTGAGTTGATAGAGTAATTTGAGTTAACGAGCTCCTTAATGAGCTTGGTCTCGGAACGAATTAAACTCGTAAGTCAAGGCCCCACTGTAACTAATTTTGATAGTTTAACTTTAATTTCCAGACAAGAAATCTGAGATTTAGGTAGGTCAAGTAATTTTTCTAAGAATCCCACCTAATATTCTATCTAATAAAAAGGTAATATGCAAATTAACCATAACTTTGTAACAAAGACAGCGGTGCCCATAGCCACAAGATGGCAGCATCCAGTCCTGGGGGGTGGGAGGGGGGTGGCCGTTGAGAGCGGGCAGCGTGAGTGGCCTGGCGGAATGTTTGCTTCATCGCCGTGGTGACGAGGCAAGCATCCCACTCAGGCCGTGGAGAGCCTCTGGACAGCAGGCACAGAGCGGCCAGGCCCCACAGAGAGCAGAGAACCACGGGGAGTGGGCCAGATTGGAGAGGGTTCCCTTGTGGGCTCCCAGATTGGAGAGAGCGCAGGTCAGGCTGAGGGACCCACCCCCCATATATATATATTTTTTTTTTAATTTATTTTTTTTAATCCTCACCTGAGGATATTTTTCCATTGTTTTTTAGGGAGAGTGGAAGAGAGAGGGAAAGACAGAGAGAAATATCAATGTGAGAGAAACACATCGATTGGTTGCCTCCTGCAGGAGCTGTGACCAGGGCCTGGGCCAGGGAGGAGCCTGCAACCAAGAGACATGCCCTTGACCGGAATCAAACCTGGGACCCTTCAGTCCACAGGCCGGTGCTCTATCCACTGAGCCAAACAGGCTAGGGCTAATATATAGATTTTATTTTAATTTCATCTGATTCCTAAGTCCCTCCCCAAGCCTCCTAGTATAACATGCTTAACTGCTCACAACCTTGAGGGGCCAGGGGGATAGGGGTGGAGGGATAAAAAGGGGGAGAAAAGGGCTTATTGTTACTTCTCTCCAGAAAGCCTAACAGCCCATACTTCCTTGGCCTCATTAGTATAATGAGGTGACCAACTGAACTAACCTAACCAAGGAGCTGAAACAGAACCCTATAAGACCAGAAACAAAAGTGATTAAAACGTGATGTGGAGAAGGAGACACTGAGGATGCCAAGTGGGTCAGACAGGCAGGGCCCTCAAATCGAGAGGCAGCAACATGCTATTTCTGTTCCTCAAAACCTTCAAGTGGTCACTTCAGAAGGTCTCCTATTACCCAGGGTGACCCCAGTGGCTTTAAGGAGCTCTCTTGCTGTTATGTAATTCTCCCCTTTAATCCCTAAAGAGTGTTTGAGATTTTGAAAAGTTCCCTAAAAGCATGATGTCAGTATTTTTTATTACTGCTCTGAATATGCTAATTCTGAGCGGGGTTTACATTTCGAAGTGAAGTGCACACTTGCCGGGAGCCGGTCCATCCTTGCTGTTTCAAGGGACCTGGCATATATGGCATACGGTTCTTAATCTGTTTGCTCACCTTCTTGGCACTGTGTTTTAACCAAGGTCACCTCTCCGAGAAAGGTTGAATCCCCAGGTAGGGATTTTCCCCTGAAGTTAGGGAGGGAATAAAACCCCTCAACTAAGTGCCAGGCGGGTAATTAATCCCTTTAACTACGAACAATCATGCTTAAACTACATAATCTTTCCTCCCTGGAATGGAGATAAGAAACGCCCTAACCTTTGTAATAGAGATTGATAGGATTGAATCAACTGGTATAAATACAGTTGTAACAAGACAGAAACACTCAGAACTTAGAACACAGAATTCAGAAGACAGAACTCAGAACACAGAACTAAGGACACAGGGCTTGGAAGACAGGACCAAGAGAGACAGAGCCTAGGCACAGAACCTACACAGAACATTCTCTAGAGACAGAAGGACTTCACTGGCGAGAGCATGCCGGAGGATCCTGGAGAGGGACTGGCCTCGGAGCCTAGAGACAGAGCCTAGCGGGAGAACATGGCAAGGGATCCTGGACTGAACCTGACTACAGAGATTGGCAGGAGAACCTGACTGGAACCTGGACACTGAACCTGACTGGAGAGCCTGGACAGAACCTGGCTGGAGAACCTAGCGAGGGAACATGGCTACAGAACCTCGCTGGAGATCCGAAGCAGAACCTCTCTGGAGATCCAGACCAGAACTTGGCTGGAGATCCGGGCTAGAGATCCTGGCTAGGCTGCTGATCAACTGAACACTGTTCCCGTGCCATTCCTTCTTCGCCGACTCCGTCTACACCTTTGGGGACCCCTGGACCCGCTGGGGTTGGACCCCGGCACACACTCAAGAATGTCGGAGAGCCTGCTTCTACCTGGACGTCTCAGGCAGGATGTGGCAGCGCACCCGGGCCCTGCTTGCACCAGGGATGCAATGTTCCGCAAGGAAAGGCTGGTCCTTTAAGCTTTTAACAAGGCTTTTACATTGTGTCTCATGTCTACTACAAAGGTAACAGTACGACCTTACGTATCCAACCACAGTTGAAGATGTTGATTAATACAGCTAGATTTTGATTTCTCTAAGTACACTCTTAAAAAATATGTAAATCTGGAGAAATAGAATTCCTTCTCTTATGAAGGCTGCCGAAAAATGCTTGTCATACAATGTTCCATGTAAAAGGCAGCCTGCGTACTTTTACAGCACCCTCAGTTCCGGACCTGCTAGGCAGCAGTACTCACTGGCCTTCATATACAACCCAGCTCAACCGACGTGGCTCAGTGGTTGAGCGTCAACTTACGAACCAATTCGATTCCCGGTCTGGGCATATGCCTGGGTTGCAGGCTCAATCCCCAGTGTGGGGCATACAGGAGGCAGCTGATCTATGAGTCTCCCTCATCGTTGATGTTTCTGTCTCTCTCTCTCTCTTGCTTCCTCTCTGACATCAATTAAAAGGTATAAATAGCCCTACCTGGTTTGGCTCAGTGGATAGACCATGGTCTGCGGTTTCAAAGGTCCCAGGTTCGATTCCAGTCAAGGACACATGCCCGGGTTGTGGGCTCAATCCCTAGTGGGGGTTGTGCAGGAGGCATCTGGTCAATGATTCTCTCTCATCATTGATGTTTCTATCTCTCTCTCCCTCTCTATCTCCCTCCATCTCTGAAATCAATAAAGACATATTTAATAAATAAAATGTATAAAATATATATGTATATACCAACCTGGATATGCTTGGAAGGGTCGATGCCCCCCCCCCTCTGATATTTGAGTTATAGATTACAGAGGATTTTCTTCCCTGTTTCTCAATGTTTCCTTAGCATTACTTTTATGATAAAAATCGCTTTTAAACTTGAAGAGCATTTACTATATGAGGTCAAGCACTTCACATTACACACTTCTATATTTCCACAGATTTAAAAAAAATGGAAATCACAGTGAAGATAGAGTATCAGAGACTCAAACAGTACTCTTAAAATAATCAGTATGGCATGGAAGTCAAAACTCAATTTTAAGAGGAATGTCCTAGACTTGAGGGTCACCCCTCCTTATAACAGCCCAAATGTAAGTCACCTGAATAAATAGAGAGACGAGAAGAAAAGGGCAGCCTGAACTCTGCAGCCCCTCATATCTAAAAGAAGAAACAGAAGAGGTAACACCAATTGACCCTGTGTGTCTCACGGGCTTTGCATCTCTGGGAGGGTTAAGATGACAGCCTATTCTAAACACATGCTCATTTACGTTAGCAGCCTTTCTATGGGTGACTTAAGTGCACATTTGAAACATTCCAACGGGGGGGGGGGGGAGGGGGGAAGACATCAAAGGACCAAATAAATCTACACAAGCATGGGAATTTCAGAGCCAGTTTATTTAGACTTTATCTCACTCTCATTTGCCCACCACAATCCAAATGAGACATAAAGCAGTCAGGACCCGAAAGACCTGCTTTCCATAGTCAAAACAGCGTAGATCCTGGCTCTCTTTTGGGATTGTTATCGTAGATGCTTTAACTGTGTTAGCAGAGGGGACTGAGGGCAGAGGTGGGGACAGTGGTTTTACTGACATATAGGTGTCGAAGAAGTGTGAAATTCCTGTCTGAACACAGTTAAATCTGGACACTAAAAAGCACAGGCACAGGTCGAGAGCAGGTTTTATACTGCTTGGGTGGTGGGCTGGAATGGCCATGGCTGGAATGCCCCGAACACCCCCCATGTGGGTGATGATGTAATTCAAGCTGAACGGTTACTTTAACTTTTCAGACAGCCGGTCTAGGTCTAGCTTCCTTTGTCTTAGCCTAACACTCTCTTTTTAATGGCTTTCCCCTTCTTCTCTTACACTCTTTCCTCCCTTGATGGTATCATTCATATGGGAAATCGCAGATGTTTAGTTTATATAACAGGCAAGATTAATATTCACTTTTTAAAAAATCTAGTACATGGGTAAAACCCATATACCAGCACATTCAATACTCACACAAAGAACTCTGGGGCCCTTAGCTTTAGTAAGAGCTAAAGAATGTTTTAAAGTGGAGAGCAAGAAATAATGGGAATATTTGCTACAGGATGCGGACGTCAGTCCCCTGGTGCCATGAGCTCAACAGGAATTAAATGTGACTATGAACAGGGGAGGTCATGAAGTCAGTGGTGTTTTTTTAGAAGTCCTTACTCTGCAAACTGCTAGACCAGTGGTTCTCAACCTTCTGGCCCTTTAAATACAGTTCCTCATGTTGTGACCCCCAACCATAAAATTATTTTCGTTGCTACTTCATAACTGTAATGTTGCTACTGTTATGAATCGTAATGTAAATATCTGATATGCAGGATGGTCTTAGGCGACCCCTGTGAAAGGGCCATTTGACCACCAAAGGGGTCGCGACCCACAGGTTGAGAACAAACCACTAGACTGATTTGTTGGGTAGAAGAGAAGAAATGATGTGAACAAGAGACAAATGCTGAAGTTTTAATGGGTGCATCTCAGAGGAAGGTTATGGAGGTGAAGGGAAAGATGCAGATATTAAAGCTACACTTTTTAACTGTGTCTTGACTGGTGGCACTACCATTCATCAATACCGCACGTGTAAGTGCTGGTTCTCTTAAGGGAAAAAATCAGAAAAGGGTTCTTTGTCCTTTGTTAACACAAACATAAACATTTGTACAACAGAAAGAAAGACCCTCTGGGGTTTTTCTCCTTTGCAAGGCAGGGATGGCTGGGTAATATCCATTCAGAAAAACAATTATGATTGATGACTGGCTATGTCTTGTGTTTTATGTCACTAGGAGGAGATATTTTATATGATTTTGGCCTGTTTCTCTGTAGAATATGCAGTCACCACTACCAGTCATTGAAAGAGTTTCTTACATGGTTCTTGAAATATGTATTGTTCTTTCTAGGTCCAGCAAATGATGAACTAGTGCTTTTCCTTAAAGATTCCCTTTTCATTTTAACTTAAAATGTTTTTGTAAAAATTATGAATGCTAATTGTAAAAATATAAACAATGAAGAGGAATATTAAAAGTTTTTAAAGTAAAATGTTCTCTCCTACTCTTCTATTCATACTCATTTTAGTTACCTATTGCTGCAGAACAAATTACCCTCCGAACTTACTGGCTTAAAACAATATATGATCTCACACGGTTTCTTTTTTTTTTTTCTTTTCTTTTTCTTTAAAGGGGACTGTTTCCCTGGCCGGTGTGCTCAGTGGTTAGAGAGTTGGCCTGTGTACTGAAAGGTCACAAGTTCTATTCCTTGTCAAGGGCAGGTACCTGGGTTTCAGGTTTCATACCTGGCCACAGTGGAGGCATGAGCAGGAGGCAACCAATTGAAGGGTCTCTTTCACATCGATGTTTCTCTCCCTCTCTCTATCTCTCTCCTTCCCTTCCACACTTTCTAAAAATCAATGGAAAAAATATCTTCAGGTGAGGATTAACTAAAAAAAGGGGGGGGGGGACTGTTGATTTCCCCCACAGTGTTATTGTCCACATGCTTTCTGTGGGTGAGAAATCCAGAGTGGATTAGCGGGTGGTTCTTGGCTCAGAGTCTCCCACAGGTGGCAGCCATGGTGCCAGCAGGACCGTAGCATCTGAAGGCTTGGCTGGGGCTGAAGGATCCACGACCAAGGAGATGTGCTCACACACCTGGCAAACCAGTGCTGGTTGCTGGGAGCAGGCCTCGGTTCTTTGCCCGATGGACCTCACCATAACACTGTTTTCACAAGATGGAAGCTGACTGTGCCCAGGGTGCATGGTACAACATACAGAGCAAGGTCAAATGTCTTTTAGAACCCAATCTCGGGAATCTCACTCACACTCACACACACCACACACATACACACTGCAGCCCACGCTCCAGGGAAGGGAAAATGGACCCTACCTTTGGAGAGAGGAGCACGACTATGAACATATTTAAAGTCACAACAGTGCTCCTATTCTTCAGCAGTTACTATTATTAATATATTGGTATGTAAATTATACCAAAAAGTCTTCCCAGACTTTTTTCTATGTGCATACAAATATATTTATGTTCATATGTATTCATATATTGTTACATGCTTTATATACATATATGGTTGTTTTATAAAACTTAGAAACATGCAAATTTTTATTCATTAGATAATTTAAGGACATAATTTCTCCTCATAATACATGCCTTGTTCTTTTTAATAGCTGCATAGCATT
Source organism: Myotis daubentonii (assembly GCF_963259705.1). Classification (NCBI taxonomy): domain Eukaryota; kingdom Metazoa; phylum Chordata; class Mammalia; order Chiroptera; family Vespertilionidae; genus Myotis; species Myotis daubentonii. The sequence goes on from NC_081846.1 coordinate 56,964,487, forward strand.
TCATTAGAACTTAAAATGTATTTAATCATTTCCCTAAAGATGTGCATTCTGGTTGTCTACAGTCTTTTGTTAACTATGATGATATTGCAGTGGACATCCTGGTACATAAAACCTTACCTGCTTGTCTAGGTATTTCTGTATGATACATTCTTATAAATGGAATTGCTGTATCAAAACATTTCTGCTTTTACTGGTTTGGCAGTTACTATCAAGTTTCCCTCCAAAAGTGTAACAATATTCATTTAGTCATTGTATTGGTTAGAGTTAGACTAAGCTGCAGTATTAAAGAGAGGTAATTTTTTTTCCATGGCTTAAAGATAAGTTTATTTTTCTCTTCTGTAATAGTTCAAAGCAAATTTCCCCAACAGTAGCAGTGGGCCTGGAGTATGGGAGGTGTTTGTACACGCAGCTGTTATCTACACAGTCCTTCAGGGATCCCGGATTGTAGTGTCTCTGCCATCTTCATGCCATCTTTATGACTCTGGATGTTACCTTCACCGTTCTAAGCAATGGAGAAGGAGGAAAGGGCATGAAGGGACAAGCCTGGGAATTTTTATTGGTCTAGGCCTAGAAGTGTTATTCATTGCTCCACTCATTTCATTGATAGAATTGCAAAGGATGCTGGGAAACATGATAAAGTTAGGTAATTATATGTCCAGCTAGCTTTTTCTGCCGCAGGGATTTAAGAATATTTAAAATTGCTACATCATGGATATCAAGCAAACAAAATAGATGCTAATTGCAGACAACTGGAAGAGCTAAGCAATATATACTTACTGATTGTTTGTTTGTTTGTTTGTTAATCCTTACCCAAGGATATTTTTCCATTGATTTTTAGGAAGAGTAGAGGAGAGAGGGAAAGACAGAGAGAAACATAGATGTTAAAGAAACACATCCATTGGTTGCCTCCTGCATGAGCCCCGACCAGGGCCTGGGCCAAGGTACGTTCCCCTGACTAGAATCGAACCCAGGACCCTTTGGTCCACAGGCCAACACTCTATCCACTGAGCCAAACCGGCTAGGGCTATACCAACTAAGTATTAATCCTACTATACTTGCATGAAAAATTTAAAATCAAAATCCCAATAATATTTTTCATGGACTCAAAATAGATTTTTGTTTTGCAGCTTAAGTTGTTTTTAACTTATCCAAATGATCAAATTTTGAAAAGAAAGATGATTTCTTTTCAAAAGGAATAAATCAATGAGACATTATCATAAAAACAGAAATTCTGCTAGACTCTCAAATGTAACCATCATTTTTTCTTGGAGACCACCCTCTCCAAGCCCATCATCGTGCTGTTTCAATGGGGAGTGGTTGCTCTCTAGGCTTTCTGTACTGCCTAAGGTTTCCCTTTGTGGCTTTCCTATTTTTTAAAAAAATATGTTTTATTGATTTTAGAGACAGAGGGAGAGTGAGCAGGAGGAGGAGGAGGAGGAGGAGGAGAGAGAGAGAGAGAGAGAGAGAGACATTGATGTAAGAGAAACATTGATCAGTTGCCTCCCACACTCACCTCGACTGGGGATCAAACCCACAGCCTGGTACATGTCCTGATTAACTAGTGACCTTTCAGTGCACAGGATGAAGGGCATCCAACTGAGCTGCACCAGCCAGGGTGCTTTCCTATTTTGTTGTTGTTCTTATCTTATTTCTTGGTTTATTCAATCATTTTGCTGGAGCCCAACCTTTAGTGGCTTTCTGAGAAAGGGTACCTGGAAGGTAAATATTTTGAGGTCTTGCATGACTAAAGATATTTTTATTCCTCCTTCGAGCTTGATTGACAATTTAGCTGGGTATTAATCGATAAGCTTCCTGCCCGCCCCCGCCCCCCCTCCCCCAAACTGTCTTCTGGCATCCAGTGTTGCTGTGAAGAAGTCTAGTGTCATTTTTCTATCCATTTCTCTAGCTATATCACCTGTTTTCTCTTTCTTGAAGCTTTTGGACTCGTCTCTTTCTCCCCGGTGTTCTGAGATGATGTGAAGATATGCCACGGCTTTTTGTATGTTGGTGTCATTTGGTTCACTGGGCACTCAGTGGGACCTGACCCTATGAAGAGTCACATCAGCTAGTTGTTAGGACTTTTCTTCTATGATTTCTCTGATAATTTCTTCCTTTCATTTTTTTTCTTTTTAATCTCTCTGGCCTGTTAATCAGATGACAAACTCCCTAGATTGATTATCTCATTTCTTTATTTTCTCTCTACCACTTTTCTGTCAGTGGTTGTCATCAGATAAGATATAATATTCATTGTCTGTAGGCGCAGTCTTTCTTGATCAATATTTTTATAATCTGGTCATCTGCTCAAATTTAGGAGAGGAGGAGGAGGGGGGGAGGGGGAGGGGAGGGGAGGGGAGAGGGAGAAGGGAAGGGGAGAACATTGGAGGGAGAAGGGGATGGGTCGGGAGAGGGGGAGGGGGACGGGGAGGGAGAGGGCGAGGGGGACAGGGAGAGGGGGAGATGGGGGGAGAGGGAACTGAACTGCAGAGGCTGGATTAAGCCAGGAGTGTTGCTTCGCTGTCATTATGGGACCTTTGTCTCTGGGTCTTTGCTTTCAGTGCTCCCGCCAATGCCATTTAAATAACTCACCTTCTATTTATATCAGAGGTGTGTCTTCTGTTCACAGTTACCTTACTCTTACTCCCTGTTTATTGATGACCCGGACTGCCTTAGGGTATCTTTGTACAACTTTCTCATTTCTGGTGTCTTTTAGCTTTTCCTGTTATAACGACAGTTTCCTGGTGTTTTTCACACAATGTTCCCAAGATAATTAAATCATATACCTAATCACTATCATTCCTGTTTAGGCAGGTATGTTCCCCAAGCCACCCCATATATATCTTTGCTCTGTCACTTGGCTGCCCTGGGGTCAGATGACCACCCTGACAAACCAGCTGTGGGTGATGGTCAGGAGACACCATCAAGCAAACCTGTCTGAGGAAACACCAGGAGGTACTTTTCTGCCGGAAGGCTGTGGGTATGGCAAGTTTTCAGAGGGATGGGTAGCCCTTCACCGTGACTTTAGACACAAACCTCAGGAGCTCCATTGGCCTCTATAAAAAGTGGAAATAATTAGATATCTTCAATTTCATAGGCTTGTTAGGAAAATGAAATAAAACGTTGTAAATTATAAAGCATTCCGCGATGTAAAACAATAGCGCAATTCCTGGCATAGAATAGCTGTGCCATCAGCAGTGGTATAACAGGATGGGTAAGGTGCTCAGTACCAAAATGGGCGATTCAGGCCCAGTGCTGAGAGCTGCCACAGTAAGCACCACAGCCTCCGTCCCAGGCACTGCCAGGAGCTGGGGCTGCCAGCAGGGCCTCCTGACAGCGCCCTTCAGAAGAGCCATCAACTTTACTGTCATTCTTGCCTGGGAGCAAGAAGCGGGGTGACATTTTGTCAGGGAGAGACTATTCCATCTTCTGACCAACCTGGGCAGAGGAACAAAGGTTCTTCCTTCTGAAGCACAAAGAGGAAAGCCCCATGAGAGTGAGTGAGTGAGTGAGTGAGTGTGTGTGTGTGTGTGTGTGTGCGTTGGGAAGTGGGGGGGGGGGGGGCGGGGAGCATTTGTGTGTGCCACATTCCCTCCTGCTCTGAGTCAGGGGCATGCGAGAGTCTAAGTGTAAAGCTGCCAGTGCCGGAACTACCAGAGATCCTGCTGACACTCCGTATAGAGAAAGGGGTGGGAGAGGGATGATGGAGCTGAAAAACAACAGATGGCCCTTTTTTTTTTGAAAGTTTCCCTAAAGCTAAAATTTTTTATTAAAAGGACTAATTTTTTTTCCTTTTCAAAAATTCCTTTTTATGGTAAAACATAGCGAACAGGTAGGAAAAAAAACATAAAATGTGAAGCTTAATGAGTTTTTAAGCAATATCTGTGTAACTACCGTTAAGGTCAATAAATGAAACATTGCCATCATCCCAACCATCTCCACCTTGTGTCTCTTTATTGTCAGAAAACCTCCCTCTCTCCAAAGATAACCACACCAGACCTTTATAATAATCACATTCTTGCTCTTTTGTTTAAAGAGTTTTTCATCCAAGCATAAATCCCCAAACACTATACACTAGCATTGCTTGTTTGGGGATTTTATCTATATGGAATCATACAGTATGAATAGGCATCAATTTGCCTGTCTATTCTACTATTAACAGGCATTTGGTTTGTTTCTAGTTCAGGGCTACTACTAACATGCTGCTATGGACATGATTCCTGGTGTGTGTGTGTGTACACATTTCTTTAGAGTGCATACCTAGGAGTGGAATTGTTGGGTGATAGAACATGTGACTCCTCAACTTGACTACAGAATGTTTTCCAAGTGGATTCCCAATGTACATCCCCACCAGCAGTTTAGGAGAGTTCTCATTGCTCCTCCTCTAGAATGATGTCTTCATTCGGAAATCATGTATTCTGAATGAAAAAGGTCTTAAACAAAGAAGAAGAAGAGATAATGATAGGAGAATTAACAGGTTGTTTTTCGGTTGGTTGGAGTGTTGTTCCATGTACCAAAAGATTGATGGTTCAATTCCCAGTCAGGACATGTATCTAGGTTTCGGGTTTGATCCCTGGTTGGGGAACATATGAGAGGCAGCCAATTGATGTTTCTCTCTCTCAAAATAAATAAATAAATAAATAAATAAATAAATAAATAAATAAATAAAACAATAATAGTAGTAGAATTAACAAGTGTTTTTTTAAAATATATATTTACTGATTTCAGAGAGGAAGGGAGAGGGAGAGAGATATAGAAACATCAATGATGAGTGAGAATCATTGACCAGCTGCCTTCTGCACACTCCCTACTGGGGATCAAGCCCACAACCTGAGCATGTGCCCTTGACCAGAATCAAATGGAGGACCCTTCAGTCCGCAGGCTGATGCTCTATCCAGTGAGCCAAACTGGCTAGGGCAACAGGTGGCTTTTTTAAAAAAATGACTTTGCATGACAAAATAAAGATCTAGTAGTTCCAGTTAGTTCTTATTTTTTTCCCCACTGAAATTTTACTGGACTATGACATCTCAAATGCTTACAACTATTATCCCACACTACATGGTATAGATAATCTCTACTTGCCTTTTTTAACTTCAAAAGCTACTTGATAATATGGTAGCCAGCCTCCAAGATGGCCCCCAATGAAACTTCTCTCTTGGTATTTAGGCCTTTGTGGAGACTTCCCACACTGAATAAAGGCTGATTTTGTGACCAATAGAAGTGTCAATGTCTGAGTTCACAAGCTAGGTCATAGCAGACATTGCTACTCCAACACTGGTCTTTTGGATCAGTCACTCTGGGGGAAGTCAGCCACCATGGTGTGAGGATGCTCAAGCAGCCCTGTGGACAGGCCTACTTAGAAAAGAAGCAACTTACCAACACCAACTTGCTAACCAAGGAACCTTCAGCTTCGGTCAAGCCTTCAGATGATTTCAGTTCTCCAGCCTCTAGGCTTTCCTTCTAAGACCCCAGAAATCATAAAGTACAGACAAACCATCCCTCTGTGCCCTGTCTGAATTCCTGGCCCAGAGACACCATAAGATAATACATGATTACTATCGTTTTAAGCCACCAAGGTTTGGGATGATTTGTTATACAGCAGAAGGTAGCTAAAATAATATAATATGACCACCTAGGAAGTATCCTTGCCAAAAATTTGAACCTGAATCTGATAATGCCTCTATATTTAACTACAGGTTTAGAAGAAGTAGAGGTGACAGAGGAACATGTTAAATAAGTGCACCACAGGGACTCAATTATCAAAATTCAGAATACAGACAGTTCTACAGCTCAAATTGCCCAATTTCTTCAACAAAATTGGGGAAGATGGGTGAAGATGAGGTGAGGAACCTATAGATCAAAAGGTATAATAGATTCCCAATATTTGCTGCCCTCTCCTGTGGTAAAATTATACTTCCCTTTTCCCCACTAACATCAGCTTTAGCCATGTGATTTGCTTTGACCAATGAAATGTGAGCATATGTGATGATTGCTACTTCTGAGCAGAAGTTTTAAAAGTCATTGTACGTTTCAACCATTCCTTATTGCCATCTGCCAGGAAGTGGGTGCATCTCAAACAGGGACTGCTGCTTCAGTCCATGGCCAGGAGTGAAGAGGCTGTGGGGCTGACTCACAATGGAAATTCACATGAGCACAAATTAAACCCCAGCTGTTGTAAGCCACTGTGATTTTCGAGTTGCCTGCTGCTACAGTATAACCTAGTGTAATCAGATTCATGCAAGAAATGTTCCAATCAAATACAGCAGATAAATCTTGTTAGGATCCCAATTTATGAAGCCATTGTAGAAATCTGAATACAGCTGGATATTTAATAATAGTTAAGAATTGTTCTTTATTTTTGGGTGTGTTAATGATATCGCAGCCATGTTTAAAACAACAAAAAAAGTTCAAATATTTTAGATACATAGTCCAGGGGGAGACTAGGTGAGGATAAAAATTGGTCATGAGTTGATAATTATTGAGTTGGGTGATGAATAGATGCCAGGTTATCATACTTTTCTTTCCACTTTTGCTTAGATTTGAAAATATTTTTTTTAAAGTAGTATGCTGACATGAGTCCTAGAGTTGTTTCTGACTCCCAAAAGGGTACAGAAAATATGGGAGCTGGGAGAAAGGAGCTGACCGATTAAGTTTAGTAAGCGTGAGTACACAAAAGAGGTGTTTGGGTCAGGCCTCAAAAAGAATGCATCAAGCCCTAGCCTGTTTGGCTCAGTGGATAGAGCATTGGCCTATGGACCAAAGGGTCCCAGGTTTGGTTCCGGTCAAGGGCATGTACCTTGGTTACAGGCTCCTCCTCAGGTTGGGCCCTGGTCATGGCTCATGCAGGAGGCAACAAATCTATGTGTTTCTCTCACATTGATGTTTCTCTCTGTCTTTCCCTCTCTCTTCCACTCTCCTTAAAAATCAATGGGAAAATATCCTCTAATGAGGATTAACAAAAAAGAATGCATCAAAACTGATTACTTCCAGTGAGAAAGATGTTTCCTCAGGAATATGACCTCAGGCCAGGGCAGTGTCGGGGAGAGATTGTGGGCACTGGGGAGGTGGGTGTAGGGAGCATGGGGGTGTCATTCTCCACAGCAAGTGTGAAAGGGAAGCTGTGTGGCATAAGTGGGATCATGATCCCTTCTCTGCCTGTTGGCTAAACTCAAATGGGGTATCTCCTTACCAGTGAAAGCATCTGTTGTATTCTCCATTTGTGCACTGGGCATTAAATTAATGTTTGCAATTAGGAGATGAATCGGAAGCTTGCTCTGTCTGCTCCCTGCCTCAGCCTGCAACAGCTTTACTTCCAGGAATGGTGAATTCCTTTTGAGTTAATGACGGATTGTTTTCTGTTGTTCCCCTGTCTCCTACAAAGTGCTCTGACTCACCCTTAATGAGGCTCCAGGCTGCATTCCCACTGCAAGGACAGAATTTCCTGTCAGTGGCGGGGAGCAGTGGCTGAGCTAGATCTTGCTGGTACCACACCCAGCAGGGTGTTGGACAAGCGGACCACTTGAGTTGGGGGAAGCCTGGGCTGAGAGAGAGAAGAGACTGAGCCTGAGCCTGAGCCAGAGGCAAGAGACTGTGTGCCTCAGGACATATGACCCAGAGCCATGGTGTTAGAGAGGCGGCAGCAACTTTGGTGGCAGCACCCACTGCCCCCCTATCTGCAGGAGTCAAGTAAGGAGATGCTCTTTCTCATTCCATCCTCCAATCCTAGGGCAGTCCTCCCTGGGAAACAGGGAGAAGATGGGCGTGTGAGAGCAGACACATCTCACACTCCCACCAGGTAGACATCAAAGTTCAGTGTTGTTTTGTTTTTGAGATTGAAATTTAAAAATAGGACTGAGCATTATGGGATTGGAAAGTTATGGAACTCGATGGAGACATCATTAAGATATTAAGGGAGCCCTTGTGGCCCAGTGGTTGAGCATTGACCTATGAACCAGGAGGTCATGGTTCGATTCCTCATCAGGTTGCCCGAGTTGTGGGTTTGACCCACTACGTGGGGCGTGCAAGAGGCAGTGGATCAATGATTCCCTCTCATCATTGATGTTTCTATCTCTCCTCTCTTCTTCTCTGAAATTAATAAAAATATATTTTTTAAAAAAAGATATTAAGGGAGCCCAATGACCAGGGTTTTCACCCTCAGAGGCTGGGAGCAGTTAAGCAATTTCATGCTTACACTCCAGTGAACTGCTACACCTCAATAATCATAGGGTTCCTTCATTTCCCCTAACAACACAACAAAAACCCAAAAAAACTTCAGTTCAGGTTTCAAACTAGACAAAGCCCATCTTTGGCAATTGCCTATCATCATCTTTCTTTCTTTCTTCTTTCTTTCTTTCTTTCTTTCTTTCTTTCTTTCTTTCTTTCTTTCTTTCTTTCTTTCTTTCTTTCTTTCTTTCTTTCTTTCTTTCTTTCTTTCTTCCTTTCTTCCTTCCTTCCTTCCTTCCTTCCTTCCTTCCTTCCTTCCTTCCTTCCTTCCTTCCTTCCTTCCTTCTTTCTTTCTTTCTTTCTTTCTTTCTTTCTTTCTTTCTTTCTTTCTTTCTTTCTTTCTTTCTTTCTTTCTTTCTTTCTTTCTGCCTCCTCTCCTTTATCTTGCTGCCCTGTATGCAATTAACTGGAGCCACACTTTTATACCATCAAGGACACTAAAAATAAATGTCTATATTTCCTTTTAATGTTTTGCCTACTGTGACCTACTTTGCATTTAATTTCAAAAACAAGGGGATGACGTGTGTTCTAAATAAACACACCAGTGAACTCTGTCCTACCGTGTCTGCTGCACGGCTGTTATACCATAAACCAAAGTTATGCTCTACAGACAGCGAAAGTGAAAAAGATTTGTGTACATACATTGATAATTAGGTTCCGAATTTCCACTTGCCCCATCAAAAATCTATTTCTCTGAGGACTGTCTCCCCCTGATCACCCTGGTGTTGAAGCGCTCTGATGTGCCGAGTCACTTGCAGAAGCACTTCCAACCCACCCACGTCTGAAGCCACCTTTTATGGCGGCTGTAAAATCAAGAGCTTCCTTGCAGAGGAAGCATTTTATCAGTTGATGCTATTTTAATTATTCATTTCTGATGAGGAATCTATGACTATCTCCACAAACTGGAGTCAATAGGGGGCTGTCACCTAAGCAACATCAAGTTATGGGCTGAGGATTCCACCCACCTTGGGTGATCATTGTCGTAACTTAAATAGTTCAGCTTAGAGAGCAAGATATATGTGTGTGCTTTAGAAGTTAGCTTTAACATTCATCCTAGGAGTTGTTAATCAACTCTGAAACTCTAATGGGAAGCACACACTCCAGGGGCTGGTTGATGAGAACTGAAGGGGCCTAATTGGGACCTGGGACTTGGAATCTGTGCCTCCTACAGCTTCATCAACCACTTGTTTCTGCAGCTCCCCCAGAGGGTTTATTTTGGGGCACACAAGGTGTTAGAAATAACTTCTTATCGGTGAAACATGTGTTTTTTGGGGAATGGGTACCATACAGTTGGGGGAGCCCAGAACAGTGATCTAGGCCTGGGTGTTGGTTTAGTCCTGTGCCCTCCACTCACTGCAGGATTCTGTAACCTGGTTCAGTGGGGAGCTTGGCTGGAAAGCATGGCGCCCAGCTCACGTGAACATTTCATGAAGGTTCTAGTTGGGAGCCTGGAAGTCATGGATGACTGGCCTGACTCATGCTTATGTGCTAATCTGTGTTTGCACTTGAAGAGGCCCAGGCTCTAAGGACACAAATTGGCAGAGGCCCCCAGACACGGACAGTCGTGTACTATCAAACTGGTTTAAGCCGATTAACAACATTTGGCCCACAAATAGTTACGATGAGATGTATTAAATGAAAAGAATAATTGAGGGCCACATAGAAATAGAAAAAAACTCACATCTACATACAATGACAAAGAGTCGAGGAAGACTCATAGTGAAATGGGGTTTTGTCTTTGTAATGACATTATCCAAATTAAATAGGGCTTACTGTGTGTGAGGCACTGCTCTAAGCTCTCTCTCTCTCTTTCTCTCTCTCTCTCTCTTCATTTAATACTTGCCACAACTGTATAAAGAGATGCTATTGCCTATTTACTGATGAGGAAACGAGGCACAAAGTGTGACTTGTCCTAGATCATCTGGATCGAGTAAGTGGGGAAGCAGTGACTTGAAACCAGGCGGCCTGACTCCAGAATCCAGGCTCTGACTGTCACAGACGCCACTGTCTCCTCTCTGTAAAGTCGATATGTGACAGGAGCCACAGGAGTTTATAGAGTTAAAGAAAACTGAATGTGCTATAAGAGCCCAGGGGAACACTAAGGAATTCTGAGGTTTTCCTTGGCTTGAGAAAAGGCCCTTACCAACCAGAGATTTTTTTTTTCTGTCAGGCATCATTTGGGCATTAGGGCTTCTGTGATGAATTAAAAATATAAAGACCTGTCACTTGGTTGATGGTGTGTATAGCAGTTTTCCTAGACACAACAAAGCTGCCGAGCATCAGAGGACTTTAAAGAGAAACGCAGGCGGCAGCCAAGCTGCTTCTCTCTTTTCCATACTTGACTTCCTTCCTCTTATATCTCCCTCTATCTTCCTATGTGAGAACAATTGTTCACATGTGTGAGGCGACTGACTGATCTAAGCCACAGCAAAACATTCCTTCATGAAACCATATTTTCCTCTGTTCCTTTAATCCCTCAGCCGGGGCAAGAGTGGGAGAATCTGATTACTAGCACAGTGATTTGGTGAACTGTATCTGTTGCTATACATCTGATCGTGTGTCTTTCTTTGGCATGTTCCTCTCTGGGCATGGTTCTTAGAGGGGCAAGAATCCACCAACCCACAGCTGACATTCTATGGATGTCCTTTACCCATTTCCTCGCCTTCATCCCTGCAACATAATGTCACCCACATAATGTATAAGCCAGTGCTCAGAGGTCCACTCAGGGCCCTTTCCGTCTCCCTGTCACCCAGGCAACGCGGCGCACATCTCCAGCAGTCCTCCTTTCTCCACACAGCTCTGTGTGCACTCAGGTTTCTGGCGACCCATTCACTCAACCACATCACACAGGACTGCTGGAAACTGACCTTGAGCAGCTACATTAGCAGCAGACTAATACAGTGACTCTACGGGCTGTGGGATCACCAGACTTTACAAGGTTGAAGGATTGTTCTTATGACTGTTACTACTTGGCAAATCGCCAATTCTTTAAAAAACAAAACAAAAACTCCAATGTGTGCATATATCGCATGCTTTTATGTAAAAACATAAGGATTAATTAATGTATTCATCAAACCTGAATTGAGTACTAGGACTAGGAATTGGACCCAGTGTTGGAAATTCAAGATGAATAAGACTGTTGATTTGCTGGAGCTGTTTTGGTTGCAGGTGATAGGAATGCAGCTCAAACGAAAAAGGAAAGTTATTGACTCATGTAACTGAAAAGTCTGATGTAGGTTTCAGGCATGCCTGCATCATGTGCGCTCAAATTATTTCATCAAGATCCCCTTTTCTTTTTTCATTTCTGCTCTTCGTTGCCTCTCTTTGTATGCCGGCCTCATTTCCTCTTACTAAAGATAGCTTCCTCCAATATGACCTGAAAAATGGCTGTAAGAAGATGCACTTAGATCATTCTCAGAGCTCAAAATAGCAAGGAATAGAGCCCCTCTTTCCCTCAGACTTCATATATCAAAAATCAAAGAAGATTCTAATTGGCCCTAGTTGATCACATATCCCTTTGACCACTTTACCCATGGGTGTGGAATATTCCAATTTGCCAGGCCTAGGCTACGCACCTCCCCCTCAGATGAAGAAGGTATTCCCCACACAAAGAAAGGGTCAGTGAATAGACAAAAAACAAAGCAGATATTCACTGTGGTTGCCAGCCTCAAAGATGACCCCAAATGAACCTTGCTTCTGGTATTTACATCTTTGCATAATCTGCTCTTACACTGTGTCACGGCTGGCCTGTATGACCAATAGAATCCTGTAGAAGTGATGATGTGAGAGCTGCAAGGCTAAGTCATAAGAGACACTGCAGCCTTCCACTTGCTCTCTCTTGAATTACCTGTGCTGAAGGAAGCCAGCCGCCATACAGTGAGGATGCTCAAGCAGCCTATGAAATGTCCCTGAAAAGGAACTAAGGCCTTCTGCCAGCGGGTCCCAGCTTGCTAGCCACTTGAGTGTGCCATGTTTAAAGTGAATGTTCCAGCCCCAGTCAAGCCTTCAGTTGACTGCCGCCCTCACCTACAACTTGACTGCAACGTCATGAGAGACTCGAGCCTAAACTACCCAGCTAAGCTGCTTCTAAATTCCTGAACTAAAGAAGCTATGAAATAAATGAGTTTATTGTTTGTTTTAAGCCAATACATGTTGGGATAATTTGTTACCCAGGAATAAATAACTAATACATCCACTGCACTTGCTGTCTAGTAGCTCATTGCCCAACCTAAAGACAAAAACATTTAATAGACTGATTCTAATTTGTGAGTTCGAAAGGAAGGTGGAGGAGCTAAAGGAGAAGCGTCTGTGAAGTTTAATGGAGGAGGCCACCTGTGTGCTGGGCTTCAAGAAGGAACGTGAGGAGGAATGAAAATCCAGGCCAATGAACAGCACAAAGGCTCTGAAACTTGAAAGTGAGCCATGTGTACAGGGAATGCAGGTAGAGAAGTGTGTTCATCATTGAGGCTGTGATTCATCAGATCATTCGGAGAGATTAAAAATATCTAAATACAGATACTCAGACCTCATTCCTAGAGAATCTGGTGATTAGGAAACATTAGTATAGGTTTCCTAGGTTGCTTTTGGCTTTTAGTTGGTTGGTTAGCTGGTTGCAATGGAAGGATATGTCTACAACAGTGTGTGTCTCAGGAGTGTCTTTGGACTGCATGCTACAGAAATCAGAAAACATAGATTCTCAAGTGGAAACCAACCTTAATGCAACAGGATCTTTGTGATGGGGCAGAGTGGGGTCTGGGTATCTGAATTTTTAAAAATATATATTTCTATTGATTTCAGAGAGGAAAGGAGAGGGAGAGAGAGATAGAAACATCAATGATGAGAAAGAATCATTGATGGGCTGCCTTCTGCATGCCCCACACTGGGGATTGAGTCCACAGCCCAGGCATGTGCCCTGACCAGGAATTGAACTATGACCTCTTGGTTCATAAGTTGACGCTCAACCACTTGCACATTTGTGTGCAAGGTTGAGAGATGGGTGAATGGTGGCAAAGCCAGGAAAGGATTGTTTTGTGGAAATAAGGAGAGTTTCAAGGAGGTGTGACTTCAAAATTGGGTATACATTCAAACTGTGATAATGTAAAAATACGCTTAAGTTAAGAAAAAAATAGCAGGAGGGGAAAAAAATTGCAGGATATAGTCCAAAATGGCCTTGGTTGTATTATAATAGTGACATTGTAGCTGATGGTTTTTTATTTTTGTAATATAGGTACATTAACTTAAACAGTGCTTTTCAGAAAGTTTAAGGAGCTGTGTCAATGCTATGGAGAAGTCAAGTTGGATGAGGGTTGAAAGAGGTCATTGGCTCGGAAAGTGGGAGGCCGCGGGAGACCTTTGGATGAGGGGGTGGAAGGCAGATTACAATGGCTGGATTCAGTGCGTGGGGAGGAAACCAGTATAGACCACTAGTTCAAGGAGTTTGGCAGCAAAGGCAAAATTTAAAATAAAATTGTCCTCTCATTTTTAACTGATTATAAAAGTAACACTTGTTCATTATATAAAAATTGGGCAATAGAGAACAAAATAGTAGTCACTCATAATCCCACCAGTCAATGCCACCCAGGCGAACAGTTTGGTATATTTGTTGAATGAATTGTTTCTTCACAACAGTAGAGAGAACCAGACAAAACCATCCATATTATTCTCAGTTGAGGAAATGAAGGCTGAGAAAGTGACTTCCCTGAGGCACTAAAACAGTCCACAATGAAGTGTTTGGTTTCCATAGTTCTTTGCAGTTTCAGAAGCACTTTGACTTGCATTTTCTGGTTGCTCCGTCCACAACAGTCTAGCCCTTCCTTTGTGCTCCAATGTGTCCTGAACAGATTTCACCTGCAGCAGCTCTGACATTTCATTCCACCTATGGATTTATATACTTAAACCACCCATTAGACCTGTACTCTTTGATGGTAGGATGTGGGTCATTCACTATGGCATTCCCAGCTTCTAACACAGCCTTTGTCACAAAATCATTGCATAGCACCTGTTTCTGGGATGATGTTTTGGTATAGTAACGGATACAGTATTCATTTTCAGTATTTCCCACTTTTTCGTTATATCTTCTTCATTCCAGAAGCAGGTAGGGGGTTCTATGCACAGACTGCCTCATGATAAGATTAACACAGTAGGCCCAGAGTCAAATTCTTAGCTTTAAAATATATGTGTGTGTGTGTGTGTGTGTGTGTGTATTATTGATTTCAGAGAGGAAGGGAGAGGGAGAAGGAGAAAGAGAAACATCAATGATGAGAGAGAATCATTGATTGGCTGCCTCCTGCATGCCCCCTACTGGGAATATAGCCAGAAACCTGGGCATGTGCCCTTGGAATTGAACCTGGGACCCTTCAGTCCGCAGGCCGATGCTCTATGCACTGAGCCAAACCGGCTAGGGCAATTCTTAGCTTTTGACTTTCAAAAGCTCAGGTGAGATATGAACAACATATTGAGAAGACCGTCTGAAAAGCTATTTTATCTACATCCTGACTAAATATGGTCTAATTGAGAGGAGAAAGGGTAATTGAGGAAAAGAAAACCAGTGAGACACAGGTGTGTGTTCCTGAGACAGGAGCCTAGGTGCTACCTCCCACCCTGCTGAACCCCATTCCAGAGCAGAGCTTGTGGAGTTGAAGCAACACCAGGATTCCCCCCTGCCCCCCCCCCCCCCCGTGTCAATGTGGCATAGAAGAGCAGGGAAGAAATGGCCATGTGGAAAATCTAGACCAGCACACTGTCCAACAGAAATAGAATTTGAGCCACATATGTAATTTTTCATATTCTAGTAAGTAGCCACATTAAAGAAAATAAAAAGAAGCAGGTGAAATAAATTTTATGAAAATATTTTATTTAACCTAATATATCCAAATATTAGCATTTCAACATGTAATCAATATAAACATTATTAATGAGATATTTTGCCTTCTTTGTACTGTTTTTGAAACCTGGTATGTACAGCACGTCCCAATTTGGATTAGCCATATTTTAATGAAGTGTTCAGAAGCCACCTATGGCTGGAGGACCGCACAGGTCTACATAGTCAGACCTAAAACAGACTCATGAAATGCCTAACCGCACTGCTGAGAACTGGAGCCACAGAATGTCTCTTGTGTGCTCAAGAATATCACAGACAAGGCCAAACATACAGATGACTGAAGGAGATCTTGTTCCAGGCTCAAGGGAAACTGATCAATAGCACTTGGCCTGTATGGGCTGAGTAGACAGGGGGCAGGCAATCAGGATGTCTCAGTGGATGCCATGGAGACCCACCCTTCTACACAAGTCCACACTCTGCAAACACGCAGGAACTTGGACACCACCCTGGGGGAAGATGAAGCTGATTGCCGAGGTTCTTGTTCCAGCATTAACAAGGGTTCAGGAAATCTGGAGAAGGCTGTGCGTAGATTAAATAGGGGTCCAGAGACGAAAGATAATTTTGAAAGGCATTTGGGGGTCGGGGAGCCTAGTTTAAAGGAAACTAACATCTCCTGTCTCAGGACCTCCTGCTTTTTATTAACACAAATTGTCCTGAGGCAAGGCAGAGATATACACTTCAAAGGGTCAGGGTTTCGTATACAGAGGCGTTGTCAGAATGGGGGAATTAGCCTATGGCTGTTCAGGTGTTTGGCCAATAGGAGGCGATAACATAGATTAAGATGCCCTGAGCTGTCTGGCAGCAAACAATCAATTTAATGTATCCTATTCAGGTTTGGGGAAATGCCATCAGCCATTCCCAACAGGTGCCAACATATGTGACTCAGCCCTTGTTGAGTCCCCAAGTTCCATCAACCTTTTGATGAAACTCTTGCAATTATGACATGCTGGAACTGGCTTCCGGCAACTGATCATGATGAAGTTTCCACCATTTAGTAGATAAGGGCAGGGCTCAAAGTGTTCTGCATAGAAAAAGACAATTACACTTATTTTGTGGATTGAGATTCAAACTCACAACAAAAAGAATGAGTGAACGTGACTAGAATTGAGGCTATTGTAAGTCCCATCTGCTGTTTTCTCAGAGGCTGCCATTGGATGTCAGAAAAAAGGGGGAAGGAATGGCTCGCTTCTACCTAAAAGAAACCCAAGAGACGTAAAAACCATTGATTGGATTCTAATTTGAAAGAATAAAACACAAAAGATATTTTGAGGAAATTGGAGAAATTTGTATTTTGGTTGGGTTATTAGATGGATTGCTAATTTGGATGGATTGCTAATTTGTGGGGAAGTATCCTTATCTTTCAGAGGTGAATAGAAAAAATTAGGGGTAAAATATCATGTTCATAACAGCCTTATTCATAGTAGTAAAAAAAATGAAAACAACCCAAATATCCATCAACTGATGAAGGAAAAATGAAAATATGGTATATATATATAAACAATGAGATATTATTTAAACATAAAGTGTTAACTCTAGCCACAACGTGGATGAACCTTGAAAATATTATGCTAAATGAAAGAAACCAGTCACAAAGGCCATATTGTATGATTCCACTTATATGAAATGTCTAAAATAGGCAAATGTATAATAAAGACATAAACTAGATTAGTGATTGCCTAGGGCTGGGCATGTGAGGGGAAGTGAGGTCAACAGCTAAAGGGTTCAAGGTTCTGTTGAGGGTGATGAAAATGTTTTAAAATTGTGGTGATGGTTGCATATACCTGCGAATATACTAAAAAACACTGAATTGTATGCTTTAAATAGGTAGATTGTATGGTGTGTGAATTATACCTCAATAAAGATGTTTTTAAAAAGAGTAAAAAAAAATTCACGCTCTGTAATTTTTTTAAAAACGATTAAGAAAAAAGAAGCAAATATAGGTAAGTTAATATTATTAAATCTAGGTGATGGATATATGGGGTTTGTTATACTATTTTCTCTACCTCTTTGTGTATTTAAATTTTTTTAAATAAAAAAAAGCAGGGTGGTGGTTCTAGTTTAACATCTATGCCTGCATGCTTAAATTTGAAAGGTATTCCCTTGCTCTTACTAACTGCAAACTAAAAGGAGAAAGAGAGCACCCTCTTCTCTTTTGAGGGTGCCTATAATATAGGGGACTGTCTGAACGGTAGCAGATATTACTTCATGTCCTCTGCTACTGGGGAGCAGTCGGCTATTAACTCTATTAACTGGAGAGTGGGCAGTGGGAGCCACTAATGAAAAGGACCCCCACCCATCTAGGCCACTCTATAGCTGAAGGGCAGCATCATAAGGGGGAAAAATGCCAAGAAGGCAGATAGTGGAAGGGAAGGAAAAGCATTACAGTTGTGTCTGTGGGGGTTTAAAACAAGCCCCGCAAGATGTGCCTCAGTGGTATGCAGGTTACTCTGAGCTAAACACAGCTTTAATTTTAGGCTCATGTGAAACTTCTGCCTCTCCATTTAACTACCTAGAAGAACTTGAATTAGGGGCCTTGCCCATAATAAGAGATTATCAGAGAGAACTTCTTCTGACTTATATTCTAGGGCAGGACAGAATTCTGTTTACTTCTCATCCTACAATGACTCTTTGAAGCCCCCAAGATGCATTAGATCATCCCTAGCTCAGGAAGTCTTATATTCCTCCATCCCACTTTCTATCTTGGAACCTCTCATGTATATGGAGTCTCTGAATCTCCCTTGTATGTGGGGTTCCCACACATATGTATGTACTAAATTTGGTTTCTTTCTCTTGCTAATCTGTCTTATGTCTATTTCATTATCAGAGCAGCCAAAAGAACATTGAGGGTAGAGGGAAGTTTGTCACTTTCCCATATGTCTAACTGTAAAACATCCTATCTAATAAAAGAGAAAAATGGTAATTGGCGTACGACGATACCCTTTTCATTGGCTAATCAGGGCTATATGCAAATTAACTGCCAACAAGATGGCGGTTAATTTGCATATGTAGGCACAATGCAGGGAGGCGAAAGGGAAAGCAGGAAGAAGCCCCCTGCCACTGACAGTGATCGGAAACCCAGGGGGGAGCTAAGAGCTGGGGGGCAGGGCAAAGGCGGCCCTGGGGCCGCCTTTGCCCTGCCCCCTAGCCATGATCGCAGAATCAGGCGCCTTTGCCGCCCTGGCCAGTGATAGCAGGAAGTAGGGGTGGAGCCAGCGATGGGAGCTGGGCACGGTCGAAGCTGGCAGTCCCAGGAGCTAGGGGTCCCTTGCCTGGGCCTAAAGCGAAGCCCACGATCGCGGGGCCGCTGCAGCTGCGGGTCCCCACTGGCCGGGCCGGACACCTAGGCCAGAGGCGTTAGGCCTGGGCAGGGGCGGAGCCTGCAACCACGGGGAGCTGGGGGGTCCCCTGCCCAGGCCTGACACCTCTGCTGGAGGCCTCAGGCCTGGTCAAGGGGCCGATCCGGTGATTAGTGATCAGAGGGTTATGAGGGTAAACTCCTCTGGCTGAGGCGTCAGGCCTGGGCGGGGGCGGAGCTGGGGATTGGGGGGATATGATGGTCCCCTTGCCCAGGCCTGAAGCCTGGGTCAGAGGCGTCAGGCTTGGGTGGGGGGTGGAGCAAGCGATCAGAGGGAGATGGGGGTCCCCTGCCCAGGCATGATTCCTGAGCCAGAGGCCTCAGGCCTGGGCGGGGGCCAGAGCCAGTGATCGGGGGGAGATGGGGGTCCCCTGTCCAAGCCTGACACCTCTGGCGGAGGCGTCAGGCCTGGGCAAGGGGCCGATCCTGCGATTGGGGGGTGATGGGGGTCAACGCCTGAGGGCTCCCAGTATGTGAGAGGGGGCAGGCTGGGCTGAGGGACACTCCCCCCCACACACACCCAGTGCACGAATTTCGTGCACCGGGCCCCTAGTTTTATTTATAAAAATAAAATCCAAAAAAATATTATGAGATAATTATTTGCTTTATAATAATATTTCTGATTTACAAAAACTTAAAATTAAATTTTCAATAAGTAATGCATGAAAATACATCCTATATAATAAAATGCAAATTGTCCCCTCAACCAGGAGTTCCACTGGGAGTTCAACCAGGGCAAGGGGCTTGCCAGCCAACCACCTCAGCCCCTCCCCCTGGCCAGCCCCGCCCCCAATCAGCCCCCTCCCCCCCAATCAGGGCAGGCTGGCCAGACCCCACCTGTGCATGAATTTGTGCACTGGGCCTCTAGTGTAATAATAAAAGACAATAGTTATATAGCACTTGCTACATTCACTGTTCTGCTTCCTTATAATTAACTAATTTAATCCTCATTATAATCCCTGTTCCAAAGCTGAGACCATTGAAGGTTGAAATCCAGTGCAGGACAGACTAAAGCTTCCAGGGTCATGCTCTTAACCGCTACACTTGACCACCCCTTGTGAAAAGACACAAAAGGTCTGTTCCCCTCCCCAGAAGCCACCACTGTTACCAGCTTCTTGGGGCTCCTTCCAGAAGATAGATAATTCAAGAACATGTTTCTTTTGTAGGCTCATTCAAGACCATCTTTCAGTCAGCAGTTTGGAGAATGAATTAAGATGCTCCTCCCCATCCACATGACTAGTTCTGACCCATAAACTGTGAAGTCCCCGAGGCGCCTGCAGAGAGGCACAGCCTGCTACATTGCCACCTGTAAGCCCACAGCCCCACACACAAGGGGCCTCTGATTTACTAGGCTTCTCCCCGCTGGTCCTGGTCCGCAGAGCAGTTAATCTTCTGCCCTGGGGCAGAGTTTGACAGCTCCCAAAGGTCCTGTGAAACACTCCTTTCAGAGTGAAGTTGTCAATCAAATAAACTTGAAACAGACTTGGTCTGGATCCAGGTACAGACTGGTGCCCCCCACCGCCCCAGGCAGCAGTTGGCTATGCTTCACTTCCTGGGCTTTTTGAGTCCTCTGGTGCAGCCTGTGTTTCCCCTTCAATAAAACAGTGATTTAAAACCTTCATTCTTCCTGTTTTAGAACTGGGCCAAGGCATAATCATTCTGTCTTCACAGCACAGTACACAAAAATCGGCGGTGGCTGCAGCCCGCCCCCCCTCCCCACCCACGTTGGGTAATCACGTAGTCACTTTGCTAGGCACATCGAACTGCTTTTTGAAAAATCTTTTGCCCAATTAGAACTAATTTTTCATTTCTTCTTTGTCTCCTCACTTGGAATTTTCTTTTGATTCTTTTTAGCACCCAGTTTTCCCTTGGACATTCAGATTACTCCTTTTACATGTACCTTTCAAGGAGGGATAAGATGTGAGATACTCGCAGGAAAGTTAGTTGAGAGTTTGTATAAGAAGCAATTAGATCCCTTGAACTTCGGCCTCACTTCCTAAAGTCCAGGGATTACATGCCTCCAAACCCAGCAGGAGATGGGAGGTTTGGTCCATGGGGAAAGGATGCCCAGGAGACGCTGGGCTCAAGGACCATGACAAGCACAACTGAAGGTGGGATTGAACCAAAGGCAGCCCTGGCCTTTCCCACCCTCAGCCCCCAGAATGCTGGCAGGAAGGCGTATTGTACCCTTCCCTCAGCAGACTGGACAATTCCTTGGAAAAGTTCCAAGAAAAAAGACCTATTGACATTTAGGGCTGTCCAGTAAACTGTCCATGTTCCAGTTGATTACTCCTCAGTGAACTCACCAGTCAACAAGCCCTATTCATGTATTCAGAGCTTCTAATCAGCCTTTTAGCACCTTCCTTTTAATAGGATGGGGCAGACTTTTGAGGAAGCCTCTGACATGAAAAAATAGCAAGAAAACAAACAAACAAAAAAAGGAACTCAGAAGAATCAAAGGCAGCGCTCGGAGCACAAGAAAACTTTGAACAAACTATTAATATCCTCAGAAAGACAGTGATGATATTGCATTCGTGAAATAAAAACAGGATACTGAGGCAGTGGAATAACCAAAGGACAAGAAAGAGATTTAGAAATTAAAATATGTTGATTTAAGTAAAAAAATAAAATTCAAGAGAAGGGTTGAAAAGTAAAAGTGAAGAATCCCTTAAAAGTGAAACCAAAAAGCTAGAAAAAGAGAGAAAAGATACAATGAGGGCAATTCAAGAGGTTCAATATTTGATTAATAGGGATTTCAGAGAGGAAACAAAAGAGAGAGGCCGAAATTGTCAAATACACTGTATTAGTCTGGGTTCTCCAGAGAAATGGAGCAATAGGAGATGTATATATTGTGAAAATGAACGTAGGAAACGTAAGTAAAAAAATGGAGATGGGTAGCCATGAAGGGAGGGCTCTCACACAAATCACTCATTGTGGCGTGAAGACCCCAGTGGGAGGAAAGCAGATTTCCTTCTGACCCAACAACAAGCTGCCCACTGCTTACAGCCAATAAAATACCCCACCACAGCCCTTCCCAATTTCCTCCTTAAGCCTCATAAAAGCTGACCTTCCCTTTGTCTCCCCAGGCTTTCCAATGGTTCAAAATAGTTGCTGGTCCTGAATTGCAATTCTTGTGTTATTTTCAAATAATCTCGTTTTGGCTACCTAAAGACCTCGCGATTTCATTTTTAAAGTCAATACATAAATACCATAAACACAGCCACTTTAAAATGTAGTCAGAGCTGACATTCCAGAGGAATTGCCTTGCCCGTCTAATTCCTCAAACCTATGGAATGTTAAAATTGGGCAAAATAACCATTGGACTGGGCCTGAAACAGCATTGTATTCCAAGCAACTGTTTGTTATGACTACCAGTTTGAAAATTAAAGGCATTCTTTAGAATTAGGATCACCATGTTAGCTTGTCTGCACCTACAGACATTCCTTCTTTGGGTATTAACACACAAATCCTTCCTCCCATTCATTTAATTATTTCCCTTCTCTTTTTCAAAAATACCACTTGCCTTAACCTCCTTATCTGCATACAGTTTGGGTTTCTGCCTGAATCAGTGCATCTAGAATAACTTCTTTTGGATTTCAAATAAACACTTGTTGCCTCTCACTTTGGCCTTTTATTTTAGGATATATACGTGTGTGTGTGTGTGTGTGTGTGTGTGTGTGTGTGTGTGTGTGTGTGTGTATGGGTGGTGAAAGGGTATTAAGTTGTTATCTTGCATAGTAGGAAGTGAGTAGATGATGACTAACACTGTTTACTCAATGTAAGGCAGAATAAAGCTATTAGTGAAAACAAGGAGTTAAATATAAGGGAAGAAACAGCTAACTGGCATTGAAGTTGCTTCTGCTTTTAGAGAATCTAATTCTGGGCTCTTTGGTGGTTGTTTTCAATGCTATTTGTAATGGTAAAGTTTGTAATATTAGCTGACTTTTTAAACTATATCTGGGTATTTTTTTATTGCCCCCCAAATTTTATAACTAAAAGAAATTGTGCATAAGGTGATATGAAACACATTTGTGTTAAAGGTTGTGGGTTTTTAAAAAAAGATTCTTATTGATTTTTAGAGAGAGAGGGATAGGAAGAGAAAGAGAGAGAAAAAGAAAGAAACATCAATGTGAGAAGGTGACATTGATTGGCTGCCTCCAGCACAACCCCTACTGGGAATTGAACCAGCAACCTTTCAGTGTTATGGGATGACACCCAACCAACTGAGCCACACCAGCCAGGGCTAAACATTTTTTTTAAATCTTTCTGGAATAAGGTTGGGTAGACAAACAAGATATCTTGATATTATTTACCTACTAGTTATTAATCACTATTTTTAAAATTCAAATACTTAATTTGAATGGTGAAATACATGATGGCATATAATTTATTATATTATTTAGAAAGTGTTTCTACCAAAGTAAAATATTTTCTAATATTGAGGGGGGAAAAATCTTTTCCTCCTACCCTTCTAGGTTCTTGGTTAGAGCTCAGTAACAAAAGACATATTAGGGAAAGAAAAATATACAAATGTATTTAACATAAGTTTTCTGTGAGCCTTCATGAGAAAGTGAACACCCCAAGAAATGGTTAAACCTGAGTGTTTTTTATACTAGGTTTGATTAAGAGTGAAAAGTAATGGACAAATGTCATCGGACAAAAGTGTATAAGCTAAGGGTAGCAAACTGGGGGAAACTTAGCAAGACCTGCTTGTGCAGATTCCTCTTAGTATCTCTCCATCTTTGAAGACAAGAATGCTCCTTTTCTCTGGGTGTAGGGAGAGCATTTCTTACCTAAGGGTCCTATGACCTTTCAGAGAGAAGGAAAGGTCAGAGAGTCCTTCCTGCAGCTGCTGTTTCTCAAATCCCGTCAGCTTAAAATATTCAGTATGCTAAGGGGCCATAATTTGAAGTAGCATGTTCTGAACCCTGTCATGATCATAAATTACATGTACTAGCTCTTTTTGAAATATTGTTGCTAAGAATCTTTATATAGAATCAGATGATTCTGTATTTTATTTTACTCTTTTACATGAATTGTCTATAACCATCAAAGAAAACAACTCTAATACTTTAAAAGTCAGTAAATTATTTAGACATATCCTTTAGAGAAATATAGATATATCCCTTACATAATTTACTCCTCCTAATCAGCACAGAAGTATTAATGTCCAGTGTCTATATCTTGGCTTGACTTTAAATTATCTTCACATAAGTAATGCTCTCAAACACGTATTGTGTAGAAAACAATCTAGAGGAATAAATAACCAAAGCTAACAGTAGATATCTGGGAAGTGAGTTGAGGGAACCTTTGAGTATTATTTGTATAATCAGAATATATTTGTGTATATATATATATATATATATGCATATGTGTGTGCATATGAAAAATAACATATGAGGTTTTACATTGTAAGTTTGAGATCTATTATTACAGTTTGTCATGGTCTTCACCTTTCATTGTGAAGTTTCTTCACTAGCACAAACCTGAAAGGATTTTCTGTTGAAATTCACATGACATTTCAAAATCTGTTTTTCCACACAACCCAAAGCAATCTATACATTTGTTGCAATGCTTATCAAAACACCAATGACATTTTTCACAGAACTAGAACAAATAATTCTAAAATAGCCACAGCAATTTGAGAAAGAAGAACAAAGTTGGAGATATTGCACTACCTAATATTAAACTATAAGGCCATTGTAATAAAAATGGAATGGCACTGGCATATAAGCAGCTGACATATAGATCAATAGAACAGAATAGAGAGCCTAGAATTAAACCAGTGCCTACATGGTGAATCAATCTACATGACAAAAGAGGGAAGAACATATAATGGGGTAAAATAGTCTATTTAATAAATGGTGTTGGGAACATTGGACAAGATACATGCAAATAAATGAAATTAAACCACCTACTTATACCATATACAAGAATAAATCCAAACTTGATTAAAGACTTAAATGTAAGACACAAAACTATAAAACTCCCAGAAGAAAACATAGGCAGTAAACTCTCTGACATTGCTCTTAGTAATATTTTTTCTGATGTATCTCCTGGGGAAAGGGAAACAAAAGAAAAATAAATGAGATTTCATCAAACTGAAAAGTTTTGCACAGCAAAGGAAATCATTAACAAAATGCAAAGGCTACTTACTAATTGGGAGAAGATATTTGCCAATAATACACCCAATAAAGGATTAATATTAAAAATTTATGAAGAACTTATATAACACAACACCAAAAAAACACAAACAATCCAATTGAAAAATGGGCAGAGGACCTAAGTAGACATTTATCCAAAGAGGACATGCAGTTGGCCAATAGACATAAGAAAAGATGCTCAATGTCACTTATCATCAGAGAAATGCAAATCAAAACCACAATGAGATATCATCTCTCACCTGTCAGAATGGCTATTATTAATAAATCAACAAACAAGTGTTGGCAAGAATGTGGGGAAAAGGGAACTCTCATGTATTGTAGGTGGGACTACTAATTGGTGCAGCCAGTATAGAAAATAACGTGGAAGTTCTTCAAAAACATAAAAATGGAACTACCATATGACCCAGCAATTCCACTTCTGGGAATATATCTGAAAAAACTCAAAACATTAATTCAAAAATATATATGCACCCCTATATTCATTGCAGCATTATTTAGAATAGCCAAGATATGGAAGCAACCTAAGTGCTCATCAGTTGACAATTGGGTAAAGAAGAAGTGGCACAATGGAATATTACTCAGGCATAAAAAAGAATAAAATCTTACCATTTGTAACAACATGCCTGGTCTTTGGGGGTATTATGCTAAGTGAAGTAAGTTAGAGAAGGACAGATACCATATGACTTCACTTATATGTGGAATCTAAAGAACAAAATAAACAAACAAAACAGAAACAGACTAATAGATACAGAGAATGAACTGATGTTTGCCAGATGGGTAGGTGGTAGGGGCTGAGTGAAAAAGGTGAAGGGACTAAGAAGTACAAATTGGTAGTTACAATATAGTCATAGGGATGTCAAGTACAGCGTATGGAGCATCTCTCTATATAAAAGCCTAAATGACCATTCAACTGTTTGACCACTAGGTAAGATGTGCACTGACCACTGGGGGAAGACGCTCCAACTGGCAGGTTAGCTTGCTGCTGGGGACCGGCCAATCGGGACTGGACAAGATGGGTCAGACATGCCTTGGAACTCTCCCGCAGTCCCTCCCCAGCCCCGATTGCGCACCAGTGAGGTCCCTTGGCCTGGCCTGCACCCTCTCACAATCTGGGACCCTCAGGGGATGTTGGAGAGCTGGTTTCGGCCTAATCCCTGCAGGCCAGGCTGAGGGACCACCAGTGCACAAATTTGTGCACCAGACCTCTAGTCCTATATAATAAAAGGGTAATATGCAAATAGGCCAAACGGCAGAATGACCAGAATGCCTGTGGCCCCTTGCCCGCCTGGCCCCATCCCCCAGTGGACCCCCTGTGATTGGGGGCAGAGCCGGCTGGCAAACTGCCCATGGCCCCTCACCCCGGCCGGCTCTGCCCCTGATCAGCCCCCCACTCCAGCTGGCCCACCCCGATGGCCCCTATCGGGGCGGGCTGGCTGGACCCTATCAGTGCATGAATTTGTGCACCGGGCCTCTAGTAGTATATAATACTGTAATCAGTATGTATGATGCTAGGTGAGTACTGGACTTCTCAGGGGGATTACTTTGTAAATTATATAAATGTCTTACCACTATGTTGTATACCTGAAGCTAATACTATATAATAAAAGCCTAATATGCTAAGTGTCTGGTCGACCAGTCGGCCGTTCAACCAATCAAAGCATAATATGCTAATGATATGCTAAGGCCACTCAACCACTCACTATGACATGCACTGACCACAGGGGGCAGATGCTCCAATTGGTAGATTAGCTTGCTGTGGGGGTTTGGCTGATCAGGACTGAGCAAGATGGGCTGGATATGCCCTGGAGCCCTCCCGCGATCTCTCCCTGGCTAGCCAACCTCTCGCATCCCTCCCTGGCCCCGATAGTGCACCAGTGGGGTCCCTCGGCCTGGCCTGTGCCCTCTCGCAATCTGGGATCCCTCAGGGGATGTAGAAAGCTGGTTTCGGCCCAATCCCTCAGGCCAGGCTGAGGGACCCCACTGGTGCACGAATTCGTGCACCAGACCTCTAGTATAAAATAATATTGAATGTAAACTGTAATTGACAAAAAATAAAAAATGATCTGGTTTACCCACTTTGTCCAAATGAGTCTGAACTGAGGTTCCCAAAGGCAATCACCCTGCTCTGGACTGTGAGATCCAGTTGGAGTCGGCATGTTAATGGGAAGCTAGGTTAACAGGCAGTCACTTGTCAATCCATCCTGAGGGGAACCGAAGTTTTGCCACCCTGAAGCTGCCTTTGGGGGATACTGATTTTAAGCAATTTATTTAGGAACAGAAGACTCTGAAAGAATCTTTGACTCTCCTCCCTTTTCTGCCCAAGATTCAGAGAGAAAAACCTGCTTTAGGAAGGAGATTCACCTTAGCCTCATTTGAATTAAGTCTGGTAACTAAGAGGGCTTCATGCAGGGGCCTGTGAGCTACATATCCTGAGTCCCATTGTTTCTGAGTCACCTAGCAACACTCTTCCTGCGATGTATGTTCCACACTCTTTCTCAACTACCTGTACACAGCCCATTCTTACTTCTGAAATCTAATATCTTGTACCCCGCCTTTTCTCCTTTGTTCAAAATGTCATATTTCCCAATGTTGCCTCACTGTCTTTTGAAAATCATGTTTATGTGAATTCCCCATGCGCATGTATTAAACACTTGATTTTCTCCTGTTACTCTGTCTCTGTTCATTATTAGCCCATCTAGAAGAACTTCGATGGTGGGAAGAAAAGTAGCCAAAGTAAGTATACATACAAGCAAAGGAAATAAACTTTGTAGAGAAAAACATAATACAAATAAATGATAATGGTTAGTATTAATAATAAATGGAATTCTTTTCAGTCATTTCCCTCCTCTTCCTTTGTTAGGCAATTTTTTGTTGACCAGAAAATACAAGTAACAGAATTTCATCTTTTTGCTGGTGCCTCTCTGGGGTGGGAAGCATCTTCCTGTAGACTGGCCCTTCTTACATGGGAAGACCTTGAAGATTGGATTGGTTCTCTAATTTCTTGGACAAACGACAAAGTGATTCTTTATTTTTCCCGTCAACCTGGGTATGTGCCCTGACTAGGAATTAAACCGGCAACCTTCAGGTGCACGGGACAACACCCAACCAATGGAGCCACACCAGACAGGACAACAAAACGATGCTTGATCTCCAGTTCTCCAATTTGTGTATTATAATTCCAGCCTTAACATACATTGAGAGACTCTGCTGGAGATTCTGCAGGTAATTCATGGTAGAATTAGCCACAGAACTGTTGGATAGTCTTTGCTTTATACCTGCTTCAAATGGCATAGTGCTATAGGCTAAGTATTTGAGCCTCCTCCCCCCGACCCCCAACACACACACACACACACACACACACACACACACACACAATGCATATGTTGAAACCTTATCCCCAATGTGGTAGTGTTAGAGGTGGGGCCTTTGGGAGATGATTAGGTCATGAGGGTAGAGACCTCAAGATTTGGACTTGTCCCCTTTGAAAAGAGACCCCAAAGAGCTCCTCGCCCCTTCTCCCCTGTGAAGACACAGCAAGAAGATGACTGTCCGCGATCAAGAAAGTGGGCCCCCGCCAGACACTGAATCTCCCAGTGCCTTGGTCTGGGACTTCCTCTCTTCCAGAATCATGAGGAATAAATGTGTGTTGTTTAAGCCACCCAGTCAGCAGTATTCTTGTTATAGCTCCTGGATGGACTGACACATAGGATACAAAAATCTGCTTTGATAACTTTAGGTCTCTCCTGACCCATGTCCAGTGCATTAGCAAGTCTTCCAATTCTCACTCCAAAATGTCTCTGATCCTCCTGCCACCACCAGGTCCTGGAGGTCAGGGGAGATGTCTGACCTGGACCATTGTAATAGCTGAACACTGGTTTTCACTCTTGCTCAACCCTGTCTTCCTACCACATAGCAACCAGAGTGGTCTTTCCAAAACAGAAGTGTGAACCTATCTCCTTCCTATTACTATTATAATTTTTTAAATGTCAGGTTTTTTGAGATATAATTTACATACAGTGAAAGTCACCCTTTTAAGTTATATGATTCCATGAATTTTAACAAATACATACTGTGTTAACCCCCACCACAATCAAAATATAGAACAGTTTCACTACCCCCCAAAATTTACTTGCGTCTCTTTGTAGACAATCTTTCTCCACCTACAGCCCCTGGCCACTGATCTGTTTTCTGTCTCTATCGTATTACCTTTACCACAAGGTCACATAAATGGAATCATACATTATGCAGCCTTTTGAGTCTGGTTTCTTTCAGAATGCACTGGAAAAGTATTCAGGTTGTTGCATGTATCCGTAGTTCGTTCCTTTTACTGAGAAATAGTTATTCCACAATATAACGGTTTATCTATCCACCAGTTGGCAGACATTTTTCTTGTTTCTAGTTTTTGGTGACTATCATTAAACTATTATAAATATTTGTGTATGAGTCTGTTGGAATTTTACTTGGGAGTGGGGGGAATATAAGTATCCATTTCTCTTGGTTCAATATGTAGGAGTGGGATAGCTGGATAATATGGTAAAAGTATGTAGGAAACGGATGCTCTGTCTTCCAAAGTGGCTGCATCATTTTGAATTCCAGTTGCTCCACATCCTCCTGAGAACTGGATATGACCGGATTTTTAAATCTGAGCCATTCTGGTTTTAATCTGCATTTCTGCAATGCGAATGGTGTTGAGCGCATGTGCTTAGTTACTACCCGTATCTTTTCTTTGGTGATGCGTCCCAATTTGTTACCCATTTAAAAAATTGGGTTGTTTTGTTATTGAGTTGTATTATTATTTTAAATAAAAAATTCTGAATAGATAAGACATTTACATGGTTGAACAAACAAAAGTTATTTTATAAATTGATTTGTTGAGACGTTACCCATCTCTGTCCCTATGAAGCCCTGCCTCAGAGAACAAGCTCATTAATTGAGGTTTGCTTCCAGAGCTGCTTTCTGTAAATACGAATATAAATTCCCACCTCCTTTCCATCCTTACACCAGAAATGACTTTGTACATTGCTCAGCAACAGTCTCTCCTGCAGAGTATCCTCAGACTTAGAATTTTTTCAGTTACATGTAATTCCATTGCGGGGAGGAGGCTTGTTTAACCAGTCCCCTAGTAAAGGATGTTCGAGTTGTTTCCAATTATTTCTTTACAAGCAGTACTACAATGAATAACTTTATATGCAGGCAGTATTCAGCTGTAGGACGCATCCCAGAAGTGATTTTTCACATTACTATTTTTTCTTAAAGCATAGCCTTTCTTAACTTCTATGCATATTTCCTTTCTTCATTTCAACTCAGCTCAAGGACCTTGTGTAAACATTGTTCATAAAAAAGAAAGTTGGTGGGCGTGTGTGTGTGTGTGTGTGTGTGTGTGTGAGAATGGGGTCAGCATGGGAGGCTACACATCGACAGCTCCTCGTAATCCAGGCTCTACCTGCCAAGGAGGGTGTAGGAGGAGGGCGGCCTCGCCCCACTCCAAACCTTCCAGCTTCTGTTCCTCTCGATTTATTTTGTAGTGGCTATTTCCTGCTTATATTTATGTCTTTTGCTTCTGATCTCGATCTGACTAAAGGGAGACTTTTTTTCTGATCTGTGTTTCAGTCTCACCAGCAGTTTATGGAGTTTGCGCTTCTTAAGTTTTCCTTTTGATCATCGTTCATCCTCAGTTAATTTGCTCAAACGAAGAGCAAAATCTCGGGAAGAGATTAGCAACGACAAGAAGGATCCCATTTAGCTTTATCAAATGAGGTGTTTCTGAATGTGATCATTCACTTCTCACTCAAGGGGGAATTTAGGATGTTTAGGATGTAGTAATATAACCTCTTTGATATTTAACAATCTCATTGATTGTCTCAGTCGTTTATATGTTAAAGAACTACTTGGACTATAAATACTGATAATTCTTTTAAACCCTAGTCATATGCTAAAAACAGAAGTTGAAGGCAAGACATTGTACAGCTACCCAGACTGCCTTCTGATTAGTCCCATCTTAGCTTTCGTGTTAAAGAGACCTTTTAATTTTGGCTTTCCTGTGTGCATGCAGGTATCGTGGTAACCGGTGAGCCGGTGGCGAAAGCCGCAGGGAGCTTCGCCCGGGCATGCGCCACTAGCTCGCTTCTCCTGCAAAGTGATTTTTCAGAATGAAATGCTGCAAACAGGGACCATAATATTTCTCTCCTCACATTGTTTATTTCAAGAGCCATGGGAACCATCAAGAAGACGCATAGGCTTAAAATGTAAACCCTGCAAGTCTACTTTGTTTGAGTTAATGAAGATGTGACTTTGGGGTCTCCTCTCGCCGTCTCACCTCTGCCCTGAGAACATGGCAAGGACTGAAATTTATGGGAATTCTGACCTGGGGGGGGGAGGGGCAAGAAGCGCAGGAAACTGGAGGAGGTGGGTAGCAAGGAGACCGCCCTTGCCGGTTAGGGCGATAAGGCACATTTCCCAGCAGAGAAAATAATGTTACCTGCAGCTCTGGTTTCCACAGCACTGTTTCTAAATACTTGCGAGATTTGTTACTCCTCCTGAAATAGCCTAAGGCATGTGGAAGACACAGAATTCATTTAAGTGACTTCCCTTTCCTTTCCAAGTCTTAAGGCGGATAACCTATCATTTTATCTGGAAAAAAGATCTTGAAGCTTTTAGGAAGTCCCTACTCTCTATATGGTAGACACAAACTGCACATGCATAAACCAAACAAAGTTTCCGGTGCCAGGGGCGGGGGGGGGGGGGGGCGGGGGAGGATCACTTTTCAGTTGAAATTTATTGTGGAAAAAAAATTTCTTGCGAAAGATAAATTTTTGCCCATTCTATTTAGCTACCAGGGGCAAGGCTGAAGGCTGAAAGAAGCCTTAGAGAAAGTCATAAAAGCTCCAGATTAAAAAATATTTCTTAAATGGTCTCATTGAGAAATTTTCCAAACCAGAGTCGCACTTGAATGAATGAATGCTGTATCAAATTATCCGGAGACAAAGAAGAGAAGCCATTCCACCAGAACAAACGGGGCTGGCTTTGTTCAGAGGACAAATCATTCCTGCAGCCCGTTTGGAAAATGTCACTTTTAAGTCAATGAGAGATGTGTTCAAATGAGAGGGGGATGCAAGACCCTATTATATTCACCGGGATGTGATGTTCTGCCTCTGAATGGTTTCTACAGTGCATGAAAATTCCTCTTTTGTTGAGGGGATGTATGTGTCTTTTTAATGTCTTAAACTGTTTTCAGGTTTTACAAAGTACTTCAGTTGTCACATTGAAAGGGCAGACATGACCACACCGGAACACCGACTGTCCAGCTCCAGAAGCTCTGACGTGTTGGACAAGTCTTTTGAACTCTTAACCTGGTAAAAATAGATCCACTGGGCTAACGCGGGGACTTGTCTCCTGGAAGGAATCCAGGGCTTGTGGCCGTCCGACCCAGCCCCTTTCTCTGTCTTTTCCTGACGCCACCATGGGAGCTCTGGCCACTCTGGGGTTGATTTGAGCAGCGGTGGTGTCCAAGGAAGAGGAAGTTAGAGGCGAGATGAGCAAAACTAACAGGGAAGTCAATCCACTGCTCAGAATGGACCAGTCTGGCTGGCAACTGTGGGATGTATAGGCCGGCCGAAGCAGGCAGCCCTCTCGGTTCATTTTGGCAAACTATGTGTCCTCCAATACGATTGGTAAACTCATGAAGCCAATTCATTTTTTTTGTTGCCAGCATTAAAATAAAATAAAAAAATTGGGGTGAGCGTGTTTCCTAACAGAGATTACATGCTAAGCAACAGCCCAGCCCCATCAAGCTCTTCTGGCAGATATAATAAGACACTTAAAATAACTGGTGATTTTTAAAAAACCATTTTGCAGTTCGATTTTTTTTTTTAAAGACAGCTTCTCTGTGGCAATAGGGGGGCGTAGACTGGGCTGCCAACGCCAAGCCATCCATGCTCAATGACAAGGAAGACCCAGGCAGGCACCAGCTTGAGGAGAAAGCAGACACGTTGATCCCTAAACCATCCAGAAATAAACAAAGGAAAACACCTCTGCACAGTCTTAGAGCAGAAACTCGGAAGGATTCAAATAAAGTATCTCCTTCGGAAGATAGGAAGTCCTACGGAGGCACGCATCGTATGTCTTGTTGACAAAGGCGCAATGCTCCGCGGAAGCACGGGCTTTCCCTTTGGTTTTCCGGCAGAGGCAAAGCTCCCGATCTAGCAGCGGTGAGCAGAAAGCACACTCCATGTTGCTATTGCTCACGTGGCCTCAAGGTAAAAAGGAAATGGCACAGATATCAGTGCCAGGTTTTTTGTTACACGTCTAATGATACCATTAGTAGTTATAAAAAGAATATTAAAATGAATAGTAACAATAAACATATATTACAATTCACTATGTGCCAGGGACTCTGCTAAGAACATTTCATCTTGAAGCCATTGCCACAGGGTTGATGTTATTGGCCTCATTTAATAGGTGAGGACACTGAGGTAAAGAAAGTATCAAGCCCAGCCGGTGTGGCTCTATGGTTGAGCATCGACCAACGAACCAGGAGGTCAATGAACTAGGAGGTCACGGTTCAATTCCTGGTAAGGGCACATGCCCAGGGCATGCAGGAGGCAGCTAATCAATGATTCTTTCTCATCACTGATGTTTCTCCCCTTCTTTTATATATATATATATATATATATATATATATATATATATATATATATATATATATATATATATATATATATAATTTTTTAAGAAAGTAGTGTGGTAGAGACAGGATTTGAATCTGGGCAGTGTAACTAACTCCAGAGCCTGAATGCTTAACCTGTAATGAGAGCTGACACTTAATGGAGCATGCTCACTCTGTGCTAGGCGGGTACTGTTCTAACTACATTATTACTATCATTTTACAAATAAAGCAACAGAGGTAGAAACACTTTCCCAAAGTCACACTGCTATGACAGATGGAGGCGAGATTTAAACCCAGTCACTCTGACCTTAGACTCTGAGCACTCAATGTCTAAGTTTGAGACTACACACATTTCTCTTGGGAATTAGTAAAGGTATTTTAAAAAAAGAAAAAAGAAAAAGGGACCTGAATTGTTTTGCCTAAATGGGCCCTTGTGATGAAGTGGTTGTTATCAGGAGTGGGTGTTCTTAGGGTTGTGGCAGCGAACTGGCCGGTTGGGCCTTTTGCTGGTTTACATTGCCCTCTAGTGGTTGGTAGAAAATTCTGATGCTATGGCTAGCTGAGGAAGAGAATGCTGTCCCTTAAGAGGACACCTTTTAAACATAAAGATAAGTCATGAACCTGTATTGGTAGTATTTATACTTTTAGTATCCTTTGATTGAAAAATACATAAAGACAAAGAGCTACCGTGAATTTAGTACCTCTTTTATGTGAATGTATTTTTATTAATCTCGAAAGCATACAGATACATCAAAAACAAGATGATATCTATGTATTACATTTTTCTAATATGCATATTTATAAATGTATGCATCATCTTGTCTCCAATATATATGTACATGTACATATACATACATACACATGTGTGTATGTAATTTATTTATAAGTCTTAGCTATAAGCAATGCTTGGGGCACATTGATGGGTTTGAAAGCCCTTACAACAGATTTTTCTTCTAGGCTCCTTGGCTAGAACTTCAATAAATACCCACACCTAAACCAATCCCAGGCAAGGGAACGGGATTCACACAAAGTCTTAGATTAATCAGTATATTCTCCTGAATGGGCCCTCTTCCCCGAGGGGCAGAGACCTGAAGAAAATTCTGTTTACAAGGAAGAAGTCCCGCTGCTGTGCAGAGCAGTCTCACCGGCGTCTCTCCTGTCCCCCAGTCTCCATTCCTGGCTGACTCAGGGGGCGGTGGCTGCAGATGGCAGGGCAATGGGAACAACCCCGTTCGTGCAGGCAGTAAGGGGCGCATTGTCTACCAGGAATTTAAAAACAACAATAAAGCCATCTAAAAAGTGGCCTGCTTTTTACAATCACCATCAGCCCGCAAGTCTAAACAATGACAGTGATAAAATAGTTCTTCATGAAAATTTTTTTTCTGGTCTAAATTCTAAACAACTACTTTGGTTTCTGCTTAGGTAAGTAATATGCATGTCTCCATTTAACACTATTTTATTTCTTATCCTTTCGTAAGCATTGTGTTCAATGTCATGGACGTTGATTTGGAGAACTTCCAGTATACAGCTGGCCTAGGGCACATGCAGACTCAGCGGGAAGCATTTGTCTCAGGGGGAGGTTCATGATAAACTGGAACCATTAGACCTCAACTTGGGAACAGCTGAGTCATATATTCCTGAGTCTAAACTGTAGATCTGAAATGATCAGTAACAGCGATTATAAAAACAAACAGTAACTTTAATTCTGTCATTCTCGGTGACCCTACACACACACTTGCAAATAGCCAGAATCAACCTAGAACAACACCCAGTGAAATGCTAAGCTTTAGGATTGTTCACCAAAGACTGGCCCACAGAGGTGGTGGAGAATACCATGAACCCTGCGACACCAAAGCATGAGGAAATGGACGTTTTAAAGAAGACTATCAGGAGAAACCTCAGAAGATGCTGGTCTTACATTGCAGGAGAAAACAAAAGGACAATGTTTGAATGCCTCCATCATTTTCACCAAGAACTGAATCCTCATTCTAAGGCAAAAAGGATCAAATACAATCAATGTTTATTGTCACTCAGCTACGTTCTCTGATTTTTGCAAAAGAAAAATTGGGGAAGTTTTTAACCAAACACAGTGGAAATGTGTGATGACTTTTTGGTGAAGAAAATTTAGGGGATTTTTTTTTTAACTGCAGAGACATTTGAAAACTGCTATAATTCTAAGCTGTGGGATTTACTGTGAAGTGGGATTATTACGAATCTCTGCCAATCCTATTAACTATTTGTGTATATATTGTTTCTTTTGGAAGATTTTCAAAGTTAAAGTATTTAAAGTGTGCCTTGTTTAATATGGGTGGAGACAGCTATGCTCTCTATAAACAGGTAACGAACGTTGATTTTGACAGCCATTGACAAAGGTGCAGAAGTGAAGGCTTGAAAACAGAAACTGCAGTGCCTGCCTTTCATTACCACAACACACCATCTGTAGGTATAAGGCTCTGCTTCTTTTCAATAAAATTAATGTTTTTAAAAGTACCAACCCATTACATGTTTCCTTTTGTGTCCTAAAATATTTATTTTACATTTTTATTAAAATTTTTACTGAATTATGTTGATGACCGCTGATCCGTGTGGAGATCACTACCTTGGTGAAGTCTCAGTAGCGTCTCAGAAGAAGAAGGTCAGAGGTGGGATATTTTTTTCGTTGTTGTCTCCATGTGGATTGACACTTTACAAAGTACAAAATATACTGTCTTTTGGGGGGGAACATTAGGTACGTTTTTTTCTACGTCATACAGTACATGAATCTTGAGGGCTTTGTTTCTTCAACAAAGTAAGCGTGAGGGGCCTTGGTGTAGGGCTGCTCACTTCTCCCCTCACCCAGGGCCAGGGCCAGAGACAGGTGCCACTGCTACTGCTGGTGACCTGGGCGTGCCAGTGAGGGCTAGGTTCCCCAAGGTGAGGCCCTGGGCAGGCGGAGGCCCCTCAGAGCCCCACTGTGCATCCAGCATCCACTCACCCCCATCTCAGGATAACGGACATGATTTGGGCG
Organism: Myotis daubentonii; assembly: GCF_963259705.1. Classification (NCBI taxonomy): domain Eukaryota; kingdom Metazoa; phylum Chordata; class Mammalia; order Chiroptera; family Vespertilionidae; genus Myotis; species Myotis daubentonii. Next base: position 57,000,775 of record NC_081846.1, read on the forward strand.
TAGAGTAAGAGAAGGGCTTGGGATTTTGTGTTAGGTGCCCAGAGGTGGGCTATTTCTGAGGTTTCTGGGGTCTAGTTTAAGGTGGGTCTTTCAATGTCAGGCAGAATTGGGATTGGACAAACTTCATGATATAATAGCTTAGTATTGGTTAATAGTGAAGTTAGGACTTTGGAGTGAGTCTTCAAAAAGTAAACAATTATTTGATAAGCTCAGCTGAGCTAACGATTGCTTTGAGAAGGAGCTGTTTATCCAGTGTTGTGGAATGAGTGTTTGTGTCCCGTCCCCCCCCAGTTCATATGTTAAAGTCCTAACCCCCAATGTGACGGTATTTGGAGGCAGGGCCTTCAGGAAGTAATTAGGTTTAAACGTGGCCATGAGAGTGGAGCCCTCATGAATGGGATTAGTGTCCTTATAAGAGGAACACAGGCCAGAGCTTCCAGGCACACAATGAGGGAAGGCCACGTAAGGACACAGCGAGAAGGTGGCTGTCTACAAGCCAGGAAGAGGGCCCTCATCAAGAACCTAACCTGTTGGCATTTTTTCTTGGACTTCCCAGACTCCAGAACTGAGAAAATGAATGCCTGTTGTTTAAGCCACCCAGTCTGTAGAATTTCATTATAGCAGCCTGAACTAAGATGCTCGCTAAGGGCAAACTGATAGTCTATTGCAGGGGTCCTCAAACTACGGCCTGCGGGCCACATGCGGCCCGCCGAAAACATTTATCTGGCCCGCCGAGTGTTTTTGCCGCCGCTGCCTGTTGCTTAGCAGCCGACTCATCCTGGGCCCGCAGTGTGCATGTGTGGAATGTGCGCCGCACTCTCTGACTCCCCTCCTCCTCTTAGTCTCTGGTGTGATCAGACGAGTCACGAGCTTGCCTGTGCAGAGCCTGCTGCTGCCTGAGGACCGAGGTAAGAACAAGTTAGGATTTTTTTTTTTTGAAGTTAGGAGGTCTATTTTTTTATTTTGCAGTTAGTAGTGCCTTTTTTTTAAGTTTTTTTTTTTTTTACTTCAAAATAAGATATGTGCAGTGTGCATAGGAATTTGTTCATAGTTTTTTTTTAAACTATAGTCCGGCCCTCCAATGGTCTGAGGGACAGTGAACTGGCCCCCTGTTTAAAAAGTTTGAGGACCCTGGTCTATTGTTTGGATAGACCAATTTTTCAAGAACTTCAACTTTATCTTCCTGATCAAGCATTTTCTTGAAGAGTAAAATCATGTTAGTGCAGACAGTAAACTGTATGGCTGTAGACAGTTTCAGGTCTCAATATCTGCAAAGTTCAATGAAATAAAATTAATACTGTCTGCATTTCTTTTCTGGCTATCTCATTACTCATTATTTCATTCATGATTATTTCTGAAAATAATTTCATTGTATCGAGGAGGGATGTTAAAAATCATTTACCGTGGTTGCCAATTATGCAAGGGAGGTCTGCTGAAAGGACTGTATCAAGGAGCCTACAGTGGTGTGGGCTGGGGGCAGTGGAGTCCTGGCTTCATAGCCACAAAAGGAAATGAGGTTAAACAAGTAATCCCAGAGGAGCTATTCATCATCCAACTTCTTGGGTGTGTTAAAATTATTAACTTGTACAGCCACCCTCATAGCATTGTTCACAATGGCCAGCAGGTAGAAGCAACCCAAATATCCATTGACATGAATGGATAAACAAAACGTGGTATATCCATACTTACCTGGCAGGGGAGATACCATGATCACAAAACGTGGTATATCCGTACAACGGAACATGATTCAGCCGTAAGAAGGAAGAAGACTCTGTCACATGCTGCAACAGGGATGACCCTGGAGGACAGTATACTAAGTGAAACAAGTCTGTCACAAAAAGACAAGTCCTGTATGACTCCATTGAGATGAGCCCAGGGTAGTCACATCCATAGAGACAGAAAGCAGGCGGGAAGATGGCGGTGATATAGGCAGACGCGTCCCAGGTCGTGTCCCGGAGCAAATGGAGTGAGCAGCTGAAACTAGTAACACTCACACCGAATTGGCGAAATTGCTCAGCTGGTGAGAGGGTTTGCAGCCGGGAAGAGCAGAACTCCCCTGGAAAGCAGATCCAAGCAACAGCAACCTCCTGAGCACCACATCCTCTGCTGAGGAACAGCAGCTGTACGTGAAACCTCGCCCCACCAGCCAGAAGAGCCACCACAGCTGTGAACAGCACCCACCAGAGGAGCTGCTGCCAACTGAAGAGCAGCTGCTACCGCAACTGCCCGAAGAGCAACCACAGACCAAGGAGTCACTGCCACCAAGGGAGCAACCACTGAACGACTCAACGTCTAGATATGTCAGTGAGATCAAACATGGGTAGACAAAGAAACCCCCAAAGGAAAGAGAAGGAGGACTCTCCAGAAAAGCAGCTAAGTAATACAGAGGCATGCAACATGACAGATAAAGAATTCAGAATAAGGGTCCTAGAGTGCATAAACCGGATGGAGGAGACAGAAAGCAGAAGGATGTTGCTCGAGGCCAGGGGGAGAGAGAAGTGGGACTTATGTCATGGGTATGGAATTTCAGCTTTGCCAGATGAAAAGAGTCCCGGAGATTTGTTGAACATTAACGTATTTGAGATTATTAAGCTCTACATTTAAAAATGATTAAGATGGTAAATTTTATGTGATGCATATTTTAGCATAATTTAAAAATATATTATTTTTTATGTGGAAACATTAATAATTCACCACAATTTGCACAATCCCACTTTAGCATAGTTTTAAAAAGGGGAGGGCACCATGGCAGCTAACCTCAGTGCATCTCTGTGTGAGTTAGAAAAGGCACCTTTTCCCCAGATACCTTGCTGCTATCGGCTGGAAAATTATTCCCATGCATGTACAGCTCCAGGTGATGTCAGCATGGAGGATGCCCCTAGAGTTGTGTAATGTGCTACCTGCCTGACGTTCCCAGACCCTGATGGAGAGCTTCACCTCTGAGAGGCTCTGCAAATAGTCCAGGTGTAAGTGGTGGTGTTTAAAGCTCCAGGAGATGGGGACACACAGACATCTGTGAATGGAGAAGTCTGGACTATTCCCGTTGCAGTGGTTGAAAGGCTGCTGCGTCACAGTGAGTCAAAGTGAAGTCCTCCAGGTGCTGAGCCGGAAGCTAGGAGGCAGCTTCGGGTCAGCAGGTGGGAGGGTTGTGCCAGGGCAGGAGGGCGTTGTCCCCAGGTGGCTCTTACTCACAGGTAGACACTGAAGAGGCCTCTGCGTAAGAGTGATTTTCCAGTGAGTTGGGACTGCCTAGAATTCCAGCGGCTTTCTTTATAACTGATAGATGAACAGAACTACAAATAACCTTAGACACCACTGTGTGCAAATCTCTCATTTCTCAGATGAGCCTGGAATGTTAAGTGACTCACCCATGGTCACCCACTGGCAGTTGGGGTTTGGCTGTGCTCTCCCTCTGGGCTTCAAAGTGGGGAAAGAGCATTAGAAAAGGGCAAGTAGAAGATTGTAGAGACCTGGGTGCCTCACTTCACAGTCATTACAATTCCCTTTTCCTCAAACCCCTAAGCCCCAGGAAGAGTGAATAGGGAAGAAAAAGGAGAAGTGTGAAAATATTGATAGTACTGAGAAGCATAAGAAAACTTAAGAAGAAACTGTAAGTAGTGTGTATTAGAATTTTTATTAACTTACTAGAGGCCCAGTGCACAAATTCATGCATGGGTGGGGTCCCTTGGCCTGGCTGGCGATCGGGCCAGATCAGGGGCCGTATCACCCAATCCCGATCAGGGCTAGTTGAGGCGAGCTGGCCAGGGGGAAGGACTGTGGAAGGCTGGCCGGCTGTGGGAGGTTGGCTGTGGGAGCACACTGACCACCAGGGGGCAGCTTCTGCATTGAGTGTCTCCCCTGGTGGTCAGTGCGCATCATAGTGACCGGTTGTTTGGTTGCTTAGGCTTTTAGATATATACATCCACTAAATATATTGAACATCAACTTATGACAAGAATTATGTACCCGAGGATCATACCATCTAGTGGGGGAGAGAAATATGTAAACAGATAAATTATAAGAAACCTGGAAATGTGTGTTATCAGATGTATGAATCCAGTGCTAAGGGGACCTCTAGGAGGGAACAGCTATCTTCCCACAAAGGCCTTTGGGAAAGCTTTCCAGAGGAAGGGCTATTGGAGTGGGTCTTGAAGGGCGAATAGGAGTTTGGCAGGTGGGAAGGATGTGAGGGGAGTCCTAGGAATTCTGGGTGGAAGGAACAACTACTCTCTAGTCCTGGGGCAGAGCTAGAGAGTAGCTATATGTAGAATAACTTTAGGAATTATTGGAGGGTCCTGTGACAGGAGCACTCTGTAGAGTGTGGGAAGTGGCCTGGGCCAAGCCAAGGAGCTGGCATTTTCTCCTGTAGCTACAGAGTCGACAGAGGCTGCTGCACAGAGTGTGACAGGGCTCCTTGCTGACAAGGAGAGGCAGGCTCAGTGGAACACAAATGGCGGTGGGTGTGAGGGGAGGTGGGAGACCAGGGAGGCGGCTGCTGCCATGCCCTGGCTGTGCTGTGTCAGTGAACTTGCCAGGACCAGCCAGGCAGGGGGTGGGGAGCGGCCCAGCCTCCACCCCTCTGCAGCCATCTGCTCCTTCACACAGGCTGTGCCTCCTCCCACTCCTGAGCCAACAGCACTGCTGCTGCTGACACTGAGACAGTGGGGAGGCTGAGGAAAGGGAGGCCTGTGGTGAATGTCCGTCCCCCACCAACTCCCACCTTGTGGATGGGTCTGAAAATATGATGTGATTACGGCTTCTGCATTCAGGACATGTGCCGAGCAGTAAGCAGGGAAACAGGAATGTGTGTTTATCCCTTTCGGGGAGATAAACTGCATCTAATTCTGACAAAAGCAGGAGAAACCGGCCATCTGGGTGCAGCAGGGAAGGCTGCTAGTGGACAAGGCTTAAATCTGGAAGTGGCTGGGCACGAGGAGAACATGTTAGCCTGAGCCCCATGGCTGTCGCCAGGAATAGGCAGGGACAAGGGAGTTGGCTGAGCCCCGAGGCTGAGGTGAGCCCTGTAGCATAGACTTACCAGCCCAGGACACTCTCCAGCTGAGGATTTGAGAAGAGTTCCTTGTTTGATAACCCTCAGCTCAACATAATGCCCAATTCAGTAAGTAATTCTTAAATGAAATTAAACTGAGGTGATTAACCTCCGGAGACTCTTTACTTATAACCGTGTGCACCTGAATATAGCCCCAGGCTCGCAGCAACATTAAAAAACCTGCACATTATATCTGGACAGGTTAGTATCAGGAGAGGAAGGAGCAAAAGGGTGCCGGGGGCTGGAACCAGGAGCAGAGGTGGAGAGTGGAGCCAGACCTGAGGTGAGCAGGGCCTGGGAGCCCTTTCTGGAAACCCAGGAAAGGGCTTGCCCAAGAGAGAAAACAGAGGTGCTGGCAGCGGTGGTGGTGGTGGTGGGGGAAGACACTTGAGGAACTTGGAACAACTGGATGGAAGTTTCTCAATATTTCAAATTACTACTCTGGCCATACTGGTGTTTCTGGTTATGAGGGTGAGAAGTAACATGTGAGTGTCACAGCAAAACTTGTCAAGACATGTTTGTTCTTGGCCTAAAAGATTGCTTTGGAGTCCAGGCTTGGAGAAAAGAGGAAGCAATAATCCTATATAATAAAAGGCTAATATGCAAATTGACCAAACAGCGGAACAACCAGTTGCTATGCCACACACTGACCACCAGGGGGCAGATGCTCAAACAGGAGCTGCCCCCTGGTGGTCAGTGTGCTCCCACAGGGGGAGTGCCACTCAGCCAGAAGCCGGGCTCACGGCTGGTGAGGACAGCAGCGGTGGCAGGAGCCTCTCCGGCCTCCACGGCAGCACTAAGGAGCAGCTGAGCTGTAAGGAGCCTGTTGCTAAGGAGCAGCGAGATGAGTGGTAAGGAGTGAGCAGGTCCTGGGGATCGGGCCTAAGCTGGCAGGTGGACATCCCCTGAGGGGTCCTGGACTGCAAGAGGGTGCAGGCTGGACTGATGGATGCCCCCCTCCCTGCATAAATTTTGTGCACCGGGCCTCTAGTACTGTAATAATAGCTGTCTCCAAGCTCTTCACACTTATGCAACTCTTAATTCTCATAACAATTCCACAAGGTAGATACATTTGTTATCCCTATTTTGCAAATGAGGAAATTCAAGAGTGCACTGGATCATAAACTTAATAAAATGAAAACAGCGGATACAATATCAAAAGTGTTGACTGTCTCATAGGAGTTTAAGAAACAATAGATACTTATCACAACCTGCTCTCATGGTCCAGGGGCTCCCCATACCTGCGACTCACACCAAAACTTTGTTTTGCAATTGCTGGACTTGAAGGCAGGAGATTACAGTAGAATAGGTGAGAAATTGTTTTTAAAATTTTTATAGGTAAATCAGTGAGAACTGAATAACAGTTCTCTGTCCTGGGTTAATCAATGCTGGGATAGAGTTGCTTGCTCCAGGAAGCTCTTACTCCTGAGAGATGAGTACGAACCAACTAAACAGCTCTCCAATCAATAGCAACAACTTGCTCATCAAGATGCCCCTCGATACCCTCACCTCACTGAGCCCACAAATGCAAAGGCATTGTATCAAACTCTGCTTAATTTCAACCAATTCCTCACCATGCAAGTTCTGTTAAAAAAAAATAAATAAAGTACTGTCCATATATCCCAAGAAACCAGAAACTCCAATCAGAAAGGATATATGCACCCCTATGTTCATAGCAGCACAATTCACCATAGCTAAGATTTGGAAACAGCCTAAATGCCCATCAGCAGATGAGTGGATTAAAAAACTGTGGCACATCTACACAATGGAATACTACACCGTTATAGAAAAGAAGGAACTTTTACCATTTGCAACAGCATGGATGAAGCTGGAGAGCATTATGCTAAGCGAAATAAGCCAGTCGGAGAAAGCTAAATATCACATGATCTCATCCATATGTGGGATATAATGATCAACATAATTTGATGAACAAGAATAGATCCAGAGACAAATGGTAGGGGGGGGCATAGAGAGCAGCCAAAGGACTTGTATGCGTGCATATTAGCATAACCAATGGACACAGACACTGGGGCGGTGGGGGCTTGCCCGGGGTGGGAATGGCTTGGGCGGGGGGAGGGGTCAATTGGGAGAAAAAGGAGACATATGTAAAACTTTAGACAATAAATTTTTAAAAAAGTACTCAGTTCAGGTCCTAAAAACCCGAAAATATCCTGTCCCTACAACAGGTTTTTCTGGTCATCACTGAGGAGTTAACACTTGACAGCAGCATACAGTTAGTGACATAGCTCTGGTAACATTGTGACTTTATCGCTTAGACCACCAGGTCTTGGAGCAGTCAGATGGGTGTAAAACACAGTCATTTCCTGCTGCAGTGACATGTGTTCCAAAACTAGAGCCCAAGATGTAAAAACTGGGGGCATAGGGGCTCTGCTTCCCTGTGATCGACATGGTCATTGCAAGGACTGGCTCAGGGACCTCCCATTGCCCTCCACCCACAGCCTCTTGAGTTCCTGCCTCTGACCAAGTAGCCATGAAGTGTGTCATGACACCCTGCAAACCTGGCCATAGAGACTGGACCTGAAATAGGGTTTTGACCAATGAAAACACTATGTTGAAGGGATATATGCACCCCCATGTTCATAGCTACATTATTTAAAATAGTAACACACACACACACACACACACACACACACACACACACACACACACACACCCATACCATGGAATATTATTCAGCCAGCAAAATGAAGGAAATCCTATCATTTGTGACAACATGGGTGGAACCTGAGGACATTATGTGAAGTGAAATAGGTTAAACAGAAAAAGACAAATACTGTATGATCTCACTTACACATGGAATTAAAAAAACAAACAAAATAAAACTGTCCGGCTGTTGTGGCTCAGTCGTTGAGCGTCGACTCATGCACCAAGAAGTCACCATTTCAATTCCTGGTCAGGGCACATGCCCGGGTTGCCACTCAATCCCCTGTGGCAGGCGTACAGGAAGCAGCCAATTGATGTTGATGTTTCTCTCTCATCGATGTTTCTATCTTTCTCCCCTTCCTGTCTCTCTAAAAAAATCAATTAAAAAAAAAACCTACTTAAAATCCAAACTCAGGAAAGAGATCAGATTTGTGGGCCTAGAAGCAGGTGGTGGGGGTGGAGGAATTGGACGAAGGTGGTCAAAAGGTATAAGCTTCTAGTTAAGAGATAAATAAGTACTGGGGATGTAATGTACAATAAGATGACTCTAGTCAACATTGCTGTATGGTATATTTGAAAGTTGTTATTAAGAGAGTAGATCCTAAGAGTGCTCATCACAAGGAGAACCCCTCCCCCTTTTTGTATCTCTATGAGATGATGGATGTTAACTACACTTACTGTCAATTATATCTCAATAAAACTGGAAAGAAATAGAGTTCTGACAAAGGCAACTTTATATGTCACCAGCAAGGGCAGCAGAGGCTCCTGAGGTGGCTGGGTATGAGAAATCAAAGCAATATGGACACAACAGAGCGCTAACTCACTCTCCAAATCTTATTCCCAAGAGTAAGTAAAGACGGAGACAGCAGTAGAAGTCTCTCAGAGAGAGAATCCGAGTCTTAAGAGTGCGGATTCACTAGGAAATCACAGACGCTCGGTTCTGATGGGACCACAAAAGGTTGGAGTTTTGTACATCTGCAAGTCACGTTCCAGTTTTCCACAAGTCCTGTGGTGCTGCTGAGGAGAGGATTTGTTGTAACAATGATGAAATAGATAGCATTCCTTTATTTTTTGTTGATGGACAATTTAACACAATATCCAAAGATCTTAAATGTTCCATTCAATGAACTTTGAAAAATGCATATGCTCATGTAACCACCACCCAGAACTGGATAGAACATTTTCATGACCCCAGACAATCCTGTTGTGCTCCTTTCTAGTCGATCCTTCTTGTGCCATAAGCACTATAGTGAAATGTGCCTGCTCTGGTGCTTCGTATGCAATGTGCCTTTGGGGTCTAGCTTCTTTTGCTTAGCGTGATAGTTTAGAGCAGTGTGGCTCTTCCACAAAATACCACGTGCAGGCGCGCACGTACAGTGCGATTGACACTTCGTGGCCCATGCCACGGGGCCAAAGAGCCGCATGTGGCTCTCGAGCCGCGGGTTGCCGACCACTGGTTTAGAGAATCATCCATGTTGTTGTTATTTCCTTTCTTTGGCTGAGTAGCATTCCATTGTCAGGGGATATTCTGTAATTTATCTTTTCTCCTGATGATGGGCATTTGAACTGTTTCTACTTTGGGGCTGTTAAGAATAAGGCTGCGAAAAACATTCATGTTAAGTCTTCCTGAGGATATGTTTGGATTTTCTTGGATAAATACCAAGTAGTATAATTTCTGGGTCATCAGGGTAATGTATGCTTAAATGTCTGAGAAATTACAGGCTGTTTCCCAGTGACTAACTTTTTACACTCCTACCAGCCGTGCACAAGAGTTCTAGTTGTTCCACACCATTGCCAGCATTCAGTGGTCAGTCTTTTTTATTTCAGCCATTCTATTGGGTGTGAAATGCCATCTTATTGTATCTCAAATATGCATTTTTCTGAGGATTAATGAGGTTGAGCACCTTTTTAGTGCTAATCTTCATTTGTATATCTTTCTTTGGAATTTACCTTTATTGTTGAAAGTGTTGCAGATGTCCCCCTTTTCCCTCATGGACCCCCTCCACCCCACACCCCTTTTGTGTATCTTTTTTTGTAAAATATCTTTTCAAGTTTTTTGCCCATTAAAAAATATTGAGTGGTTTATCTGTTTGTTGTTGATGTGTAACAGTTCTTTATACATTCTAAATATGGATACTTTTCCAGCTAAATATGCTGTACATATTTTTCCTAGTCTGTGGCTCACTGATTCATTTTCTTAATGGTGAATTTTGAGAAAAAAACTAACATTGTTTTGAGTATGAGACACCCTTTTTAGTGCTTTACTAGCATTATTTCACTTAATTTCAAAAATTAAATAAGTTAGATATTAATTTTCCCATTTTACAGATGAGAAAATGAAGGCTGTGTGAAGTTAGATAACTTACACACCAACATAGGGATGGGAGAGCCAGTATTGAATCAGTTAGCCTGACTTCAGAGCCTGAGATTTTAGCTACATACTACACGTCGGGATTTTACTTTTCTGTGTTAATCATAACCCCCCACCATTGAAGGCGGGACACCTGGCCCTTTTTCCTGACATCCCCAAAGAGCCTCATGTGGGACAGCGGTGAACTCCACGCCTGGGCAGTGCAGAACTGTTGCCATAAACCTCTGATCAGGGCTTTAACCATTTTGATGGGAAACAGCTGCTGGGCATGAGTTCTTACCATGACTCTCAGTGTTCGACTCCATCGTTGACTGTTCTGAAGGCAAGAGGTTCACTATGTGCGTATAGACTTATCGGCACCATAAAACGCTTTGAGGGAGGTTACAGAGTCAGCAAAGCAAGGTTTCCTTCTGGGGAGCTGTTCAGATTTCAGACTGGCCTTGTCCTCTTCTTAATTCTCCCCCATTCATTACGTATAATAACCACATCATCCTATTGGAGAGGGTCCTCTGCACACTGCTGACCAGCCTCTCGCACTCTGCTTGCTATTGTAGGGTAGCCCTATCACCACTGCTGAGTGTTTGTGCTTTTTGTTCTCTTGAGAATCTCTTGTGTCTGGTAAAGCACCATCATCTGAGGTGCATTCCACAGCTCACTGCTACAATTCGATTACTTATAAAGGCTTGATTGTAGCATTCTTGGATGCGCATAATGATAACCAGGAATACTGTCCATGATGAAGTGTCACACCGGATGGAAGAGTGAGCAAGAGCTACAGCACCTCAGGGTCAAGGGGCTCAGGAAAACCTGAGTACTCAGGGCTGAACAGAACTCTGCAGTGAAGGAGCCACAGGGCTTTTCTGAAATGACAGGTAAAGAGAGAAATCTGGGTAGAAGGCCCTGCCCGGCGGGAGGTCTGCAAAAGAAGGCGCCCCTTGCCCTGAGGAGGCTGTTTAATGTGCATCTGACAAAGGGTGAGGGAGGCCCTGGAAATGTTTACAGGAGTGCTGGGGATCTACCCTCCCTCCCCCTCTCCGCCCCCAGCCGCCTGAGCTCTAGGCTCTGGGCTCTGGGCTCCTAATGAGCAAGATAGACTGGGTTGTGTTTGCCTCACTTGAAATGATTCGGTGTTTATCTTGGCTTGACTGTGGTCTCAACGTAATCACTTCACAAAGATGTGTGATGCCTTGCACCGTTTCCTCAAATCCATGTTCCTTTTCACTCACTCTTAAATGCCAAAATTGTGAACAATTAAAGTCTACTCTTTCTGGCCATCTGGCTTTCTGCTGGCATTAAAATTCAACAAAACATGCCTAAACCTTCCCCCGCTTTTTTTCTGGTATGACGTGAAGATCAAAGCATTTTATGGGTAACTGATCAAATTCGAATTCAAGAGAGGAGACTAATTGAATGGTACAGCAAAAAGGCATACGTACTGGCTGTGTGACTTTGGGTTAATTATTTCACCTTTCTGAGGTTTCCTGGGGTGATAATAATACCTACCTTGTATATTCCCTATGGACATTAAATGAAATTATAAACGTATACAAACCCACCCAGCACATAACTGCACTCACTACATGTTAGTGCCCCTTCCTTCTCCGCGTGGGCTTCACTTACCTCATCTGTGAAATGGGACTGGCTTTATCCTCATCTCATAAGGATCAAAGGAGAAAACTGTGTGCAGACACTTTGTAAGCTGGGAAGCGCTGCATGTGGTAGTTGTTATTGTGAAATAGGTCTTTACTTTTTTAAAAAATTATACTGGATTTTTAAAATATATAAATTTTTATTGATTTCAGAGAGGGAGAGAAAAATATCAATGATGAGAGAGAATCATTGACCGGCTGCCTTCTGCACAGCCCCTACTGGGGATCGAGCCCACAACCTGAGCATGTGCCCTTGACTGGAATCGAACCCGGAACCTTTCAGTCCATAGGCTGATGCTCTATCCACTGAGCCAAACTGGCTAGGGCAGGTCTTTATATTTTCATCATATTTGAGAAATTCATTCCTCTGTGTTCCAGATATTCCTTAAAGAACATGGATGACAAGGTAGTTATCTGTGAGTCCCTACACCTCCACCTGACAGGGACTGGAATATAAAGCAGCAGGGTTAAAAATTTTAATAATTAGAAGAAAATACAAGAAAAGAGTTTTAATGGGAGGGGGGGAAAAACACACCTTCCTAAACATTCTTCCAGACAAAGGTACTGTCTTCAAAGTTCAGCTGAAAAGGTTTGGATTATAAAATGAATTGTATGCACGCTACAATGCTGTGAACACTCCGAGGTGCTCCACCGTGGAGAATGCAGCTCTAAATTGTTTGTTTTGAAATTTTCCTCTTCATTCCTGATCACAATCAGGTGTTAAAGCAGAAGCTTCAACTAGGCACCACGGTGCCCTGGGTGTCACTCCCAAAAGAAGCCCGCCATCACCACAGGCTGAAGCAGTGAGCAAGCTGGGCCCTGGGTGGGGTCCGGGGGAGTTGACGGCGTTGCAGGATTTCCCAGCAGCAGCTTGAAACCCATCGAGTTCTGGTTCTTGCATCGTATCAGGCATCCTGATTACTGACAGAGACTGTGTGTGACCCAAAGGGACCAGAAAACAACTACTCCCAGAGGGCCTGAGAGAGGACAGAGAAGCCAGGGGCTGCCTGACATCTCCTCCCCAGGGATCGTCAGGAAACGTGTGGCAGGGTTTGGACCATCACAATGATCAGTGGGGAAGGTGCTACTGGCCTTTAGAGGATGCTAGATATCCTAAAAATTGTCCTGCTTGAAATGCTAATAGTGCCTCCTTTGGGACACGGCGAGGACAGGATCACCCCTTCTCTGAACACAGTTTTCCAGGACAGTAGAAAACAAACATAATATTTTGGTTGTATCATAATTCATGCTTATTCACCATATCATTTCATGTGGGTTAAAACGATTCTGTGGGTTCTTCGCTGGGACTGACAGCTCTTCTCCGTGGCTGTTCAGCGATGTCCTGGCTGCTGGGACATTAGAGCAGGAGCAAGCTGTGGAGGGGGTCAAGGGTCAGGCGGAAGGTGCACTGAGGGGCTGCTGCAGACCCGCTATGGTGACAGGAGGCCAAGGTCAGTCCCAGGTCTGAGGCAGCATGGCCGGCCCTGGTGTGTAGGCTGAACAGTGTCCATGTCCATGTCCTCACCCCCGAATCCTGTGACTGTGCCACTTTCCAAGGGAAAGGGGACCTTGCTGATGCGATTCATTTAACAGTGTGTGACGCAAAGGTTAATTAGGATTATTGGGCCAATGCATTCACAAAGTTCCTAGAAAAGGGAGGCAACTGGATCAAAGTTAGAAAGAGGAGATGTGACGACCGAAGTGGAAAAGTTGGAGTGACGCGCTTTCAAGATCAAGACGGAGGATTCAAGCGACCTCTAGAAGCTGGAAGAGGCAAGACAATAGATCTTCCTCGAGAGTCTCCAGAGAGGAGCACAGCCCCGGGACACCTTGATTATTGGCCTGAGACCCATTTGGACATCTGCTCTCCAAGGCTGTCAGACAGCCGACTGTGCCTGGCTGGTGTGGCCCAGTGGTTGAGCATTGATCTATGAACCAGGAGGTCACAGTTTGATTCCCAGTCAGAGCAGGTGTCCTTGACTGGAATCAAACCCTGGACCCTTCAGTCTGCAAGCCGACACGCTATCCACCGAGCCAAACCAGCTAGGCCGAACCTATGACACGCGTGTCAGAGGTGACACGGGAACTCATTTTTTTGGTTGATTTTTCTTTGTTAAATGGCATTTAAATATATAAAATAAATATCAAAAATATAAATCTTTGTTTTACTATGGTTGCAAATATCAAAAAATTGCTATATGTGACATGGCACCAAAGTTAAGTTAGGGTTTTTCAAAATGCTGACACGCCGTGCTCAAAAGGTTCGCCATCACTGAGCTAGAGCAATAAAAATATATTTTTTGAAAAAGATAGCTGATTGCATTTTTTAAAGACACGAAATTTGTGGTAATTGGATATAACAACAACACAAAAGTAATATCCCTGGTTTAAAGTATAAAACAAGCCTGCCTAGTCAGGAGACTTGGTGGGTCTCAGAATTTTTCCTGAAGAGCCTTCCCAGTTTTGAAGGCTCCAGGGAGCTAGGACAGCAAGCCCGGCTGTCTCTCCTATCAGACCCGGGGGCGTGTGCAGTCAGCACCCTGCTGTGTGACATAAATGCACGCACATCACGACAGGAACCCAAGGAGAATATGAAGGACTTCTATATCGCCTGTGGTTTCCCTCACTAAATCTCTCCCCTCTCTACAGGGATAACTGAGCACTTCCTCCACTGCATCAAGGATATCAAAGTCATTTACACAGGATTTCCCTCTGTCTGTCAATTCCCAGACTAGGCCCTATGCAGCCTCAGATCTTGCAGAAGTCTCCAACAGCAAAGTAAAAGAAAAATTAGAGAAAAGGAGTGGACATTGCTGGGAAAACAAAAAGAACCTCCTCCGGTAGGCAGACCTGACCATTTAAAGTGGCAGTAACCATATGACCATTTCCCACAGCGTCAGATGATATGTGTAGAAATGCATCCCACCACGACCCATGTGACCTCTTCCTCCAGGCCGCAGGTAAATATTAGCTACAAACTTGAAGATAGAATTAAGCCAGACTTTTAGTTTATTTGACAAGAAAGCTTGGTATCATACACTTAAATCATTAAAGAGAAAAGGCAGGCTAATGTGTTGTAAAAACTAAAGATTAACTAGGAGTCAACTCAGATTCTCTTGTAGCCTGTTTTCCACTCCTCTCCATAGGAAAAATGTGAATTTACTCAGAATTGCATATTATAGCACTGAGTCTGTATTCCCTGACAAGGTCTGCTTTCTCTCAGGAATACTTAGTCTGGCACAGGGAAAATGAAAACAAGTTTTAAAAAAATCATTCCTGGGTAGTAATTTTCTCTGGAGACTTAAAAAAGAAAAGAGGTGTTTATGTTGAACAAACAGTTTTCTCTGTGACCTCATTTTGAATGTCAAGTAAAAATGCAGAGAATGGGTTACCCTGGTAGCTTGGGTCCATCTTTAACTGTTTAAAGACAAATTGTTTAAAAAGATAAGATGTTTCTTTTCAGCAACTAAAAAATTGGGAAGAAGTTTATATGCGTGTTTAATAGGAAACAAAGTAAGCAGTACAGTACAGAGTTAATATTAAGCATGGATCCTAATTTTGTTAAAATCTGACAAACATGAGAAAATAACCAATGCTATTAATCAATGTGTAATTATGTTAGTACTCCATGTAAACATATCACTCAATATAACATGCCTGTGGGGCTGCGTTAGATGAACGCCCAGTTATGGAAACAGTTGGCTAACAGGTTACATGGGTAACCTGAGGTCTACCAGGCTCTGGACGGTACACTCTGAGGCCCTGCGGGGTTGTTTCCTCGCTCACCATGGTGACCCGCTGCCTTGCAGGCCACCTTCTCGGCTCATCTTCTCCATCTGCTGTGAGGCCTGTGGGAAATGCTGGTATCACCCAGGTCTCTTGAGAGTCAGAGAGGCCTATCAAAGGAGAGGCTAGCTCGGGCCCTCTTTCTGTCTACATTTGTCTTACTGAGGTCGCTACACGAATGCTGGCAAGGGGCTTGGAAGAGGCAGCCTCCTCCCAAGGATTCAGGAGGAAAACAGGTCCTAAGTGTCCAAAGCTACACCTCCTCACCCCATCCACCAAGTGGTCAAACTCTCTTTCCTCCATCTTGCAGAATTCCTTCCCCTAAGTCTCAAAGGGAGCCAGGCTCCTGTGCTAGAGATCTCAGAGGGTTTTTAGAGCACAAAGAGCCCTCTTCTCTCTCAAGGACCTGACTCTGGGCATTGAAAGCATTAATTTCAAAACTATTGTTTTAAAAAGGTATGTTTTGAACATTACAACTGAGCAATGATTTTGATTGTTATTCTGAAATGTATCTCACCTCCCTCTAAGCACAAGATTTAGTGAGTTAAACGGTGTTGAGCTAAAGGGATTAGCTAAAGAACATATATGCATATCCGATGGACACGGACAATAGCGTGGTTAAGGCCAAGGGAGGGGGAGGTGAGGGTAGATGGAGTTGGGCAAAGTGGGGAAAAAGGTGGACACCAGCAATAATGTCAACATTAAAAAAATTCTTTTTCAAAAGGTATTGGGCTGTAAACAGGGGACTAAAAAATACCTAGAGTAATATTAGAAAAACGTATGGACAACCCACCCTGACTCCCCACCCCACCCCCGCACCCCAGCTAAGCAATGGGCTGTTAGGTTTTGTTTTGGCCTGGACGGCACTGGAAACATTTAATTAGTTGCCACTACTTCCAATGGGATGATTTCATCTAAAGAGCGGTACTCTTGCCTTCTCTGGGCATCATGGTGACACTGGGCTGTGGTAGTCACCAGACCCACGATGGATAATCCTGCCTGCCCCAGTTTGCGGAAGCCCCCTCCTCCCCTTCTCACATTCGCCTCATGGCCCAGCTCCTGAGGGCATGTGTAACCCCCGTCCTTGACAGCACTTTCCAGTGAACCTCGGTGTCCTTCCTCGTCATACCTCTTAGAAGTTATTCCAGACTTCTGCCCCTTCCTTAAATTCCCTGCCGCCCCAACACCCATTCCCCTGCACTCTCACCAGTTGACCTATTTTATTGAGAAAATTGAGGCCCCAACTACTGACTCTTTTATCTACCGTCCAACATTGTTTGAGCATGTCATACTTATCAAACCTTCTTAAAATTACAAAAGTAGTATATGCTCACTAAAAAGAACCCAAATTATATAGAAGTATAAAAAGTGAAACATTCTTCCCTTCCCATACTCCCTCACTCCCATTCTCCAAGGGTAACTATTATCAACAGTGAACTAGGAATCGTTATGAACTTTTCAAAGAGTCAGATATATTGAAGTAAAATTCACATACAATTCACAAACTCACCCCTTGTAATGCACAAATGCATATAGTGGAACCAACATCACAATTGAGATTTGTAACATTTCTATTGTCACGAAACACCTCATTTGCGCTTTTATTATGGTGACCTTTTTCTGACCCCAGCCCTGGCCACCTGTTTTCTGTTCCTATAGCTTTGCTTTTTCCAGGGGGTCAGATAAATGGAACCACACAGTATGCAGCCTATTGAGTGTGGCTCCTTTCACTGAATACAATGCCTCTGAGATTCATCCACGTTGATGTGTGTTTTACTGAATCCCTCTTTTGTCTAGTTCGTAGAAATAGTTTTTGTTTCCCAAAATGGGATTATGCTATACCCAGAATTTAACTGTATGTGTTTTTTGTTTACATAAATATTATAAACCTACAGTATATAATTTATTACATCTAGATCTAATTCTTTTTAATAGCTCCCCAGCATTCCATTATATACTTGCTACATAAGGTATCTAACTATTCTTCTTTTAATGGACATTCAGGTAAAAGTAACATTTATTCATATTTTTGTATATGTACAGAAAGATTCTTAGAAGTGGAATTACAGAGTCAAAAGACAGGTACATTTAAAATGTTGCTAGATACTTTCAAATTGCTCTCTAAAACTGTTATATATACTTAAATTCTACCAACCATGTTTGAAAGTATCTTTTTCTTCATAATCTTACCAACAGATATCAATCTTTCTAATTTTTGTTGATTTTATAGGTAAAATAATGGTATTTTATTGCATATCTCTCATCCCTAATGAGATTGATCATTAAAATATTTTTATTAGCTATGGTATATGATTTTTATCTCCTACGAATGGCTTGAGTTTATAGATTTTGTCCATTTTTCTGCTTGATTGTCATTTAAAAATAAATTTGAAGTAATTCTTTATATATCAGACTTTAAATGTGTTTTTCAGTCTTTACTTGTTTATGGGGTCTTCAGAAGCTGTCTGCTTTTTATCAATTCTGTAACACCTTCTTTTATGATGTCTGGAAATCATATATATAGGGAAACCTTTCCACTCCAAGATTTAAAAGCTTTCTCAACTCCAAAGTTTAATTAATTCTTTGCTGATATACATGTAAGCTGTTTCAAATTTACCCTATTATAAGCAACACTGCCTTGAACATTCTTGTACATATCTCGTTGCCTTTCAAGAATCTTGTACATTTTTCTCTTATGTGAGCATTTTTAAAGATTTTTTTTGGGGGGGGGTAAGATTTTTTTATATATCCTATCTAATCATAGACAAACATGGTAATTAACCGTACCTCTGCTATGCTTCCCATTGGTTAATCAGCAGGATATGCAAATTAACTGCCAACAAAAATAGCGGCCGGCAGGCATGCAGCTGAAGCAAACATGAGGTTTGCTGGCTCCAGTGACTGAGGAAGCCAACGTTCCCCGCCTGCCTTGCCCTGCTCTAAGCTACACTCTAAGCAACAAAGTTGCAATTATAGAAGCTAAACAAGCTCCAGATACCTGCTTTCAGCCAGCTGCAGCCTCAGAGCTGGAGCCGCAGTGATGGCAACAATGTTTCAAAGATAGAAGCTAAACAAACCCAGATACCTGCTTTCAGCCAGCTGCAGCCTCAGAGCTGGAGCCGCAGTGATGGCAACAATGTTTCAAATATAGAAGCTAAACAAACCCAGATACCTGCTTTCAGCCAGCCGCAGCCTCAGAGCTGGAGCCGGGCCTCAGAGCTGGAGCCGGCTCTCAGCTCCAGTGACAGCTATAGAAGGTAAATAAATCCCAGAATTAAAAAACAAAACAAAACAAAACAAAACAAAAAAACAGAAAAAAAGGAGAGGCTGGAGCTTCAGTCGCCCGCCAGCCTGAAAACGGCCCTCAGCCCCTCACCCAGACTGGCCAGGCACCCCAGTGGGGACCCCTACCCTGAAGGGGGTGTGACCAGCTGCAAACAGCCATCAGCCTGTCATCCAGGCTGGCCAGGCACCCAAGCGGGACCCCCACCCTGATCCGGGACACCATTCAGGACAAACCAGCCGGCCCCCACCTGTGCACCAGGCCTCTATCCTATATAGTAAAAGGGTAATATGCAAACTGACCCTAACAGCAGAATGACTGGGAATGACTGGTCACTATGACACACATTGACCACCAGGGGGCAGATGCTCAATGCAGGAGCTGCCCTCTGGTGGTCAGTCAGCTCTCACATGGAGGAGCTCTGCTCAGCCACAAGCCAGGCTGATGGCTGCCAGTACAGCATTGGTGGTGGGAGCCTCTCCTGCCTCCTCAGCAGCACTAAGGATGTCTGACTGCAACTTAGGTCTGCTCCCTGCTGGCAAATGGACATCCCCCGAGGGCTGCTGGGCTGCCAGAGGGATGTCTGATTGCCATCTTAGGCCCAATCCCCCGGAGAGCAGGCCTAAGCCAGCAAGTGGTCACCCCCAAGGGGTCCCAGACTGCGAAAGGGCACAGGCCGGGCTGAGGGACCCCCTACCCCCGAGTGCACAAATTTTTGTGCACCGGGCCTCTAGTATATAAGATAAGTTCCTAGAAGCTGGATCAAAGGATGGGCCTATTTCAAATTTTGTTTATCTTTGCCCCTGAAATTCACATCCATCAGCCTATTTGGGGACCTCGTTCTACTAGGTATTCCCTCTCCTCCACAAATTTTTAGCCTCTCCCCTCTGTGGGCTCTTTCCTTCTTTCAATAGTCTATTGATTTTTTTATTTTAGAGAGAGAGGAAGGGAGAGGGAGAGAGAGGGAAACATTGATGTGAGAGTAAAACATTGATTAGCTGCCTCTTGCACACTCCCTACCAGGGATCAAGCCCACAACCGGGGCATGTGCTCTAACCAGGAATCAAACTGGCAACCTCTCACAGCCAGGGCTGTGGGCTGTTTCTTGACTGCCTGCAAGTATGCCACAGACTCACACCTTCTTAGAAACCAAGCAGAATAAAACTAACTTCCCATCTGTCTGCATTTTTTCTAGTTGCTAGCACATCTCTTTCCTTCTCTTCTTAGCCAACTTCCTCATTGCCTAGTACTGCTAATCACTGCCATGTGTGTTCTACCTCCGGTACTTCGCTGATGCTGCCATGGAAACGATGACCAGGAACTCCGGATGGGGTACCCGACTTCATCTGTTGACCATTCCCTCCCCTGTTACTCCCTACTCCCCACCTCTGTGACACCAGCTCTTTCCTGGTACTCCCCTCCTGTCAGACTTCTTTCTCCATCTCCTTTGGGTTTCTTCTTCCATTGCTCACTCCCTTAACGTTGGTGTTCCCGGCCCTCTGTTCTCCATCTAATGCTCTTCTCACCATAGGCGTGCATCCTTTGATTGCATTTACTCTAACATTATGCAAACAACAAATGTAGTGGGCTGAATAACGGCCCCATATATATTCAGGTCCTAATCTTTGGAACCTGTGAGTGTTACCTTATTTGGCAAAAGGGACTTTGCAGATGTGTTTAAGTTAAGCCTCTTGAGATGGGGAGATTATTCTGGGTTACCCAGGTAAATTCAGTGTAATCATGTGTCCTTACAAAAGGGAGGCAGGAGTCGACAATGCTGGCTTTGAAGATGGAGGAAGAGCCAAGGAATAGAGGTGGGCTCCAGAAGTAGGAAAAGTTAAGGAAAGGGTTCTTCCCAGAGCCTCTTGAAGGAACAGCCCTGCTGCCACCTTGATTTTTAGCTCAGTGAGATGGATTTCAGAACTCTGGCCTCCAGAACTGGCAGAGAATAAATTTGTGTGTTTTTAAGCCACTTTTGGGGGGAGGGGCATAATTTATTATAGCCTCAGGAAACAAATACAATGTCCAAATCTACATCTTTAATACCAGGACTCTCCTCTGGTCATCCGAGTCATAGCTGCCTCTGCCTGCTAGCCTCAAGCTCCATACGACCCAGCCAGAACTCATCACTGCCTCCCACCTTCTCTGTTTCCCTGTTTCATTTAGTGGAGCCACATTCCTGAGTCACACCAGTTAGAAACCCAGGGTCTTCCTACTTTTCTCCCACCAACAGCCAATCATCATCAAACCCTGCACTCTTTGTGCCCAAACTTTTAAAACTATGTCTCCCCCACCCTGCAACCTGGTCTCCATTCCTATGGCTCTCTGCCTATGGATTGATCTCTTTCTTAAATCCACCAGTCACATCAAAGCCAAGATAAGCCTTCTCACAAGCAAACCTGCCCAAGCTGCTTCCTTTAACAGCTGCCCAGGGTCAAGTCCCAGCCCCTTGGCAGGCCATGCAAAGGTCACCCTTTTCACTCACAACTTCTGCTGTTTACCGTCTGGAACTCTAATGACACCGAGCTATTTGCCATATCCCCCCCCCCCCCCTACACTGGGTACTTCATGTCCTCATGAAACTTCATGGCCTTTACCTCCGCTGCCCTGCCCTCCCATTTCTCTTCAGCTTTTACTCATGTCTACAATTTAGATCATTTTCTCTCATGAGGCAGGGCTAGGAGTCCTTTTGAGCTCCTGCAGTGCCTATCTATACAGTGTAGCAATTTTCACATGAAAGAGACATTACAGTCAAATAGTGCATAATGATGTTCCAGTCAATCATGGACCACACAGACAATGGTGGTCCCATCCTATATAATAAAAGGGTAATATGCAAATTGACCCTAAACACAGAACGACCACTGGACCAGTCACTATGAGGTGCACTAACCACCTCTTGGTCCTTTTCCCCGGCCCATAGGCTCCCATCACCCAATGGCTAACAGGGAACCAGGGATGGGTGGCACCAGGCCAAGGCCCCTGCCCTGCTGGTTGCCCCACACACAGAGGGTAACCCATGGTGGGGGTGGGCCCAGGGAGTGGGCAGGAACAACTGACCTCTTGGTCCCTCCCCCCAGCCGGCAGGCTCCGATCGCCTGATGGCAAATGGGGAATCGGAGGTGGGTGGTGACAGGGGGCGGTGCCAGCTGCCAGCAGCTGGGGAAGATGGCCCTGATCACATCACAGGCCAGGCCTAGGGACCATACCCACACACAAATTTCATGCGCCGGGCCTACCCATACCCACACACAAATTTCATGCGCCGGGCCTCTAGTAGGTTATAATGGAGCTGAAAATTTTCTATTGCCTAGTGACCTTGTGGTCATCATAACCTCACAGCACAATGCATTGCCCCCATGTTTGTGGTGATGCTGGGTAAACAAACCTGCATTGCCCATTGTATAAGAGTATAGCACACACAACTATGTACAATACGTAATACTTGATAATGAGATAATGATAATAAACAACTATGTTATTGGGTTATGTATTTACTACATTATACTTTTTAAAATATATATATATTTTATTGATTTTTTACAGAGAGGAAGGGAGAGGGATAGAGAGTTAGAAACATCGATGAGAGAGAAACATTGATCAACTGCCTCCTGCACACCTCCTTAGGGGGTATGTGCCCACAACCAAGGTACATGCCCTTGACAGGAATCGAACCTGGGACCTTTCAGTTCGCAGGCCGATGCTCCATCCACTGAGCCAAACTGGTTAGGGCTAAATTATACTTTTTATCATTATTTTAGAGTGTACTCTTTTTACTTATTAAAAAAAGTTTGCTGTAAAAGAGTATCCCATGTTATGTTGGCAGCAGCCTCGTGCATCTCTTCTTTACCATGTCTCCTGATTGCATGGTCTTCTCTTGTGCTTGACTTTATTGTTTATAAATTTATTGAGTCTAAGTGTGCATTGTTTATAAAGTCTATAGTTGTGTACAGTAATTCCATAGGCCAGCAATATTCAACCTTTTTCATCTCATGACACACATATACTAATTCTGGGGCACACCAAAAAACATGTATTTTTCCCATCTGATAAAAAATAGGCATAATTTTGATTCATTCACACTGGATGGCTATTGTTGTGTTCAGCTGTTGTCATTTTTTTATTTGATAATCTAAAGCAGTGGTTCTCAACCTTCCTAATGCCGCGACCCTTTAATACAGTTCCTCATGTTGTGGTGACCCCCAACCATAAAATTATTTTCGTTGCTACTTCATAACTGTAATTTTGCTACTGTTATGAATCGTAATGTAAATATCTGATATGCAGGATGTATTTTCATTGTTACAAATTTTTATCTTTTACTAGTATACCAACATAATTAAAGCATAGTGATTAATCACAAAAACAATATGTAATTATATATGTGTTTTCCGATGGTCTTAGGTGACCCCTGAGAAAGGGTCGCGACCCACAGGTTGAGAACCGCTGATCTAAGGAAAAGAGTTCGGTGCCCTTAACTAAACAGTCATGTATTGCATGTTTTAGCAATTCTTGCAGCACACTAGTTGAAAATCGCTGCCCTAGGCCTTCACATTCACTTACCACTCACTGACTCACCCAGATCAATTTCTAGTCATGTAGGTTCCATTCATGGCAAGTGCCCTACACTGGTGTACCATTTTTATCAGTTTTTAAAAATATATATATATTTTTATTGATTTCAGAGAAGAAGGAAAAGAGGGAGAGAGAGAGTGTGAAACATCATTGATGAGAGAGAATCATTGATTTGGCTGCCTCCTGCATGCCCCCTACTGGGGATCCAGCCTGCAACCCAGACATGTGCTCTGATCAGGAATTGAACCATGACCTCCTGGTTCATAGGTTGATGCTCAACCACTGAACCACACCTGCTGGGCCCATTTTTATCTTTTACTAGTATACCATATTTTTATTGTACCTTTTCAATGATTAGTTATGTTTAAATACACAAATACTTATATTATGTTAAGATTACCTACAGTATTTAATATAATAAATGTTGTACAGGCTTGTAGCCTAGGAACCACAGGCTACACCATGCAGCCTGGGTGTGTAGTAGGCTACACCATCTAGGTATGTGTAGGTGCACTCTTTGATGTTCGCACCACAAAATTTCCTAAGGACATATTTCTGAGAACATGTCCCTGTTGTTAAGTGGCCCTTTGCTGCACTTGTAAGGATCTTGAGGCCAGGACCAATTTTTTAAAAAAGTAATTTAATTAAAAAATTTTTTCAGGACCAATTTCTTATCCATCTTTAAAAGCTCAGTGGTTTGTACAAGGCCAAGTGTCTGTTGAACTGAATTGAATTGCACTGCAGACAGAAAAGAAGTGTTTCATATGGTCATAATATTTCAAAAATTTCGGAGCTTTTTTTTTTTTTTCCAAACGTAATCCCCCTGGCAGTTCTGTGCTGCAGCCATATAGAGTAAAGAGCGAAACAGAAAACAATTATAGTCTGAAAACTCCCAGAATAAGGCATTTAAAGGGGAACCATGAAAATGTCAGTAACTCTGTGGTTAGTGTTCTTTCAAGAAAATATTTGAAGTTTTATTGTTCCTTGATATTCAAAACTGGTCAGAATATGGAAGAAAGTGTCTAAACATTTTGAATTTGACCTCTGACACATCCTTAAAAGTGGACTTTTCTAGTTATTTGTAAAGCATAAATTCAAAGCACATTTAATTTAACCCCTGGACAAGCAGTAGGGTTGGGTGTACATTCTGTATACCTAAAGGACGTGGTTATTATATCCATTTCTTTACAAATAGAGAGAGCATCCTGCAGTGATATCAGAATGGAGGGATCTACATGACACACTTTTGTGTGACCAAAGCAAATCAGAGGTTGGTGTGCACAGCACACCCCATTTAGTGTGAGGAAGGGGGAATAATATAGACTCCTATTTGCATGCACAATCACTGGAAAGGTAAATCAGAAACTCATAAATGTGGTGTGAGAGATAACTGAGTTGATGGGAAAGGGGCAGAGTGACAGTTCTCAGTATCTGCCTTTTTATAGTGCTCAGATTTTTCAATCATATTAATATATAATCAATTTAAAGTAATTATGGAAAAATAAAGTAATATCAGATGTGGGCCAGTTATATTCTGGATGTGTTAACATTTGAGAAGCAACAGTGTATTCTTAGTCTCTGGCCTAGAATCTTTTTTATTTTTAACCCTTGATTTAGAAATGATTTAAAACTTTTAAAAATTATAAAAATAAAAATAGCACAAGGAGTTATTTGTGCTCTTCATCAGATTAATCTATAGTTAATCTTTTATTCTATATGAATTTATCATCTTTTTATCTTCCATCTATATCTATCTATCTATCTAATCTAATCTAATCTATTTCTAATTTTGTTTCTGAACCATCTGAGGTTCATGACCCTCTACCTCTAAATATTTCAGTATATATTTCCTAAGAATATAACCATAGTACAGTATCAAGTTCATTGTGATTTTATTGTGATATGATATGGACTAGAAAGTCTTCTTATGGAAACAAATGTTTCCTAAACATAAGGCCCATATTAACTTTTATATTGTGCAAAATGGTCATTGGACAATCTACTGATATAGGTGAGGAAGGCAAATCAATGTGTCAATGTGGAGCTCACCAAAGACTCCAAATATTGTTCATCTGTCAGTTTCAGAAAATCTTTTTCTTCTTCCCTTTGGTAGAAATCAAGCCATTCATTTCTGAATGCCTGTCACTTCCCCAAAGTCCTAAATAAAACAGTTGTACTTGCTCCCATTATAGTTCAGTAATGGACTTGGAAAAAGGAAGATTCCTCAATGACATTTTGTCTAAAGTAATTTAAAAAATATAAATGGCACCTTGTTTCAAACCTATTTGTTTGTTTCCATCGGCAATAGTGGTAAAGGTGGGCAGGTTACAGACCTTTCTCCTTTGTTCCTGACTTCAAGCTGAGCCTGCTCCTGTTGGAGAAAGAGAAATATGGATGTGGGGTAAGCCTGAGAGGTCTAAGGAAAGAAAGGGGGACGGCCTTGCACCCCACACTCCTCAGCATGGCTTTGTCAAAGACCTAGAGTCTTACACAGCTACTAACCTACTTGGATATATCAATTTAAAGCCCAAGATTTAGGTAATTAAAATAAAATATTTCAAAAGCATTCCAGAAACACCTTAATTACTCTGAAAAGAAACCCATATTCTTTAGCTGCCACCCCCAAGTCTCTCCTTCCCACCCAGCCCTAGGCAACCTCTCATCTATCTTCTGTGTCCAGATTTGCCTATTTTGGACATTTCATATAAACGGTCCTTTGTGACTGGATTCTTTCACTTAATGTTGTCAAGATTCATCCATGCAGTAAAGCAAGTCACCCTTTATTCACGTGAGTTATGTTCCAAGACCCTATATATAATGTTTTCTCCTATAATACATAGCTCTGATAAAATTTAACTTATAAATTAGGCACAGTAAGAGATTAACAACAATAGCTTACAATAAAATGGAATAATTATAACAATACTATTGGCCCAGTGCACGAAATTTGTGCACATTTAAAGGGAATTAGAGGAAATATTTTAATATTGCTATTTGCCCTTTCTCTATAATAGAAGTGTCAGAGATGAAAGAAAATTAGTAAAATGTATATGAAAATCTCTCTCCAGTCAGAGTCTGGGGCGCACCATGGGACCTAGAGTCAAGTCCCCGCCCACCCGCATGCGCTTCAAAATCACAGAAGACTCAGACCCGGCTGGCCCCAACCCCATTGGGCGAGATCCAGACCTGGCCGGCCCCACGCCCGTCAAGCCCTGCTAAGCAGGAAGTGCAGCCTCAGGTCCCCTGGCCCAGTGTTGGGCAGGGTGTGCAGCCTTAGGTCCCCTGTCCCACTGGGCAGGGGGTACAGCCTCAGGTTCCCTGGTGCAGCCTCAGGTCCCCTGACCCGGTGCTGGGGGGTGTGGCCTGAGGTCCCCTGGCCTGGCGCCAAGGTGGGGGGTGCGGCCTGAGGTTCTCAGGCCTGGCACTGGGATAAGGGGCACAGCCTGAGGTCCCCTGTCAAGTCCCGCTGGGGGGGGGGGGCACAGCCTGAGTCCCCCGCCCCAGCCAGGCATCACACAGCCTCAGGTACCTGCTGATTGGTCATTACGGCGTCATGGCATGATGACCATTTGCATATTAGCCTTTTATTATTATGATACTGTGATAAAACTTATGTGAAAATGGCATTATTAAATAAGGATTACTTGAACAATACTATTACAGTGGATCTGATAACTGGGAGGCCTACTCTATGGCTAATGGGAAGGGACTGTATACAGTGTGGATACATTGGATAAAGAGATGATTCACGTCCTAGGTTGGATGAAGTGAGATAGAAAGGTTTCATCATGTTGCTCAGAACAGCAATGTAAACTTATGATATATTTCTGAAGTTTTCCATTTAATATTTTTGGACTATGGTTGACTGTAGGTAACTGAAACTGTGAAAAGTGGGACTGCAGATAATGGGGGCTACTGTACTTCATTTGCTGAATAATATCTTGGCATTCAAGATATTCATGACTAGGGAAAGATTGCCATGTCAAATGAAAAGCATAAAGGCAGGCCCTGGGACATGGGTGCTTTGGGTTTTAACCCCTTTGAACAACCCATTCAGCATCTGTAAAATGGGTTGTTATAGATTTTAGAGATGTCATATAATGGAAGGCCCCTGATACACAGTATATTCTCAATACATGACAGCTACTATTCTATCCTCTCTGAACCTTGAAGAAAAATAATCCTATAGGCCTACCCTCTTTATTTGTCTACTAGAGGCCTGGTGCATGAAATTTGTGCACAGTTAGGGTCCCTAGGCCTGGCCAGCAATCAGGGCCGATTAGGGCCTTCCAGCTGCCAGCCAGGGCCTTCCTTCCTTCCTTGCTGCCCTCTGGTGGTCAGCGCACTTCATAGCAAGCAATCGAACTCATAGTATCCCGGTCGAACTCCCGAGGGGACCCTTTGAATATATATATATACACACATACCATCCATATAATTGGATTTTCCTGTTTTGTTCTGAATAATCTTATATTTTATCAGGAACTGCCAGAGTGCTACCACCTGCAGAAACCAAAGCTGAGCTCCGCCTGAAGTAAGCCATTCCCTTTTCTTCTCTGACTCCCACTTCCAGCTGGATTCTCCTTGTTGTTAACTTCTTTCCCTACCGTCCACCCCCCCCTCCCCCGCGCCACATACACATGCTGCAAGCCCTACTCTTACACCCCTCAGGTCATCAGGAACTTAAGATCCTTGTGCAGACCCAAGGTGAAAACTCACCTTATATAAAATGGTGGTCATGGTCAAATTCAACCCATAGCCTGAAATTGTTTGGTCTGCACAGTAAAAAAAAAAAAGAAAAAAAAAAGTTGAACCAATATATAAAACCCAGGAGATTTCACACAAAACTACATTTCAGATGGCTTTTGAAAAAAAATCAGATGCTGTGCCAGTATTGGGCCTTCCTTTGGGCATGATAAAAATAGACTGATATTTCCTACCCCAGCGTCTCCCTTTGGTGTGTTTCAGGACTACAGTGGAGGGATCTCCCATTGTCATTTATCCCTGCTAAGCCCCTGGCAGGTCTTGTGATTTCACAACATTCCAACTTTTTTTTTGCTTTGTTGAGTATTCTGTTGTCTCCTACTCCATGCTTATATAGTTCTCTTCTTATATAGTTCTCAACATCTACCCTCTTGCCTTTAAAAAATGTTATCACAAGCTCCTTTCTCATTGCACAGGTCTCTCACCTTTGTCTAAAGTGCCTGCCATTGAAAACAGAGGTTTGCTCAGTTCTTAAAAGCCTGATAGAACTAAGCGGCATGTCTGTCAGACCTCAGTGCCTCCTCACTTCAAAGCCCGGCTCACTTTGAACCCCTTGCTTGACCCAGGATGTCTGCTGTCAGATCGGTTGTTTCTTCGTCAGCCCGCAGCCATGCTCATTGCTTCATCTTTCCTTGCACTTGATACGTTTGGTTAAACCCTTCCATTGTCTCTAGGCTCTTTTTTTCCTGCCCTGTTCTGCCCATTTTAATCTTGCAACAATCCTCTCTCTTCTCGCAGACCTTAGATTTCTGACAGGTGTGTTTTTATTCTTGCGTGACCTTTTTCTGCTCTCACCGCCTCTCTTTCTATTTCATCTGTTCTTGATTTTGCTATTTCTGCCCCGGTGTGTTCCCCTTGGTTTTCTTCGTCTGTGCTCTCCCTTAAATGCTTCTATGACAATATCTATTTTATTTTTGAAAGTCTTTGGCCGCATTTCTTTGGAAAGCTGTCTTTGTGTCATTTTAAGACATGTTTTATTATGCTAAAATCTTCAGGGAGCACAACGTCTGTTCTTCACTTCTTTACCCTCTTCCCTATGTCTTAAGAAATTAATTTCAGTCTCTACCATTGCATAAGCAGAAATGATAAAACCTTTCATTTTACATTTTATGACCTCTAGCATTTTTGCTAATGATATTCTTAATCCTATTATATTCAAATAGCTAACATCGGCAGCTGAATAAATCCCTATCTCCAGTCTAATGATTCTTAAACTAATAATTGATAGACACTTTAGAAACATAAATAAAAAGACCCTTCTGCACCCAAACTGTTGACCTAAATTATTTTACTCATAATAAGTTGTTGTTTTAATATAGATATGGCTTTGTATAACTTGGGCAAGTTCTTGACTTTAGCAAGCCTATGACGACTTGATTATCTCACATTGTGTATTCTTTTGAAACTATCCTGCAACGTTTTTTCATGAAGAACATTTGTGTGTCAAGTCTTTCTCTTCTCTTTTCTCACAGCTCTCTGATAATTTCATGATTGACGCCAGTGGGGTTGGAAACACCAGTGCAAACGTGGGCCTGAGGTCCTGTGGCATGTCTGCTCATAAGACAGGCATACAAGTCACTCAAAATATGCCTTTGCAATTATTTAGGCTGATTTGGAAAGCCTGTGTAGAAAAATCCACATCTCCGTTACCACATGTTACATCTGATAATGAATACTTCACTGCAGAGGTCACCTTTTGTTTATCCACTGCTCTTGCTGCTCTCCCAAGGTGCACTTGACATCTTCCCTAGCCTCATGCCTTTGGCTGTTCACAGGGAGACATCCTTTGAGCATTTTCCTTTTTTTTTTTAGCTTTCATTTTTCTTTTGAGAATTTATATCTATACCAACCTGGTTCACTTTCATGGTTTTTCAAACTTCCATATTGTCTCTTTTAAACAAAAATCTGAAAATCTGAACTTGAATGATTCTTCCTGTATTGAGGAATTTGATTAATCCCAACCCAGTCCTTTCATACCCAGGTTTCTCTCTTCAAATTTAGCCCTATTTCTTAAGTGAAAACTACATCCAGATCCTCTCATTTTGGAGAATTCTAAGATCTAGCTTTAGCCTGTGTTCTCATGGGGTAATAGAGACAGCTCTAGATTTGGGATTAAAAGATTACTGGGGATGTCGAGCTGGTGTTGCTCAGTGGTTTGGCATCAACCCAAGAACCAGGAGGTTACAGTTCGATTCCCTGTCAGGGTACATGTCCAAGTTACTTACAGGCTCAATCCCAGTAGGGGATGTGCAGGAGACAGCCTATCGATGATTCTCTCTCATCATATCTCTCTCTCCCTCTTTGAAATCAATAAAAAAAACATTTAAAAAAATTCCCATAGAATTTTCCTTTTTTTAAAATATATTTTTTATTGATTAAGATATTGCATATGTGTCTTTATCCCCACGTTACCCCCTACCACCCCCCCCCCCCCCGCTCATGCCCTCGCCTCCCCTGTTGTCCGTGTCCATTGGTTAGGCCTATATACTTGCATATAAGTCCTTTGGTTGATCTTTCCCCCTTACCCCCACCCTCCCCTACCTTCCCTCCAAGGCCCGACAGTCTAATCAATGCCTCTCCGTCTCTGGATCAGTCCTTGTTCATCAGTTTATGTTGTTCATTATATTCCACAAATGAGTGAGATCATGTGGTATTTATCCGCTCTCCAGTTCCATCCATGCTGTGGCAAATGGTAAGAGTTCCTTTTTCTTCTTCCTCTTCTTAAAGAATACCTTTCAGCATTTCATATAATGCTGGTTTGGTGGTAATGAACTCCTTTAGCTTTTTCTTATCTGTGAAGCTCTTTTTTTTTTTTTAATATATTTTATTGATTTTTTACAGAGAGGAAGGGAGAGAGATAGAGAGTTAGAAACATCGATGAGAGAGAAACATCGATCAGCTGCCTCCTGCACATCTCCTACTGGGGATGTGCCCACAACCCAGGTACATGCCCTTGAC
Organism: Myotis daubentonii; assembly: GCF_963259705.1. Classification (NCBI taxonomy): domain Eukaryota; kingdom Metazoa; phylum Chordata; class Mammalia; order Chiroptera; family Vespertilionidae; genus Myotis; species Myotis daubentonii. Next base: position 57,031,875 of record NC_081846.1, read on the forward strand.
CGGAATCGAACCTGGGACCTTTCAGTCCGCAGGCCGACGCTCTATCCACTGAGCCAAACCGGTTTTGGCTATCTGTGAAGCTCTTTATCTGACCTTCTATTCTGAATGATAGCTTTGCTGGATAAAGTAATCTTGGTTGTAGGTTCTTGCTATTCATCACTTTGAATATTTCTTGCCACTGTGTTCTGGCCTGCATGGTTTCTGTTGAGAAATCAGCTGACAGTCGTATGGGTACTCCCTTGTAGGTAACTGACTTTCTTTCTCTTGCTGCTTTTAAGATTCTCTCTTTGTCTTTTGCTCTTGGCATTTTAATGATGATGTGTCTTGGTGTGGTCCTCTTTGGGTTCCTTTTGTTTGGGGTTCTCTGTGCTTCTTGGACTTGTAAGTCTATTTCTTTCACCAGGTAGGGGAAGTTTTCTGTCATTATTTCTTCAAATAGGTTTTCAATATCTTGCCCTCTCTCTTCTTCTGGTATGCCTATAATTCTGATGTTGGTACGCTTGAAGTTGTCCCAGAGGCTCCTTACACTATCTTCATATTTTTGGAATCTTTTTTCTTGTTTCTTTTTCGGTTGGGTATTTTTTGTTTCTTTGTATTTCAAATCTTTGACTTGATTCTTGGGATCCTCTTGTCTGCTGTTGGATCTCTGTATATTATTCTTTATTTCAGTCAGTGTATGCTTAATTTCTAGTTGGTCCTTTTTCATATCCTCGAGGGTCTCACTAGATTTCTTGAGGGTCTCACTAAATTTATCGGCGGTTTCCATAAAATTCTTGAAAAACCTTATTAACGTGGTTTTGAACTCTATTTCCAGTCGTTTGCTTTCCTCCATTTCTGTCATTTGTGACCTGTTTCTTTGTCTCGCATTTTTTATGCTTCCCTGTGTTGGTAAAGTGGTTTTGTGTGCTAGGTGTCCCGTAGGGCCCAGTGGCTCAGCCTCCCCGGTTACCTGAGGTGGACACTCTTGGTGCACCCCTTTGTGGGCTTTGTGCACAATCTTGTTGTAGTTATGCCTTGATTGTTGTAGGATCACTGGGAGGAATTGACCTCCAGGCCAATTGGCAGTGAGAATCGGCTGTGTCTGCAGTGGGAGAACTTCTGTGCTGAAGACACCCTTCTGGGGCAAGACTTGCTTCAGTGGGGCTTTGGTGCTCACTGAGTCTGCCCCCTGGGTGTGTCCCTTATGGATCTGAGGAGTTGTAATCCGGATGGTCCCCTTCTGACCACTGGGTACACTGGCTCTTGGAGGTTACCCAGCAGGAGCTATGAAGAGAACTGCAGATTCCCCTCCCTTTTTTGGAGTTTGGAGGTGCCCTGATGAGGCCCAGCTGTGAAGCAATGCAAGCTGCTGTGGGGCCTTGGGCCTTCTCTTGGAAGTTCTGGGTCTGTGGCCCAGCTGCTGTTTGTTAGGTAATTTTCAGGTTGCAAAGGGCCAGGGCATTCATATGCATAAGCCTCTGCTGCAGCCTGGGTGGGGCGGGGTTTCAGGGAATCAAAGGGCGGAGCAAGGAACTATGGCAGATCCTCAGCCCTGCCCTAAGGGGCCGCGCGGGTCTCAGTGTCCTGACAATCCAATTGCTGCAAGCACCTCTGAGGGAAAGCCGCCCTTGAGTTCCCAGTTCTGCCAGCTGCCAGACAGTTCAGTTTCTCCCCGTATGAGTCCTGGGTCCCCAGAGACTTCCCGGAACCGGAGTTCAGAGCAGTCGAGAGCTTGTGACTCCCTCCCAATTCAAAAAGACAGCCGCGTCCTCAGGTACCAGCCCCTTTCCGCGCACGCGAGCCTCTGTACCTTTGCACTTTACTTCTGCAGCTCCTGACCCTCAATGTGCTTTTCTCTTTCCTTCTAGCTGTAGAATTTCCACTCCGCCAGCCCTCCTGTAAGTTCTGGATGATGTCCGTTCTGTCCTTTTATTGTGTTTTGAAGTTGTTGTAGGAGGCAGCAATTTCGGTGTTTCCCTATGCCGCCATCTTAGTTTCTCCTGAATTTTCCCCTTTAAATAAGCTGTAAAACCTTGGGAACCTCTTAACTTCTCTGAGGTTCCTTTTTCTCATCTGTAAAATGGCATAATGAGAGCTACCACCTTGCATGGTTCTTGTGAAGATTTCATGAAATACTGTATGCAAAAATCATGTTCACAATTCTGTACATTTAAGTATTTTTAGTTGAAGTTCTGTTCACCCTAATTTTGTGTCTGTGTTTTTCTTTCAGTTCTTCAACATTTCCTATGAAAGTTCTCTTTAAAAAAAATTTTTTTTTTATTGATTTCAGGGAGGGAGAGGGAGGGAGGGAGAGAGAGAGAGAGAGAGAGAGAGAGAGAGAGAGAGAGAGAGAGAAAGAAACATCAACGATGAGAGAGAAGCATTGATTGGCTGCCTTCTGCCCGCCCCACTCTGGAGATCGAGCTGGCAACCTGGTTATGTTCCCTGGCCAGGAATGAACCGTGACTTCTGGTTCATAGGTCGACACTCAATCACTGAGCCATGCTGGCTAAGCTAAAGTTCTCTTTTTTCCGTTGGCTCCTCATTTTTCTTGGTTTGGGTTCTCTGTCACTTTTCTCTTTTAAATTAGTCAACTAATCATTCATGCATACTTTCCTATTTGGGTGAAAATGTTGACATCCTGACAGCTGAAGTTTGACTTGTTAGATGCAGGGAGACTATTTTGGGGTAAGGTGACTCCCTGAAGATGTGGTTTTCTGGGAGTCAAGACAACTCCAGAAATACTAATTGTTGATTTGGAATTGAACAGATATTAGGAGGAAGAGGAGTGGAGAAAAGTGAGGAGGGGAGAGTGGGAGGAGGAAAGCATCCAACAAGATGGTGTGAGGAATAGAGGAGTGGTGGCCAGGGATGCGCACAATCCTGGTTTGGGGGGAATGGGAAGTAATGGAATAAGGACATACATATAAAAACAAGGATATCTAATATTCTATTGTAAGTTTAAACTCTCTACTAAAATCTGTGGAGTAGACATTTGGGGAAATCATGGAAAAGGGCTGAATCTTAACTACAGATCAGGATGGTGGGACATAGGGACAACAATTAATGAATGAATTTGTTGAAAATCAGAGGTGATCATGACAATGTAACCCCCTTGGAGATTCACAGAGATTGTAGGAGCCCTTTGAACATCCACTAGGGGAGGATGGTGGTTTGAGCTTATCTTACCTATTTGAAAGGGATGGTAAATCTAGCTGACATGTAGACATTCAGATTAAAACATAATATGTACCAAATGCCAGCCCTATCCTCCTTGGTCTTGGGTTTCTAAAGAAAACCCATCACACAGGAGGAACCTGATAAATGTTTGTTGAATAAATTGAATAAATCAATTTTATTTTTTCCTGCCATTAATTTATCTTTTTGTTCCTATTTACCCCACTTTTTTTTCTGAGTGGTTTGATAACTATTTTTAAATATTCTCTATATCTGTTTTCTCAGCAAAAGCTGGTTTTCTCTAACGTATTCTTCCTGTACCTCTTGTTTACTTCCAATAACTTTGTTTACTTTTTCTTTCATTCAACCTGAGAGCCATCTTTATTTTCTAGCTCCCCTGCTTTCTCAAATTTCCCAGCAGTCATCTGTGGGTGTTACTGGCTCAGCTGTGTGTGTGTGTGTGTGTGTGTGTGTGTGTGTGAGAGAGAGAGAGAGAGAGAGGAGAGAGCGAGTTGTGTTGTTTTGTTTTCTGGCTCTTGTGGCTAGCATAGCAATGCCAGTTCCCATTTATGGTGAAAGATTCTTGGATGGTTTACATAAGCACTCCCTTTTTCTCCACAATATTTATAAAATTCAGTTTAGAGAGAGAGAAAGAGACTGAAAGATAGAGATAGAATGTGCACACAGAAGTGCTTATCTCTTGGAGCTCTCATACTGAAGTGTTTCTATGATGTTTGGTATTTGCTCTCAAGTAATCCAGAGGGGAGAGGAACAAGAAAGAGGAAGTGGGAGGCTAGACACCATAGATATAACAAGATTGTCCACATTCTTGAAGCTCTGTGATGGGCACCTCAAGGTTCAGTATACTTTTCAGTCAACTGTTGTGTATGTTTTAAAATTTCCATTAAAAGCTTAATTAAAATATGTTTATTCAGAGCTGCATGTGGGTTATTGATTGCTATGGCCAACACCTTTTTTTTGGATTCTACATGAACCTTGGGTGGTTTCATGACCCTCTTCCCCAGCATGTTCCCCACCCACCCACCCACCAAGTCATTCCTAAACTTTCTCCTGTATTGATTTGTTGTCATGCCTACTTCCCTTTAGTCTAAGAGCTCCTGGTGGGGAGGAACAGTGTCTTACTCCTCTTCGTGTCCCAGTGCCTAGCATAGTCTCTCAAACTGAAATGAAATGAGCTGAAGAAGAAGATTTGCCAGTGAATCTGTAGCCACATCCCTACTGACATCCCCTCTCCCAATGCCATGGCGTTTCTGGGCCTGTGAACACATCGTAGGGGGCTTCTCATTGGGTGGAGCCATGGCACATGCAGGGCTTATTCCTCAGGAGAGAGAGGGAATGGCCCCTTTGGCTTTCTATATATGCAGTCATGTTACCAGAAAGTTCTCTTATTAGCCTATTCCTTTTTCTTCTGATAAATTCTCCAAGATAATTCCAGTTTCTATTCATATAGATTCACACTCAACTTCTTACTGTCCATGATTTGGTGATTTAAGTGACTACAATTGTGGACCTCAATTAATGCTGGGGTCCCCACTGCATAGGCTCTCTTCAAGCAGCCTCTCTTCCCCTACAATACATCTTCCATCTCTGACAGAGGGAATGGTGCTTTCTTCTCTTTTTACTTCCTTTGGGTGGTTGGCCTAATCTTACCCTTAGGAAAGTGGAATGAAGCAGTGCTGCCACCTTTGCTTTCCATTCCCCTTATATTCCTCCCCAGTTTCCTTCCTGCTTCTGCCTAGCCAAATCTTTAGCTTTCCCTTGAATTTCCTATTCTAGGCTCAGCTTATACTATCTCTTATAGTTCTACTACTATAGTTCTGTCAGCTTGTAGAGCAGCCGTCCTGGTACCACCTTGCTCTCACTACTCTTTAAATGGCTTATTGCAAATCCCAGTAAGCCATTTAAAGAGTAGTCTTCTTGTCTTCTCAGTATGCCACTGGAAGGTTAAACTGGAGGTCAGATGTTGTTATGCTTGTTTGACAGGGATGAGAAAGGTAGAGTGGCTTGCTTAAGGTTGACAACCTAGGAAGGGGCAGAAGCTGAACCCCAGTCTCCTAATCTCAGTTCAGTGGTTCAGCTAGCATCCACCATCAGGCTCATACTTTGCTACTGTGGGGAAGTGGTGGCTGACTTTGAACTTCTTTGCATTTACTGGTATTTGCCTTGCAACACTTACCATTCTGGAATATTCCTGACCACAGTCCCAGAAGACTGGGAACTGAGATAAGCAAAAGTGGGAGGTGGTTAGGACTGTCTTATTGATTCATGCTGGCACTGACTGAGGCTTGATATTGTCTCAAACGACTCTCTTACTCCTGAAAAAGATCCAAACAACACAGGGGAGGAGGTGAGGCGCATCATTACGACCATTGGGCCTTAGCCAGTGCTTTGGATTTCCAGAAATCAGAAACATGCTTGGCACCAGGTCATACTCCAAGGGTTGTCAACCTGTAAAATAATGGACTAGAGTGCTGACCCTGTCCTTGGGTAAAGAGAAGTGCTGAATCATGGATAGCAGTATTAATTTGAGGTTTAGAATGGTGGGATTGTGAGTGGCAGCTAATCTTTGTAGAAACCCTTGAGATGCCCTTGGCTATTTGATGTAAATATATGGAGTTCTGTGTGTGTGTGTGTGTATGTGTGTGTGTGTGTGTGTGTGTGTGTGTGTGTGTTGTGGAAGTTAGGAGAGCTACAGTGGGTTTTGCTGTGGCAATACTTTCCCTCTTACCCCCACCTCCAATTAAAATCAACTTCTATACCGCAACCACAATACCCTGCAGCATCATAATCCATTTGTTTTTAGAGCATGAACCTTCTGGGAGACCCTGATCAAATCTCCTATTGAAACTATAGTTCAACTTCCCACCCTTGATTGCTTCACAGAAGAGAATATGTTTGTAATAAACTTATTTTTTCATCCCCCCCACCCCCACTAACCCATGTATTTATGTGTGGAATAGAAAGACATTTCACCTCAAGTGAAACCTTGAGCATCTTGAGACAAACACACGGAGAAGAATAACTCCTGATGTTTGCACAGAATATTGGTCTTCGCAAAGCTCAGTGTACACTTCTTCAGCCTTTGCCTTAGGGAACTCATTGTGGGTGGAACTGCTCAGAGTCAGCATCAAGGAGAGGAGAGCTTGTCCAAGGAGGTAGAGTGGAAGAGTCAAGTCTTCTGGATTCTCCACTTACTCATCAGAATTCTTCTGTAAGTATCAATGCGATCTTGTCCTGGACCAAAATGAGGCCCAAGAATGCATTGCATTCACAATTTTGGATGCTTTATTATCTAACATCCAAAGAGAAGATACAAAGGCTGTTTCATTTACTAAGCAAGTGCACCAAGCCTAAGGGAAGCTTTGGTCCTTGTGCTAAGCTGTCAGACGTTGGAGGCAGTTGGGCAGATGGCTGTGTTTTACGTCCCACCCTAACATTTTCGAGGCTGTTGAATAATGTAGATCCTTCTCATTGGAGTGACCTTCTCCAGAGCAGGTCTGGGTTTTTGATGTGCCATGTGCACTATTGCTGGAAATTTATGGCTGAGCTAAATGTGAGAAGGAAAGAAAAAAATAAGCATATTGGATCTTTTTGACCATGAAGTATTAAAGTAGTAGAAAGCAATACAGTTGGTCATGGAAATTTCACAATTTTGTTTACTTCTTTGACAGTATTGCTTTTTTTCCATACCACTTCCAGCTCTGGGTCCATAGTGTGTTCACTTGGGGTTTCCCTCATTTGTTTATCTCTAATTTGTAAAACTATAACAGATAGTATATTAAAATAATATACATAATACATATGTCTGTGTTTTGAAGTGATATTTTTACAAGTAGAAATGGCTCATTACTTCTGCATCAGTCTTCTAATATTAGCAATTATTTTGGCACCCGTATGCATATATGAATCACTATATTCTAAGAAGGCTATGGGAACATTTGAGAAAGTCCTGAAGGGAAAGAACCACTCAGTTGTCAAAAGATCAGAAATAGAGAACATCTCTAAGAAGTTAGAGTTAGGATTATTTATTAGATTGAAACATGTAAAACCTCTATTTTAATAGGTAAAAAAAAAAAGGTGTAATATTGCCTGTTTCATATGGTTCAATCTAAACAGCCTGAGAAAGAAAAGAAAGCTGAGGAATGGCTTACTAGCTTCAGGTACCAAAAGTTCTCATTAGTCACCCCTACAGAAGACATGTATGAGGAAACAGGGTTAAGTAGATTTAAGTTAACACAGACTGAGACTATTTGACAATAAGATAAATTTCATATGGAACTGAAATACCTTATGAAATTTACATTAAGGATGGCTTAAAATCAAAAGGATGCACAATGCGGCAAGGACTTCAGACATAATTTTCCTAGGAGGGGAATTCGAACCCAGTGACCTCTTGGGTCTACTCTGGTTCTTTGTTTTCAAGCCATTGATACAAACATAAAGGCACCTAAGGATACCTTCCCTAGCAAGCAAAAAAGGGGATTCCTCAGCTCACTAGGAATTTAACTTAATCACCACTGAACGGAGATGCCCCTGCCTTGACACTCAAATTAACTAAAAGGGGAGATAAACTGTTCATGACCCCAAGCATCACATTGTTTATGGTTTGTTTGGACTCTCCTAAGCCAGGAAAACATAGGTGCCTTGTATCTCTTCTCAAATGTCCCTGAGCTCTAGGCACACAGCATTCCCTTTCATGTGAAAATTGACACTAGAAAGTCCTTTATTCTTGGTCTTAAAAAATTAAACACACTGGAGGAATATAACCTGAAGTGTTAACAATGGTTATCTCTGAGGGGTAGAATTATGGGCAATTCCTAGTCTTTTTCTTTATTTTGCCTATCAGTATTTTTCTAATAATTTTCTTTTACAATAATTAAACCCAAGGATGGTTTATGCTGGCATTCTAGCAGAAAGGAAGAAAAATCTTTTTTAAAAAGCACTGAAGAGTTTATTTTGGTCAGACCTGTTATCATCAAGCCACATGACATGCATTTTATAGGGTGGTAAAGGCAGAGTGCTTTGCTTTGTTTTTCTTTAAACATTAGAACCAGAAGGAAACTTAAGAGGTCACTGACGTCAGTAATTTTCTTCCAGATTGTATGTCTTTAGTGTCAACTAAAACAGATGGATTATTTCAGGTTAGTGCTAAATCACATTCAAGAGATTACAGGTAGGAAGAACAACCTGGCAAGTTACTTCAAGTCAAATGTAAATGTACGGTAAAGGGGTGGGGGGTGGTGAGAAAGGAAATGAACAAGTAATTATGATATAACAGAAACCTGGGCAATTAGCCAAGGTGAGGTGGCCCACGATGACAAGTTGAGACTGAGGAGAGGAAGCCACAATGTTGATTGTTGTTTTTAAGGCGCGAGAGTGATGATGGGTGGAGGTGGGAAAGGGGGAGAGTTTGCTGGAACACACTTATTGCTTAATGTGGCACTAATTCAGCTCCAGGGTTATTTCCACAATTTAGGGCTTACATTTTTCTATGTAAAATACACCTAACATAAAATTCTGACCATTTTTAAGTGTATAGTTTAGTAGCACTAAATACATTTACTAGTACATTGTTGTGCAACCGTCACTACATCCAACTCCAGAAATTGTCATTATACCAAACTGAAACTATGTACTCCTTGAGCAATAAATCCTCATTCCTTCCTTCCCTAGCTGCTAGCAACAACCATTGTCCATAGTGGATGGGGATGGCACCATTTTCCATTCTTATCAGTAATGCACAGGGTTAGGGGTCACATTTTAACCAAGGCGTTTAACTGAGGTTCTAAAAGCTCTGCTAAACTGGACTCAGGAGGGGGACTCCCCATGTCAGAATGAGGGAGAGACTGCCTCTGGAGCTCACTGGCCACCTATATCTGGTTTGGGAAAGTTTAGGAGTAAAAAAAATCAATAGGATTGAGAAGGAAGTGGAAATTAATTCAAGCAAAGATAATAGTCTTAGTGAAACTGCCCGTAATTATTAAATTACAAATGTACAGGTTTTGGGAGGGGGGGGCAGTATAGCTTTTCTAGCACCTCTTATACAGGGTGGGGCAAAAGTAGGTTCACAGTTGTGAGTACATGAACCAGTTTATTTTTGTATTGTTATTTATTAATTATTGTATTATTTTTCCATATGAACAACTGTAACTCTACTTTTGCCACACCCTGTAAATACAACAAGAGAGTCAAGTTCGCTGTCCCTGATACCCACCGCTCCATCAGGCACATCCTAATGTAGAAGGACTTGGGGGGTTGTGGGTTCAGCATCTATAAAGAGTCTTCCACTAGAATGGAAACTAAATAAAACAGTCAACCCTTCAATGTCCTAATTCTGAGGTTTAGGTTCTATATCAGTGGAGATAGAAAGATTTTATTTTCAAGTCTGAACTAGAAATAAGTAGGGATAGCTTCACAGAGTGCAGCCTACAGCTCGCTGTGACTTCAGTCTGGCATCTTCACGTAGGGAAGCTTGGGATTCTTCATCATTCATCTCTGTAAACTGACCGGGTTTGTGGAATGAAAGGTGTTTCCTGTCTGATTCATGAGGGTAAGAGAATCTAGGATAACCCCACAAGAGCGAGAATTCAAGGCTGGCATAGGTGTGAGGACTCTGTCCTGCCGTGGCTCCATCACATAAGGGCCCACACACTGAACTTAAACAGCAGATCAGTAGAAACACCCACATTGAGAATTTACCTTCATCTTGGGTAGCTGTGACCTCAGAACCTACATTTTTGGTTTCAGAGAAAAAGCAAAAGAAGTCTGTTAGGAGCCTGTAGGATGGGAGCTGTGGAAGAAATTCCAGATGCAGGGAAGTCAGAGGCAGGTTTTATTTTAGAGCCTGAAGGTGGGTAGTATTGCAGACGGGCCGCTCTTCCATTCATCTTTCCCGGTTGTTAACTTCCAACGCGGGACTTAGATTTCCACACCCCGTTAAGTAAAGTGCTTAAAACAAAACATTCGGTTTGAGTCAATGAAATTCAAGGCTACTCCTACGGCGATGTTCACCCACGGAACAGAGAAGCCTTTCTAGGTCTGCAGATGCCTTTGATCGTCTCCTCTCCCCCAGGACCCCATTGCACATCCATCTCACTCACTTCGGTGTGGATGATGCATCTGGCAACTTGAAAAGTGGCCCCAACTTTAACGGGGCTTCAACGTTCCACCCCCTCCACACCATAACGCAACCCTGTTCTGATGTTTTAACTGGATACTTTCATGCTGAGAAGCTTCACAACTAATGCCAAGTTTAACTTCCATAACCATCCAGAGAAGGAATACACTTGGCAGTACCATTCTCTCTCAATCCCTGCCTTTAAAAAAAAAATTAAGTAAATGAGCAAACATAAATCTCAGAGCAGCTATGGGACTTCTAAAAGGTTAAACAATCTCTAAGGAGTAGGTGGAATTTGGTCTAAGACCAGGTCTCCCTGCTTTTTAGCCTAGAGTTTTCAAGCTTATATAACTCCTTCTTCTGCCAGGAATACCATGTTATGTGGTCTGTCACTGGGCAACAGGAATTCGGTTATTATCCAGGGCTGGAGAGGTGGGGAGGGAAGGGGAGAGGTAGTGGGGACAGAGGTCTGTGTGAAGGGAGGAGTGGGGAAAATAGTGGGAGGGGAAATTCCACTTAGATTTGTACGGTTTTTCAATCTCCCAAATCTTAAACCCTCGGTTGGTTTTGAAGTAGGGATCCTGAGATAAATAGCACATGGAAAGAAATGTCCTGCCATGATTGAATGGTTGTTGAGATCCTATGAGTCAGGCTATACTTTTACAGCCTTAAACTCTAAGTTCTTAAACTGATCTGAGAATTAACATGGGTTCTTGGAACTAGACAGAATTGTAGCAGAGGGCATGAATGAATGTAAATAAATGCAGGTATTTCTTCTGACCAATTGCATATTGTTAGGACTTTGCGACAATATATTTTGCAGAAGGGATCATTGTAATACAGGTGAAAATTTATCAGCAGATGCCAATATCTTTATCTCTATGTTTTTATGTTCTTTAATTTTTTGGTATAAGGCATATAGTTTATTCATATTTATTTTTTAAAAATTAAGGTATAGCCCTGGCCAGTTTAACTCAGTAGTTAGAATATTGGCCCATGCACTGAAGGGTCATGGGTTTGATTTCCGGTCAAGGGCACTTATCTGGGTTTCATGTTTGATCCCCAGCCCTGGACAGGGCATGTGTGGGATGCAACCAATCAATGTGCCTCTTTCACATCAATGTTGCTCTCTCTCTTTCTCTCTCCCCCCTCATTCCCTCTCTCCTTCAACTCTCTCTAAAAATCAATGGAAAAATATCCTCATGTGAGGACTAACAAAAAAAAATCAAGGCAGAATTTTTCTATAGTAAAATATACTCCTTTCAGTGCACAGTTTTATAAGTACATACAGTCTGTGACTATCATCACACTCAAAATATAGAACCATTCCATCACTCCCCCACCTCAAAGAAACTCCTTCCTATCTCTTTGTGGTCAACCCCTCCTCTCACCAAAGCTCCTGACAACCTCTGATTGCAGCAGATCTATCTTTTAAAAGGCATTGGTCTTTTTACCCCAGTTGACCTTTATTATGAAATCCTATTACACGTCATGTTGAATTATGGATTCAGGGAGGATTTTTCTTAGCTGTAAGGAAATATGTGGATCCCACTAACTCCCATATTCAAGACAGTCACTATGGCAATCTTGGGACTTGATTTTCTGGCCTCTTATGCTTTGCCCAGGAATCCAAATGGCGCCCTGTAAGATATCTGCCTGGGCCTAGAAGCTAATACTGAGGGCTGGGTATGTCTGGCCCTGTGCTCAATACTTTGCACGGGTTATATAACGTCCTTGTATTCTCACAATATCACTTTGATGTGGATACTATTAATCACATTCCCATTTACAGATGAGGAAATAGAGGCACAGAAAGTGAAGAAACTTGCCCAAGGACACACAGCTAGTGAGTGACAGAGCTGGCGTAAGACCCAGACATCTGATGTCCGATGCCAGAGCCTGTTTTAGCCAGTAATCTATACAGTGTTGACCACATTCCCACCCCAGTAAACACTGAGCTACGTGTTAAAGTTTTTCTTTTTACATGGATAGTTGCTGTTAAACATATTTCTAACAGTACACCATCTCGCTATTGTCTTATTTTTCCAAACACAATTATCACTGTTGTTGTTACTTGACTCTCCTTTTTATCTTTGGAATAGAGAATTGGTATTTTAACTGAAAGTGGAAGAACCCTTCTATGTCACAAACATATGCATATAGGTCTATAAAAAAACCAATATGAACCCTTGCATCATACTTACACACAGCGTAAACCTTTACTGACCACTGTCCTTAAACATTTCATTCTGGGTCAACATATATTCTCGAGGAACGTGCCATCCGGTTTCACCAACAACTGTGGCATCCTCTTGCCCCCAAGAGGCGTTTAGTGGGCAGGGGCAAGGGAAGGTGAGACGCAGGAGCGGGCAGCTGGTGTTGCCCTGGCAGGGCATCTTCCACCCCTGCCCTTCCTGTAAAGCCAGCAAGGCAGAGGCACTTACCACCTCACCTCAAATCTGTTTTATGGGAGAACCAAGCCCCCCACATGAGAAGGCTCTGTAGCTATCGTGTACTGTATAATCGAGATCTTGTCTTGTATTCTCTGCCTCATAACATCCCAGGGACTTCAGATGTACCTTGTTATCTCTGCCATGAAACCGTGCTACTCCCCGGAGCAGAGTACAAACAGGTGACTGTGCCAGGCACCGCTCTAAGAGCTAACCTGTGTGAACTCATTTATTCCACACAATGAAACTGTGAAGTGTGTTTTCTTTCTTATCTCCATTTTACAAACAAGAAATCGGAGGCACCGGATAAGTAACCCGCTCAAGGTCATACAGCTGGTAAGTGGAAGAGCTAGTGCCAGATGGGGAGTCAGAGGCCTAGCACAGTTTCTGCGCTCATCTTTTTCAAGTCCCTAATGTTGGCAGTAATGACAAGTCTTCCTTCTATAAAGGATGCCCAGTCCTGTCCCTTAACAAACATGGGGGCAGCTGAAAGAGTGGCTCTTTCTTGCCTTACATGCAATGCATCTGTCCTCCAGAAATAAGAAAGACTCTCACTCAGCTCACCTACGTAGTTGAAAACTCTTGAATATAAAACCAAACCACCATCTTTCTGGTAAGTTTTCTTAGTTTGTTGAGCTACTTAGAAGAAATTCATGATATAGAAATAACAACAGCAGTGGTCAACCCCCTATTTGAACAGACTTTTCTGGACAAAGCCAGCCAGCGCCCAGCCTTCCTCCGGCCAGAAACTGTGCAACCCTCCACCACCCGCACTCGCCTCCAGTCAAATACTGCCTTACCGGAATGCAGTGGTTGGGAGCAAGGGCAAAACTGTAGGATTCCCAATACACAGGCTGCCTTTTCATAAAACCATGCCAATGTGTCTGAGAAATATTTGGGATGGCAAAGTGAAGTCCTGCCAATTTGGTGTCATGATTCGTGCTTTCTTTTCTATCTTATTTTTGAGATGATTTATTGAATGGACACTAGAAATTTGGGAGAAACAATTTTTCTCACCAAGACCTCTCTGTGTTCTTGGGACCGAGAGCAGATTCTTTCAAAAGGACATTGATCCTCCGAGCTGGAAAACACCTCAGCGGTCACGGGCTCATTTACCCACGCAGCCTGATGGTTGGGGGAGTAATGTCTGGGAGTATCCCATGATGCATCTCACCCACCGCTCACCTTCTCCAGTGTGTCATTCAGGGCATCCATCGTCTGTATTTTGGCAACATTCACAATAGCACTGAAAAGATGAAAAGAAACTTCATAGAGGACCTGAAAACTTTCCCACTGAAGAGGCTCAATGCTTTATACACAAGCGGGTCTACTTGGCTTTTAAGTGTCACTCTGCTTGGCTACGTCTGAAAGACAAACAGTCCTGCCTCCCACGTGTCAAGCCTTATAGGCCAACTTATTATTACTTTCGCTTTTGAACTTTTCACTGGAGTATATGACATACGCAGAAACGTGCACCTATTATCAGTACACGGCTTAGCACATATTCAGATACTTAACACACTAGTCTAACCAGCTGCCCCTAAAGATAACCACTACCCTGACTTATAGCCCCATGGATTCGTCTTGACGGCTTGTGAACTTCACAACATGAATGATAAGGCATACGCTCTATTGTGTCTGGCTTCCTCCGAGGTCAAGTTATTTTGTAGGAGGGTTTCAATCAGGGACGAGCCTGCAGTACAATTTCTTGATGGAAACTCTGCGCTCGACATCGTTTCTTTTTCTGGGTGGTTTGTGTTGGTTGGTGCACGGTATTAGGAAACAGACATAGATTGATGATGCCTAGAAAGTTATTTTCCAGGGTCTACTTTTTCAAAAACTATTCTCCAAGAAGCTGTAAGGGGACTGTTTGTCCATGAAGACGAGGCACTCCCATCCCGTGCACACGTTCCTGGAGCAGAGGTGAGGGCGGGGGCGAACGGATGGTGGAGTTGGTGAAACTGCGGCTGCACCGCCACTCCCTGCACAGGGAGGGCCCTGGCCATTTCAGGTTGGTAACTTCCTTTATTATCCTTTAAAAATGGCACCCAAGTTCTATAAGCTTTAGGCCCTACCTACACATATCTATCTCTGACAAATAGGGAGAGAGGTTGATTTCTTGCTGTTTAAGTTCTGTAGTAGTCCAATTCCCATCTTTTAATGACTATTATAAAAAAACAAAACAAAACACCCTGCATTTTTAAAAGAGGGGTCCAATCACCACTTTATTACTCTCTAGCCAACTACTCTTCCTTCACTGTTCAGCTGGAATTAACAGTAAGTCCCCTTGTTCTGAGGTGCAGAGAAATAGGACTTGCCCACTGGCTGCCAACTAGAAGGTCATTTCCAAGCTATGACTCTAGTTGCTGAGCCCCTGGCCCAGGTGTGTTATATAAACAGGGCTTGTGTTTAAGTCAGGTCTTAGTAACAGCACATTTTCCAAATCAATCAACTTGCGATTCAATAACCATGTGTTGTTCACAGAGTACTCTCTCTATTCTAGGAGCTGGCCTCCAAGCTGGGTCACTAGAGAGGACTCACAGCGTCGCTTTCCTTATGTGATGGTTATTTT
Source organism: Myotis daubentonii (assembly GCF_963259705.1). Taxonomy (NCBI): domain Eukaryota; kingdom Metazoa; phylum Chordata; class Mammalia; order Chiroptera; family Vespertilionidae; genus Myotis; species Myotis daubentonii. The sequence goes on from NC_081846.1 coordinate 57,047,191, forward strand.
CTGGTATCGGGAGAAGCAAACACTGCTAAAGGGGCTAGTGAGTATTTTATTTTAATGTAGAAACGATCCCCAAACCATCTCCTCCACAGAAATCAGAAAGAAAACTTTAAAAGTGATCAAAAACATGTGTTATATGAAAGAGGCAGAGAAAGTCCATAGTCCGTTTCCCTCCGTATTCTCCTTCTGAGACTGTTGCCATTTTAACTCTTAAGGAGGTACCCTGAGCATCTAATCAACTCCTTTCAAATACTCACCAACTTATCTATGCAAACCACCTTGAAATAGTCTCTGAAGCACCGTCATTACACTTCTTGGAGAAGCCAGTTCCACATGTTTTCCTTAACTAAGGCACAGAGTGACTGGGCCATTTGTGTGTCTGCTCCAGCCACAGCTTTCTGCTTAGCTCTGGGAACAGTGCAGTGTGTCAAGGTTATGGTGGGAGGGGCAGGGAGAAACCAGCCTCAGTATCTATAGGCCCTCCTGCTATGCCAAATATAGTAGCCATTAATAGTTTCTAAATAATTGAGTGATGAATTCAAAACAACAACTAAAAAGCATTTATTTTTAATTCAGGAGATTTGCTTCAGCAGAAGGCATACTATGAAAATAGGGCAGCCTAGGGACACTATTTTAAAGGCTAATGTGAAAATCGGATAAAGGGATGTGTGCCAGGGTTGAATGCATTTAGGATTGTGTCACTTAAGTACAAGACAGCTGGGCTGGACTTAGCTAGCAGAATGAATGGGTGGGGTTAGTGATGGGGGCCCAGAAAGAGTTCTCCAGAAGGTAGCCACCTTTCACCTCCAGTCTGCATCACCACGGATCCTGACCCCCACCACGCCCCACCTTAGCAGCTGTCTGTAACCCTGCTTAGCAAAAGCCTAGGGGGACTGGGAGGCCTCTGACTTCTGGAAGAAGTCACTGAAAACTCCTCGAGGTGACACAGGAAAGGAAATCAAGCAGTTCCCTACCTTGTTTTCTCAGATCCTGTTTTTTTGGTGTGTCTCTCCAAGACGCCAATTTCTTGTTTTTTTGAAATTCGCTTCCCTCCAGCTTTTACTATAAATAAATAAGCATCAATATGGGAGTGAGGGTTAGAACAGCAAGAGAAGGCATGCTTTGTTATTCAAGGTATGCATTTAGATTTGAAAAAAAATTTAGAACTTATTTTTTAGTTTATTTAAAAAATATTTTTATTGATTTCAGAGGAAGAGAGAGGGAGAGATAGAAACATAAATGATGGAAGAGAATCATTGATTGGCTGCCTCCTGCACGCCCCCTACTGGGGATTGAGCACTAAACCCTGGTATGTGTCCTGACCTGAATCAAACCGTGATCTCCTGGTTCACAGGTCGATGCTCAATCACTGAGCCATACCAGCCAGGTTAGAACTTATTTTTTAAAGATCTAAACTTTCATCTAAAACAACGCAATAAAAAAGTTATCCTGAAACTGCATAAAGATAAGAAAAAAGATGTTTCGTGCAAACAAGGTGGGGAGAAGAAGTGCTGAGGTCTGCTTGTTTATGTTCAGGGAGGGGAACTGAGCTTTCAAAGCAGCAGGTACATCTTCCATTTGGGGAGATGAATAACAACATACTCCCTTAGGCATTTCACTGAAAAACATTTTTTCTTGTTATCAAACCAATTACACTCTTCATGATAGCAATTGACAATTACAATGTGACCCTCCTATTCTCCCACAAGATTAAAGTTTGTGCAAGGCTTGCATTTTGTTTTTTCAACCAAAGCTTTCAGAAGTCAGATTCTGAGACTGAGCCAAAAGTGAGGGCGGTGGCGATAACAGGCATTTAATTCAACAGAGATGCTTCTGATCCCACCATATACCCACCTTTCATCTCAGACCCCGAACCTGGGATGTTGGCCAAGCTCAGATATTGTAGTGAGCAACTAAAATGCATTAGTAATCCTGCCATTCAATAGATCAATTAGTGTTAATCAGGCTACAGATGACCTAACAGCAGTTCAAGTATTTAGCAATGTCAGATGAAATCAACTTTTTAAAGGAATGACCCATTTCAGAATGCAAGTCAAAGCAAATACTTTTTCTGTTCCCAGGAAATTTGCACATCTGAAACCTGACAAGCTCAAATGAGAAAAAGCTAAATGGACATTGATTCGTTTGCACCTATTAATTCTTTTTATGGGAATGTCAAATGGACAGTTTTCTAAAACTAGCTCCAATAAAGTGAAAAATAAGGAAAATTGTTTCTCCATGCCTTTGTGAACTGACTTAGTCTGTTGCTCTTTTAAAATGATTACTTAATTTATTGTTTTGATTCTAATACATACATAAAGCACACAATTCAAAAAGCATGAAAAGGTCTGCAGTCTCCCACCTACCATTATTTCCCAGCCCCCTGGTTCATCTCCCTAGATGCTGCTATGTTATAAGTGTCATGTATTCATCCATAAGTATTCTATATGTCTACTTACATGCTATTATTTTTTAAACTAGAGGCCCAGTGCACAAAATTTGTGCACTGGGGGGGGGAGGGGGGGGAGAGGCTGTCCCTCAACCCAGCCTGCACCCTCTCCAATCTGGGACCCCTTGGGGGATGTCCAACTCATAATCCAGGACTGCTGGCTCCTAACCACTTGCCCGCCTGCCTGCCTGATTGCCCCTAACCGCTTCTGCCTGCCAGCCTGACCACTCCATAACTGCTTCCCTGCTGGCCCGATGGCCCCAACTGCCCTCCCCTGCTGGCCTGATGGTCCCCAATTGCCCTCCCCTGCTGGCCTGATGGCCCCCAACTGCCCTTCCCTGCCTGCCATCTTGTGACAATGTGGGGGTGGCCATCCTGTGGCAGCCATCTTGTGATGGCATGGGGGTGGCCATCTCATGGCTGCCATCTTGTGATGACATGAGGGCACGAGGGCCACCTAGGCTTTTATTAGTATAGATGGTAGCATAAGATACACATTGGTCTGTACCTTATCTGTTTATATATTTCTTCAATTACATGTTTTGGGATAAGTTCTATTTCAATACACATATAAAAATGTACCTTTCTTTTTAGCATCTTTAACATTTCATTATATGAACATTCTGTGTTTACTTAGCCAATGCCCAAATGTTAAGACATTTCAGATGTTTCTAATCCATTGCTATTACAAACAATGCTGCAATGAATATTCTTTCATATATACAGAATTTTGCACAAGTGCAAGTATATCCATGGGATAAATTCCTACAAGTGATCTTGTTAGTGCTCAAGAATTTACATTTGGAATTTGGTTAAATCTTGCCAAATTGCCCTTCACTTGCACCAGTTTACAGTCTCACCAGTCATAATGTTAGCAATTATCTCCCCAAATCCCTTGCAACCATGTGAGCTAGAAAACATTTGATTTTGTCAATCAATAAGTTTTTTTAAAAATGGTATCTCATTGTTTTATTTGCATTTCTTATATTTTATTAAAGGTTGAATTTGTTTCTGTGATTAAAAGCCATTTATATTTTCTTTTTATGAACTGTTAAAATTCTTTTTTCTAATGCTTTTATTGATTCACTAGAGGCCCGGTGCACAAATTTGTGCACTAGTGGGGTCCCTTGGCCTGGCTGCGGGATCGGGCTGAAACCAGCTCTCTCCAACATCCCCCGAGGGGTCCTGGATTGCCAGAGGGCGCAGGCCAGATTGAGGGACCCCACTGGTGCAAAATTGGGGCCGGGGAGGAACACGGGAGGTTGGACAGCTAGGGAGGGACCACGGGAGGGCTCCAGAGAATGTCTGGCCCCTCTCGCTCAGTCCTGATCCGCCGGAGCCCAGCAGCAAGCTAACCTACCGGTCGGAGCATCTGCCCCCTGCTAGTCAGTGCATGTCATAGTGAGCGGTTGAGTGGCCTTAGCATATCATTAGCATATTACGCTTAGATTGTTTGAACGGATGACCAGACAACCAGACATATTACGCTTTTATTATTTAGGATAGGAGCTATTTATCTATGAGATGTATCACAAATATAAAATATTTTTCCAGTTACTGCCTTTTTGTTGATGTTTTTGCAGTCAGCAATTTTCTGTTTTTGTCAACCTCTTATGGGTTTTGTATCATTAAGGAATTCCCCACTGTGATATTTTATTAATATTATTCCATATTTTCTTCTAGAACTTTTATGGTTTCATTTTGCATAATCAGTCTTTGGTGGTATATTTAAATACTTGACCCTTCTATAATGTATTTTGTGTAAGTCATGTGGAGGCATAATAGATTTTTTTAGATTATCCTAATAATATTTAAAAATCCATCTTTTATCTATTAATTTGAAATGCCATCTTTATCATATACTAAGTACTCATGTATATGTGTGTCTATATTACATGTGTATACATATATGCACATATATGTACACTACATGTGTATACATATACACACGTGTGTATATGCATACATGTGTATACATATATACACATGTGTATACATGCATACACACATATTACAGTGGCTATTTCTGGACTTCTATTCTGTTCCATTAATCTCTCTGTCCATTCATATGCCATTATAACTCTATTTAAATTATTGTATTATATTTTAATATCTGACAGTTAGTCCTCCTGTGTTAAACTTCCTTTGTAAAATATTACTAGCTATTCTTATTTATGTTTCCATATGAACTTTAGAACCAGTTTATTAATTTCCTATAAAAAAAATCCTGTTGGTATTATATTTAAAGATCTTGTTTTAAATTTATAGATTTTTAAAAAGGAAAACTTTGTATCTTTATATTCCTGGTAGCTCTCTGTTAAAAATATGGTATGCTTTTTTATTGTTTATATCTTCCTTTGAGTCCCTCAGCAACTTGTTCACATAATCTCACACATTTATTATTAGATTTATTCCCTAAGCATTTTATCTTTGTTGTTGCTGTTGCTATTATAAATGAGGTTTAGTCTTCTGTTATAACTCTAACAGACTGTTGTTCTTATATTACTCTTATTGATTTTTATATCTAAATCTCATTAAATTCTCTTATTGTTTATAATAGTTTTAAATTGATTCTTAGGTTTTCCAGGTTTAAAAATGATAAACATAAAAAGAATTATATTAGTTCCTCCAAAATAATATTTAATAGTGGTGACAGTGGACATCTTTGTCACCTTAATTTTTAAAGAATTGCTTTCAGTGTTTTTCTATTAAGCATAATGTGTACTTAGAAGGTTATATACATGAGAAGTACATATATTTTCATAAATATATTATCTCATCATGTTAAGGAAATATCCTTCTAGTACTGTTTCATTGCACTTAAAAATTACAAATACATATTGAATTTTATCAAATGCCTTTTTAGCATAAACAGACATGATTTTTCTGCTTATTGTTAATTATATTAATTATATGAATAAATATTTTATGTGAAACCATTCTTGCATTCATGGAATAAACTCTATTTGGTCATTTTGAATCACCAACTTGGTTTTTTTAATTGATTATAAAAGCTTCTCAATAGAGCCCTAGATGGTTTGGCTCAGTGGACAGACCGTCAGCCTGCAGACTGAGAGGTCCCCGGTTCGATTCTGGTCAAGGGAATGTACCTTGGTTGTGGGCACATCACTGTTTGGGGGTGTGCAGGAGGCAGCCAATCGATGTTTCTCTCTCATTGATGTTTCTAACTCTCTATCCCTCTCCCTTCCTCCCTGTGAAAAATCAATAAAATATGTTTTTTAAAAAAAGCTTCTCACTAGAATTCTGTAATGTTAGACGCAGTCTAATGCAAATTGTTATTGTTAAATAAACAACAATTAAAAATGTGAACTTTAAAATGCTGAGTTTTGTGCCACTCAATTGAAAGGACACTGACAAACCAGAGACTGTCCAGAGGAGAGTGGACAAGAGTGGAGCAGGGAGCAGGTCACAGGAGGCCCTAGGGAACTGGGAGAGGTCACTTCTGAAGGAGCAATGACTCGGAGCTCAGGGGCATCTTCAAAAATCTGAGGGGTTGTCATGTGGGATCAGGAAAGGTTTCTTTTTTTTAAAAAAAAAAAATATATTTTATTGATTTTTTACAGAGAGGAAGGGAGAGAGATAGAGAGTCAGAAACATCGATGAGAGAGAAACATCGATCAGCTGCCTCCCGCACATCTCCCACTGGGGACATGCCCGCAACCCAGGTACATGCCCTTGACCGGAATCGAACCTGGGACCCCTCAGTCCGCAGGCCGACGCTCTATCCACTGAGCCAAACCGGCTTCGGCCAGGAAAGGTTTCTTGGTGAGGAAATGTTATATGGGGTCAAAGAGCTCTACACTTCCGGAACTCTGTGACCTTCAGCAAGATGCTAAACCCCTCTGAGGCTCAGTTTCTGCATCCTTCAAAAGGGAATAATACTGGTTAGAAGTGACATAAGCACCTGGTACATGGTAGGTACAGAATAATGCGTAGTTATTATTATTTGTATTTATTTTATGTTTTTCCAGAGGAGAGAATGAGACCAAAGAATGGAAATTCCAGAAAGGCAGAGTCTGGCTTTGCAGTCATTGCAGTTTATGTTATTCGGAGTCAGGTAGCGTGCCTCGTATGTCCTTTGCCCCTCAGTGTGTTAAAGGAAAGAAGTCTACTGCCATGAATATCTGAGGAGGACTTAGGTGAATTTGGTAGAAGTTTAAGTAGATGATCCTTATTATGAAGTCCTTACTATAATTCTAACACTTCCCACCTATTTACAAAAGAAAACTTATCACTTTCCTCCCTTCCAGAAGAATATAAGGCTCTTAACAGAAAAACAAATACCAAAGAAATTTTTTAAAAAATGCAAACATGGGAGTCCTTCATTCTTAAGAACAATAAATAGAGACATTATAGGGTAAATTAAACATCCCCCAGAAGATTTCTACTTCAATGCAGGAGTCTTTCAATCCTCTCTGGTGTAGGGCTATGGGCTTTAAATGAGTGATTTCAAGAAGTGAACCACAGCTTGAATGTCCAGAGCACAGTTCTCTTATTAAACTTATTCTGGTAGGTAATCCCACTTGGTCAGCCATGTACAGCAGAAAAAAGCAGAGGATAATATTCCCATACTATAGTGGATACATGGAGGTATACACAGATTAAGGCTCTCTCTACATTGAGGTGACTGGACCAGCTGGAACCAGTTTGTGGGAGGGTCATCTTCAAAGCGCCACTGGGAGCACGCTTATCCTGGTCTCCTGGGATCTAGCAAACCATCCTACATAATAAAAGGCTAATATGCAAATTGACCAAACTGTGGAACGACCGGTCGCTATGATGCACACTGACCACCAGGGGGCAGACGCTCAATGCAGGGGGAGCACCGCTCAGGCAGAAGCCTCCGCAGCAACACTAAGGATGTCTGACTGTGGGAAGCAGGTCAGTCGGACATCCCCCGAGGGCTCCCGGACTGCGAGAGGGTGCAGGCTGGGCTGAGGGACCCCCCTGCTCTCCCAGTGCACAGATTTTCTGCCCTAGGCCTCTAGTTGTAAATAAACATCTACAACCCAACCCAGTCAAGTCTTGCCCATTTTGCTTATGGCAGATAGGTCTGACTCATGGGACCTCTTCAAAGTTTTACTGTAACTAAATTAGTTCAAACATTTACATAATTCCGTGTTTGGGACTATATTGCCTTTTGAACATTAATAGAAACATGAACTGGAATGGGGTGAAGTGAAATGTGAACTGATTAAACATTTTAACAGGCCTTTGAATATGAATACATAGGGTAAAACTTTAGGTGCTTTCAATAAGCACAACAAACTAGAGAGAAAACATGTAAAAGAGAGAAACTGAGGGTGAGGGCAAGACTGGGGGGATGAGGGGACAATGGGGGATAAAGACACATTTGTAATACCTTAATCAATAAAAAGTTTAAAAAAGAGAGAGAGAGACACTCTTTTTGGTTAGTTTCATTAGAAAACAAAATATATGTGGGGAAAAGGAAACTTTGTTTGCCCGCCTCCGAGTAAGAGTTATATTCTTGTGGCTTCTTTTGTAGTTTACAGTGCCAGAAATAGACCCTTGAGTTTAGAATGCTACATAATACTTTTGCAGGTAAGATCTCCCAGACATTTTGCACAGTTTTTCGTAAAAGGCAGTCAAGATAAAGAAAGAAAAGCCTGCCAGAAAAATTAAGCTTTTTCCTTCACTAACCGGTAGAAAATGCACGTGAAAAAACTGACCACTCCGAAGATTTGTGCAAACTCTGCCTAGTGACTTAGAATTTTTATGTGAAGATCTTAATTCAAAGGTTAGATGCTTGCAAAATGCTTCCTTTGCACTTACATTTGATTTTTCAGCAAATTTCAAGCTGCCAATCAACACCTAGAAGACGCCCATCCGAAGAAGGCAGGGAGCAAGGAGAGAGGGCTTAAGAACGGGAGCACATGGCATGGGCTCCACTTGATTCCCAAACCTCAGCCTCACTGCCCTCCAGGTGTGCAGCCTCGGACAAGTCCCACAACCTTGCTGACTTCAGTTTGCTCCTCTGTGGAACAGGAAGATGGCTGTCCGTCTGCAGGGGTGTTGCCCTGTCTAGGAGGTTCTGTGCAGCGCCAGGAGCACAGTCAGTGTGGGGTGGATGTGGTTGTTCTTGTCCTTGCGGTCATCAAACCCTGTCCCCGTGATGCCTGAGAAAGTGGGTCTTCCAGCATCTCTCTCAAACCTCACAGACCAAACCCCGTAAGCTGACCTGAGCTGACTGAAGTTGAGAGAATTAAGCCTCTGCCCTTTTTTTATTTGTTTTGTTAATGGTGCTGGCCCTATAGTTTCCCCCCACTTTCTGCATTAGTTTCACACTTGGGGATCTAATCCCCAAACTTCGTTCTCTCTCTTTTTAAATATATTTTTATTGATTTCAGAGAGGAAGGGATAGGGAGAGAAATAGAAACATCAATGATGAGAGAATCATTGATCGGCTGCTTCCTACACGCCCCACACAGGAGATCGAGCCCACAACCCAGGCATGTGCCCTGACTGGGAATTGAACCATGACCTCCTGGTTCATAGATCGACACTCAACCACTGAGCCACACCAGCCGGGCCGGTCTCTCTTTAATGAGCCAGAAAACAGATTCTCTCTGGGGGTTCCGTGGTGTCCTCTCTGATGGCTCTGATTCACTTGACTTAAACTGAATTAAAAAGTGCAGGGAATACACAGGAAAACTCACGAACTCCTGCTCTTTCTAATTCATTACGTATGTACTTGGCTTCCTCGATCACCTTCTACGCACACATTTTTGGCTGTTCATTGTGATGAGGTTCTTATAAAACTGAGAGTGAGGCAAATCAAAAAGCAGAAAATCCAAAGCTAAGCTTCCTAGGGCCCAGGCCAGCTCATGTTTAATGTAGTCTTGTGTCACAGCATAAATTTATAGCCACGGCTAATGGAGGTGCAATATATTATATTAATATACATGAGAGAGAAACTGCTAAGCACTCGACATGCAGGTGGGAAAGAGTTACCACCAGCTGACTTTCGAGTGGTTTCATTTTTTTAACTGCGATGGGGCGGGCACATGTATATTTTCTATGCATTTTCCTCTGTTCTGCCCACTGCAGTAGTGTCTAATGCAGCAGCCCTCAGACACCCGATGACTTGCGATTGGGGAGGGTAATGTCTTCTGATGGCTGTGCGTTTTACGAGGCCTGCATTTGATGGGGATTAACATTCATGTGCTGGGTGCCTTGCAGAGGTGATCGCCTTTCATCATCATAACAACCTTATAATATCCACGTTAGTTATTACTCCCTGTTTTAGAGGCGAGAAAACGGATGCTCAGAGATGTGGAGTGAAAGCAGGGTTTCAACCCACGTCTGTCCAATTCCGAAGGCCACGTCAAATCCTCCCCGTCATAACATGCCCACTTCCCACTTTCCGGGACCTGTCGATTGCTTATTAAGAATCAGGTGAAGATTTGATGGAATTCTGGTGAGGAATTACTGTTGTTCCCCAAATAAAATTGTGCACCATCGCAAACCGGTTGGGACTTAACCTAGGTGGCGAGGCCAGATGAAGGACAAGGCTTCCTTGTTCCCTGGCTCTCAGTGGGGAGGCAAAAGTCTGCCTTCATCTCCATCCTAATTACCCCAAGCCTCTTATCTGTAGTGTCACAGTTCCTAATAATTAATTGTCATGCCAGAGGCATCGTGGCATGCTTGATGGATTCCTGGTGTGCTATGCACACAGAGTAATTAGCAGTCATTAGTGGTGAGGACAGAAAGTTCTTGGTGGCTTCATTCGAACGCTCCTTTGGTTAGGTTTATCTCTGCGTCCTTTGTGCGTGAATGTAATTTAGTAAATCAGGTTTTAGCTTAACTGTTTTATGAAGGATTGGGGTGGAAGTGGTGAGAAGAGAATGGTGTCTTTTTTTTTTTGTCATTATCTGTGAGATGACTTCTCTTCTAATAATTAGCATTTATCGTTCCTGACCATTAGGCAGCAACATTAACTTTAAATATAGACAGTGTTAAACACTGCTAAATCCAATGAAATATAGTGTCAGGCATCTGCCACAGGAGAGCAGGGCATGGAGCCCAGAACTGGAAACGAGTGAAAATTCTGACTCTCTCAGCCAGGCTGCTCCCCAGAAAACCACCGAACCTCTGTGTCAGTGTATCAGCTTGGCAGAGGTTATACCCGCCATCCTCCTCTGCAGCAAAGATGACTGAAGTAACCTTGGCCTAGAGGTGCCAAGTTAGACCAATAAGTAAATCTTGTAAATGGGGAAAGGATAATAGGAGGCAGGCAGTTGAAAGAACATAAAACTGGCTAAAAATAGGCCTACATGCTTCAGTCAATCTAGATGAACATACGGTTAAGTACAATAAAACTAATTTCCATATTCCAGAGAGTTGATATAAGTAGCATGCATTTAAAATGAAGGGAGGGAAGGAGAGAGGGAGAGAGGGGGAAGAGGTGGGAGAGAGAGAGAGAGAGAGAGAGAGAGAGAACTGTGGCTGCTTTGCAAAGCACCTTGATAGCTACGGTTTCCAGGCAGCCCCCTCCAGTGTTTGAGTCCTTATTGGAAAGTGCTCCTCAACCTGTTGACAGGCAAATACATCACTGACACCGCCGCCCAGCCCACATGCCTGAGGAGGGGGAGAGACTGGAGGTGGCTGTCCTTGCTGTGGAAGCTGGATTGCCGGGCTCTGGAGTCAGATGTCGTGCAGTATCTCGGGGAGCCTGAGTCTTAGAGCTGGAACCTCTAGGGAGGTTTCCATGGCAGTAAATCATCTTCCAGGGAGGAAAGGGCCAACCTTGCTACCTATCTCTTCCCACCAGCACCCAATCCCTTGTCCTCTCATATATAATCAGGTTTTAATTGATCTGGGGCCTGACAAATCCCCAGGTGGTTTACACACAAGCGTAGAAAGATCAAAGGCACAGCAGGAAGTCAGCTGCATGCAGTCAGAGCAGCAATGGCAGGCTGAGAACCTCTGCGCTGTCCGGCCTCTGAGGAAGACATAGATGGCAGGGCAGCAGCACTGAGGCCTTGCTACCTGCAGGACAGAGGGCAGTGGGCAGCCTACCTGCGGGCGGATGCCCCCCTTTCAGCGGGGAGGGCAGGACTTGCACTTCATCTGCCATAGCGTGTGCCAGTGCCAGTGCCAGTGCAGGTGCCGGTGCTCCAGAGGCCCTGCCAGCTGTGGCGGCCCCACTGCACCCGGCTTTATACAGGCTGGGGGCGGGGCCCCTTCAGGGCGTTGCTGAGCAGCAACAGGGCTTGTCACCTCGCTCTCTGGGAACCTGCATCTCCTTGGCAAGTTTTCTCCTAGAAGAAAACCTTCTTATTTCCTCCATCTGAGCAGGCAGGGTAGATGGCCAGGGGACTCTTATTTTCTTTCACAAAAGGAAGACGAGAGGACGAAGTTCAATGGAAAACTTTTTCTCTCCAACTATTCATCCATCAAGTATATATGGAGAAGCTGCAGTGTGACAGGCTGTTTGTCACATACTGGCATGACAAGGAGGGGAAGACTAGATCTTTGCCTCAAGACATCTGTAATCTTTTTAAAGACACAATTATAAAACAAAGAGCTATGCTTTTGTCCCGGGCTTTGCCATTGTAAGCATTTATACTAAGAAAATGATGGGAGATGTAAACAATGGTTGGGGATGTAAACAATGATGTAAAAAAGATTGGTAATCATATATTTCTTGTTTTAATTTTCACTGGAATCAACATAAGCATCCCCAAATAGAGAGAGATAGTTAAATAAAATATAGCCATGGAGTGCACATTTACAAGTCATGCTTTAAAATAATATTTAATGATGTGAAAAATACTCATAATGAGATCATGGAAAAGCAGGCTAGAAACCAATAGGTGCCGATTTTGTTAAAAAGATAAAGTATAAACATAAGCATTATTGTATCTCCTGTGCTGTTCAACATTTAGCCAATGGCGGGTACTTAGAGATATCTCTTTGTTCTTGAATACAGTTAAGAAATTCTGCTCTTCAAAAAACATTGTTACAAAAATGAAGACCAGATGCAAACTGGGAGAAAATATTTATAGAACACATTTCTGATAATAACAACCAAATTTAAAAATAAGCAAAATAGTGTCCGGCCGGTGTGGCTCAGTTGTTTGACATCATTCCATGCACTGAAAGGTCATTGGTTCAACTCCCGGTCACATGCCTACATTGTGGGTTTGATCCCTTGGCGGGTGTGCTGTGCCAATCTCTCTCTCTCTCTCTCTCTCTCTCTCTCTCTCTCTCTCTCTCTCTCTTCCTCTCTCTCTCTCTCTCTCTCTCTCTCTCTCTCTCTCTCTCCTCTCCCTCCCCCCACTCCCTCTCTAAAAAATCCATAAAAATAAGCAAAATATTTTTAAACCTACATAAAGTAGAGATATTGACAACAAGTAAGCACATACAAAGATTCTCTGCATCATTAATCAATTGGAAAATGCAAATTAAATACACACTGAAATATATTAGAATGGCTCAACAACAACAACAACAACAAAGACAACTACAACATGTTGGTGGGAATGTAAACTGGTAAAAACCACTTTGTAAGTCAGTTTCTTATCAAATTGAACATATACTTGCTATATGACTAACAATCTAATTCCTAAGAATTCTCCCCAGAGAAATGAAAACATATGCAAACATAAACACCTATATACATATGTTTATAACAGGTCCGTTCATAATTGCCAAGAGTTAGAAATAACCCAAAACAACTAATGAATGAATAAACAGGCTGTGGTACATCCATATAATAGAATAGTAATCAGCAATAAAAAGAAATGAACAGAGACATGCAACAACATGGTGAATCTCAAAAGCATTACATTAAATGAAAGTGAGACTAAAGCACTACTTACTGCATAACTCCATTTACATGGCATTCTTGAAAAGTCAAAACTACAGGAACAGGACCGGATCAGTGGCTGCCAAAGGCGGGGCGGGGAGAGTGGTTTGACCACAAAGCAGCAGGAGGGGACTTTGGGGGCTGACAGAAATGTTCTGTACCTTGCTTGTGGTGGTGTTTACAGTCGCCAGACACCATACAGACATCATCTGAAAATGGTGAATTTTACTGTAGCAAATTATACCTCAGTACATACCTCATATTATACCTCACTATACAGTAAAAGATCCATTTGTTAAATTAATGGGTGAAAATACTCTAAAATGTTAAGTGTGGCTATTTATATGTGGGAGTATTACCTCTTGATTTTTATTTTTTTCTCAGTTTTTTCTGTATTACTTTTTAAATCAGTAAAAATCAATGAGACACCAAAAGCAAAGACAACAAAAGCAAATATAAACAAGTGGGACTACATCAAACTAAAAAGCTTCCATACAGCAAAAGAAATCATTAACAAAATGAAAAGGAAGCCTAATGAGTGGGAGAAAATGTTTGCAAACCATGTATCTGATAAATTATGAATATCCAAATTATACAAGGAACTCATATAACTCAATAGCCAAAAACAAAGTGATTTTTAAAAAATGGGCAGGAACCCTGACCAGTTTGCTCAGTGGATAGAGCGACGGCCTGTGGACTGAAGGGTCCCAGGTTCAATTCTGGTTGCAGGCACATCCCCAGTAGGTGGTGTGCAGGAGGCAGCTGATCGATGTTTCACTTTCATCGATGTTTCTAACTCTCTATCCCTCTCCCTTCCTCTCTGTAAAAAAATCAATAAAATATATTTTTAAAATTAATGGGCAGGGCATCTGAATAGATGTTTTTCCAAAGAAGACATACAGATGATCAACAGGTGCATGAGTGAAAAGGTGTACAATATCACTATTAATCGGGGAAATACAAATCAAAACTATAATGAAATATCACCTGTTAGGATGACTATTTCATAAAAAAAGACAAGAAATACCCTTCTCTCTCTTAAGCTCCAAGGCCCCTTCTTTTCCCTCTGTAACTTGTTTCCTGAGTCCATTTCTTCTACTGCTCAATTCTTCTACCTCTGCTACTTTCTAAATAAACTTTCTCTTAGAAATAACAGTTGTTGGAAATAATAGGCAGTGGAGAAAAAGAAACCTTTGTGCACTGTTGGGGGAAATGTACACTTACAGGAAAAGATATATGCCCCCATGTTCACTGCAGCATTATTTACAACTAGAAGCCCGATGCACAAAATTCATGCAAGAGTAGGCCTTCCTTCCCCTGGCTGCCGGCACCGGCTTCCCTCTGGCACCTGGGACCCAGGCTGGCTTCCCTCCGGCCACCAGCAGGCACCCAGGACCCAGGCTTTCCTTCCAGCCCCAGCTTTGTCTGGAAGGACGTCTGGTCTAATTAGCATATTATGCTTTTATTATTATAGATAGCCAAAATATGGAAGTAATTTAAGTTTCCATTAATGGATGAATGGATAAAGAAATTGTGGTATATATACACAATGGAATATTATATAGCCATAAAAAGAAAAAATCGTGCCATTTATGACAACATGGATGGACCTTTAAAACATTATGCTAAGTGAAGTAAGTCAGGCAGAGAAAGACAAATACCATATAATCTCATTTATATACGGAAAGTACAAAACCCCTCATATATACAGAGAACAGATAGGTGGTTGGCAGGGGCTGGGGCTGGGGAGTGGGCAAAATGGGTGAAGGTTGTCAAAAGGTACAAACTTCTAGTTATAAAATAAGCCATGGGGATGTAATACCGAGCATGATAACTCTAGTCAATAATACTGTGTTGTATAGTTGAAAGTTTCTAAAAGAGTAGATCTTAAAAGTTCTCATCACCAGAAAAAATTTTTAAATTATGTGTGATAATGCTATTAACTAGACTTATTGTGATGATCATTTCACACTGTATACCAGGACAAATATGAAATCATTACATTGTACACCTAAAACTAATGTGATGTTATATGTCAATTATATCTCAATTAAAACAATAAAAACCTTTGGGTGGTGGGGGAGTGTGTGAAAGTGCTGTGACCAAGATAAGTAGCTACTATGGGAGCAAAGAGAAAGAATAATCGTATCATTTATGTATTTTGTGAGTGGCCTCCTCTTGCATAGCCCTGGACTAGGAGCTGGAGTTAGAGGTGACACCAAACACCATTCCTGCTTTCAGCAAATCTCACCGCCTCATAGGGGATGTTGAGGGTGACATGAGAAGGCTAGGAGGAAGCCTTCTGTGATTAACAAGGCTTATAATAATGGTGATCCACAGGAATTTCTGTGATGATGAAACGTTCTGTGTCTGCTCCGACCAATATGGTAGCCACAAGCCACATGTGACCTGAGCATTGCAATGCGGCTGGTGCAACCGAGGAACTGAGTTTTTAATTGCAATTAACTTAAATATAACAGCTACACATGGTCCGTGGCTACTGTATTGGACGACATGTGTCTGTAGCATAAAACCCAGTTGTGTGATGGTTGTTGCCCAGATCTCATTGATTACCCTCTATGTCTGCCTATTGCGGAAGGCAAGGAGGGCAGCAAAGGGCAACCATTCCTTAGGAGAAATATGGGGAATCCTCTCTATTCCACTCCTCCCAACCCTACATATTTAACATGAGCTTCACAGACGAGTACATACACAGCATGTTCGCTTTTGTTTTTCTAATTACCTCAAAATGGAAAATATCTACAAGTTAATAACATAACTGTAAATAGGGATATAATAAAAGGATGGCATAACTTACAAAGAGACAAAGAACCTGCTTAACTGTAGAGATGTGAGTAGACGATGAGGAACAGGGAACATGAGGCCTATGTGTTTTTCTTCTGTTGGCCTCTTCCCAGTCTGCTTCCCTCTCTGCTTCCACAGGAGTAGGAGGACCAGAGTCCCCCCCGCCCCTGACTTCTTTGGTGCATGTGCTCCACCACAAGGCAGCTCCTGGGGGTGGGGGGACAGGGGGCAGGTGGGTTCTTCCATGCCCTGCCTCACGTGAGCCATTCAAAGCCCTGGCCTATCCTGGCTTGTTTGGTTCAGTGAATAGAGCATCAGCGTGTAGACTGAAGGGTCCCAGGTTCGATTCTGGTCAACGGCACATGCCTGGGTTGCAGGCTCGGTCCCCAGTGGAGAGCGTGCAGGAGGCAGCCAATCGATGATTCTCTCTCATCATTGATGTTTCTATCTCTCCTACTTCCTTCCTCCCTGAAATCAATAAAAACATATTAAAAAAATAAAAATAAAAGCCCTGGCCTGCTGTGTGCACTGCGAGGTGAGTGGAGCCTGGGTTATTTATTTTGAGGATGTACTATAGCCTCCATCAGGATGAAAGTCTCAACCAAGGGAGGCAACATGTTATTACCCTTTAAATGGGCTTATAAACCTCATTTTAAGAGAGTCGTTTGTCTAGTTAACTGCAGTGGGAGAGTGGTTCGTGCTAGGACCAAAGTATTTGGAATTGTGCTGAGTCATGCTAAAAGCCTAGTAAAACGGCTTCTCACGACACTGAGCTTGCCAGATGGCTTTTTGTTTTTTTTAAATGAAAGGACAATATAACATGAAAGACATTAATAAGATTTCAAAGTCATACAACACTTTCATTAAAGTACTCTCTTCTTTTAGTTTGTGTGTGGGGGACATTATTGCCTTACTCATGCACTCATAGTTTTGCAGTGTGTATCTCATTTTTATATTTCAGTTTTTTCTCGTAACATTAGTTAGATGCTGCATCTAATGCCCAGCTCTGAAAGTATGAGAAATGTGTTAGATCCGCAAGCAACCTAACAGGAGGATAATGGCTTTCACGTGGTGGGGTGGTTGAGGGGGACACTCCCTTCAAGGGGCCCTGCCCTGTTTTGTAAGATATCTCTGAGCTCCCAGTGCCTGCCTGGGTTCACCAGCTTCCTTTGTCTGTTTATAAGCTAGATTGTGCCTTCCTCTCCCCTCTTTCTTCAAAATACTCACATTTTCCTCTCCTCCGGGGACATTCGAAAATCCTGGTGTACTCTAGCAGCGAACTTGTGCTGTCTTCTCTCTCTGTTGCACCCAAAACAAAGGGTCTATTAATAATCCAGAGAGGCATGCAGGGATATCTGAGTTATCACACAGACACACACCTGTGCAGAGGGGGATTTCCCCAGCAACAAAACAGGTCTGGATTCTGTGAGCACCGTGTTGAAGTTAGTCAGCCTTGAAAACAATGTAAACAGTGAACAGTATACTGTCTCTTGCCTGGGGCCTTGAAGTTTTGGAGGTGGGTGCTAGACCAAAAAGGCAAATTGTCTTCTTTAGAAGATAGCAGTCACTTGTTTGTAGAAGTACAATGAGACGATTAGTGAAAACACTAATTTTTGCAATCCCCTGTCTTCCCTACCTCCTATGAAGTAAAAGCTTATTTACCCCATTTTACAGGTGGGAAAAGGCCATAAAAGGCGATAAAGAGAGGCAAATGAGCTGATAAACATTGTACAATGGCAGAGAAATGACTGGAAGCTGCTACTGATCCATGCTGAACCAACCGTCAGCATCTGAGAAGTCAGGCTGGAAATCTGTACAACACACCAATAAGAAAACAGTGCTCTCTCTAAGCAGCAGGTGCTAATCTTATGTTATATGTCACAAGGTTAACTGCCCCTTCCGTGTGTTAGAAAGTTTCAGGCACCAGAGATTCTAAAAGGAGTTCCCGCTGTAGCCAGACTGAGCCACGGGAAGATGCGAAAGATTGCCAGCTACCAGACTTTGATGGGCCAGTTTGATTGTATTTGCTCTGTTGATAGCTTCCCTCTTCTACTTCCCAACATCACCCCCCCCCTTTCCTATTAAAGGAAGAAATAGAACTGAAAATTCATAGTGGACATTTTTGCTATAATTCTTTCTTTAGTCTGTATCTGTTTATTTTAGTTCTTTCTTTACTCTCTCCTTGACACCAGTCTTGGTGATTTTTTTGGATTTGATACCAAAGGCAAAGGCAACAAAAGCAAAAACAAGTGAGACTACATCATACTAAAAATCTTTTGTACAGCAAAGAAAACCATCAACAAGATTAAAAGGCAACATACCAAATATTTGCAAATTATATATCTGGTGAGTGGTTAATATCCAGAACATATAAATAACTCATAGAAACCAAAACAAACAACCCGATTTAAAAATGGGCAGGAGATATCAACAGACATTTTTATAAGGAAGACATACAGATGGCCAATAGGTACATGAAAAGATGTTCAGTATCACTAATCATCAGGGAAATGCAAATCAAAACCACAATGAGATATCACCTCACACCTTCATTTTTCTTACTATAAGTGAGGTTGAACATAACGCTTAAGATTCATTTGTATATCCTTTGTTGTAAATTATTTATTCACAAATTATGTTGATTCTTCAATTGGTTTGTTAGTATTTTGGTCATTTTTATTATTACTTTTTATGCACTGTTATCTGTGTAATAAGCAACATGTTAATGATTTTCTTGTGTAAATTAGAAAACACATAGAAATTAGTGATGTCTATGTCAAAAGTCTTCTCTAGAGGAAATTTTGTTATTTTTTTATGTTGTTACATATTCATTAAACAAAAACTTATTATTGATATTTTCAAACATACAGAAGTAGAGAGAATGGTATAACATACTGCCAGGCACCCCTTACCCAGTCAACACATGGCCAGTCTTATTTCATCTACAACCTTCTCCTGCTGCCCCCACGCCCACAGCTTTCCCCTCCCCCTTGGACTACTTAGATGCAAAGTCTGTGGTATTATATAATTCCACCATAATGATTGCTATTGCTTTACAATATTACTAATATCTTCTATGGCACATTTAACAGTCATTCTTTAATATCATTAAATATTTAGTCAGTATTCAAATTTACCTAATTTTCTCATAAATTTTTGTTATAGTTTGTTCACATCAGAATCTAAATCAATGTACACAGTGCATTTGGTTACTATGTCTGCTAAGCCTGTAGGTAAGCAAAGATTTGGAAACAGCCCATCAGTAGATGAATGGATAAAAAAGCTATGAGATATTTACACTATGGAATACTATGTAGCTGTAAAAAAGAGGGATGTCTTACCCTTTGGAACAGCATGGACGGACCTGAAAATATTATGCTAAGTGAAATAAGCCAAACTGAGCTAAACACCAAGACAAATATCACATAATCTCACTTATTTGTGCAATCTAATGAATAAAATGAATTGACCAACAAAATAAGACCCATGGAAGCATGGAACAGACTGACATACCTCGATGTGGGGTTGTGGGGGATGAGAAGAGACAAATCAAAGAATTATATACTTATATGCATAGCCCATGGACACGGGCAATAGGTAGTGAAGACCTGGCGGGCGAGGAGGCAGGGCTGGAGGAGGGGGGAAATGGGAGACATCTGTAATACTATCAACAAAAAATGTATATATTAAAAAAATCTGTAGGTTCCCTTCCCTTCTTTTTTCCTTGCAATTATTTACCGAAGAAGCTGGGTCTGTAGTCCTGTAGTGCTTGTCACATTCTGGATTTCCTTGGATTTGATATGTTGCTATTTTTTCCCTGGTCTTTGTATTTCTTGCAAACTGGTGTTTAGCTCCAGAGGCTTTATCTGTTTCAGGTTGGATTTGTTTATCTTTGGCAAGTAGACTTCAGGAGTATTAATGTGCACTTCCTATTGAATCATGTCAAGAGGCACATAAAGTCTGTTGTCTCTCTCTCTGTGACGTGAGGTTGATCTGTCAGCTTAGATACAGATCAAGAATGCTATTAGGTACAGAAAACAAACTTGTCTCTCTGTAGAACATGAAGTGCCAAAGCAGAAACCCACAACTTCACTTTGGGAGGAGAGAATACGCAGTGTGGGAGGCTGACTCTCATATTGAAGACAGTGAAAGGCTCAGATCAAAACTCATCTTTTGGTTCAAGTCCCCTTTAGACCCCAGTTCAGGTATTTGTGGGACATCTATGCTGGTTTACAGTGTCAATATGCGTTTGAAATTCAGTCATTTTTCTACCTTCTTTTTCTTTCATTTGACTTGGAATAAAAATTTCATCTTGCTTATTATATCTCACTTTTAAAAATGCTTCTGCCAGCTGCCTGTAAAATATTAGTGAAAGTTTAGGGGGCTTAGAAAATGTCTCCCCAGGAGGTCTTGATGGCTGTAGTCTCGGCTGTGCTCAGTCTCTAAGTATCTATTGCTCCCTCTGCCTTCCCACCTCCGAAGTCTTCCCACCACTTTCCTCTTCTCCTGCACTCGGTGCTCTGGTCAACTCCCAGCCTTCCAGGACCCCATGTCCATGAGATGCTCCTGCAATCATCTAACTCTCCGCATTCATAGTACTTTGTGGGGTTGATGAATGAAATTTCATACTATCCCAAATTTGAACCAACTCACATGTCCTCAGAAGTACTTGTTTAAAGGAAATCAAGTTTCTTAGTTTGTGCTTTTAAAACTGCATTTCTTCAAAGAAAAGTAGCCCACATGGTTGCTCAACGGAAAATGACTTTTCCCAAAGTCTTTCTACAATAACTATGATGTTGCTAGTGCTTACATGTATAAATGAAGTGAATGGTCATCTTGGATAAGAGATAATTCTGTTACTCAAATAAAGAAATAGAAACAGCACTGGCCGGTGGTCTCAGTGGTTATAGTGTCGCCCCATGCACCCAAGGTCAAGGACACATACCTGGGTTGCAGGTTTGATCCCTGGCCCTGGACAGGGCATGTGAGGGAGGCAACCAATTCCCCCCCCCCCCTCTCTCTCCCATTCCCTTCCTCCCTTCCACTCTCTCTAAAAAATCAATGGATAAAATATCCTTGGGTGAGAATTAAAAAATAAAAAATAAAAGAAATAGAAATACAACTGTGAAAATCTTATTTTGAATGGTTTTTAAATTCTCTCAATCCTATTAGTTAATCCTATTTTAACCATAATTACTTTTCTAAACATATGATAATCCTGTTACAAAACCTGAAAGTAACAAACTAATGAAATTATAAGCAAAGTCTTTCTTTGAAAGGTTTCTACAGATGTCCCTATGCTGAGCCTTTCCTTTCCTGTGGGTATGAAAGAAACAGCAATAATCTGTGCTCGTGTGGGTTGAGGAGTGGGTGGCCTTGGGAAAGAGGCACCGGTGCTCTGTCCCATCTTGGATATTGTGCTGTGGGTGTATGTGTTGAGTGACGCATTTTAGAAATTGAAAAATTAATGAAAAGCTAAAGACACCAACAGGTTTTGTAGAAATTGACTTCAACTGTTGCTGGAAGGAAGTTGTGAGAGGACACCAACTTTCCAAAAATAATCTGCTCTTTAATAGCATTGGTTGGAAGTTTTTTAAAAAATGACAGAAATATATATATGAACATTTTAATAGATTTATTGCATTACATTACCCAAGAATCTGGTTTCTGAATAAAAAACATTTTCATGGCAGATAATATTAAAACAATTCTTTTTTCCTGTGTGACCACAACTACTAGTAAATAGAGATGTAAAAAAATAGTCTCTTCTTTTTATTTGCTTTGTGCTCTTTGAAAACCCATAACTGTGTGTAGGTGTGGGAAATAGAAAGCCCATGGATATTAAGATGCAGAATAGCTAGAACAAGAACCTTGACTTGACTGTGTCCCTTCAGTGTTGCAACATCAGCATTTTAATCTTTGCCTGTGCTTGCTGGGGAGTGGATTAAGAGAGTGGAATCTGTTTGTTATTCAGATCACATGGCATGTGGTCGGCACGGAATGCATGTTATTGACGCTGCAAATCCTGGGCAGGACAGTGGGGAAAGGTGTGGTACCTCTCTTAATAGTGTGGTACCAATGACAGTCAGCAGGAAAGTTGGCTGCTCCAACTTCTAGAATTCCACTTCAGAAACAGAGGGCCACCAATCCAGGTCACCAGACAATCTTACTGATGCCCCCCAGAAGTCAAAATGACTAACAGTTCTTTTAAATTTCTCCTCTGTAACCCGTGTGTAGGCCATGAAAACAGAAGCAACAAGAAAAGAATCTTCAGCCTGCGAACTGTGAAAAAGGTCAGAAAATAGCTATGGTGTCAGGCAAAGAATGAAAACGTCAAAAATTACGCAGGAGAGAGAACATCCTATACAATAAAAGGCTAATATGCAAATTGTCCCCTAGACCGGGAGTTCGACCGGGAGTTCAACCAGAGGGCCGGGCCAGCCAGCCAACTGCCCTCAGCCCCTCCACCCACTGGCCCTGATCGAGGTGGGCTGGCAGGACCCCACCCATGCTCGAATTTGTGCACTGGGGCCTCTAGTAAAAAATAAAAAGGATGCAAAGAATAGCTTGTATAAAATGAAAGTTAAGTGGTGGAATCTGGGTATCAAGCAGGTAGAAGAGGTGATTTCAAGAGCAGTAGCTCAGTGGTTGATTGTCAACCTATGAACCAGGAGGTCAGGGTTTGATCCCCAGTCAAGGCACATGGCCAAGAGGCAGCAGATCAATGATTCTCTCTCACCATTGATGTTTCTATCTCTCTCTCCCTCACCCTTCTTCTCTCTCTGAAATATATATTATTATTCTTTTTCAATCCTCACCTGAGGACATTTTCCCATTGATTTTTAGAAGGAGTGGGAGAGAGAGGAAAAGACAGAGAGAAATATCAATGTGAGAGAAGCACATCAATTGGTTGCCTTCTGCAGGAGCCCTGACCAGGACCTGGGCCAGGGAGGAGCCTGCAACCGAGGCACATGCCCTTGACCAGAATTGAACCCAGAACCCTTCGGTCTGCAGGCCGATGCTCTGTCCACTGGGCCAAACAGGCTAGGGCTATACATATATTTTTTAAAAAGAGCAAAACCACATAAGAACTGGGCCCTACAAAAAAGCCAGCAGGAAATGCTTCAGAAAAGCAGCAGTAGACCTTGCCAAAGCCGTTCAGTTTAGGAGTGGAAATGTCAGTAAGGTCTTTCTCCCAAGCAGGACACCATCGCACTTTATGTTGGAGAGTAGAAAGGAGAGCCCTTAGATCTCAAAGAAATATGCCTTTTAGAAATGAGAAAATTTATCTTCTTACACAATTAAAATGCACTCTAGTTGTTTTCCTGGCATGCCATCCCGATTCATTGGGAGAGAAAAACAATTCCATTCTAAGCACCCCTTTCACTGTTTTCTATCCAATGGACTCCATGTTCTGAACGATTTTGTCAGCCACACTGCGTTTGATCAGCAAGTTCTATTGCTACTTTTCTTCCTCAAGTGTACAGACTGAAGCTTTGTATGGGCACTTCCTCACTGATAGAATTCCAGTTACCAGTCTGTGTCTGAGCTGGCCTGGGAGGCAGAGTTGCAATGTGGCCCTCTGACTGCCCAAATGAACTCAGTCTATTTGGGCAGTTTTGTTCATATTGAATTGAATATTTTTAGGCAGGATGAGTGCTCTCTAATATGCCCAGGGCAATGCCATTCCCTATGGTTTTACTTCCATTTTTTTGTTTGTTTTTGTTCTGGTTTTTTTTTTGCATTTAAATGGAAGGCCTGGCTCCTGAGGCCCCTGCAGGAAGAGTATGTCTTTTCCGCTCACTGAAAAGAGTTCTGGATCCGAGTGCCAGTCTTTACCATCCCGGAGCAGTGCCGAGAGCCCAGAATGGGGACCAAAGTTGTTCCTGCAAGGTAAGCCAGGTGGCTTCTGGATGACGTAATCATGTCCTAGGGCAGGGGTGGGCAACCCCTGGCACGCGTGCCAAACATGGCACGCCAGTAACTTTTGCTGTCACGCAAAACCCTCTCTTATAATCTTCCATTTACAAGTTTTTTCTTAATATCGACTTTTTTATTTTTCAGATAAATTCAGTGTAGGTGCATCTTAGATAAAGAAATAATTTTACATAACAAGTTATCTTAAAGACCATAGACATGGATTGATGAGAGCAGGGAAGAGCAATTTCTATGCTTCTGCCTTAACTCTCCCTTCCTTCCTAGATCCGACCAGTGTTTTGGTTTCATCCACATACGCTTGTGAATATTTGTTCTCAGTGATGAATTTTGTTAAGTCTCGTAATAGGAGTAGCCTGACGGATGAAAGTAGTAGCTTGTGCATATCTCTGAAGGTCACGAAATATAAACCTTATGTAAAATCTCTGTCATCAGTGATGCAGCAGCAAAAGTCCCACTGATAATATCAAACGGAGTCATAAAGTTTTCTGTTGGACTATCAGTGTATATGTATACATTAAAAAATAAACGTATTTTTCATCATCATATACTGTGTTTTTGTCGCTCGAATGAATTTTATTATTTCTTCAAGGCTCTTCACATATGTACACCTTAAGAGATATCAAGTAGGTGTAACATGTTCTCAAAAAATTAGGGTTGGCACGCAGAAGAATTTTGAGTCAGAGATTTTGCTGGTTTTGGCACGCACTCACAAAAAGGTTGCCCACCCCTGTCCTATGGCATCTTAATCACCCCTCTGAAGAATAAGCTGTTTTAATCAACTTTTTCATATTTTGCTTAACTTTTGTGCACCCATTTGGACACAATGTCCTAGTGGCCAACCATCACTCAGGCAATATAGAAACTCTCTTATGACAGGTCTTTTGTTCTCTGTTTGCTTATTTGGTTCTTCTTTCATCTTCCTTTGATCTTTAGAGAGCAATAGAGGAAAGAGCCAGCTCTACCCAGATGGAAATCAAAATAACTTTTAACAACATACAGTGATACCCTCCCCTGCTAGTATCTTAGTTTAAAATAAATAAATAGGACATATGATCTGAATATTAGAAAGGAAAAAAAATCAAACTTTGTCTAAAAATGTCACACCTATTTGGTGCTGTGGTTACTATGGTACAATGAATGAAAATCTGTAAAAAAAATGTGATGAAAGTAAGTTCTTAAGTTATATACTTAATTGCTTTTTTAAAAATGGAACTTGTGCCCTAACCAGTTTGGCTCAGTGGATAGAGTGTCGGCCTGCAGACTCAAGGGTCCCAGGTTCGATTCTGGTCAAGGGCATGTACCTTGGTTGTGGGCACATACCCATTAGGGAATGTGCAGGAGGCAGCTGATTGATGTTTCTCTCTCATCAATGTTTCTAACTCTCTATTCCTCTCCCTTCCTCTCTGTAAAAAATCAATAAAATATATTTTAAAAAATGGTACTTGTTTGCTAATTACTCTGGTTTGAAAATATATACCCCAGGGTAGCTGAAATTTTGCCTGTATTCAGAATGAGGCAGAGTAATACTAATTATATATAAAGCATTTATCACAAGAGGAAAGCAAATAGCAAGTACTAATAATATGGGAGGAGAATCACAGACTCCCAGAGAAGGAAGAGCACTTACAAGTCCACTAGGTTCACTGACTCGACTTTATTTTTGGATTACAGTATCATTTCTGAATGTCTCCAAAATTCTATTCTGTAAGTTCATTCAACAATGAAAATACCATATTTTAAAAACATATGACTTGCTACTTTAAATATATAAAATAATTCCTATTCTATTTTGGGAAGAGATTAGTCAGATATTGCTTATGCCCTAAGCATGTGTTTAGAGCACCCCAATGTAACCTATTGCTGGTGGGAATTAATATAAACCCAATACATAATACATGTAGCAATACATAACTCAGTAGCATGATAATGATTAATTTCATTGTGATATTGAAAAGTTTTGTTTAATCTTATAATGGTGAATAATGAATACATATCCATATAATAAATACGATGGGTAGAAATATATTGTATTTATATGGAGTCCTATTTTCTAAAGTTTTAGAAAAATTCTCATGTTAGCAGGTAAAAACGTTCTGTTAACATTGTAAAATTACTGTTTTTAAATCAAAAGGACTTTTAGAGGCATCAAGAAGTGGAAAAGAACTCAGGACATTTTTTAAGGGTCAAGTCCGTCTTGAACCTCTTTTAAAAATTCTAAATTTATTATTTTTCCTTTTAGGGTAAGATTTGAACACCTTGGTTAAAGATGAAAGGGTTATTTTGTAAATGTAGAATAACAACTCCTAATAATGATGTGCAGACTGACTGAAACACACATTACCCTGCATCAGAAGAAACTAACTGTGGGGAAAAAATGGGAAAGTTATAATTTTAGAATGGCCAAATGCATGTACCTTAAAGTAATGTATTTCAAGAAAAATTATTTTGCTATAATATCTTCTCAGAAACAGGTGAAAATTGTTTTAATTCAAATTTTCAGGGCAAATATGTGATGTATTTTTTTGTTGGTTTTCCTCTTTATTTTCAGCATAGTCTTTTTTTTAACATTCATATTTAATAAATGTTTTTTATGTGTATTTTCAAAAAAAAACAAAAACAAAAACATATGACTAAGAGTTCAAAGAATCAGTTAAAAGAAAAGTTGACCCTCTTTGGCTTTAACTCTATAAATCTAAGCATAATTTAAGAGGGAGAATATCTCATGGTTTTGACATCCAAAGGATCTGGATTTGAATACTGTCTTCACTTAATAGCTGTAGGAGTTGGGAGATAGTTTGCTATGAGTCTCTCACATTTCTGCATTTGTGAAAGCTTTTGTATCAGATCATCTTTTATAGGATGTTTGCATAGTGAACAGTCTTAGAAGATACAAATAAGTCTTCCTCCAGGGCACTGGGAAGATTTGTTTACTATCGAAGATTATATAATCTTGCCCTGGCCGGTGTGGCTCAGTTGGTTGAGCGTTCATTGTCCCATGCACCAATAGGTCACCGGTTTGATTCTGGGTCAGGGCACATGTCCAGGTTGTGGGCTCGATCCCCAGTAAGGGGCATGCAGGAGGCAGCCGATCCATATTTCTCTTTCTCTCCCTCTCCCTTGCTCTCTCTCTAAAATCAATAAAAACCTATTTAAAACAAAATAATGTCTCTTTCGAGGGCAAAAGTTGGTCAAGTTTACTAACAGCTTCCTTATAAGATTGGGGGTTTCCTAAGCTTAGGGTTTCTCGGCTGTGAATCAGACCTACTGTGTGAGCACCACATCTGGGCTTCTCCCCACTGCCTTTGTAGGACTTGGGGGACAAGGGGAACTAGAGTAACCAACTGTCTTGGTTTGTTTGGGACATTTGATGCTAAAACTAAAACTGCCCTGGGCAAACTGAGATGGTCACTCTAACTGGGTGGTTGATGTCTACATGAAGTCATGTCGTCTGCCGTGCCAGGAAAATAAAATCTTATGTCTCTGACCCAGGGATTTTGTGTTTTCTGCCAGCATGCATGACACAGTGCCAAGCTGACTCATTAGCTAACAAGCAGGGTAAAATCTCAGACCCTCCATAGTCCTTGAGAGTGGGATGTTGGGCAAGTACTTCCCTAAGCCTCGGTTTTTTTAACTGTAAAATGGAAACAACATCTGCCTCAAAGAGCTGTAAGAATAAAGGAAATGGCGCAGGTAAAGCCTGAGCACCCAGCCCAGGACAAAGTAGGTCCTTAACAGGTATTAACAGTTGCCACTGTATTAGTAAAATTCCTATTAGATTACCTTGTTCTAATCCAGTCATTTCATTGGCTGGCTTGTGTGTATGGTTTGTGTGTATGTGTGTATCGTCCTCTCAGTGCCTTCACACAGTAGGACATAGATTTAAAAATGCTCAATTAAGTATTCTTGATTATTTTTATTGCCAAGATCAGATTGAGTTATGGCTGATTAAAATACCCCCATCTGGATGACTCAGTGACCCTATATGGTTATTGTACTTTTTGCAAAGCTCATTTTAATCTGGTAAAGCCATATCTAATGGTATTTAACAAATAACCTTTGACCTCCTCCCTTAAAGATCTCCAGGAGACAATAAAATTAAAATTCCAGGGAACACTCTCCAGCTATTATTTGCTCAGCATCACATGGAAGCATTTCATCTGTCATACAATATAAGGTAAATGCCACATACAAACCCATTAATCTCAGCTGCTATGGCAAACAAAGTTGAAAATAGCATTTCCATTATTATTTGTATTTCCAAAGATTTTATAGATTTGTGTGTGTGTGTGTATGTGATGTATTTATGGTCCTTTCTTCTACAAGTCAGAGACAGTTTTCTTTAGAAGAAAAAGATTGCCAGGTTTTCTTTGATTTGGAGGATTCAGAATGCCAAACATCTGGGCAGTCTTTGGCTTGTCTGGAGATGTGAATATGTTCATATTTTGTGTGGCAGCGGAATGTAACATTCCTTTCATGGGTTACAAGGAAAGCATATTTAAATGGAGTGTGGTTTTGAGATGGTTTGAAACTGTCTAGGAAAATAGATCCATTTGGGACACTATGATTATACCGCAGTTATCTGGTTCATTTATGTGTGGGTAAGACAAGAATGACAAACAGAAAGGAGAACCCAGTCGGTGCCTTTGCCTCTACTCAGATGTGATCAAGAGTGGATAGAGTTCATGCATTATTCTATTGTTGTTCTGAAATGCTGATTTCCATTCCACTTGCAGGCTCAGTTCAGTTCTTGTTGTTTTGCAAATGTAACATGAGACTCAGTAAATTCACTTAGGCCATCAGGCGTTATCTTTTCTGAACTGGCAACTGCCTTGGTATTTCCCTTGGATCAAACATGAGATTTATGGCTTGATGTTTATCTGTAGGAAATAGAAAACACTCAGAAATGTTGCCTGACGGAGCCAATTGAGTTCTTGATGTGATGTAAGACATGGGGAATCCCTCTCTGGCCAGAGTTGAAAATCTTTCAACAGCCTCAAATGTTCTGTTGGTTTCTGTACATAGTAAGGAAACTAGATCCACCAATAATGACCACTAATATACGCATTTTAATTTTGTATCTTATTTATTTAATTTTATGGAGGTAAAATTGACATGTCAAACACACTTTTTATTTTTAAAAAACCTTCTGTTGCTGGTTTTTTTTAAAGGAACAGTTTCTTTTTTTTTTTTTTAAGAAATGTATATTTTTATTGATTTCAGAGAGGAAGGAAGAGGGAAAGAGAGATAGAAACATCAATGATGAGAGAGAATCATTGATTGCCTCCTACATGACCCACACTGGGAGTTGAGCCCACAACCAGAGCATGTGCCCTGATCAGGAATGGAACCGTGACCTCCTGATTCACAAGCCGTGTTGCAGATGGGAGCAGCGGGAGGCACCTTACCGCTCAAGGGCAAGGCAGTGGCCTCTACCAGCAGACCACTCCCGCACTGTGATTTTGTATATCAGCCCAAATGCCCAGCCTCTGAGCATGGTTCTCCAGCTTTCCTGGCAATGTTAGATGAGCACCTCCAATTCTTTTAATAATTTCCCTGTTTAAATAAGCTGGAGTTAGTTTCTGTTGTTTGTAGCATAGGAACCCTAACTGATCTGGGCTCTCTGGTGGGGAAGCCAGAACTTGGATCCAGACTGGCCACAGAGCACAGAGCTCACACTCTTAAGCACTCCAGGCACTGCCTCTCCCCAGGCCAGTCGTTGTGCTAGGAACCAGACTGTAAGGGCCTCACCCAGGGTCACCAGATAGATTATTATCAAAAAATGAACATTTTTGAGAATGAAAAGAACTTCCATTTAAAATTATGCCAGGACTGTTCTGGGAAAATGAAATGGTCTGTGTACCTACCTATATATCCTGCTGAGGAATTATGCCTTTTTCCTTATGCTATTAAAGCTAATGGGATATGCTAGAAATTATATGTTTAGTGTAAAACCAAGAACTATGGTCAGAATCACTTGATTGTATTTTCAATTTCACAAGATCAAGTCAGTAATCAAGTCCATTTCTGCTAAATGTCCATTTAATGTTTCTTTTAAATCAGCAAATATTAAAACCCAAGAGGAAGCATTTTTCTAGAAGGATAATGTTGACCTGACTTTAAGTACAAATACAAAACGGCTCTAGAATCTAGATCATGCTCACCATGAACAGTAATTTCAAGAATTAAGTATACACCTGAGATAAGGTTAGTGGTTCCATGGAAATCTACAGAGCAGAAGCATATAGAGATATTTTATTCTCTCAGCTGCTGGTAGACTTTCCCTTGAGAAGGGCATGGTATTTGGAAGAGATGATTAGCTGTGAGACAAGGTGAGGCCCCAGGGGGCAAAGTCAGGCAACCAGAGAGAATGGGTAAACTGTCTTCCAGAGAGGGTTTCCGTCACCTGACAGGCCTTTGTTTGGGTAAGCTCCTTAGAGAATTTGTAAGTCTGCAGAGGTGGGCTGTGTGAAAATGGGTTCCAAGTGTGATCAGGGCTCAAATGTCTGCAGAAAAAAGAGTAGGGAGCAGGGAGGGAGAGTAAAGGAGGGAGGACCAGAGGGGCTCAGAGCCCTATAGGAAGAAGCCTTAGAGAGAAACTGCTCTGATACCAATGCTTCTGGGTATCAGGGAGGGCCTTTAGGGGAAGAGAACTGTTTAAGGTGCTGCCTGATCTGAACTCTCTCTGTGACCCACAAAGCTTCCATCAAGATCAGGAAAACCAGAGCAAAGTGCTTGGAGTAATGGGGTTTCTGTGATAATCAGTGACGGCTCTGTGTTCTGCCTCCAAGTTGACATGGGAACAAGATGTAATTATACACTTGGATGAAGGGATTGCTGAGCATTTTTTTTTTTAATAAAAATGTGCTTCTTTTGCATTTTAGCAGAGAGCCAGAAGAGGCGAGGGCTGAAACTGATGAAATGAGGAACAATGAAGGGGAAAATTAAAAGGGTCAGAATTCTAGAGGGAATTTGGGCAGGGAGCACTGTCAAGATTCTAGCTCAAGCACAGACAGGGAGTGACAAAGGCTGGTGCAGAAAGGAGCAAGTAAAACAGACAGCCCTGTATCGCTCAAGACTCACAGAGCTCGCGCCACGAGTCCCAGAGAAACTAGGCCCAACAACTTGGAATTCCTGGGGACAAATCTCGGCGATGTTGTTGATTACCCTGCTGAACTTTGGGGAGGCCACGGGCGATTTTCCTCCGTCTGCTTTTGTTTTTCTTTCTCCAACATGCCGAGTAGATTAACCACGTGGATGTGGGAAGTGGGAAAAGGCAAGCTTGTGACTGGTCTTCTATTCCTACTTCTTCCTCTATTCCCTTTCAACTTCTGTCCAACCTCCAGAGTGGAGTGTCCCAGAGTTTTTGAGAATAAAGATTATTTAACATAAAAAATCTCCAGAAAACTGCAATACCAGTTGTTTCCACTAATTAAAAAATACATATTGTTAAAAATATTGCTAATACAGTAACTCTTTTTTTATTATTCTTTATTGTTGAAAGTATTACATATGTACCCTTTTCCATTTAACATTTCACAACCCTAGAAGTAGGGTGACAGGAGGTAGGAGAGAAAAAGCAAAAGGCACAGTCTCAGTTGTCTCTTAAGGAAGTTTCTGGAAACTTCCATATAGTTGTTGTTCCTTTTACATCCCATTAGCCAGAACTTAGTCACATGGCTACATCTAGCTGCAAAGAAGGCTGGGAAATGAAGTCTTTGTTCCTGGCTGTGACGTGCTCAGATAAACTGTAGACACCCTAGAAGGGTGAATGTGTATTGGGATAATTAGCATTTCCTGCTCCAACAGATGTGTGTGATTTGCCCTTAGCTACATAGCAAGTTAGTGTAGAGTTATGACTAGATAGAATTCAGTTCTCCCAGATTTCCTGTTATTGTTGTCTGGTATCATTTATATTCTAGCTCTTTATCTTGTCCACTGAACAGTATACATCTTTCTATCGAGGGCAGATGCCTCTCTGGTGACTTATGAGGTTTTCTTGAATGCCATTTCCCTTTGTGTGTGTGACATTCTGGTAATGTACGCGATGCTGTGTGTGAGTCCTCATGCCCCATGGCAGCATATTCTCATGTCATGACAGATGAGGCATATGGGGCTTAGCATGGCCTCTTGGGCACCAAAGAAAATGTAGAGAAAGCAAGAAAGCAGACAAGAATTGTTTTCAGCTCACGGAGGAGTTCACGAGATAACCAGGAGAAGCTGCATTTGGCAGAGACTGAGAAGAGACACTGGGGGGTACGTAAGTGGGTGAAATATGTGAATAATAAAGGCAGTCAGTGCTTGGGAGATCTCTTGTGTAATATACTTACAGAAGGTGAAAAAAATATTTATGGTTGTTGCTGTACACAGCTCAAGACTAAAGATAGGAACCTTACCATTTAAACCACGTATAAAACTATGGCTTCCAATTTCCTTTTCCTTTGCATGACTGTGAACTCGCAGGTAAAACTGGGGCCT
This sequence comes from Myotis daubentonii, assembly GCF_963259705.1. Classification (NCBI taxonomy): domain Eukaryota; kingdom Metazoa; phylum Chordata; class Mammalia; order Chiroptera; family Vespertilionidae; genus Myotis; species Myotis daubentonii. The sequence continues at coordinate 57,079,707 of NC_081846.1, forward strand.
TTTAAAAAAGGATGTTCCTGGTGCTATCTTTGAAGTCCAAAAAGGACAATGTAAAACTAATAATGTCTTACCCATTTTACCAGGCCAGGTCCTCATTTTAAATGATAAGAAAGGGGAGTTACATAGAATATTGTCTTCTATGGGTTATATTTATTTCTCTGAGAATTGTTAACAGATCCTAAGTTTTACTCTGTACACATTTCTTTAGGAATGAGAAGTGAGGAGCCAACTCTTAACTCTGGTGTGAAATCTCATTGGCTGGTTTACTGCTTCCAACACAGTGAGGCAAGGGACTCGGGGTTTGATCAGGGAAGCAGGACTACTGGAAGTATGACAGAGGAAGGAATCCATTATACAACTAGTAGAGGCCCAGTGCATGAAATTCGTGCAGGGGAGAGGGGGCCCTCAGCCAGACCTGCACCCTCTCCAATCTGGGACCCCTCAGGATATATCCGACTGCCGGTTTAGGCCCTATTCCTGGGACATCCCTCTAGCAATCAGGGACCACTGTCTCCTAACTGCTCACCTTCCTGCCTGCCTGCCTGATTGCCCCTAACCACCTCTGCCTGCTGGCCTGATCACCCCTAACTGCTCTCCTCTGCCAGCCTGATTGCCCCTAATCACCGCTGCCTCTGCCCCTGCCACTGTGGCTTTGTCCGGAAGGACATCTGGAAGACATCTGGTCTATTCAGGCTAATTAGAATATTATCCTTCTATTAGTATAGATGGGAGAAGCTGGGGAAGTAAAGGCTGGAAAAGAAAAGTTGGGGGAATCAGAGAAAAGCCATTCATCTGCTTCCCAAAGAGCTGGCATGGTGGGCAGTGTGGAACTTGCAGGGGAATCTGTCTGGGAATCCCCTCTATCCAGTTGCCAGAGCAGGACCATGAAGGAGAGCTAGTGAAAGATGCGATTTCTGCAAAACTTGCTTCTGACGGTCTCCAGACAAGCATTTGGTGGAGGATCCGGCATGCTCTGGGGCAGTAGTGCTGGCAGATGGGAAGAGCTGGACACAAGTCAGGAGAGAGCGAGGATAAGCTGGACTTGTCTGCACCACTGTGCCTGTCACCTTTGGAGAATAGTGACTACTATTTATTCTAATCTTATTCAAATTCCTTTTTTTGGCCAACTCTATTGCAGAACCATAGAGGGATGGTAGGAAGCATAGTTTCAGGTAACCCAAGTTCTCACGGCACACATCCCCACAGCAAAAGAGCCAAAAGAGGGTAAATCATAGTTTGTGTGTTTCAAGAAATATTCTTGAAATTCTAATCTTAAATTAAGTTAATATCAATGAGTCCCCAGTTCACCTGGTTCATATATTTACAAGTACAAAAATGAGAAAGTCACAGAAAACTTGCCAGTTACAAAACAACATATAATATTTACATTTTATAAGTGTGGGACACCTGTAGAATGTTGCCCTTCACCTTCCCATTATAGGTATGGTTTTGTTTTTCAGTAGCTACAGTGGAACGTGTCCAAGAGGATTAGTTGGAATGCTTTCCTGGGTTTGACAGAGCATGAAGAACAAGGGCTGTACTCTGTGGACCACAGAGTCCCCCACACTATTTAAAAAGACAGTTCAGTCCCAGTTCCAACCCCCCTAATAGCTTCACCCTTGGTGCTTATTAATGCTCATTACAGATGATTTCCCTCAGCTCCACTGAGCTCTACTCTCGGCTGTTTTCTGGCACGTGAACAAGATGGCAGACCACCAAAGGAAAGCTGGTCCCAGGCTTCATGTCATGTACGAAGTAATTTGGCCAGCGAGTTGGATGGATTGGAAAACGAGAGCAGGATCCCGCTCCACGCCGAAGGGTCCCAGGGGCTGTGGCATCTCAGGTGGGGACAGCCCCGTTCTCTGTACAGAGCAGAGGCTTCACAGGAGCGTTAGGTTGGGAGCCTCCAAAGAGGCCTCTTTAGTCCTGGGAATTCACAGGACGTGGGAGAGGATACTGACGCATTTCGGCCTCGGCACTCTGTTCTCTCTCAGGTGGAGGCGAGGTGGGGAGGCACGGCGGGGTGGTGGCCCTTTCTTCATTAGCTAAGCTCAGGGTTCTTCCAGGGCAAACCTGGAGGAGGCCACTCCCTCTCTGGTGCCGCTCCTTCCATTCTCTTTTGCCTTAGCTATCTCCTCCCCTGATGCGCGGTGTCCTCATTAAACCTTTGGTTGCCCAAGGTTACGCAAGGTGGTTTACTCCTTAGGTCAGCTTTGACTGGACAATGCTTGATGCTTCAGACGTTCTATTTTCTCTGCCCCCACAAAAATGTGCCTTTCCAGTGTCCCTCTGAGACCTTCCCTAGCTAATATTGCAATTCTGTTAATGGCTCCAGAAATACTCAGTCACCAAGAGCCTCTTTCGTGGCAGCAATTGGGTGTGTCTGGCTTTCCAGATGTCCCTGCAAACTTCAAATTGGGCAATACGACAAAGGTAATTTGGGCAAGCCTTTGGCAGTTTCCACTGGGTACCTACTCTACCTACATGTAGGGTAAATCACAGACATAAATATCTGTTTGGTTAATTATAAATGTAATTGATGGTTACTGATTGCTCAAGCTCAAAGTCTTAAATGTTTTGCATCTATTAGATATTTAATAAATGCTTGTTGGCTGAAGTGATTTGTGAATAGTTTGTGCAAGGATTTTACTCTCTTAAATTACAGGCACAGGTGGGGCACCAATATTCCAGGAGAGAGTGAAGAAGAAGAGCAATTATAGATGGCAAGGCTGGCAGGTATGTCTTGGGGAGGGGAGCAGAATCTGTAGCAAGGACATCTGAGGTTGCCTCCCACACATCCTCCACTGGGGACTGAGCCCACATCCGGGACATATGCTCTGACCCAAAATCACACCATGACCTCCTGGTTCATAGGTTGACATTGGCCAGCCATGCTATAGCTAATTTTTTGAGGAATCACATAATGAGGGAATGCATCATTTTACGTTCCCACCAGCCATGCACAAGGGTTCCCATTTCTCCATGTCCTCTATAACAGTCTTTTATTGCTGCATCTTAAAAAACCTGACATGGGTTAGAATAGCCGCTGGCTTACCAACAGCAGTGATGCCATTTTGATTGCACGTTTGTCTTACACAGATTTTGTAATTTTTCTCTTTGAGTGCAGATATTTGAACTGTGATATCTGTACGTAACATGGGATATCCCCTGTAACACGGCTGGTCTTGTTTTGGGTGGTGTGTACCCTCTTCTCTTGGTGATATCTATGAATGGTGGCCAGACACAACAGTCCTGCTCCCAGAGAAAGGAGCATCTTCACGCACGGGTCAGAGTTCCTAACCTCTCTCTGGAGAGATGTTATTTTCCACTTCGCTGCAGACTGTTTGCAGCTGACCTTGGATCTAGACAACATAAACCACCCACAAAGCCCTTCTGATACCGGAACCTGGTCCAGAAATTTGCTGATGTTAAACAAATATGTATCCAACAATGAAATAATAATAACGTGGAGGGTGGGGACACCGTAGAGGGTTAGTGGTGGGGGTAGCAGGACTTGCGCTCCGATGGGGGTGGTAGAGGAGGGAGGAGACGGAGGCTCCTCAGCTTCCCTCCCTGACAGTCTGCCCCCTCCACGGCTTGCCGGCTTGCCGGTGGGGTCCTTGCGCACAGCAGCTGGCAGTGGCACAGGACGCAAGGGAACTACCTTTCCTGTTTGGCTGCCTATCACTGATGCTGCCGTGTTTCCTGATATTTAAAGAACATCAAAAATGTAATAGGGAGTATACTGTTTTCCAAATTAACTTCTATGTTTTTTCAATTTTACTTAATTTCTTAATTAAATTCCCCAAATGGGACTTCATTATCTCTGCCCTTGTGAAGTGGTTTCTGAGCCAGTTAGCCCTCAGTCGTTTGATTTTTCTGAGGAGGCTCTTGGGATTAATGCTCGTGATGGCCTTGCCCCAGGCTGGCAGCCAGGGCACCTCAACCAGTCGGAATCCAGCTCTCACTAAGGGAGAACAGCCCAGAAGACACATCACTTGCCTTCAGCACAGGGACAGGCCAGCTTTAGACGTGACCATTGCCCTGGTTATGAATTTCATGCTAACTTCGATGGGGTGTGATAATTCTGGGTTAGTCGGGGTTAGTGTCAAGTTCCCTGTGAACTTGTAAGTAATCCAGTGCTTGATCTTATTTCACAAGAGTCTTTGTAGCCAGTGACTCTCATATTTACCACGGAGTTAACTCCCTTCTCCTACACACATTCTCAGGGCAAGTTCTTACCTGACCCTGGAGGGATTGCAGGGAAAAGGAGGGAGGGAGGGAGGGAGGGAGGGAGGGAAGGAGGGAGGGAGGGAGGGAGGTAAGGAAGCAGGGAGGGAAGCTGAAAGAGAGGGACCTTAGACAGAAGGCCGCCTTCTGGTTTAGTCAGTCATCAGAAACTTGTACTGACTTGATTAGGAGCATCTGTTTGAAACCACGATGTTCAGCAATGCAGGTTCACACACAGGCCTTGGAAATCTATTAAATAATGTGCTACCCTTCTAATTGATTAACATGTTCAATGCTTTTTGGAGAAAGTTTTATTTGAAAATTAACAAGTGTTGAGATTTTTAAACACACACACACACACACACACACACACACAATATATGAAAGGGCAAAGAGTAAAAATTCCCTGCCCCACTTCCTCATCCCAGCTTCCCAGTGTTGGGTGGGATCCTTTCAGTTATATGCTAACAAGAGAAAAATTCTGAGGTGTCCTAAATTCAATCACAGAAGGCTGGAGGGTGGGAGAGAGAAGGGAAGTTAATCAGGTAATAGCATGGCTGAAACCAACAAGAGGCTGTGCACATTCCTGAATGTAGTGGAAATTTTGAATCAATGGCAGCTATCTCAGCTGGTTATCTAGAAGGGTGAGCCTGCCCCCAGACGCCACCACATCCTGCTCATGCGTGAACATTTCACAGTTGCCTACAACCAATCCAGAAGCATCAAGTATTTCTTCCTGATGAACTATTCACCTGCACCTCAACATTCCCTGCTTCACCTTTTCCTGATCCCCTTACCTATAGCCAGAGCCAATTCTTCCAACACAACTTACATCTTTCTTCTCCAAACTCACTCTACTAAGGAGCCCCATGCACCCCCAGAGGGCGGACAGTCCTCTTCATCTGGCCCTGCTGCAAATCCCAGGACCCACTCCTCTTCCTGCGAGCATATGTGTCAATCAACCCTTTCTTTTAGGAACAACTTTTGCTTCAAAGGTTTTTGTTTCTCTCTCTCTCTCTCTCTCTCTCTCTCTCTCTCTCTCTCTCTCTCTCTCACACACACACACACACACACACACACACACACACTTTACAAAACCTCAAATAGGCCATATTATAGTACTGCTCTACAGTATGCTACTGTCACTTACAGTAGAAATACCTTCCTATGTTAATTCTTTTTTTTTTTTTTAAAGAAAAGTGAAAACAAGAAAAGTAATCTGCTTTCTGGTAGGTTCATGAACCTCAGCTGCACCAGAGCATGTGGCTGAGCTTCAGTGGTACAACGGCCCTGGAGGTTGGCTCCCTGGCCACTGCTGCCTGCCCCCTCCGCTCATGTGTGTGCCCACCGCAAGGACCATGGCGTCTTACCAGGTGCCCATGGAGCAGCAGGCAGGGACTCCTGGCAAGGGAGAGTGCGCATGTGGCCAGTTTGGCAGGAAAGTGTAAGACTGGAAGGCCTCCTGGCTCCATGTTTACCCTGGGGTTGGCGGACGTACTTCCAATGTTGTCAGGTTCAGCGGATGCTGATGCTATTTCTCCCTCTGCAGAGTCCAACATCAGCTGCCAGCCAAACCCCCATCGCCTGTAGTGTGTGTGGCCCAGGCATGCCACGGGGTCAGACTGCTGGAGTCTTGGTTGCTTTATCCCCACCTTTGTCTAATTGCAGTGCAGAGGCATTTTGCCACTGTTGGTTTGGGGGCATGAGGGTGTGCGGGGCAAGGGGGCGTACTCTTGTTCTATGTAATGATTAGAAAGGAACTGGAGTATGACACGCTCCTTCGAAGAATCATAATTTGAACAATTTCTGGCATTTCTAAAGTGAGTTCCCTCAACTAACACTCTCTCAAGTGCATCTCTGTGACCATAGCTTCTGGGCCCTCCTTTCTTTTGCTCGACTTCTTTTTTGAGCTCTGCTGTCTGCTGGGCCTACAGTCCACGCTGGTTCCAGGCCCTTCCCATCTAACTGCTCAAAGTGAGGCCAGTATCTTTACCTGAAAACCTGCCCCCATTTCTGATTTCTGCCCATCTGGTCACGTTGGAGTGAAACTGCTAAATCATTCTTAATTCTTTCCTCTCTCATTGTTTGATTAGTTCTATTGATTCGGGCTCAATCATGTCTTTCAAAATTTTTCCCTTTTTCTCTATCGCCTCCATCGAGACTGTCACTGTCACTGTCTCTCGAGTCAATAAATATTTATTAAATACGACCACGTACCAGAGACATTTCTGCCATCCGAGACATCCCATTCAGCCTCCGGAGGCATCTCACTAAATGACAAATCTGCTCATAATTCTTCTTGGCTCACAAAACCACATTAGCTCCTGGCTGCCTGAAGATCCAACCCATCTCCTTGGCTGGACAAGCTCCTCTCTATCTTCTTGTTCTCTCCTCTCACCACCCCCTCATCCAGCCCCTCTGTAGACAAGTCCCAATGCACCCACCAGGCCACAGATGTTGTATTTCATAGATCCCTGTTTTTGCACATGCTAATCCTCCAGCTTGGAACACCATTCCCCATATCAAACTCCTGGGAAATCCCTACCTCTTAGGATTCTGCTCAAATGCTAGCTCATTTGTGAATTCTTCACATGGAGCTCAGAGGTCCATGGCAACACTTAGCATCTTTATTGCATGATTTGCTCACATCTTTGACTCTCCACGCGCCCCAGCTCCCAGGCTGTCAGCAACTTGAAGGCAGGGACTGTGCCTTCTTCAGTGTCTCTGGCCCTCAACTTGATGCCTGGTACATGATACAAAAATATGTAGGTACTAGACTGATCAAACTCTGGACTGAATATAGCCTTATAGCAAATAAGGGTTTGTGAGAAGACCATAATAATACCTGAAAATATTGGCCACATGTGTCCAAAACCCATCTCAAACTAGTGCAAGCACGAATTGGCTTATGGAACTGGTAAATCCAAGGGTGCAGCTGGATTTGGCAGGGGGGGGGGGGAGGAGGGTTGCCAAACCATGCTTTCAGGTCTCTCTTTCTCATTGGTCATCTCTGGTTTTCTTTGCAGGCTAGTCTTATTTTTTTACAGCTGGAACCTGGCAGCTGTAAACTTATGTTCTTACAGTTAATGAAGAGAGAGACCTTCTCTCTATTAGCATCCATTTATTAAATCTCAAGGGAGTCTACTTGGACCTGGTTGGTCATATGCTTTTACAGATCACAGGGGACAGGCAGATGGAGTAGCATGACTGGCTAGGCCTGGATCATGGGTTCACCCCACAGACAGGTGGTTGATGTGGATAACTAGCCCTGTGGAAACTACATAGGGTAGACCAGTTCTCCAACAGAAAGGGTAGAGTTGGACAGACAAAAGCACCAGATGTCTACTCAGTTACATCTAATTTGTTTGTCTGTTAGCTCTCAGTAGAGCTGAGGTTCTTGAGAGACCCATTTCACTCTAACAAAAGCATCACTGAGTTTTAAGGCAGTAGGTATTCCTAAGCAGTGCTTCTCACACTACAATATACACGTAAATGGACCTGTTCAAATGGAGGTTTTCACTCAGTCGGCCTGGGGTGAAACCCGGGATTCTGCATTTCTTATAAGCTTTCTAAAGGCCCAGTGCATGAAATTTGTGCAGGAGGAGGGGGGTCCCCTCAGCCCAGCCTGCACCCTCTCCAATCCAGGACCCCTCGGGGGTTGTCCGAGTGCCAGTTTAGGCCTGATCCCTGGGATACTTGGACATCCCACTCACAATCTGGGACCGCTGGCTCCTAACTGCTCACCTGCCTGCCTGCCTGGTCACCCCTTACTGCCCACCCTGCTGGTCTGGTCTCCCCCAACTTCCCCCTGCTGGCCTGGTCACCCCCAACTGCCCCCCCCCCCCCCCCGCCGACCTGGTTGCCCCACGCAGCCTGCTATTTGGTCATCTGTCTGATTGTTTCGGTCATGATGGCCCCTGGCTTTTTATATATTAGGATATTCTCTGCTTGGACTGCCATACAATACCAAGGACTGAATGCCTTAAACAACAGAAATTTATTTTCCTAGAGCTCTGGAGGCTGGAAGTCTAAGATCAAAGTTGGTGAGAGCTCTCTTCCTGGCTTGCAGATGGCTGCCTTCTCACTGTGACCTCATAGGACCTTTCTTCTGTGCACATGTGAAGAGAGTGAGTGAGCGAGCCCAGGTATCTCTTCCTCTTCTTATAAGGACACCAGTCCTATTAAATTAGAGTCCAGCTCTCATGACCTCATTTAATCTGAATTATCTCCTTGAAGACTTTATCTCCAAATATGGTCGTATGGGGGGTTAGGCCTTCAACATATGGACTTTTGCAGAGACACAATTCCCTCCATAATGAAACTTAAATATGAACCTGTGCACGGCAGTGCACCTGCCTCAGCAGTGCTGAATACGTCAGTCTGAGGAGGACCAAACACCTCAAGGCAGCACGAACCAGTGGAGTGGGAAGCCCACACTCTGGGGATTCAGAAGGACCCAACATGGCGTGGTTGATTCCCTTAAATTCTCGGGGTTTGCTCACTGAGTAGGTCTTCAGTAAATAATAAGACCAAACGTGTATCTACTCTGATTAGTAGTTGCTCAGTTATTTTCAAATTGGTTTGGATGTTTTATAAGAGCCTTTCTCCAATTTTGAGAAAGTGTGATTGTATAATGTTCTCTAGGTATCCCTCTAGCTCCAGCCCTGCGAGGGAGAAGTCTGCAAAGGAAGAAGGGCCCGTGCCCACGGTTCAGTCTCAGATGCTGGGCTGTATATTTATCAGGATGCCTAAATGGCAGCAAAAGGAGTAGGGGCAGACGGGAAGATGCAAAACCATTACATTGCTCCAGGGGACCAGTACCCTGCTCAATGAATTGTTCCAGACTTTTTACGGTCCGAATTGTGTGCCCTGAAAAATCCTATGTCGAAGACCTGACCCACAGTACCTCAGAAAGTGGAGAAAGATCTATCAAGATTCAGATGAAAGCGACTAAGTTAAAACGAAGCTGTTGGAATGAACTCTAATCTGATAGGTCCAGTGCCCCCACCAGGAGTGGCCGAGGCCCCAGGGATGCACCTGCACAGAGGAAAGGATGCGAGGGCACAGCGAGAAGGCGGCCCGCTGTCTGCAGGCCCGGAGACCTCAGGAGAAGCCAACCGGCTGGCGCTTTGATCTTGGACTTTGGCCTCCAGAACCATGGGAAAATAAACGCCTGTGTGCTGAAGCCACTGAGTCTGTGGTATTTTATTATGGCAGCCTGAGCAGACTAACACAAGACCGAAACAGCCAGATTCCACTGTATTTAGTCAGTATTACTTTGTCCTTCAAATTTTAATTCACTCCACTCAGCTCTTCTGGCACTGAGGCTAAACTTGAATAATAAGACACAGTCTTTGTCCTCACCTGGTGGTGGAGACAGACCCCTGAAGGGCCAGAGCAGCACAGGCGGGTCTGGAGGTGAGAGAGGCTGGCACATCTGGGAAGCTCTGAGTCCAGAGGCCAGTCCTGCCATGTAGACAAGGAAGGGTGGGGGGAATGACTCATGAGGAGCCTGGGAGGGAGGTCGTCAGAGCCAGATCACATCGGGCCTTAGAGACCAAGTTGAATAGTGATGGTGTTTAAGCAGAGAGAATAGAAGGATCACAGGGGGGAAAAGGGAGTTGAGGATACATTGAGGGGACAGAGAGTAAGGCACATATGCAATAGCCATTCCTTCTAGGTGCCCACTTTAGTCACTGTAGGGAATGGGATTCTTTAAAGGAGGGGGTGGACTGGCCTTACAGTCGTTAGGGTGGAATGAGAGGCACACTGCACTGAGCCGGGCCTTCTCCTTCCTCTACCATGTGCCTGATAAGAGCAGGTTCTGGGGAGTGTTTTCTACATACGTCCTCCCCATAAACACACACATGCATATGCACACACACAAACACACAGCTGCTTGAGCAAAGCTTTCATTACTGAAAACCTGCTCAGTTGGTTGTGCACAAACCTCATTGAGCAGAACTTGCTCGACCAGATCTGCAGAGAGAAACCTGCACACACCTCAACGTTCCCAGCCACCTAAGCAGGTGGGAAGCCTACAGTGCCACCTACACGTCTCCCTCCTGCTGACCATGCCCTTAGACACCCCCTCCAGAGCCCTCCTGTCCACCCCTCCTGCTGCTACTTTCCTCCAGATCCTCACATCTCCCCTCGCCTGTTTCCGCCCTTGTTGAGAACAGACCTAAGCCAAGTTAGCAGTGCACAATTTTCCAACTGTTTTTGTTAGACACGAGTGACAATCATTTTGTGGGATGAAAGTTTTAGCTTTTGCCCCACAACCTCCCTTCTGGTTGTAATGCACGGGTCCTTAAGCTGGGATCTGTGAAATACATCTTTATTTTTACTAGCTTCCACTGGAAACAGCATTTCTTTCTATCAGGAAGAGAGGCAACAGCCACCATAGTGTTAGCAGCTCCCGTGACTTTTCAGCAGAAGTCATGGGTATTTTTATATCACGTTACGCTTGTTGCAGATATCTCAGAAGCTTGCTTACACAGAATATCATTTATCACTGCAGCACGTTTATTAGAACCACCACTAGGTCATGTCATTTCACAGTTTGTTAGTGAAGAAACACTCGGGGTCTATGGCAGTATGAAGTTGAGAACCTCAACCTTGGAGTATAACATAAAGGTCTGAGGTTTTCCAGCAAAGATGACTCCAGTCCTGCCGTATGGAGTGGAAATCTAGATCCGGGACTGGTCATCTGTCCAAGTGGTGGTAAGAGACAGACTGAGACTGACAGTTTCTGAGAAAATCTTCGTCCTGGTCCCACGAGGCCTGGTCTGCCCTGTGTAGTGTTGGAAACTCCCCCTGGTTGGGCCTACTCCTGCCCTCACTTGATCATCTGTCTAAATACTGGCATTGCCTGCAACAGGACACACAGACTTAATAAAAACATATCTATGACCTATTTGCCGTCTAATTCTCTACTCCTTGGAAGAGCCCTCTCCAACCATAACTCCAGCAGACCCCCACCCAGCATGTGAGACTACGCCCAGCAGCCCAGACACTCTGCCACATTGTGCTCTGTGCTGCTTTCCTCTTACACACGCTGCTCTGACACAAAAGTCCTCCCCCAGCCCATCTGTCAAGAGGCTGCTGTCCCCCTGTTTCCAGCGACCTCTTGGCTCAAGCTTTACTTAAAAAACATGATTGAAGTGAAATTCACATAGCATAAAGTTAACGCTTATAAAGTAAACAATTTCATGGTATCTATGACAGTCACAATGTTATATAGCTATCTAGTTCCAAAATACTTCTGTCATCCTATCTAATAAAAGAGAAACATGGTAATTGGCGTACGACCGCTACCCTTCCCATTGGCTAATCAGGGCGATATGCAAATTAACTGTCAGCCAAGATGGCGGCCGGCAGACAGGCAGCTTGAAACTAACATGAGGCTTGCTTGCTTCAGTGACGGAGGAAACCAATGTTCCCCGCCTGCCTTGCAGGCCTCTGAGCCTGCAGTTTGAAACATTTTAACAAATATAGAAGCTAAAAAAAAAAAACAGAAACCAGCTTTCAGTGAGCTGGGATCTCAGAGCTGTAGTTATACATTGTTTCGAACCGAAACAAACCAGATACCTACTTTCAGCAGCGGAGGCCTAAGAGCTGGAGCCTCAGAGCTAAAGCTGGCCCAGAATTAAAAAAGAAAAAAGAAAAAAAGGAGCGGTTGGGAGCTTCCGTCACCCGCCAGCCTGAAAACAGCCCGCAGCCCATCACCCAGACTGGCCAGGCACCCCAGTGGGGACCCCCACCCTGAAGGATGTGTGACCAGCTGCAAACAGCCCTCAGCCCCTCACCCAGGCTGGCCAGGCACCCCAGTGGGGATCCCCACCCTGAAGGGTGTGTGACCAGCTGCAAACAGCCATCATCCCCTCACCCAGGCTGGCCAGGCACCCCAGTGGGTACCCCCACCCTGATCCAGGACACCCTTCAGGGCAAACCAGCCAGCCCCACCCATGCACCAGGCCTCTATCCTATATAGTAAAAGGGTAATATGCCTCCCAGCACCAGGATCAGTGGAGCCGAGAGGCCTCCCGGCACCAGGATCAGCATGACAGGGAGCAGCGCCCAAACCCCCTGATCGCCCTGCAGCTCTGTGTGTGACAGGGGGCAGGGCCACAACCTCCCTATCCTCCCTGCTCTGTTTGTGACAGGAGAAGGCGCCCCAACCTCCTGATCAGCCCTGCTCTGTGCCTGATACGGGGGAGCTCCCCAACCTCTGATCGCCCTGCGGCTCTGTGTGTGACAGGGTTCGGCGCCCCAACCCCCTGATCGGTCCTGCTCTGTGTGTGACAGGGTGCAGCGCCCCAATCCGCCCCCCCCCCCAACGGGCCCTGCTCTGTGTGTGACAGGGTAGAGCCATAACCTCCCCATCGGCCCTGCCCTGAGTGTGACAGGGGGGAGCTCCCCAACCCCCTGATTGACCCTGCTCCGTGCGTGACAGGGTAAGGAGCCCCAACCCCCCTGCTGGGCCCTGCTCTGTGCGTGACAGGGGGTGGCGCCGCAACCTCCCCATTGACCCTGTCTTGAGTGTGACAGGGGGTGGCGCCCCAACACCCCAATCGACCCTGCTCTGAGCCCGACCAGGGACTGCACCTAGGGATTGGGCCTGCCCTCTGCCACCCGGGAGCAGGCCTAAGCCAGCAGGGCGTTATCTCCCGAGGGGTCCCAGACTGCGAGAGGGCACAGGCCAGGCTGAGGAACCCCCCCTTCCCCCCGAGTGCACAAATTTTTGTGCACCGGGCCTCTAGTATATATATATATAAAAGGCTAAGCGACCAGCCGGTAGGTATGACATGCACTGACCACCAGGGGGCAGATGCTCAACACAGGAGCTGCTGAGCAACAGCAAATTGTAGAGTGCCCTCTTGCACTCCAGGACCCCTCGGGGGATGTCCGACTGCTGGTTTTGGCCCGATCCCCACAGGCCAGGCCAAGGGACCCCCCCCCCCACCCCGCCAGAGGGACCCCGCTCACTCTGCAGACACTCTTCGAGCCCCGGTGCTGCCCCAGGTGCGGCCAGCTGGGAGAGGGACCACAGGAGGTTGGCTCCGGGGTGTGTCCGGCCCTCTCATCCAGTCCCGCCCCACTGACCACCTTCTAATTAATTTCCTTTCAATGTGCAGGAATCCGTGCATGTGGCCTCTAGTTTCAAAATAAAGCCTCACACTCCTTAAGCACTGAGTCCCCATTCAATCCTCTCTCCAGCCCCTGAGAACCACCAATCTGCATTCTGTCCCTAAGGATGTGCACACACTGGGTATTTCATAGAAATGGAACCATACAATATGTAACCATTTGTTTCTAGCTTCTCCCACTAACCACAATGTTTTCTAGGTTCATTAGAGTTGTACTATGTATCAGTACTTCAGTCTCTCTGATGGCTGAATAGATATACCACAATTGGTTTATCTCTTCATCTGCTGACGGAGAGTTGTGCTTTTCCACCCTTTGCCTCTGTGAGTAGCGCTGCTATGAGCATGTGTGTACAAATATTTGAGTACATGTTTTCAGTGATCTCAGATAAATACCTAAGAGTGTATTTGTTGGGTCATATGATAATTCTGTGCTCAACTTTCTGAGTAACTGCCAAACTGTTTTCCATGACAGCTGAACAATTTTACAATCAAACCATCCATGCACAAGCGTTCCACCTTCTCCATATCCTTGCTAACACATTATTTAAAACTTTACTTTTTGGGGGTGGTGGTAGTTTTTCTATTTATTTTGTGATTACGAAGAGAAACATAGTTTGGTTCTTTCATCCAGATTTGTCAATCAAGCATGGAAAATATATAAGGTACAGTGATTTTGGTAAGTGGGAAGTCTGATTTAATTAATCCAACTAATTAAAAAGGTTTTAATACTGTCTTTTCAGTTATTTCACTTACTACGATGTATGCTGAAGCTTTACTTCTTAAACCCATCAATTACTCTCTCCCTTTTGTGTGCACCCCAGATTCTCCGCACCCGTAATAATCCATCCCTGCAGCATCGCTCTTATCACACTGTACTGTAGTTCTGCGTTCACTTGTCTCTCTTCATTGTTAGCCTTAGCAGGTTGGGCTTGCTTGTGGGCAGGGATCCTCTGGGCGCCACATAAATGGGCAAATGAGTGAGAAGGGCTCATGGGCTCCCTCTTGTGGTGAGTAGGAATAAGCCTGCATGCCCTGTTACCTTCCCTGGTCCGAATACCAGCATCACACCTTTTATTGCAGTGGTTCTCAACCTTCCTAATGCTGCGACCCTTTAATACAGTTCCTCATGGTGTGGTGACCCCCAATTTCATTGTTACAAATTGAACATAATTAAAGCATAGTGACTAATCACAAAAACAATATGCAATTATATATGTGTTTCCCGATGGCCTTAGGCGACCCCTGTGAAAGGGTTGTTCAACCCCCAAAGGGGTCGCGACCCACAGGTTGAGAACCGCTGCTTTATTGACTTCATAGGGATGAAACAGAAGACAAATGAGACACCAGATGGGCAAGCTTGCTGAGCTCCTTGGAGAAAAAAGGTTGTGTCGATCCAAGTCTTTCTTTCATTGGAGAAACAAAGCAGATGCCTCTGAATCGTCCTTGCTTTACCACTCGTGCCTGCACAGGTCAGCAGGGAGGAGAGAAAGGGCGTTTGGAAGCATCTGAATGAGCCATCAGCAACATGGAAGACTTCAGGGGAACCGATTCCCTTGGCTGTGTCTCACCGCAAACGTGAAGCAGCATGTGGACGCCCCCTCCTGCGGCCCGCAGCAGAGCACCTGTCCACTCCCCGCTTACCAAACGGTGCACGCGGGTGCGAGGCCCTGGGGGGGCAAAGGTAAATAACCCCTGGCCCTGCTCTCAGGCGAGGATGTGAAGGTGATGCGCACCAACAAGCCACTCTCCTGGATATTCCGGAGGAGAGACGTCTCAATGGGAAGAAGAAAACCGCTCGCAGGCACACACGGAAGATATTGGAAGAGCAGTTATGTGCGCTTTATCTCAGTTTTATTCGGTCAGTCGGGTCCCATCCTCAGACAAGGAGCTAGATATTTATCAGGTGTGTCAGCAGTTTTAGGGCTGTTATAACCCTGATTTTTCTAGTACTAATAGAAAGGCCGCAGACTAGGCCAGAGAAAAGGATCTATCAATTGAAATCATTTCACCATAAAAAACAACAATAAAAATGGGCTTTCTGTAGGAGAAGGCACGTAGGAGATGAGAAAAGTGTGGGGCTTGCAATTAAAGACCTGGGTTCGAGTCCTGGATCTGCAACTCGTTTGCCATGTTCCTGGACCTCGGCTAGCTCATCCCAGCCTGTCTTCCCCCACCCCACCCTCCTTGGGAAATTTAACTAAATCTGGAGGAATCTCAGCAGCTTATTACCTGGTTTAAAGATTACAGGCTTTGTTCCTGAGCCCAAATCTCACATTCTTCACTTCTGAGTTGGCATGGACCATTATCAAGGTATCTTATTGTTATCACTATGTGAATTTTATTATTCAGGCAAGGTTGGTTGTTGTGTCTGAAAACCCAAGCCAAAGATGTACTTTAACTGAGTTTATGCCTGTTTAACTTTACCAGCGAGGGTTCCCCTCCTCCAGGAGATCTGGTTAAACCTGGATAATTATATTAGGTCCAATCGCTTCCCGGGATACCTGTGAGTTCTTGGGGCTTACTTCCTGTACTTCCCTAGGTCACCCCCCCCCTCTCCTGTGCTCACGTGCTACTTTCACTTTTGCACCAACTCAGACGATCCCCTCACACATTGGTGGGCAGCAGAGACTCACCCGAAGGCTTGCTGGGGGCTGTGGTGGGCAGGCACTGGGAGAACTCACACACTGTGGCTTCCCTCATCTGGCTTTCTCACTTTCTCCTTCAGCCCTTTCATTTTCCCCTTCTC
The DNA here is from genome assembly GCF_963259705.1 of Myotis daubentonii. NCBI lineage: Eukaryota > Metazoa > Chordata > Mammalia > Chiroptera > Vespertilionidae > Myotis > Myotis daubentonii. The sequence goes on from NC_081846.1 coordinate 57,095,832, forward strand.
AGGCTGCAGTAAAAAACAACTTCTCCCCCAGGTCCAGCCAGAACCAGCAACATTTCCCCATCAGAAATAGCCTGGTAAGTGGATTTCCTCTAGCTCAGCATCCTTGCTCCAGGAGCCCATCCAAGTCCATGTAAGCCGTGGGGCCAGTGCCAGGAGTGTCAATAAAACCTGCCAGGATCTGTGGACAGCTTGGATGTCCATTTTAACCTGCACTTGGCATTTTAAATAAGATTCTAAAGTAAGTGGCTTTCCAGCATTAAAGTTTATTATTTAAGTGTTCTGAGGCATCCTGTCTTTCTGTCTCCTACACTGCTGGCTGATTTTCTCAGAAGTGGCCATCTGGCTGTGACTTCCTACAGATGACCACTAGAGGGCACATGGTTTCCAGCCCACAAGGCCCTCTCCTCAGCCAATGCCTGGCATTTTGCTGCAGAAAGGACACTTTTGGTCTGTTTGTTTGTTTTCCCTTGGAAACAGGAGGAAAGCACTTGAAATTCCCTGGATGCGGCTAAGGCATTTTCTACTGCATTCATCTGTGAAATGCTGGCTGCAAGAAGCAGGCTTCTGGCGGGTGGAGGAAAGACTGTGCTCTCTGTTCCTGTCACTCATTCCCCCCAAGGGGAGGAGAGAAAGGCTGCAGAAAGCTGAACGAATGAGGCTTGTTGTTTCTGAGATTGCTAGGAGAATATACTTGTAGGCTACATGTGTCTACGCAAGCCTCCTGGTAGAGTGAAAATAATGTGTTTTGGAATTAGATGTGTGGGATGCACTTCCCACACCCAGGCTTCCTGCCAACACAGCAGACCAGTGTGGGCTGCTGGCAGCCCTGGAGAAACTGCAGCATTACTGTGCTGGGAGGCAGGCGAGGCGCTGGGGAGACCAAGTGGCCTGGGAGTGTCCCTTGAAAGCCCCTTGGGCCTGGCTCTCCGAGGAGGGGTGACGTATCCTACTCCAGAGGGGAAGACGGAGGGAGTGATGGGACTGAGAAGTTAACGAGAGTCAATCAACACGAGTATGGTCAAAAGTTAGGAGTGACCAGGATAAGATCAAAATTAGAATGCTTAACTTCTACCAGTACACTAGCTGGTGAGAATTCAATGGTAAGTGGAAATGGGGGGGGAAGGGAGAAAGGAAGGAATTTAAAAAACTTGTACTGTAAGTGAAAAGTCTCAACTAAGATGCAGAGCTAAGTCCTCATAATACAGAAAATATTTCCCAGCTCTAGCATTTATTAACTCTGTGACTTGGGGCAGAATGCATAATTTCTCTGAGCTTCAGTTTCCTAATATGGGTAAAACTGTGGTGACGTTTGCTGTGAAGATTAAATAATGTACTGTACTTGAAAGTTTCCTCTCCTTCCTGGCTCTGGGTAGATGGTCAACTTTCTAGTTTTCTTCTCTCTTCTCACCTTTAGCATGTTTAGCTTATGAACACTTATTCATTCAAGAATATTTACTGAGTGCCTGCATCTGTTAGGTTGCTTTCAGCTACAATCAGCAGGAAATGCCACCTAAATGGCAAGTAAACAATAAGGAAAAGGCATTATCTCATTTTAAGAAGGCCATTGGTGGGGCAGTTCTAGGGCAGGTTAATGTAGAGCAAGCATGTCAAACTCAGGGCCCACGGGCCGCATGCCTCTTTTATCTGGCCTGTGTTAGCCTTTGAGTTTGACATGCTTGATGTAGAGGATGAGCAGAATTACCAAGAACTCTGATCTACCCACACTTTGGCTCTGCCATCCTCGGCAGGTTCACGTGGACCTGGTGGCACTCACGGCTGCAGAGACGGGTGCCGTGCCACTCACCTCCAGGCGGGCCTGCACTTTTCCTCTCACATGAGCGTTTAGAATTTTCCTGGAAATATTTCTCAGACATTGTCCCAGCCAAATCCTCCCTCATGTCTTACGGACCAGAAGTGGGTCGCACTGCCCATCCCTAGATCAGTTCCTGGTGGGATGAATGGGTTTCCATGTGTACAACAGAGCAATCATGATTTCACCCTAAGATGCCCCTTAGTCTTCTAGAGTTGCTGATATTGGAACAAAAGCAGGCTCAGTTAGATGAAGAAATGCTATTGTTAGGCAATAAAGAGTTTTCCAGGCACTGAAGCTGGTGTTAGGCACACAGCATGTAATAAGTGAGATCCCATTGCTAGGAAACAACTGTCATTCACAATGTAGCGTGTGAGTGTTATGCAGGGAACTGGAGGGCAGGAACCCATATTGGTGGTCAGGGAAGACTTCTTGGAGGAGGTGCTCTTTGACTGAGACCTGAGGGATAAAGTGGGAGTTTCTAGATGATGGGCTGTATAGTAGGAGAGCATGCATGAAGCCCCGGGAACAAGAGTGATTGTGACATATTCAGGTAACTGAAAAGTTCACCAGAGGTAGGGAGACTGGGATACAGGAGGGCTAGTGGTCAGCAGGGACTCTTCATGAAGGCCTTGGAAACCATGTGGGGGAGTTGACATTCTATTATGACAGCAATGCATCAGGTATATTAAAGCAATGTCCTCTAAAATGTGGAAGTGAAATCAGGCCAGTGATCCATAACCAGCAAATAGAAATAGAATAATAATAAATTCTTCAATGAAAATTACCATATTCAAGGCACTGTTCTGAGAGTTTTATGCATCCTCTATTAACACATTGATCCTCCGAGGTTGGGACTATTGTTATCTTCATTTTGCAGATGAAGAAACTAAAGCCGTAGCCACAGTCACTATTATGAGTTGAATTCTGTCCCCTCAAAACAGATACTAACCCTCTAAGGCACTAACCCTCTGTGCCTCAGAAGGCATCTGTATTTGAAAGTAGGATAGTTGCAGATGCCATTAGTTGAGACAAGGTCATACTGGAGTAGAGCGGCCCCTAATCCAACATGACTGCTGTGCTCTGAAAAGATGGCCGCCTGCAGACAGGAACACGGAGCACAGAGAGAACACCGTGAGATGGAGGCAGAGATCAGAGCAATGCACCCACAAGCCAAGGACACCACGGGCTGCTCGCTGTCACCAGAAGCTAGCAGAGGGGCATGGAGCAGAAGCTTCCACACAACACTCAGAGGAGCCAACTTTGCCAGCACCTTGATTTTGGATGTCTAGCCCCCAGAACTGTAATAGAATAAATTGCTGTTGTTTTAAGCCACCGAGTTTGTGGTGCTTTGATATAGCAGCCAGAGCAAACTAATATAGACACCCAGCTAGCAAATGGGGAACTGAGATTGAAACTCAGCGCCTGGCTACATTGTCATACTCTCAACCACTGTACGTTCCTCAATAGAAAAGAGACTGTGTGTGAGCAGTCAAGGAGATGGTCTCACTGATATGTATGTATGCAGGTGTGTGTCTGTGTGCTGGCTCATGATGTAAGATGTATTCCACTAAATTTTGAAAGCCACTACTCAAAGGGGTTTGAATAGAGTAATAAGATCAATTTGCATTTTAGGAGGAACAAAGTCTTATGTCAAGATTTCAGGAGTAGAAGTCAAGACGGGTAAGCTCTCTTTTATGAACAAGTTCACAGGCCTCATCCCTGGCAGGGTGTGAGGATAGGATTGCTGTTGGGTAGCTACTGATGGGCAGGAGTATCACCGAATGGTGGGCAGGTCCAGGGGGTAATTTGTGGTGCACTGTGAACACCTGTACGGCTGCTCTTGGTGGTCCGAGGACTGGACTAGAGATGTTCTTTGAGGAAGAAGTGTAGGTGGGGGGCGGAGCAGCTCTACCAGTCCCCTTCCCAAGAATGTGCTTCAAAAATATATTTTTTTACAAATCCTTAAAGTTAACATGTTGACATTCTAGGTATAAAGTCTACAATGAACAGGCATCACAGGCAGCAAGCCTGTGAGACACAGGCATTGGAGTGCAGGCTGCTCCAGTAGCTTGGCTCCCCCACCTCCACCCAAGTGCTACTCCACGGACTCCGCCTGCGGTACTCGCTGCTGACCCTCCAGGCTCCAATATGAACCCCACAGGGGCTTAGTGAGTGTTAGTTGAATGGATATTGAAGCCAATATAGTGAGAAACATAAAGGAAGGTTAGTCACACGGTGGCCATTTATGTCCTTGTTCCCCCGCCTGCCCCCATTACCCACTGTAGCACCTGCCCCTCCCCACTGGCCTCTGGTACACATCTCCTCGCACGGCATGTCCCTCCCACCTCCGACACCACAATCCCATGTCGGCCTATCCTGTCCAGCACTCCCCAGAAAAGAGAACGCTGGCGGCAAGGTGCGTGGCCTCTGCTGGATCCTACCCCTCCCGACAAGGAGCCGAACACTATTAACACCTGCAAGTTAGCTGCCGCCCCGGCCCTGCTCCACAGCAAGGGACTGCGGCAGTGAGCACAAATCCTTGTCTGCCAAGCCCACAGTGCCGTCTCAGAGTGCCCGGCGGAATTAAATGTGGCCTAGACTGATGGGGAGTCCAAGAGGGATTTATGGCCCAATATACAGAAGTGGAAATTTTGTTCTCATTCAAACCACTCCTCACCACCATTACCCCCCCGCCCCAACCCCCAGGGATCAGGATTAATTCCGGCTTTTGCATTAGGAAGTTAACTCGATCCCAGGCAGCCCCTGCCTCGCCAGGCTCTGAGCACCCAGATCTCACTGCTTCTTGGTAGGAGCTCTGGGGGGGCTTGTGGCTCACAGATGCATCGCAACGAGCCAGCTGTCACCCGGGCTTTGTTCTGGGGGTGACTGTTCCCGACCAGTGAGGGTGACAACTCTCCCAGTTTGCCTGGAACGTGCCCAGTTCTAGCACCGAAAGTCCTGTGTCCAAGGGACCCTCTCAGTCCTGGGCACACAGGCAGGCGTCACTGGGCGTGCCGCACTCGAGTATGGCCAGGAGCTTGTGCCTGGCTGTTGGCACAGCCAGACTGGCCCAAGCAACTGCTCCAGGGGCCTCTCAAAATCAGGATTGTCTCTCCTCTTTGGCAAACCATGTTTAATTCTTATTTCAATGCAGTGGGAGGGCGAGACACCCAGAGACAGCGAGTAGCCACAACGGTTTCCCTTTTCTTCCCAGTCAGACGGGCGGTAAGCCAAATCCAGACTGCCCGCATGTGAATTCCACCCGGCACCGAACTGCAAGTTACTCAATCTTAGTGCCTCCGTTTCCTCATCTAGACATGGGATAAGGAAATTATCTGTCTTGTGGAGTCTTTGTAAGGATTAGAAGAGGGAATATATATAGTTACAGTCCTTCAACTGTAACTAGCGGGAGTAGGTGCTCAGAAAATGGATTATTATCGTCACATCTCCCTCTGCAGAAATGGGGTCCTTCCTTTTCCCAGAGCCAGCGTTGCCTCCTTGGCGGGGGCGGGGCAGTGGGGGCAGCCCACAGCTGTCCACAGGTGAGCATGACTAGGAGACAGCGCCCGTGGGAAGGTGTGATCTCTCCCCCCACCCCCTTTTAACCTCTTATGTTAAATAAAACACAAACACAAACAATAGCATAAAACAAATGTATAGGTCCATGAAACGACAGTAAAAACTCTTCTAATCAGCATCTTTGTGGAAAGGTAGAATTTTGCCAGCCATCTGAGGAGTCCCCCGCTGCCCTGTCCAGACTCTACCCTCAGCCCTCTCCCCTGCTAACAGTATCCTAATTTTTATTGTATCAATAAATGATCCTTTTCTTTTTTTGGTTTTGTTATCTTCAGAGGGGGGGGAAAAAGGCATTGTGTGCTATCCAACACAGAAGGGCTGGGTTTCCTCTTATTAATTGGGGGGAATAAAAAAGCAAAGAAGCGCCCTGGCCCATTTTCTCAGTGGTTAGAGCGCCGGCCCTTGTACAGGGTCTCGGGTTTGATTCCAGTCAAGGGCACGTTCCTGGGCTGCAGGTTCAATCCCGTGCGGGAAGCAACCAATTGATATGTCTCTCTCACATTGATGTCTCGATGTCTGTCTCTCTCTCTCTCTCTCTCTCTCTCTCTCTCAATCAATCAATGGAACAAATATTCTCAGGTGAGAATTCACAAAAACAAACAAAGAAGCGTGGCTTCTGAAAGAAATGGTTCAAGTAGGAATGCAAACTTTACCTTCCTCTTTCTGACTACGCATCATAGCTCCTGCAAGGGGCATCTAGGTCTCCGTGTATGTTGCTTAAAGAAAATAGACAGCAGTCACAGTCCATTAAAATCTCATCTGCTTCCTATAAAATGAAAAAGTCATTACTGGCCGAGTCAGGGGGTCTCGGGCTCACGTGGAGTTTCCCCCCTCACAGCCCTGCAGCTTGCAAAGGGCAGAGTCACCTCTATTTTCCTACCAGGGCAGTGCTGCTACATGAAACCATGCTTCCCCCCAAGCAGTCGTTAGGATAAAACATCCTAACGCCATCGTGAACGGTGCTGAGATGAACACAGGGCCTGGAGGTGTGGTGCTGGTATTAATTGCTAGATTTACTGGTAGGATGGGAGAGGCTGGGCGGGTGTGGACGAGGTCACTGGGACCAAGGACTTGAGTCAGACAGGGAGGGAACATGCTTCCCAGGGGAATGGGGTGTGGAAGGGAAACAGGCTTGACGGAGGAAATTATTCAGTGATGGGACAGGCAGCTGGAAATTAAGACCAGGAAACACAATTTGAAATATGGCTTGGAGATCTGTTAGGCTCAGTTTCATCCTCATAGAATGGAAAACCCAAATGAAAGTGGTTTGAGTACAATAAAGGCTAATTTACTTATGCAGTCCATAGTGGGTACGCTGGTTCCATGATTGGTGGGGACTTCTATCTCCCTGCCTTGCCCTCCTTAGTAAGTGATGCCCATCCCCAAGGACAGCATGGTTTTAGCCAGGAGGAAGCAGGAAAAGGTCAACAAAGTTTGTCCTGCAGCAGAGTAGACTTTTAAGTAGCGTTTCCAGAAGCTACAGCCAACAATGTCTGCTTACGTCTCATTGAATGTGCCAGGCTGGAAGAGATGGTGGGAGATACTTCCTGGAATCAAAGATTCTTCTAGAGAGAATGAATGGGAAGGTGAGGCAACTAGCAATCTTTCCCAAATATGAGGAGGCAGTAAATCCTCATGGTTCAGCATGGAACCTCTATATTACTTGGGTTAACACCTGGGGTCTGGGCTCTATCACCTTACTAGCTGTAGAATCAACAAGACACCTAACATTGCTAAGACACGGTTTCCTCGCCTGTAAAAAGAAGAAAATGATCATATCTCTCTCACAGGTTTTCTTTTCTGTGTGAGAGTCAGATGAAAAACATTGCTCTAGACTGCTCAGGGCAGTGGTTGGCACACAGAAAGCTCTCCAAAGTGGCAGCTGGTACAATGACTCTGATGTAAGAGGCTACAAAAGCAACATTGGACAGCCTTTATGTTTACACTAGTGGCCCGGTGCATGAAATTCATGCACGGGGGGGAGGGTGTCCCATTCAAATAAATCCCATTCAAATGAACGTGTCATACAAAAAGCGTGATGGAGGTGTCTCCCGGCCTGTGTTGATGGCTCCTCGTAAGTGTGATACCCATAGGGCTAGAGGATTGGCAGTGTCTGCCTTCCATGGGAAGGTGTGTGGCCAGTGTGAGGGACTCCCCCGTGAACCTGAGGGTGTTCAGGTTTTCCCCGATCCCAGTGCTGTCGGACGGCACGGGAAGCTCTGCCGCCGGACCATCTGCCTCCAGACACGTCTGTTCTCACTCCAGGACCCTCCTGCTCTTCTCCTCCAGGCTCCAGACCATTCTGCCTCGATCTCCAACTCCCCGCACCTCCCTGTTCCTACCGGTTGGTGGTTCTGCCCTCTCCTTGGGCCTGGGGACACTATCCTCACTCAACTGTGAGTGAGAAACGTCATATGCTCTAGCCTCCCTGTGGGAAGTCAGTGCACATAACATGATGCCCACAGCAGAGGCTCTACGAAGTCCTGCAAAAAATGTGAGCACTACTTAACTCAATATTTCCCACTTATTCACTCCAAGTCCTTGGCCTAGAGGCCAGCTTTCGGAGCCCAGGTCCTGCCTGCACTTGTTACACCTGCTGTAATTCCCAGTCAAGCATGCTTTTATAAAAAAAATTCTCCTATTGGGTCTCTCTTTCCAGCCAAGGAGGTATCTCAGGCTTGAAGCCCACTTACAGCTCTGAGATGATCACCACTTTTTGAAATTACGTGATGCCTCCCTTCCCGGTGCCACTTATTAACTCCTTCCCTCTTTGCGTTCTCCGGGAAGAGAAACGAGATGGTGTCTATGAAGAGTGCTTTCTACACCATTAAATGCTCATAAATGTTAGTTGTTACTATTAGGCTGGCTCACTCCGGTGCTCCGATCCCCATTCTCCCGGGAAGCGGCATTTTCAGAATTGCAGTTTCATAATATGAAAATAACTGGAACTACACACACAGCGATCACAGCGATAGCCATTTCTACAAGAGGGTCCTTTCTGTTAGGTCGGTGAAACACTGACTGTGACGTGCCCACCCAGCTCTCCGTAGGCTAGGCGAAGAACGGAGTGTAGGCACCACTCCTTTGAATCCTCAGCTTGTCCCCAGACACAAGAAACCATCCCACCAACACAGCCCGACGCTCAGGGCTGCCTCGTGCCTGTCTAGTCTCCCAGGTCAGATTCTCTAGCTACCCCCAGACTCTGCGGTGGCAAGAACCCTGAAATCATCCGATTTCACAGTGACAGCCTTTTCGGGATCCCTGGGCCAGGAAGTCCCAGCCAAGCCCTTGATTCGCCTGGGCCCCCAGAACAATGGGCCACCCTTGTTTGTTTGGAGAGATCTGAGCGGTGGCTCCTCCTTTCCTCAACACCGCAGCGGGACTCAGAGGCTCGCCCAAGTCCGGCCCGGCCCAGCCCAGCCCAGCCCAGTCGGAGAGCACAGCCAGGGCTGGCGGTGGCTCAAGGGCAAGGTTCAGGTTCATGTTGCTGACTTCTTTCCCAACTCCACTCCAGAGTAAACAGAAAAGAAATCGGGCCTCTAAAACCTAAGTAAATCCACCACAACTAAAAATATTTGGCTAAGTCAGACGCAAAAGGGCAAAAATTGGATGATTCCACCACCCAGAATAGTCAAATTCAGAGAGACAGAAAACAGAATAGAGGTTACCAGGGCTGGGGAAGGGAAAGATGGGGTGTTACTATGTAACAGGCACGGAGTTTTTTGTTGAGAATTACAAAAAAGCTCTGGAAATGGATAGTGGTGATGGTCGCACAGCTTTGGGCCTATACTTTATGCCACTGCACTATACACTTAAAAGTGGATAAAGTGGCAAATGTTGTTATGTATATTTTACCACAATAAAACTAAACAAGCAGCAATGACCCCAATAGAATATTTGGTGCCGGTTCCCCTAAGGTGGTATCCACACCTGGAGACACCCACCGAGTTGTGTGGTGCAGATGTGACCACAGGAGGGTGGGTACGGTGGACTGGATCTTCAGTCCCGGCCACTGGGCCCACACAGAGAACCAGCCAGAGTGCAGCTCAGATAAACCATGGCCCCAGAGCTCCTGTAGGTTTGGGACATAAGCAGGAAGCCCCACCTCATCTTTTGGAAGCATCTTTCTTCAGTCTTAGGACAACCTGAGAAATTCTTTTCCCTTGACTGCAAGGGGCTGGGAAGAGTTAAAAAAAAAAACAAAAAAAAACTTCCGGGTTGGGCAGCCTTCCTCGGGCGGAGGACTCCGTGTCAGAAGGGCTTGGGATCACAGAGAGCCAACTTAGAGGAGATCGAAACAGAATGGGGTCCACTCAGCAAAGGCAGATTTTTTGGAAGTCTCTCGTTTGACGTGAAAAAATGAGGGAGGAAAAGATTGAGACGACAGGTTGGGGCTGGACCTGAGGCTGCATTTAAGACAGTGGCCTCCAGGTGGCACACACAGCATAATAAATGCCCCGAGAAGAGGCGATTTCATCTGCAAATTGAGCTTCACGGCTCATTCAGGAGCAGGGGGGCCTTTATAAATAAGCTACCCCACCTCCGCTGAAATACAACCCCCAAATCCCAACTCTCTGGGTCCAATTTAAAGATGGCAGAGCTTTGATCATCTTGATGACAACAGGGGGAAGACCAGTCCTCCACCGAAGGACCGTGGGCCTGTCGGGTGAGAGCGGGTGACACGTGCCCATGGAGATGCTCAGATCCGAGAAGACCACGATTACTCCTGAGTGTCAGCCGTGGCGTTTGGTTTCCTGACCACAATGGTAGACGGGATGATTCTCTCAGCTGTCAAGCAAGAACGTTTTCAGTCTGCTCAGCTCCTGGAGTGGGCTTTTCCCTCCCCTTTCCAAGCCTGTATCATCTCAGCACATGCCCAAGTGAGCAGGGGACCAGGACACAGTGACAGCCTTTTCGGGATCCATGGACTTGGAAGGCAAAGGCAGGAGCAGGAAGATGAGGAGGGGGCCATCCTTATCTACACAAACAATGACCAGGCACACATGCCCACCCAGGCAGGGACAGTCTTGATGATGACCTGGATAATGAAGCGAGGCCTGCTGCAGAGAATGCAGTGAGCGGCACTGTACTCTCGGTGCCAGGGGTTAATTCCATTTTGCTCCAGGATACCACGCAGCTGCGATGGGTCCATGATTTAACCTTCGCTGAACAGGGCCATTCATGACTGTGCAAACTGCAATCCCCTGGTCAAGCAGTCTTAGGCATTTATGGGGCACCCTCCAAGCACCCACACCTGACTCGAGGCTATGGCAAGATATGGAGGAAGGAGAAACTTCTGTGTCAGCCTCCAGGAAGCTATAGTCTAGGGCTGCATGATGGTAGCCTCTAGTCACCTGTGGCTATTTAAAATAAATTCAAAGTAACTAAAATTAAAAACTCAACTCTTAAGGCATTTCAATTGCTCAATAATCACATGGGGCCAGTAACCACCACATTGAACAGCACAAAAACATTCCTGTCATTGCAAAGAGTTCTATTGGACAGTACAGGGGCATTTTGGACACCTATGGGGACAAAGGTAGGAGTTAACTGGGAGAAAATTAATGGGAGGAAATAAAGGCTCAGACACATTGTGTCTCTCAGCCAATAAACAGTCTTACGATGAACTACTCCAGAGTTTAGAAGCATCTGGAGCATGGTCTGAACACTAATGCACTAAATGATAGTGTTAGGGGAGTGCTGGTGGGGTGCTGGTTTAGTTATTTGCATAGCATTTCAACTAGTTTAGAAGCATGCTCTCTAACCTGTAGCCCCACATACAGAATTCATTTCTGATTTCCCTTTATCTGTGGTACTCTTCCCTGCCTGTCACCTTGAGAAACTGAGATTTTACTCTGTGCCAGGGGCTGGGCTAAGTGTTTTCACACACCTCACTGAATCCTCACAGTTTTCTGTGAAATGGGTGCTTTGATTGAAATTACTGCCTACCTCAGCAGCCTCATCCATCCCTCTCTCCTCTCCTCCAGACCCTGGCCTTCCCTGGAGGCAGATGCCACTCCCAGCTCGGCAAGGGGCCTATTGATCCAAGAGGAATCGTTTGCCATCCATAGGCTGGGGCGCCCAGATCCCGGCCAATCAGGGTATGTATGGCATTCTCATGGCCACAGCAATTAGTTTAGAAATGGTAGGTGACTTCTTTGGGCCAACAGGAAACAAAAGGAAGTTAGCTAAGGGCTTCTGGAACAGTAATAAGCTTTCTCTTAAGAGCTGGTTACTGGAGAGAGTCTGGAACTGCTGTAACCATTTCTCCTCTGCTCAGCATGTGACAGAGCAGATGGCCCAGGTATAGGGACAGGGAGCAGCCCAGACTGAGCTGCTGCTGGTCCTCTGGTCCTCAGTGATATCAGCCACTCCACCCCTGGATTGTTTGAACATTAAGAGTTAGACTTTCCACTTCAAGAGCTGCGATGGATAATCCCAATCTGTACATAATGAAACTTGGGCTAAAAGATCTTTAGCAACCTGCCCAGTCACCTAGCTAGTAAAAGGCAGAGCCGGGACACAGATATAGACAGATCCTCTTGACCCCAAAACACGCTTTCTTGTTTTCAGCATGCTGTTTCTTCTCTACATGAACTGTGTCTGGATTTTTATATATATATATATATTTTATTGATTTCAGAGAGGAAGGGAGAGGGAGAGAAAGATAGAAACATCAGTGATGAGAGAGAATCACTGATTGGCTGCCTCCTGCATGCTCCCCCACTGGGGATTGAGCCCACAGCCCAGGCATGTGCCCTTGACCAGAATCAAACTTGGGACCCTTCAGTCTGCAGGCCGCTCTATCCACTGAGCCAAACCGGCTAGAGCATTTGTCTGGATTTTAAAGGATCTGGGGGAGAAACTGACAAGAACCAAGAAATGACACCTTTAGGGCCATAAGAATACTATTTTACCCTGGCTATTACCTGAGCGTGCTCTGACGGCCTGGTTTCTGTAGGCACACCCAAACCACATGCAGACTTCAAACACGTACCAGCAGCTACCGTTGGTGGTCCTTTTCTATTTGTTGTTCTTTCAGAGGGTCCCTAACAAACTCTTTTGGGATCTTGGCTTTTTTAGGAATGGGTGGGAAGCTTCTAGACCAGTGGTTCTCAACCTTGGCTGCAAAATAGAATCAGCTGGGAATCTTTTTAAAGCCCCAGCCCTAGCCCCAGCCCTAGCCCCAGCCCTAGCCCTAGCCCTAGCCCTAGCCCTAGCCCCAGCCCCAGTCCCAGCCCCAGCCCCATCAGAGAATGAGCCCCAGAAATCAGGATTTTAAAAAGATTCCCAGGTTATTCTAATGTGCAGCCAAGGTTGAGAACCACTGTTCTAGACAGAACTGCTGAAGTCCATGCTTTTTAGCAGCTGACTTAAATTAAGTATCTTGGCTCCTCCTGAAGGCTCGGTAAAGTGAGCTCCAAGGCAGCCAGGCCTCACCTAAGCCTTTGCTTCTGTTTATGAGTGTAGGGGGCACTCACTGGTGAGCCAGCTGGTGAACCAGCAGGTGACTCAGCCCTCAGCCTCCTTCAGTGTTGGGAAGCTGTGGTCATTGCCCTAGAGACCTTTCTCAATTTTTCTGGATTCGTTCAACGCCCGGAGCGGAGCAGGGGTGGTGGTGATGGGGGGGTGGGGGCGGGGGGGCTTGTTGCGATTCCCTCCTTTTCATTTCCTTGTTACTCTTATGGTGTCTCTTGGCTCCCTCCTCCAATGGTGCACTTGACCTTACTAGTTAATGAAGGTCATCCTCCATGTAAATAGCACATTACACATATTGGGACTGGACCAACTGAGAGATTTCCTAGCAGAAAGGTCACAGCTGAAAAGCAGCATTTTCCCTGCTCCGCTCAGCAGTGGCTCTGGAAACGAGGCATCGGGGGAGGTAGAGGTGCCCACTCATAAACACGCACTGAAACATGGGACTAGCATCCACACACCCCTGCTGTTGCATGGAACAGGGCACCAACTTGAACAATGCTGCCACCCAGACGTGTAGCTGAGCTCTGGCGGAAGGGGCAGGCCACATCCAGAGCCACCAACCTAAAAAAGTGCTTCTTTTGAGGGTTAGGCCTATGGAGTTGCGAGACATCCAGAGCGGCAAGGAGAGCTCCTCTCTCATCCCCACTCTCCTCCGGGTTTGCTGTCTTGGAAACAGTTTGTTAAAGAATCACATGGGCTTGATTTTTCTCCAAATAATAGATGAGGGGTTACCAACCATGACAGGCCACTAGGATGGGCCTGGACAGGATGAATGGCCCCTCATGCCCTGAGGTGAGGCGAACGCCTGGTGCCCCCTGCTTCCCCTCTCAGCACCTCCTTGCTCTCCAGCCCTATGCATCTGGTCCCATCCTTATTCTCAGCCAAGGCCCCGACTTCCAGCACAAACCCTGCCCTGCAGGGGAATCCAGTCTCTTGGCTGAGCCGGGGACAAACCACATCCCAAAGACGTGCAAGGAGGGAACATTTGATCCCAAGAAAGCAGAACACGTGACTCCAAAAGGCACCCCCTTGGCATGTGGGTTATTTTGATCTGAAGACAAGCAAGGCCCGAAAGGACTCAGGAAGAGCTCTTTACCTTCCCCTTCGCTGCCTAAAAGTGTCGATGAAGGGTCTGGCCCAGGAAACACACTACCACCAGAAATAACCACAAAGAGCATGGCCAGATGTGGAAAGCTGGGGAGAACTTGGAAGTCCTCTCTGTCTTACTGTCTCTGCATCGTCCTGTGACCTGCCTTCCTTCCCTTTGAAGCCTCAGATCCTGAACCCCTTCTCCGTAGCTCAAGGTGGCATATAAGCCTCAACTGCCTGATATCTTTGAACCTCTCATGACTATATGAGGCTCTCATACATGAGAAATCAAATTTGTTTTTCTCTTATTGCTCTGTCTGATGGCAATTTAATGAACAGACCTGCCAAGAGAACCTAGAAGGGGAGAGGAAATTTCTTTTCTCCCCTTCAGCCCCCGGCAATATAGAGATCTGCTGTGTGGCTCCATGGAAGTGAGGTGTGAGCGAGGTCCCAGGCGTTGGATGTGTTCAGGTTGATCTGAGGCGCCTGGCAGGATGAGAGCAGAGGCAGACAGGGCAGAAGAAGTGAGGGAGTGTCTGTGAGCACAGGCCCTGCAGTCGGGCAGACCTGGGTTTAAAACCTGGCTCAGTCACGTATTACATGTGACTTGGGCAAGTTATGAACTTCAGAGAGACTCAGTTTCCTCACCCTCACAAAGGTGTTGTTTAGGTGATCTGAAAGAATGCAGGTATCCATCTATAATAATAAAAGCGTAATATGCTAATTAGACCGGCGAGCCAAACTACCTTCCGGATGTCCTTCCAGACAAACTTCTGGACAAAGTCGGGGCTGCGAGGGCCGAGCCCCTTGCATGAATTTTGTGCATCAGGCTTCCAGTAGATACATAAAGTAGATTGGAGTTACCAGGGCCGGGGGGATGGGGGATGATTGCTAAGGGGTGTCAGGTTTCTTTTTAGGGTAATAAAAATATTCTGGAGTTAGATTGGGATGATGGTTGAATAACTTTGTGAATATACTAAAAATCGTTGAATTACATACATTAAAAGGTTGAACTTTAAAGTATGTGAATTATCTATTTAAAAAAAAAAGTGGAATAGAAGGAATCCATATAAAACAGCATAGTGTCCAGTCTGAAATTCTACTATCAAAAGATGGTAGTGAAAGTTGTTACTATTATTCCAAGTATAGCAGTAACTGACAGGATCCACTGTTAAGTTCTGTTGCAGGAAATAAGAACGAAGAGCAGGCATTTTCCTAGGGAGTCCATTTCATTTGAAGACGTATGGAGGAAGGTTATTATGTAACTTGTGAATAATTAAAAACATTATTTTTATATTAAAAAATAAATATGGAGAATGTAAATTTTGCACAAAGTAGAAAGACTGAAAGCTTTAAACAACCTCCTTGCTTGAGAAGTACCCTGGGGTACATATTTACACTTGTCTGCCATTAGGGCTCTGATGTGTATAAGGGAGAGAACCTGAAAGAGGAATCGTGTTGGATCTAAAATGATGAGATTCCAACAAAAAGTGATGCTTTAAGTAATGATAAATCAATGAAAGGCAGATGATGAGTTTGGTTCTGAACCAAGTTATCATGCCCCTTTTCTACTTAAGAATGTATTGGTCTTCTGGGGTTGAGACTGAGCCCTGTGTCCCTCCCAGGAAGAATGACTAAGAGATGACAGTGATGACTGGGGGAGACCTGGGTGGGGTCCCACCTGCTCCCTCAGGCACAGAATGATCATGTGAGATACCATCTGGCTGAGTGGTTCTGTCTGTCAGCTGGAAATTCACTGCACCAGCATTCACTGGAAAACGGAATTTAGAACCAGGCCTCACTGGACTTTATCCTCAGGGATTTAGTCACAGCAGCTCTAAAGTTCCATAAGACTGGCTCAGTGCCAGATACGGATGCAAGGGTGGGAGAGCCTGTCAGCCTGTGTGTGAGGAGGAGGAAAGTGCTCAGCTGGCTGCATGAAGACTCTCACTGTACACGTTGTATTGAGACTAGGGCCTCTCCGTTAAGCCTCCATTCGAGATGGGGCTTTAGAATCTCTGCCTTCCATTTTCTGCTCACCTCCTTCCTCAGTAAAGGCCAATTCAGGTGTGTTTGCCTCTGACGGCCAGTCCCCATGCAGGTGAGCAGTTAAAACCCGAGGGTGAAACGGACTATGGCTTCATCCAGCCCAGGACACAGCTCTTCCTGGGAGTTCTGTCCTCCAGTGCCTTGCTTAGTGGATCGACTACCCCGATTTCCATCTCGGGTCCTTCTAGCCCTGGTTCCCACGAAGTTCCTATTCTCCCACCTCTACTCTGCAGCAGCCAGCAGGCCGGCTGCCTTCTTACCAACCTCCCCACGGCCACCCAAGGGAGCAGCTGGGTCCCCACCTGCTCGGCCTCTGCCCCCGCTCTCTGCAGCCCACTCTGGCTCTGCCTCCCTTCTCTCTCTGCTCCAGGCCGTGCTCTGCTCCACCCACACGCCTTTGGTCTGTGATTCCAGCAGAACCACTCACTGTCTCTTGCTCACCCCACCCCAATATGGCAGGAGCAGTGACTCCTAACAATGCCTTCAGCCCATTTTCCTCCCTGTGGTCTGCAGGGCGGGGGTCTGGGGGAAAGAGAGGCCAGATGGCTGATGAACTGCACACAGAGACAATGCCAGCTATGGCCGTGTGAGGCAGGCTCTGTTTGGTTTTCCCCTGTGGCTCCAAAGTCGGGCACAGAGAAGGGCCCCCTGCAGGAGGACACCTGGCTGAGGGGGACAGAGGGGATGGAGCCACGGGTCGTTAGGACCACAGCAGACACCTTGGCTAGACCCCCAAGCTGGCAGACGGGGCATGCCCATTGAGCTTGGTTCTGGTTTATCTTTCCTGATACTGGAACCTGTGTCTGGGGGGAGCAGAAGCTGGCGTTCCCCGGGCCCGCAGGTGAACTCCTCTGCTCCGCCAGCCTCACCTCTCCGGAGCACCCAGATGGTGCCCTTTTGTCACCCAATCGCTTATCTATGATATTCGTCCCAAACACCTTGACCCTGAGTGCCCCGACTACACCAACCTAACCATGCTATTGGAGATGATGCCTTGTTACCACCTCCCTCTGGATCCGATGAGTCCCTGAGTGTTGACCTGACAGGACTGCAGACCACAGGTGCCCGTCTGTGGGGCAGAGCCGCTGGGTCCACTCAGCTCCCTGTTCACGCGCTCGGGCAAGTGACTCCAACTCCCCGTGCCTCTGTTCTCTCCCGAGTGGGATTTAGCACCTACCTGATCAAGCTGCCCCAGGGATTAATATGTTAATAGCGGGCTGTGTTTAGAACCGTTGTCAGGAAGTGCCAGCTGTCATTGCTCATGGGAGAAGGGGCCTTATGGCCGCATGTGTCCCAGTCCAGCTGCGGAGGGGCCTCCACAAACTACCTTCTAGCCGCTCGCCGCTAAGCCAAGGGTGAAACGTGATCTTCACCATGAACACACACGTGGCTGCTCGCGGCTGAACTACGGCCAGCTGCTCCCCAAACACCCGCCTGTCCCTGTCCCTGTCCCCGTCCCCGTCAGGACTGAGAGCGGCTTCCCTTGAGGAGAGCCGAGTCCCTCTGGTTTCGGGGTGGCTGCCACTTGCCAGCCTCCCTCTGAGGCCCCGGCTGGCAGCCGGGTGCCTGGCTCCCTGGCCACGAGGTGCACCTGATTTCCGACTCCAGGGGTTGCCTCCGTTCCCCGGTGGCAAGAACGTGGCGGTGCTAGAGACAAATCATGAGGCTATTCCCGTCTGGTGATCCCTGAGGTGGAGCGATGTCTTCCCAGTGAAGGAGGAATGAAGAAGGTGGGAGCAGTGCCAGCCGCTTGCTCCGTGAGGCTCTGCAGCAGGTACATCTGCTGATCTTTAGCTGAAACCCACTCGCAGATGGTCTGCTGTTGGGTGAGGCTGTCTTCCTCGTCAAACGAGGTCCCCTCTCAGTGTCCTTCCATCTTTCCTTATGTCTGTGAAATTCGAGGCTGTGGAGTTTGCGGGGAGGGAAGCATGGGTAACAATCCTGTCCCAGACACACAGAACCCCAGTCCCCCTCCCTGAGTCTGAGGCCCCTCCCTGCCGGAAGGCCACGGATCTGTGGGAATCACCTGGCCCTTAGGGGTCTGCAGCCAGATGGTCATTAACATAGCTAACCCTTTAATAACGAGGGTAAAACCTAAGTCGGCCCCCTGCATACGCAGATTCCAAACTGCCAGTTGACCCTTGGACAACGTGGGCTTAAACTGAAGGCCAATTGAACTGAGTCAGCGGGAAAAAATCCATGAATAGGTGGACCCGCAGTGTTAGCCGGTTCTGTGCAAAGGCAGACAAAAGCTGGCATTTTCTATCTCAATTCTAGTTTTCTGAGAACTGTCCGGGGAAGTCAATACTTAGATCCGGATGAGAACCGTGTTCCCATCTTTCCTGGCTGAGTCCGGACCCCATGCTGCGCAGCTCCCCAGCCCCTCCGCAGGGCCACAGCTGAGATGGGTGCCGCCACCCACGCGGGGTCCTTGCGTGTCTGGGGTAAGGTGTGCGCTGGTCTGCCCGCAGGGCAGGCTGGAGCTGGGAAGGAGCCGCTGGCCTGGCTGGAGGCAGAGCTGGAGCCACAGCAGGAGCGGCCCTGGCGGGCTGGGGAGCATGTTGCCATGGATGAGTGCAGACAGCTCCGTGGGTCCCAGCTCTGAGGGCTTGGCAGAGGAGCCCGGCCACCCGCCAGCACACAGCTCCCTGGCTGCTGTGTCGCAGCTGCGGGCATATGTGCGAACAGCAGGCGAGGTGTTCCCTGCAGGCTCCTTCCTGAGAACAGCCACCCTGGCGGCAGCGGGCGGCTGCGGGAAAGACCTCAGGCCTCGGAGGTGGGTGGGCGCAGGACTCACAGACTAGGAGCCCAGCTCCGAGAACGAAGCTCCTATGGGGCACAGGGGCCAGGCGGCTTCGAGCACAGCCCAGCACAGGCCTCCTCGGGGGATTTCACGGGAGAGGAGCCTGCGAGGACTGAGGGCCACACCCTGCCCCTCTTTAGAATACGGTATGTCATCACCTCACGCACTGTTGGTGGGGCAAATGGACACCGAGGATTAAACACCTGTGCGGGGGTGGGTCCTTCTCCAGACAAATCTGAGGCCTGTGCCGCTAATCCCAGGCCCTGTCAACCTCATCAGTTGACAAGGAGGGACAGCCATCGCTTTCTAAGGCTGGAGAACACCTGTTGCCACGGCTGCGGAAAGGGTTAGTCACAGTTGTCTGCACAAGCAGGTGAAGTGCTTGGAAGAAAAGCCGGGTATGTACAGGGTGAACACAGACAGCAGGTTGCTCTACATGGAGGCTAATCTGACCCCACCCAATGGGCTCTGTCTGGTGTCAGCGAGGCTGCCGTCTTCCCCAGAAAAGGCCCCAGCGTGGCACTGTGGTCAGACACCTCAAGTTGAGCCCTTACCTGGCTGTACGACCTCAGCTAAGTCACCTGCGCAATGTGGGAGGCAGAGCTACCTTGGCCTCTGTGAGGATTAACAATGCGAAAGGCATGTGGCTGGCAGAGGCTGAAAAGCCCATAGACCAGCCGTGGGCAAACTACGGCCCGCGGGCCGGATCCGTCCCTTTTGAAATGAATAAAACTATTGAAAAAAAAGACCATACCCTTTTATGTAATGATGTTTACTTTGAATTTATATTAGTTCACACAAACACTCCATCCATGCTTTTGTTCCGGCCCTCCGGTCCAGTTTAAGAACCCATTGTGGCCCTCGAGTCAGAAAGTTTGCCCACCCCTGCCATAGACAGTTCCAGCTTCCGCCATGGCTTCATTTAGGGCCCTAAGGATGCAGCCAGGTTCTGGCCCCGTGGTCTTGCTTCCCCAGGTTGGCCCTGTTCCCGGATATGTCTGGCAGCTTGGCCCAGCCTCACACTATTACAGAACCCAGGGCAGCAGAGCGGCTCAGCATCCTGGCAGAGTGCTGAGGGTCATCCTGTCCAGACCAGGCCAAGTCACCTGCCCACTCCTGAACCAACCAATGTTACTAGGACACTGAATGCCCAGATCCACCTCACTTCTTTCTCGTCACTCACCAAGTGTTTATTGAGCGTCTACTATGTGCCAGGCACTATGGTATATTCTGGGGCCATTGCAGGGACAAGACAGACCAGATCCCCACCCTACTGGGGCTTACTTATTAGTTGATGAGACAGAAAACAAATAAGTACACTTTATAAAATGATACAAAATTAGGAAAGGATGAGAACTACTAAAAAAAGAAACAAGAAAGCAGAGTAGGAGGGTAGAGAGTGAGGCGGGGTAGGGTGAAGTGCTGGTTTGGTAAGGGCTCCCTTAGAAGGTGTCATTTGAGTAGAGACCTGAGTGAAATGAGAACAGAGGTTGGGTGCAGCTATGGGCACAGAATATTCTGGCAGAGGGAGCAAATGCAAAGGCTTGGAGGCACCGCGAGCCAGGCTTACTAAGGAAGAGCCCAAAGGCCCTGTGGCCAGAGCAGCATGGGCTGGGCGGAGAGCGATGGGCAAACAGGTGGAGGAGCTGAACCAGGCTGTGCCGAGCTCTGCAGGCCGAGGGCAGGAGACCGCATTTTATTCCGAGAGTGGTGGACAGTCTGCAGACCTTCCAAAGGGGAAGAGATGCAACATGCGCTATGTTTGAAAAAGATCTCCGCATGCACATGGCCAACAGGCACATGAAAAGGTGCTCAACATCACGAATCGCCAGGGAAGTGTCCATCAAAACCACAATGACGTAATCACCCCACACCTGTCAGCATGGCTGTTATAAAAAACACAAGAAATAAAAGTGTTGGTGAGGACGTTTGGAGAAAAGGGAAGCTTCATACACTCTTAGTAGAAATGGAAATGGGTGTCGCCACTATGGAAACCAGTATGGAGGCTTCTACCATATGATCCAGCAATCCGACCCCAGGGTATTATCTGAAGGAAATGAAATCACTATCTTGGAGGGATATATGCAACCCCTTGTTCATTGCAGCCTCGTTCACAAGACCCAAAATAGAGAAACAACCAAAGGGTCCGTCAACAGATGAATGACTGAAGGAAATGTGGTCTATGCGCACAGTGAAATATTATTCAGCCACGAGAAAAAAGGATATCCTGCCATTTGCAACAACAGAGCTTGACCTTTAAGGCATTATGACAAATGGGGTAAGTCAAACAGAGAAAGACAAATACTGGTATGATATTACTTATAGGCAGAATCTAAAACACTGAACTTGTAAGAACAGAGAGTAGGATGATGGTTACCAAGGCCTGGGGAGGGGGTGGGGGTGGGGGCTGCCGAGATGCTGTGCAGGGCACACATTAACCACAACAGATGAGTACGTTCTGGAGACCTAAGGCACAGCATGGAGATCACAGTCAGCAATGCTGTATGATAAACATCAACGTTGCCAAGATACTTGCGTAGGAACTGTTCTCCATACAAAAATAAATGGCAAGTATGTGACATGGTAAAGGTGTTGGCTAATGCTACTGTAGTAACATCCTGCCATATATAGATGTATCAAACCAACATGCAGTCCACCTTCAACTTACACAATGGTACGTGCCAATTATATCTCAGTAAGAAAGGACACCCATATAAAGCAGGCGACAACAAAAGGCCACTTTGCTGCTGGGTGCAGGGGGCTGGGAGAAGCAGGGACAGGCCGCAGTGGCTGAGACGAGGGGGCGGTGGCAGCGCTGGGGGAGGAGGCTGGACTCGGGGTGTATTTTAGATAATGGGTTCCATCTCTGGAAGCAGAACCTCGGGACCTTCCCAAACGGAAATGGGGGGCTTTTGTCAGAAGTGGGGGTGATAGGTGGGGGTGGGCAGAAAGCAGGCACTTTCCACCCCTGTCACCATTTGTAGTTTCACACGACGTTTTATTTTGGACCTTTAGTTTCACCATCAGTAGCCTTTTCTGGGTGGGGGACTGGATCTCCAATCTCGTTTCCTTCCTTAACTTAAGGCCTAGGCTCTGCTGTGAGGGAGCTTAGAGATGATGCAGTCCAACCCCAATCTCCTTACAGATAGGAATCCTGACACTTCAATCAGTTCTGAGATCCTGCAAATTCCAGCTGAACAGGCCACAGCTCTCCTCATTCCTAATGCTGGCTTCCTTTGCAGAACAAAGCTCAATTTAGGGTGCTGCTAAGGACTTGTGGGGGGCGGTGGCGGGGAGAGGGCTTAGGCCTCCTACAGTCTCCATCAGCATCCCCCAAGTAACCAATGTGCTCGATGTATACCCCACTGCCCCTTTCAAGGCCCCCCCCACCCCCACCCCGAAATCCTGGAGCCGCCACTATGCTCAGTCACCAGCTTTTTGTCAGCAATTCCCAGGAAAGCCCAGAGTCCCGGCCATAAAAGGCAGGCACACAGATGGGAAGCACCAGGGCAGGGCCTTATTTCTACTTTAATTTTAGAGGAAACTTCATGTGAAGCGCAGGCTTTCCATTCCTGCTGGGAGAGCTGCCAGTGGACAGTTCACAGCCGGAGCCAGAGGGAGGGCGCTGGCCTTTGAGGCTGAGCGGCAGGCAGTTCTGCGTCTGCACAACAAGAGGCACTTGGCGGCTCTGCAGGACGGACAGCGGGAGGGACGGCCTGAAACCCTCCCCCAGACGCGCACAGTGTTCTGGCGCGCGCGCGCGTGTGTGTGTGTGTGTGTGTGTGTGTGTGTGAGCTTGCTTTTGCACTCAGGGCCCTGTGTGTGTGTGTGTGTGTGTGTGTGTGTGTGTCAGCTTGCTTTTGCACTCAGGGCCCTGTGTGTGTGTGTGTGTGTGTGTGTGTGTGTGTGTGTGTGTGTGTGTGTCAGCTTGCTTTTGCACTCAGGGCCCAGCACAGTGCCTGCCACTCCGCTGGAATCAATGTGCTCTAGGTGAGAGCACGGCGGGAGCGGCTGTGCCCCCGGATACGCCCTCGCTGGGCAATAGCGTGTGTCCGCTGGGCGGTCTCTGTGTGACCCGTGTGCCAGATGTCCCGAGGGCAGAGACGATTAACAATCCACATGGCTCCTGCCAAGAGCATTGCAGTGGGAGGCCCTGCTTTCTCTCTCTTTTTCTGTGTGGTTTTAATTTTCTCCTAAGAAAAATAATCCAGCTCTTCTTTAATCAGTAACCACTATGGTCAGGAGAATCCGTCAGCGAGCCATGGGAGTGGCTGGTGGGTTTAATCACGAGAACGGCCCGCTGTCCTCTCCGAGGGGGCAGGGCAGCGACGTGGTGGATGCTCTCCTTCTCACCAGCTGGCGGCTGGCTCTGTCTGTGTGGTGCTGAGGGGGTGGGCAGGCAGCATAAATAATCAGTAATGAGATCCGTGCAAGCACAGGGAGTCTTGCTGGAAGCTCGTTGGAGATGATACAGCAAGGAGAGCAGCATCTCTGGTGTGAGGACAGGAGCCTGAGGAGGAGAGGAAGGCCTTCCTGGGCTGATCACAGGGTTCCTCCTTGCAGGCCGCTGGTGCAGCCAGCAAACCCAAAACAGATGTTGCCGGAGCAGGGTGTGCACAGGGGAGGCACGCAGGGGAGGGGAGCTGGAGAGGCTGCTGTGGTTTGATTTGGGGGGGACAGTGAATGAGGGGAGCCTGGAGTCCTGACTCTAGCTCTGACTTTAGCAAAGAAGGGATGGGGTCCCCCCACACCCATTTCCTGCTCTGACCTCAAATCGGGGCGAGGGGTTGCCCTGTGGGTTGGCGCAGGCAGGAGGCTTCAGGATAATGCTGCCCGTGCTGCTGGCAACCGGGAGGGCGCCTTGCCATAGAGGGGGACACGCAGGGGTAAGTCTGAGAGTGCCCCCCCAGGAGGCCGGCTGGAGGGGTACAGTCTTCTCTCCCCTGTCATTCTGCCACGATAACCCAGCCCCAGCCCCTCCAAGGCGCTCAGCACCTGCCCAGCCAGCAACCACCTGGCTCCCCCAGCATCTCAGCCCTTCCCCAACCCCGTGTGCAGCCTCCACAGCTACAAGCACATACTCCAGCACTTCTTGTGTGTGTTCCTGTTTCACTAACATTTTCCTCTGTTCTTCTCTAGGTGACAAATACATCCAGGTGAAGGGCTGGCTCACATCTCTTTTCCCCACCTGTCCCCCGCGCCCAGGAGAAACTCTGTTTGAGGCAACACACCTCCTGCTCGCCAAGCCCAAGTGTTTTAGAAGAGGCTGCCCATCTTTCCTTCTACACACAGACTGCACCACGGGCACTGAACAGACGAGTTTTCTCACCATGCTGTATTCGGCATTCTTAACTAAAATTTCAGCTGTGTCTGTGTGTGTGTGTCTCTGTGTCTGCATGTGTGTCAGCCAACTTCTGCCCACCTTAAAAACAAATCCCCCCCAATATCTCTGCTTGCACCCCTGTGAAACCCAACAGGCCCATGTTGAAGTCTTACGCTGAAGGATGCTAAGTTCTCCGAGGAGGTTTCGGGGCGGGGGGGCAGGCTGAAATGCCTGGAGGCGGCGGGACCCAGTGCCAGAGCACAAAGGGCATCCCTCCTGAAGGAGACCAGTTGCTATCAGTTTGGCTCCATGTGTGCAACATAAAAACTCCGATTGTCTTTCTCTGGTAACCACTCACATCAGAGGCACTTCTGCGGCCAACCCCTCGCAGATCAATTTAATTACAGGCACGAATGCCCACTGAGGGGTGGGGTGCAAATGGGGAGCCTTGGATTTCAATAAAGTCCAAACTGCTTTGAAATCCAAATACAGCTAACCCTCCATTATTCACGCTGCGGAAAGGGAGCATGGATAATCCTGAACAGCAGATGATTAAAAAATCATTTCTTTTGGCTTTTGGAAGATACCATATGCTATTTGCAACAGAGCAGCAAAATTTTCCCTCGAGTTGTGTTTTGCTCAGATTAATATTGCCGTGAACTTGCCTTTTCCCTCATGCACAAGCAGACAGCAGAGGGGCTAAGACCGAGCAGAAGCAAGGTGAGTGGCAGGGGAAGCCACACCAAGGAAGGAGGGATGTGGCCTAAAGTATCAAAGGCTCTGGTCTCCTCTCTTCTAACTTGAAGAGAGAGTAGAATAGAGGAGGAGGAAAAAGAGAAGAAGAAAAAGAAACAAATTTGAAAACGCTAAATAGAGAGACCAGACACAAGCATCTCCTCTCTCCAGCAGCTTTGCAAGCATCTGTGATATGATTCTGAACCATCTCCTTAGAACACCTGAGCTACTCTCTGTTTATGGAATGGGACTGGTGCTCTCCGCCTCCTTGCCTTTGCTTCTGCTGCACCACCTGCCTGAGATACCCCATCCTCTCCTGTTCTATCCCAACTTCATCCACCTGTCGGACCCAGCACATTTCCATAAAGCCCTTTCTTCTCATAACCATGGAAAGCAACCTTCTTCTTCCTCTCTTCCATCACCTTCTGGGTGCCCACAGCAGAGTACTCTCCCTTGACCCATGAGGAGTGTAAGCTCTGAGGACCAGGGAAGATGTTGTGTCGGACCGTCTGGTATCCCCTGAACACCTGGCACAGTGGTTTAGATACATGGCAGGGGACCCCTACCTGGAAACTGATGGACTATATCCTGCCGGAAGGTGTGAAGACACTACACCCTTGAGTGGTATTGGGACTTGGTGAACGTTTCCCAGGACCACCCCCTCCCCCCGGCCCACCCAGATGCTGCTTCAGTGGGTTGGGTGAACTCAGAGTTACCATTTTCTACAAGTGCTCAGGTGATTCTGATCACTGAGAAGTCAGCTGTCCACATGCATATCAGCAGCGCTCACACACTGAAAAACTTCCATCTTGTTTCCCTTCACCTAGGTAAAGCCAAATGGTTAAAAAACAGAGACACTCAAGACAGTCTCTTCAATAAATGGGGTTGGGAAATTGGACAGATACATGCAAAACAATGCAACTAGACCACCAACTTACACCACGTACTAAAACAAACTCAAAGTGGCTAAAGGACTTAAACATAAGACGGGAAACCATAAAGATACTAGAAGAAGCCATAGGCACAAAATAGCAGACATATGTCATAGCAGTATCTACTGACACAGCTCCTAGGGCAATGGAGACTAAGGAGAAAATAAACAAATGGGACTACATCAAAATAAAAAGCTTCTGCACAGCAAAAGAAATCATCAACAAAACCACAAGAAAGCCCACTGTATGGGAGAATGTATTTGCCGATGTTCTCTCCAATAGGGTTTAATCTCCAAAATTTACAGGGAACTCATACAACTTAACAAAAGGAAGATAAACAATCCAATCAAAAAACGGGCAGGGAAAAGGACCAAAATAGACATTTTTTGAAAGAGGACATACAGAAGGCCAAGAGACATATGAAAACACTAGAGGCCCGACGCATGAAATTCGTGCAAGGGGCTCGGCCCTCGCAGCCACGGTGTCTTGCCTCAGCCCTCACAGCCCCGGCTTTGTCTGTAAGGTCGTCTGGAAGGACACCAAAAGGTCATTCGGCTGTCCGGTCTAATTAGCATATTATGCTTTTATTATTATAGATGTTCAAAGTCACTAATCATTCGAGAGATGCAAATCAAAACAACAATGAGGTACCATCTCACACCTGTCAGAATGGCTATCATCAACAAATCAACAAATGACAAGTGCTGGCAAGGATGCAGAGAAAAAGGAACTCTTGTGCATTGCTGGTAGGAATGCAGACTGGTGCAGCCACTCTGGAAAATAGTATGGCGTTTCCTCAAAAAATTAAAAATGGAACTTCCATTTGACCCAGTGATCCCACTTCTAGGAATATATCCCAAGAAAACAGAAACACCAATCAGAAAGAATATATGCACCCCTATGTTCATAGCAGCACAATTTACAATAGCTAAGATTTGGAAACAGCCTAAGTGCCCATCAGCAGATGAGTGGATTAGAAAACTATGGTACATCTACACAATGGAATACTATGCTGCTGTAAAAAAGAAGGAATTCTTACCATTTGCAACAGCATGGGTGGAACTGGAGAGCATTATGCTAAGTAAAATAAGCCAGTCAGAGAAAGATAAACATCACATGATCTCACTCATTTGGAATATAATGAACAACATAAACTGATGAACAAAAATAGAACCAGAGTCACAGGAGCATCAAACAGACTGTCCAACCTATGAGGGAAGGTGGGGGGTGAGGGGATAAGAGATCAACTAAAGGACTTGTATGCATGCATATGAGCATAACCAATAGACACAGATGGAGGGTGGTGAGGGCATGTGCTGGGGGCTAGGGGTGGCCGGGGAGAGGTCAGTGGGGGAAAAAGGAGACTTATGTAATACTTTAAACAATAAAGAATTTAAATAAAAATTTAAAAAAACAGAGACACTGAGAAACACACTGGGCTTATTACCATTATCTCTCATACTTCCCAATGCAGACTGCAACATTTTCTTAAGTACAAAAGGCCGCAAAGAGTGCAGGTTGAAATAGGACAGAGGTTTGCAACAGATTCTTCCAATTTCTTTGAGCAGAAGCTGTGCCTTTTTGCACTTACTAGCACCTCTGACATTGGGGTGCAGCTTATGATTGATGGTGCATTACAATCAGCAATGTGCCCTACCTCTTCACTCAGCCATCACACAATGAATTACGTGCATGGCGGGGCTATACCTGTTGAGCTGCATCGCCAGTTAAGTGACTTCCAAAAGATTATCCTCTAATTTGGTATCAAAATGAAAAATTGTTGTGTACACAGAACAGCATGAAAACAGCAGCAGAGCATACATTTGATATTAGCAAGACAAGCATTTTCTTACATAACAATACTTCCACATTTTCTTGCAAAGAAGCAACCAATCTAACCAACTGCTTTATAGCTTTGCTACTCAGACGGTAGTACTGAGACCAGTGGTGTTGGCCTCACCTGGGGGCATGTGAGAACTGCAGTCCCAGGCTCTAGCCCAGAACTATGTACATCTGCTTTTTAGCAGCATCCCCAGGTGGTTTCATGCACATGGAAGTTTGAGAAGCATAACTTTATAGGACTTGGAAGGGAAGATATCCACAAGAGGATAGAGCTCAGTTAGGTGACTAGCCCTCTGCCATTACACACAAGTTATACGCAAAAGGCTTGGCTATCACACCCGAGGCAAAAAAAGCTTCCAAAGAGATGTCAGTGACACAGAAGAAAACCTGGGAGATAATAGAAGTGTCTCACCAATTCCCTCGAAAGCCCAAGGACATTATTGTGTGGAATAACCGGGCATCAGTGACTGAAAAGTGAGCCAGAGGGTTAGACTGAATGTGAACAAGTTTTGCAGATCACCTTGACCAACTTATTGCACTGTTTTCCTTTTCAGGTATGTGGAAGAGTGATATATGGTAATGAGAGACATTTAAGTTAATCTACGAGGGCTTTTTCAATCAGGAAAAAATTATATGAGGGAAGAAAGCATTGAGTCATAGTTTAACTAGGAACATTCTTTTTCCTTAATGATACATAAAATGATGGTACATCTTACAACCAAAGGCACCTCAGATTTGATGAATATAAAACTCCCACACACTTCACTTTTCTATTAGAGTTTAAATTTCAATAATCATCATTTCACTCTGATGATTCCTAACATCAAGATATTTTACATAAAAAACCAGTTTTGAGTGTGTTGATCCTGCTTCTTAAGTTTTACACATATTTAGGTCCAACAATTCCATTCCTTTAATGTTCGAATAAGAAAAAAAAAAAACAGTTTGTTCTGCCCACTATATTTTAGAAAGTAAGAATTAAAAAAAAATATCAGGCAAGAGATGGAAATGAGACATTGCTACAAACTGATTCTAACCGCTATTTTTGTCCCCTTTCCCTATTTCAAAGGCAATAAAAAAAAAAAATTAAAAAAAACAACAACGATTAGCTGCTTTTACAGTGTCTGGATTTAATCCTGAGAAACCTGTCAAACAGGTATTACTATCCTCTCTCCCACAAGTGGAGAGAGTGAGATCTGAGAAAGAAAATCACTCACCCAAGAAGAGCAGGATGGTCGGTGGTGAGGCCAGAATTCAAAGGAGGCGTCCACGCAGCCCCACGGAGCCAGCCTCGTGTGCCCTGCAGCCTGCAGCCCACGGTGAACGGTCTGAAAATCACTCCTCAGTGTTAGTGAGCAACCCATACACTGTGTCCATGACTCCAGGGCCCTCTGTTTAACACCTGGGGATGCCAGAGCCCTTGCCTTTAAACATGGAACCAGCTGCCACCTGTTCTTGACGGTAGAGATTTTCTTCTGTGTGAGATGCCCCCATTTCTTGCAAAGTTTCTTGGAGCTCATTTTTTTTTTTTTAAGACTGAGTTCAGATCACTTCACTCAACTATCATTTAAGAGCCTACTGTGTGACTGACCCAGGCATGACCCGGGACGCCATCTCGTTAACCTTTGACCCTCCCTCATGGCTCACGTGATAGTTTCCCACGATTCTCATTCCGTTCTAAGTAAGTCAAAACCCTATTCTGAAAGCCACCCCTCTTATTTTACATCAGTGATTCTCCATCTTTGCTGACATTAAAATTACCTGGGGAGCATAACAAATTCTCAGCGCTCAAGCCACATTTCCTGACAATTAAATTAGAATCTCTAGAGGTGGATCCTGGATCAGTGTCTTATAAGCTTTGCAGGTGATCCCAATATTCAATCACGTGCACGAGGCAGCAAATCCCGTTGCTGTCCATCTCCTACAGCTGTTTCTACCTTCCCCGTTAAGTTCTCCCCTTTCAGTTAAAAGCCCTCTAACCGTCTCCCCTCACCTACACAGCCACTTTTCAAAAATAACTTTGTTTTTATTACAAACAAATGATACTTATGGTACAATTCTTACTTTTGAAAATACAGCCAAACAAAAAGAAGAAAATATAAGTCACTCATAATTTCACTACGAAGCAATAACTACTGCTAACGTGTCTGTGTAGATACAGCCGTGTCTTTTCCTTCCATACAGTGTGTATTCAATGTACATGCGTTTTTGTAGCCTGGTCTGCTCATCGGAGCATCTTTTCACTTGAACTTCTCAACCTCTTGCCTTTCCACTCTCTGTCCTGACCTCCACAACTCTAATAAGTTGGTCTTTCTTGAGCTTTTCAACCTGGCCTCCTGCAGCAAAGTCTGAAGCCTCCTTTTATCCTAATGGCAATTCAGGGCAGAAGCAGTAAACAAGCTTCATCAGGAGCCACTGGCTTCCACATGGCTCTCCCATCTGGCTTCCCAACTGCTCAAGCCAGACACGCCTGAGGTCATTCTAGCTTCCTCGGACAGTTCACTCCATTTCTCACTGATTATCAGAGCACATCCATTGTGCCTCTTAACATTTTTTGAATCTGTACACATCTCTCCATCCCAACTTCCTTCCATTGAGCCCACTGTCATCTTTGCCTCCTAACTGGCCTCCTTATCCCATGGCTTCTCTCTAGTCCACGCCCCACACCATCTGGTGACTTTATAAAGTCATTCTCTCTCTCTTTTATTTTTAATCCTCCCCTGAGAATATTTTTCCATTGGTTTTTAGAGGGAGTGGGAAAGGGAAAGACAGAGAGAAATATTGATGTGAGAGAAACACATCGATTGGTTGGTTCCTGCATGCACCCCAACCAGGGCCTGGGTCAGGGAGGCACCTGTAACTGAGGTATGTGCCCTTGACCGGAATAGAATCTTGGACCCTTCAGTCCTCAGGCTGACACTCTATCCACTAAGCCAAACTGGCTAGGGCTATATCGTCATTCTCATTGCCTTTCAGGCAAAGTCCACAGTCCTCACTAAGGCTTTCAAAACCTATGTGACTCAGCACCTGCTTAAGCCGTGCCTCCTCCACCCTCCTTCCGCAACCCAACACACACCTGGTCCACAGCCTTCGGGAACACTGAACTGCTTCCCTCTTCCTTCGCCTAAAACACGCCTCTCTTCTTCTGGTGGATGCTGACTCATCTGGCACATCCCAGCTGGTTCCTCACTTCCCTGGAGAACTCTCCGACCCCCTACGCCTGAATTAGATGCCCTCTTGGTGCTCCCCCGATATCCTGTACCTGCCCTATCAAAGCACATATCTCACCGGTTTGCAACCATCTCTTTGGTTGTCTGTATTCCCCTCCAGACCAAAACGATGTTTTGCTCATCATTGTCCCCAACATCTAGCAACAATTACTTAAAACATTTGTTGAATGAACAATGAATGACTGAACCCCTTCACAACACATTATGTGATCCACCTGTCGGCACAGAAGGAGATCTTTTCTGGATTGTGACCTCAGTTGCTACTAGAACAGCCGTGGGCAAACTACGGCCCGCAACTATTGAAAAAAAAAGACCGTACCCTTTTATGTAATGATGTTTACTTTGAATTTATATTAGTTCACACGAACACTCCATCCATGCTTTTGTTCCGGCCCTCCGGTCCAGTTTAAGAACCCATTGTGGCCCTCGAGTCAAAAAGTTTGCCCACCCCTGTACTAGAACGTTAGCAGGGGCTCGGTGATGTTTTTCCTCCATGCTGCAAGGGTGCCCATGTTAGGGGATGGCTCTCTCCTATCCTATAGACCAGTCTGCCAATCTTTCTCTGCTTCATAGCTTTCTCTGCTTCTTTTTTCTCCTCTTCCTGGCTTCCTCCTGCTCTGCAATCCTCAAGTCAAATCAGCCCAGTTTTGTATGAGCTTAGTTTTAGCTTCTACAGCGGAAGCTCCCCATCTCCCCATTAGTAAGAGACACCACTATAGCCCGTAGCTTTGTGGCTTTTCAAATAGAATCACGTGAATGCATATCTGGTGTTAGCTTGCTGTTGCTACCAACATCTCCCACACTTTAGTGGTGGGAGTGGGGGTAAAGGAGTTAGCAAAAGTAGAGATAAGATTGTACTGTTTCCAGTCTTTCTCTCAAGAAGGCTGGGTTCCTTCTTCAAAATGTTGTGAATGTGAATTAAATCTGAATTCATTGACTCTGAGCTAGCTACATGACACTATCTGGTGACGAATGAGGTTTTATAGAGTCTTAGGAATATGTAATTTGGGGAACTTTTTAAAGTAAAAGAATACAAAATTATAAATACACTATACAGTATAAGCCTTGAAAAGTGCTTGTGCAAGTTGGAAATCAACCACCTGAAAATCAACCACCACTAGGTAAGTCTGTTCTCTGCCTTTATCTGAATTTTTATGATTGGAGCAACAGAGGCCCAGAGTAATAGGTCCATCTCTGAGTTTGCTTGAAGACTAACAGCTGACCTAACCATTCCTTCTGCAGGACCTGCTGCTCATTATGGAGCTAAACTTTTTTTTAAAATATATTTTTATTGATTTCAGAGAGGAAGGGATAGGGAGAGATAGGAACACCAATGAGAGAGCATCATTGATTGCTGCCTCCTGCACGCCCCCTACTGGGGATTGAGCCTGCAACACAGCATGTGCCCTTGGCTGGAATTGAACCTGGGACCCTTCAGTCTGCAGGCCAGGGCTCTATCCACTGAGCCAAATCAGCTAGGGCTAACCTTTTTTTAAATTAGCTAAATCCTCAGTTCCAAATCAGAAGGGTAAACAAAAGTAAAACAAAAACATTTTTTTTTCAATGAATTTTGGCTCTGCGTGAGCAATGAGCTCCTTGGTCTGGTGGGAAGAGCCCTGGGATGGGAGGTGGGAGGCGTAGTTCTGTGGGATCTTGTTCAGACTATTAAGCACCTGCAAAACTGACGTGTGTATGCTGATTTTGAAACTGATTAATCCTGAGTCAGTTAACAAGCTTCTACTCTACATGAACAGGGAAAAAAGCAGGTTCTAAACTTGGGGTTGGGCAATTGAGACAGCTATCCAGTTTTATAAGAACAGGAAGCCAGAGTCATCATTCCACTCAACCACCCCACTGCTGCAGCACTGCAAGGCAAAGGCCCTTTCTCCGGCCCCTCCTCCCGGCCTTGAAGCCAGCAGAGGTTTGTGCCTGGATTCCCTCATCCTTCTCTAAGGACGCCTGGATCAGCCTGTGCCTCTTTGTGACCAGTTTTGCCTCCTGACCCTCTCTTGTGGATCACCCTTGCCCAACCTGGCCCCTGACTCAGTTCCACAAGCTCCCACTTGTCCAGGATGGAGGCTCATATCCTGCTTTGAGGGCAGTCTTCGTATGACTCCAGTTGTGAACCTTGTCACCAGGTTGTCATTGGCGAGCAGGAATAATAGTGTACTGGGGCCACATAGTTTTAAAGTCCAGACCCAGCTGTGTGGCTTGGAGGACATCCTTGCTCCAGGTTCCTAATTTATAAAGGAAGAGCCGGACTTCACAGTTTTGGAGGCCCTTTGCAGCTCCACAATCTGCAGATGCTAATACAGTTGTAATAAAAACAGAGGAAACTCGCTTATGTGTTAGGAGTGCTGTGTGTGTGTGTCATAGATAATGACAGCCAGTCCACATGGGTCATGTTGTTAGGCCTGCAGCACGTTTAATTTTAAAGGAGGATTCCAGGAAAAGAGAGACAGAATGCTGCCCTGAGGGCTGGGCATGAGCCCGGGTGCCAGCATGCACGGGCTGCCCACATTGCGCAAGGCCTGTGACAAATAGAAAGGTGCTTGGCAGTGAGCCAGCAAGGCGCTGAGTGAGCGTGAATATGTCACACCGTGCTCTCTGAGGAGCTGGAGGGAGAGGCCAGTTATGGGGATTCAGTGCAGGAGCTAGACATACCAGGTAGGAGCAGGGAGGTGAGGTTCATTTGGGAAAAACTCACTGAGACCTTGGGGCAGGACCATGGGGCATTAGAAGGCTCCAGCCCCTCACCCGTGATGGGATAGACAGGGCTTAGTATATAATGGCGCTCAATAAAGGGCAGAGTCTCTCCTGGCTGGGTGTCAGGTGTGCCTAGACTGTGGCTCATGGGAGTCAACACTATCCCTGCCCCGCCCCCCCCCCCCCACACACACACACACAGAGCTAGGCCTTCAGTGCCTCGGGCAGCTCAGTCATGTCCACAATGGTTTCCCTTGGGGCACCTGGGCTTGGTGACCTCAGAGTCAATGTTAGGCTATTGTTAGGTGACTTGTGTTTGCTGAACTAACTTGTTATTGCTTTTAAACAACCTGTGCAACCACAGGCCTGCCCCACAATCGGATTCACAGCTCTGAAAGGGGTTCTTATGCAGGCAAACTCCCCAGAAAGCCCAGGGCAGGGGATGGGGTCACCTCCTGCTTTCCCTGGACTGGACTGGCTGCCAGCCCTGTGGCTGCAGCTGGACTGGGGGTGAGGTTGGGCCTGCTGAGGTGCCTGGGTGAGCCTAACAACACCGTCCTCAAAGCCCACGGAGACCCACGTTGGCGAAGTGGTGTAGAACCCGGGGAATTGCCAGGCTTCCCTGCCCTCTGCTTTGCTGAGGGTTAATGAGGGCTCGCCGAGGAGGCAGAGGGCAGAGGGGAAGAGGCCAGTTGCTGCGAACTTGAGCTCTTCTGTACCCCAAGCCCTTCCCAACTAGCCCAGCTCAGGGCTATGTGCTTGCCGCTGGCCCTCCCGCCAGCCAGGGAAGGAGGAGCCGATGGGGCGGACCTGCCCCCTGCACCTGGGCAGGGCTGCAAATCTTACTATTGGTTATCTGGACACTGCATTCAACACTATGCTTATTTCTGAATCCATGAGGTACATGCTTCCTGTAGCAGTTCCCCCGGTTTAGAGATGAGGAAGCAGGGGATGAGAGGGTGTGTCCAGGGCCACATGGCCAGTCCGTGCAGGGCCAGGATGTAAATCCAGTTCTGTCCGACCTAAACTGGAGCCCTTCACCCAACAGGGCCCTTAACCAGGGAATCAAACCCAAGACCCTTCAGTTTGAGGGCCAACACTCTAACCACTGAGCCAAATCAGCCAGGCTCCCTAGAATTTTGACAGTGTGATAGGCTGGAAATGGCGCAAAAGATATCCCCATCTTAATCCCTGGAAGTTGTAAATGTTCTCTTGTACGGCAAAAAAGAACTTTACAGCTCGGCCAGCATGGCTCAGTGGTTGAGGATCAACCTACCAGGAGGTCATGGTTTGAGTCCCTGTCAGGGCACATGCCCAGGTTGTGGGCTCGATCTCCAATAGGGGGTGGGGGGGTGGGGGGTGGGGGGAGGGTGTGCTGGAGACAGCCAATCAATGTTTCTCTCTTATCATTGGTGTTTCTATCTCTCTCTCTCCCTCTCCCTTCCTCTCTAAAATCAGTAAAAATATATTTGGGGGTGGGGGTGGGGGGAAGGACTTTATAAATGGGATTAAGTTAAGGTTCTGCAGGTGAGAAGATTATCTGAGTGGGCCCTAAATATAATCACAGGAGTCCTTATTTATAGGAGAGAGTGGGAGGGAGATTTCAAACAGAGAGAGAAGAGGAAGGTGATATGAAGAAGGAGGGAGAGACAGGTGACGTGGCTGAGAGTGTTGGCAGCCACCAGAAGAACCAAGGGACAGATTCCCCTCTGGAGCTGCCAGAAAGTGTGGCGACCAGTGATCCTGACTTTCAACTTTTGGCCTTCAAATGTGTCAGGGAATACATATCTGGGCTTTATTTTTTATTTTATTTTTGTTTCTTGAAATTCTGTTAACATATACATAATATAACATTTTTTATCTTAACTACTTTTTAGTGTGCAGTTCTGTGACATTAAGTACATCCACATTATTGTGCAACCATCACCAACATCCATCTCCAGATTATTTCATCATCCCAAATGGAAACTCGGTACCCATTAAACACTCACTTCAATGCCCCACTTCCCACAGCCCCTTGCCAAATAACCTTCCACTTTCAGCCTCTATGAAATTTACACTCTAAATACTTCATAGAAGTGAAATCATCTGATATTTATTTTGTGTATGTGTCTGCTTTGTTTCATTTAGTATAATGTCTTCAAGGTTCATGCGTGTCATAGCATGCATCAGAATTTCCTTTTTAAGGCTAATACTTCATTTTATGTATATACCACATTTTGTTTTGTTCCCACCTTTTGACTACTGTGAATACTGCTGCAAATTTCTGTTGTTTTAAGCCACCACCTTTGAGGTAATTTGTAAGAGCAGCCACGGAAAACTAACGCACACAATGATTTGATCCTTGGCACCCCACTTTATCTCCAGAGGTCAAACAGAAAGGCAGTGTTTTTCAAGGTGTGGTTCTGCAGCAGAATCACTTGAGGGAGGGGTGCAGGTGGGACACTTTCTAAATATGCAGATTCCTAGGTTTTACTCAGATCTATCGTATCAGACCCAGCTAGGGTAGGACCAGGAAAACTATATTTTTAACCTGTGCACCAAAAGATTTTCATAGACACTAAAATCTGAGAACTTCTAGCTTAATAGGTTACTTCTTCCAATAAGATGTTGATTACATGTGTCTTCTGGATCTAATCTCTTCACCTGAAGGAATGACATTTGGGGGGGAGGGTGTCAGGCATGGAGGTGAGACACAGCACTCTGAGCTTTCAACTCACATGGCAGACAGAGTGGACAGATGACGGAAAGCACCTGTTATTTTAGAAGCTGAACGCAATTTTTCCTTGTTGGTCTAGGACAGTGATGGCGAACCTTTTGAGCTCTGCGTGTCAGCATTTTGAAAAACCCTAACTTAACTCTGGTGCCGTGTCATATATAGAAATTTTTTGATATTTGCAGCCATAATAAAACAAAGACTTATATTTTTGATATTTATTTTATATATTTAAATGCCATTTAACAAAGAAAAATCAACCAAAAAAATTAGTTCGTGTGTCACCTCTGACACGCGTGTCATAGGTTCGCCATCACTGGTCTAGGAGGGAGAATTGTTCTTACTGGGAGGACTGCTGTTTTGTTCAGGAAGCAACTACAGGAGCCTCTCAGGGGCTGAGAAAGGAGGCCCTTGGGCCTGAGCTGGGTGAGTAAGGATGAAACAAAAGAAGGCCAAACAGCTCTTGGAAACAAAAGTATTGAAGTTTTGTTGGCACCCAGGAGGGAAAGGCGATGAGACTGTGGGGCATGGCGATACGGCACAGGCTGGACTACATGGAAGACAGCCAGAGAGAAAGCCCTGCTGGCCAGTAGAGGCAACTGCAATTAGGAACAGTGATGTCTGCCTGACAGTGAATTTACTTTCTGCCTTGCGCTGCAATTAACCCCTCTAGCCACGAAACCTTCAGTAAAATCTGTTACATGAGGCTGTGTATCAAGGAGCTAGGAGCTAGGAGGTCATGGCTCGATTCCTGGTCAGACCATATGCCCGAGTTGCAGGCTCAGTCCCCAGTGTGGGGCATGCAGGAGGCAGCTGATCAATGATTCTCTCTCATCATTGATGTTTCTATCTCTCTCCTCCCTTCCTCTCTGAAATCAATCATTTATATATATATATATATATATATATATATATATATATATATATATATATATATATATATATATATATATATATATATATATATATTTTAAAGAACTTTGCAGGAAAGGAGGAATGAGCCATGCCAGGACCCCCTAAGGAAGGAGAGAGGTGAACACTGCAGGGATTGAGGGGACAGAGAGGAAGCAGCTGGTAGCAAGAGCTGACTGTGAGCCCTGCCCCTGGATCTATAGAGATGTTCTGGGGATGCCAGCCCTCCTGCTGGAGGTGGAATGGGGACTTTCCTGATCCATTGTCTCTGGCATTGGTGAAAGTTTCTCTGATAGAAGTTTTGTGAGTGTGTGAGTGTGTGTGTAACAGACATTTCATCAAATTACTAAAAGGCTAATAAAAGATGTTTGAGAGGTGGATATTAATTAAAAAAAAACAACACCAACTTCTCTTTTAGATATTTTGTCTTTTTCCTCCTAAGCCAAGTGCTCAAGTATGTGGAATTTAAATAATTGTTTTTAAGTCTAATCAATTTTGAAACAGAGAGACTTAGAGGTTTATAGACTCCCTCGGTCGTCAGTGATTGCTGATTAATGACGCCGGAGTCTGTAATCACACTGCTGTCCAGGGGCTGAGTGTCCTCAATAAATCCAGGCTCATCTGCCTTCCCAAGACACCAGGAGAGGAGTTTCTTGATTTATCTCCCAATTGGCACAGGTTCTCTTTGCTGTACCTTAGAGAATGCTCAACTTCTTAATGGTTTGAGAGGTCATTTTCATCTTGCTAGTATTGAGCAACCTAGAATTTGTGTCCTTGCCCATGACTGTGCAGACATAAATTGGACTTTTCTTCTTATTGCCTTTCTGATTCACTTTTTCCTGCCTAACTAACCTTTTTTCATTAAAAAATCTGGGTGTGGTAAAATGGTGATAACACCCCACTCCTCTCTGAATCCATGCCCTTTAAAATTATATAGTTTTTTCTTATTAAGAGATGGAAGGATGGAGTCTACTTTGCTATCCTTTGAGCCTGAGCTGGCTTGGGACGTGCTTTGGCCAATAAAATGTTGTGGAAGTGACAACATGCGAGTTTCAAGTCTGGTCGTGTAGAGGCCTTTCATTGTCCACTCTGAGAACCCTTCCAGCTACCATGTGATCAGGCCCAGGTTCTGCCGCTGCTGATGAGAGCCACGTAGTCCCTCACCTTGCCCCCAACTCTCCTGACCTCAGGTCACAGCCTACATGACCTGCAGCCCAAACCAGAAGAACCACTCAGCTGAACCTGGCTTAAACAGCCCAATTGTTGAGTCATACGCGAAATAATAATTGTTTAAGTTTAGTTTGCTGTGTGGCATTATTATGGCAATAAATAACCTATCCACTGGAGACTGTTGTGCCCAGATTTCAAGGTTCCCAGGACCCCCAGGGAGCCCGTCAGTCTGATGCAAAAGCAAAGAGTCCTTCATTTAGAACTAGTTCGGCTCCCCAACCACACTCACTGATGCAACGGTAGCCCAGTGGCCGAAAGCGAGAGGCCTGATGGGATTGTGGGTTTTATAGTAAGGGCAGGGGAGGGGACTGTGGGCCCCGCCGATTGGCCAGGCGCGAGTCGGGTCTTGTTACACAGGATGTGGTCATCTCCATGGCGCGCACGTCCCTTGATTGTCATTGGTTAAAGAAATCCTGGGCGTGGCCAGCAGGGGCCTGGGCTTCCGGGAAGAAGGCACTCTCCTGAGCACATGGCGGCCGCCCCAAAAATGGAGGACCCAGGGCAAGATGGAGGGCGCAGTCCTAGCCCCCCCCCCCCCAGGGTGAGCTGAGCCCGGGCTCCAGGGGCCAGTCCAGTTGCTGGGGGTCCAGCAGATTGACCAGTTCCAGCCTAGACAGGAAGTCCACGTCCTCCGTCTCGTTCCCGGGGGCGCCGGTGATCGCCGCCTCCTCCATCTCCTCGGGCGAGGGCACGCGCCCCACCCCGCCGCTGCTGCTGCCGCGTGGGTCCAGTCCGGGGGTGGCGGGCGGGTGGCAGCCTGCGCCAGGCTCCCACCGTGGGCTGGGGAATTGGTGCCCGAGCCCGCCAGCAGCGTGGTCAGGCCCCGCGACGACTCGCCCTTTCAGAGACCTACTATATACTATCACTGTTCTGGAGTCTGGAGCCACAGAGAATGAGAAATATAGAGAAGAATAAGACATAGTTCTTACCTGTAAGGAGCTCACACTCTAGTGGGGTTGACACACATATAATTGTAATAGGAAGTGACAAGGGGACAAATTTATATTGAGCGTCATCTATATATCAGGCATAATAATGGACATTTTATCTCCATTATCACCTCATTTAGTCCTGCTGCAGGTCTAGGAGGATTACATTATTAGCCCATTTTAGAGATAAGGATAGTGAGCTCTTATGTAACAGTTATGAAAAATGCCAGTTCTGATGCCCCATTATAACATGTATAAGACTTAAAGAATCAGAGGAAGGGGCAGCTGGCACTCAGGGGCAGGAGGGAAAGCCTCAGTGGGGCCTGGCTGATGGGGTAGACTGGGAGCCTGAGGTCACAGGCCACCAAATCAGCCCAGGGAGGAGCTGTCATGATGATGAGGTGGATAAGCCAGACAGCATCATTCAGGCCAGGGACCTGCTGCAGAGCCTGGAAAAGGCTTAAGCTCATTTTTCAGGGAGGTTGAAGAAGGCAGGACATAACCATGGAGAGGCAGGGATGAAGGGGCCGGAGAGGTATGGGGGTGGAGGGTTGTTTGCTCTCTGCATCAAGAAGCAGGTCTGCATTTCTCTGCTGCAGAGTATTCAACTCCAGGCAATGCCTGGTTGGGAATTTCTGCATGGAATAGAGTCTTTAAAACACACACATTATTTCACATAAAAATTACAACTAAACTACAGATCAACCATCATTCAGAACTACTTGAAATCTAACTGAACTGAAGTCCTACAACTAAGGATATAAAGAAGAAGCCACATGGAGACTGGTAGGAGGGTGGAAACATGGACCAGGCTAGTCCCACACCCATGTGTGGTGGATAAAAATCAGGAGGGATATCTCGGCTGCAGAGGTCACCCCTGAGGAGCAAGGGATTCCAGCCCCATACTATGTCCCATAGCCCAGGGTAAAAATGCCAGGAAGAGAAGTCCCCATTACTTCTGGCTATAAAAACCAGCAGGGATTATGGCTGAGTGAGACAGAGGCTGCTGGAGTCCCAAGCGTTCCTCTTAAAGGACCCACACATGGACTTACTCAGACTCACTTGCTGTGAGCTCCAGCACTAGGGTAGAAGCTCAAAATGCACCAGGGACATACAGGGAAGAACAGGAGGGACATACAGAAGAGTTGGCAGAGGCTATTAGTCCTTTGATGAACCCTCTCTCCACAGAGCTGGGAAGTGGGTGGTATATCTGAGTCTCCATTAACCTGGTTATCACTGTTCACCGTGCCCTGGAAATTCCTTGAAACCCCATTCCACCCAACTTGTGGGCCCACCCAATCTGTTTCCAGTGGCTTTTCCATAGAAATGGTGTTTTGGTTCATGCTTCAGACTTTCCTAAAATCCCTCAAACAAGCAGCATCTAGTCTCCACCTGCCCTATACCTCTCACTAAATGGCCCCAGGCCAGGCAATAGCAGCAACAGCCTTGGTTCACCACTTGGCCTCTTGTGGGTACCTCCAAGCTAAGCACGAGTAGTGACCATTTGTAGTTCATGCTGGGTGGCCCCGGGAAGAACACAAGTGGCAGCTGACCTTGGCCTTTACCTCCTGTGAGGCCCCAAAGCCAGAACACCTGGTGAACAGCTTCAGACCATATCGACACACCACCTAACCACCTCCACAATTGACATACTCAAGGGGTGAACTCAGCAGGCATCCAAGCCCCACTGAAGTAAGTCCTGCTCTATGGGGTGGGCCCCTACATAGCTGATTATCCACAGTGGTAGCAGCCAATCCTTGCAGCTGGTTGGCCTGGGAGTTAATCCCTCCCATTGATGTGCCAACAGCAATCAAAGCTCAACTACAGTAGGAGGGTGTACACAGACCACACAGGGTGGTGTGGGGCTTACCTAGAGTGCCCAGCTCGGGTGAACAGGGAGGCTGTGCCTTATATAGTAGGCACCCTATAGGACACCTACTATATAAGGCCACTCTAGTAAGCCTGGGAGATGTAGCATCCCTACCTATTACATAAAAACAAACGCAGGAAGGCTACCAAAATAAGGAGACAAAGAAACATGTCTCAAATGAAAAAACAGAACAAAATTCCAAAAAAAGAACTAAAATGGAGACAAACAATCTACTGGATGCAGAGTTCAAAACACTGGTTATAAGGATGCACAGTAAACTTAGGGGAAGAGTAGTTGGTGAGGACTTCAACAAAGAGACAGAAAACATATAAAACAGACTAGAAAACAAAAAAGAACCAGTCAGAAATGAAGAATACATTAACTGAAGTGAAGAATACATTACAGTGAATCAATAGTGGAGAAGATGAAGCAGAGGATCAAAATGGATATTTGGAAGATAAGGAAGCAGAAAACACCCAGTCAGAACACCAAAAAGAAAAAAGAATCCAAGAAAATGAGGATAGTATTAGGAGTCTTTGGGACAACTTCAAGTGTACCAACATTTGCATTATGGGAGTGCCAGAAGTAGAAGAAAGAGTGCAAGGAATTGAAAACCTAAGTGAAAAAAGACAGAAAACTTCCCTAACCCTGTGAAAGAAGTAGACATACAAGTTCAGGAAGCTCAGGGTCCCAAACAAGATGAACCCAAAGAGGCCTATACCAAGACACATCATTTTTTTTAAAATGACAATAAATATATATCTATCAACAACTGAATCTAAAATAAACAAATAGAACAAAAACAGATTCATAGATACAGAGAACATTTTGATTGTTGAAGATTGGAAGAGAGTTAAGGAGATGGGTGAAAAGGTGAAGGGATTAAGAAGTACAAATTGGTAGTTACAGAATAGTCACAGGGATGTAAAGTGTAGCGTATGGGATATAGTCAATAATCTATATATGTATAAACCTAAGTGACTGTTCTACTGTTTGACTGGTAGTTATGATGTGCATTGACCACCAGGGGGCAGATGCTCAACGCACAGGCATGGAAACATGGAACAGACTCATGAATCTCCAAGGAAAGGGGGGAGGGTGGGAAGAGATTAATCAAAGATCTTATATGCATACTAGAGGCCTGGTGCACGGATTCATGCACCAATGGGGTCCCTTGGCCTCGGCCTGGCCTGCGGGGATCGGGCCAAAACCAACAGTCCAACATCCCCTGAGGGGTCCCAGATTATGAGAGGGCGCAGGCCAGGCCTAGGGACCCCATCGGTGCACAAATCCATGCACCAAGCCTCTAGTATTGTAATAACCATGTATGGTGTCAGATGGGTACAAGACTTATCAGGATGATTACTTAGTAAGTTATATAATGTATAATCATTGGGTTATGCACATGAAACTAATATAATATTATATGTCAATTGTAATTGAAAAGTAAAAAATAATGAAAATATCCATAATTCACATAATGCTAGTTGAGTCTTCTCTGGGATAATCTCTCTGGAGGGCAACTTGGC
Organism: Myotis daubentonii; assembly: GCF_963259705.1. Classification (NCBI taxonomy): domain Eukaryota; kingdom Metazoa; phylum Chordata; class Mammalia; order Chiroptera; family Vespertilionidae; genus Myotis; species Myotis daubentonii. Next base: position 57,138,595 of record NC_081846.1, read on the forward strand.
AATATTTCAAATATTAAAATGTGCATACCCTTTGGCCAAGCAATTCTAATTCTAGGATATTATATTATTGTCTAGTTCTATAATATTATCTTTATATTATATACAGAAACACTGTACAAGGTAAAGTTCATTAGCAGAGACCTGGTTAAATAACTTTAATTTCCACACATTGGGTTCCCTTGCATCTGTTTAAACACACACACACACAAAACAGGCTTCTGTGAATTGCTATAGAACATAAGTGAAAAAAAAAGCAAGTGGCTGAATCATCTACACTAATAAAAGAGAAAAATGGTAATTGGCGTACGGCGATACCCTTTTCATTGGCTAATCAGGGCTATATGCAAATTAACTGCCAACTAAGATTGGCAGTTAACTGCCAACAAGATGGCAGTTAATTTGCATATGTAAGCACAATGCAGGGAGGCGAAAGGGAAAGCAGGAAGAAGTCCCCTGCCACTGACAGTGATCGGAAACCCAGGGCTGAGCTAAGAGCTGGGGGGCAGGGCAAAGGCGGCCCTGGGGCCGCCTTTGCCCTGCCCCCCAGCCATGATCGGAGAATCAGGTGCCTTTTCCGCCCTGGCCAGTGATAGCAGGAAGTAGGGGTGGAGCCAGCGATGGGAGCTGGGCACGGTCGAAGCTGGCAGTCCCAGGAGCTAGGGGTCCCTTGCCTGGGCCTAAAGCGAAGCCCACGATCGCGGGGCTGCTGCAGCTGCGGGTCCCCGCTGCCCGGGCCGGACGCCAGGGGTGGAGCTTGCAACCGCGGGGAGCTGGGGGTCCCCTGCCCAGGCCTGACACCTCTGCCGGAGGCCTCAGGCCTGGTCAAGGGGCCGATCCGGTGATTGGTGATTGGAGGGTGATGAGGGTCAACTCCTCTGGCCGAGGCATCAGGCCTGGGCAAGGGGCAGAGCCAGCAATCGGAGGGGTCTGGGGGTCCCCTGCCCAGGCCTGACGCCTGGGCCAGAGGCATCAGGCCTGGGCTGGGGGCAGAACCAGTGATGGGGGGAAATGAGGGTCCCCTGCCCAGGCCTGACGCCTCTGGCCCAGGCGTCAGGCTGGGCAAGGGGCTGATCCTTTGATTGGAAGGTGATGGGGGTCAACGCCTGAGGGCTCCCAGTATGTGAGAGGGGGCAGGCTGGGCTGAGGGACACTCCCCCCCCACACACACCCAGTGCACGAATTTCGTGCACCGGGCCCCTAGTATATATAATATATATGATGAATAATATAATACAATGTCATTTGTGCATTTCAATAAAATTTTTTAGACTATAAAAGAGAAAGCATTTAATAAATGTTTGCTCAATAAATGAATGAATGACAAGCACATGCAAAACCCCCCACATTATTAATAAGAATTTAGTTTTTCCCTCTGTTGCTTTTTCTGCAATGCCATTTTCAGAGGCTTCTTTTTAACTGGCTTGTCCACTTTCCTTCTGAGGACTCCTTCGGCTAAAGGGATTGCATACTGTGATGTCACATGGTGTGCTGTACCAGTAACTTCTCTACCCAGCATCTCTTTCTCTCTATAAAACGCACACACAGGGGGCATGGAACAGACTCAGAGTGGGCCCTGGCATTTGCCTGGGCTGGCTCCTTGCAGGCGGCACTCAGGCCTGCTGTATTAATGTAGTATTAATGTATTATAATAGTAAGTGGAGGTCTGCTGCAGTACAACAGCTCGCCCATATTGACACCATGTACCAGGCATTGTTGTGTTTACATGTGTTAATTCGTAGTAACATGTACACTATTATTGTCCTAGCTTTACAGATGAGGGAAAACAGCAGGAGAGGACAGCTGTGCTCAAGCCCCAGAGCCGAGAAGGAACAGGGAATGGATTTGAATCAGACCATGTGGTTCTGGAGCCCATGGTCGTTCCGTGGTCTTAAACGCCCTGCTCTAATCCTGTCAAAATGAAATCCCGGGGGCAAGGGCCTTGGGGAAGTGGGACAGGGGAGGTGGGTGGGGCCTTGCGCTTTTTACTTTATACACTTGGGTAATTTGTTTTGGTGAATATGTAGTAATAAAAATGCAAATCTGGAGAAAAAGGGGAAAATAAAAATATCCCAAAATATTGTTTAAAAATCACGGACTGTTCATGCTAAATGTGACTTTAGAGCTGATCTAGCCCAAGAGGGAAGTTGTCTTGAGGGTGAAGCAACTGCCCCAGGCCACACAGTCAGGTGGCGATGAGGAATCTGGGGGAAAACCCGCTGTCTGGACTGTCCTGGCTCCTTCCTCAGCTCCACCTGCGGGCTGTATGCCAGGGCCCCTGGAGCTGTGGGGTTTGAAGCGCGTTCGCAGTGCTCTTCCACCTGACGTTTTACATCCCTCCCTCCCTCCCCCTCACCGCTGTGGCGACTGCTTCAAGCGTCTGGGGCTCATGCTGGCCCCAGACTGACCACAGTGGCTTTTCTGGGCCCCTCTTGGGCCTACCATTTGAACATGCTCCATGTTTTTCTGAGCTCCTTCCCAATTAAATCTGCTTTGTGTCCTCATCTGATTCCTGAGGAGTATCTGGTCAAGCTAGAAAAACTCATCCAATCTAAAGAATAAACCCCGAACACTATTTCCCCCTGACAGGTTATAGCTGGATTTTAACAACAGCCATCAGGGACCGAAGGCAGCGGTTCTCAACCTGTGGGTCGCGACCCCTGAAAATACATCCTGCATATCAGATATTTACATTACGATTCATAACAGTAGCAAAATTACAGTTATGAAGTAGCAACGAAAATAATTTTATGGTTGGGGGTCACCACAACATGAGGAACTGTATGAAAGGGCCGCGGCATTAGGAAGGTTGAGAACCACTGACCTAAGGCATAGGAAGCCTGTGGCCATTACAACAGCTGGGTCTGATCAGCAGGGGAACTATTTAAAAATTTAATGCCTTAGTTAATCTCCGTAGTAGCAAACATCGCTAAGTAGGAAGGAAGAACTAACTGCAGGCAACAGTAAGTTCCATTCTCTGGCCAGGCCAGTCAGACAAGTGATGTCAACCACAAAATCCCTCTCTCTCTCTCTCTCTCTCTCTCTCTCTCTCTCGCTCTCGCTCTCTCATCGCTTCTCCCACTAAAGAACTGCCCCCCTTTTGGACCATTTGCAGAGAAAAGGGGGACTGTGACATCACCAGGAGGCTTCAGACAGGTGCTCTTCCCTGGGACACACATGAGGTTTTACAGCATCATCCAGTGTCTCACTTTATCAGGTGATTTTGTCCTCAAGCTGAACTGTCTTCAAAGTAAGAGAGTGGTCATTTCCTCCCGATTCCCTGAAGGCAACGTGGCAGACAAGTCACTATTGTGATGTCCCTTGGATGTTATGTTTACTGGGGACATTTCTTCAAGGTAACAATGCTTTCTGGAGTCCTGGCCACTTCCTGTCTCCAGTCACACAGAGGGCTGTGGTGGCTAAAGGGGAAATGCGGGTCAGGGAGCAATTTTGATCCTCATCCTGTATTTAGGATTCTAGCTTCCCCTTCCCTCCCCAGAGGGTTTGTTCTGGAAAACAGCACTTGTTTTCCATGGAACGAAGGTTTCTGGAAAGCAGGAAGGCCATCCTGGCAGTGCCCTGTGTGGGCAATGAGCAGGGAATGAGGTTCTAGAGCCCATGGATGGGCTTCTGCAAGGGAGGCCCAGCTAGGATTTAGGGCACAGAATTCTGGAGGGCAGGCCCAGGAGGCCACACCACACCTCTGTCTGGCAGGACAGGGCTCCAGCCAGGACTTGCAAAGACTCAGTAATTATGAAGGCCCTTTGTAGTCCACAGGCTACAGATCTAGATCTGGATCTTCTAGGAACATACTTCATTTGTTTGGGCCTCTCTCTGTCACCTGCAAAATGGGGGTAGTAATACTTTCCCCTCTTACCTTGCAGAGGTAGTATATAGATAAAAATAAGCAAAAGGAAGGAAAAGCACAGAGGTGACTAGAGTTGGGAAAATGCAAAGGATTACTATGCTCCCCGCCACCCCCTCCTGTGTATGTTCCATCAAGACAGACTGTCTACCCCTCCCGAGACCTGGGAGGAGAGTTCACACAGTGAGATGCCAGTCCCCTCCCTTGAAGAGCCTGTGTCCTGAGATAACTCCCCTGGATTGTAGGTGTGGCTCAATATTTCCAAAGCGGACACTATCACAGGATATTATTAGATGTTCTGGGAAAACACGTTTCATGCTCAAGTTAATTTGGCCATCACTGGATTAAAAAAAGTAATCGCATTCTTTATTGCAGATATTCTCGGAGCTTTTAATATGCAAATTGCATCGCCAATCCCAAAGGGAGGGACACAAAATGCAGCCTTTACCCAATGATTTTGATCACAGGGGAATATATTTTTTTTAATGGTACAATGTTACTGTGTCTCAGAACAGGGTGGTAAATGCTGCTATTCAATCTTATGCCTTTGGCTATACAAAAATATCTATAGTTCATTGAATTTTTTACTAAAGAAGGTTATGCTGTTCTTGATATTAGCTTCAATAAAAAGAATCCACTACTAAAAACAGTTCTCTCAAACTGCATCCTGGGAAGATGGAGTGGGCATACTTTTCCCCAGTCTTTCCGCGCACAACAACTGAAAACCATGGACATGACGTGTAAAGCAATCAGAAGAAGAATTTGAAAGGCGAAGAAAAGAAGGCCAACTGGCTAGGGAACTTGTACCTGAGGAATAACACACTCTCCTGGTTTGCTTGTTGCCTCATATATCCAAGGTTCAGAAATGAAGAAACTGGAAACAGCAACAAGCACAGAAGACCAAAAAAAATCTCCCACAAAAGTGCGTTTCCTTTAGCCAAAGGACCAGGAAAGGGGCTAACCAGATAGAAAAAGTTGGGACAATAAAAACTCCACTCCCACCAGACACCACAGAAAAAACTGTGGCCCCTACTTCCACCACCACTAGCAAAGGCCAAATAGGGAGTCTAGACTTCCACCCTCATGAGGTGACACTGAGGAGCCCCAACCCTGCCACCAAAGTGGAATCAGAAGCCAAGTGAAAAGCCCAGACGTTCACCCCTGATGGCTGATACGATGCACCCCCTCCACACGGTGTTCATGGAAACCACACAGGGAGCTTGGACTTCCACCCCCATCCAAGAATAATGATATATCTCCGCCTCCATCCCTGGCTGGGGCCATGGAAAACCTAATGGAGACTGAGGAGCATCACCATTTCCCAGAGGTAACAAGGCCATCCCCATGGCAGTGTCAGTGAAGGTCATGTTGGGAGCCAGATCTCCCACATGGAAGTAACCAGGAGCCCCCTCAGCCCTGGTATTAATGGAGATGAGTGGGGAACCTGGAATTCTACCTTCACATGTACAAAATATGTAAATATTGACTGCATCATTTTTTGATTTTGCTAACATGAAGGCAAGAAAGTATTATATGAAAGAATTATTTATAATAAGAAATTATGTTTATACTTATTACTTATTCAAATCATCTGGCCCCCAGATGTATGCACTATATTTAAATTCAGTCAGATTTGACATTTTTGCAAACTTTTAGTCATATAAAAACCATATCTTAAGGCAGTGGTTCTCAACCTGTGGGTCGTGACCCCTTTGGGGGTCGAACGACCCTTTCACAGGGGTCGCCTAAGACCTTCGGAAAACACATATATAATTCCATACTGTTTTTGTGATTAATCACTATGGTTTAATTATGTTCAATTTGTAACAATGAAATTGGGGGTCACCACAACATGAGGAACTGTATTAAAGGGTCGCGGCATTAGGAAGGTTGAGAACCACTGCCTTAAGGCAAGTTTTAAATTTTTTTTTTTTATGAAGAAATACTTGTCAAGATAAAGATATGAAACATTTTATTAGGAAATTTAGATCTTTTACATGTCTATATATCTACCTGGTATGCAGGCTCCCAGTTATATTTCTCTGTGCTCTGCAGGTGTCAGAGGTGGGCCTGCACTTTGGTGTCTCTAATCACGGTAGAAGGTGAGCTACAGTGAAATTAATGACTAGCATTTATTGAGTGCTAACTGTAGGCCAGGCATTGTGCTATGTGCTTACATGCACAATTTCAGCAAACCCCCAAACAACCCATTTTATGGATGACGAAACTAAGACTCTGATGGGCCATGTGTTTTGCCCAAGGTCACCCTGCTAGTTAATTCATGGGTGACCCAGGACTATGTCCTAGCCACCCAACTCCAAAACCAAAACTTCTTGAGTCTCATAAACACAGGTTTTTACAAAAGGAACAGGGGTGTAGCTACTGCCATAGTACAAAGCAGGAGTCTCAGGATTTCATTTTGTCTCATTTTGGCCCAAGACAGAAAAGTTGTTAGCTGCGTCTGATTGTTCACCTGGGGATGTTATAGAACAGGGAGCCAATCAGGTCCTACTCATCTGGATCCATCTCTCACATGGTCTCAGAGGCTTAGCTCAAGGGAGGGACTCCTGCAGGGGCAGCAGCCATCCCGGTGCTCAGATCTACCAGAACTGGTGTCTTCCTTTCCCCTGCTCCCTTTGTGTCTGGGCTTCAAAGCTCCCCAGGGCCAAGATGAAACAGCGTTTCATGCTCCATGTGTGAAGACGAATAAAAGATAGCTCTTCTTGGCTCAGACACACCCTGGGCCCACTCAAACCCTGCAGGAGAACAGGGCATGGACTGTAGATAAAGATTAAGTCAATTTTTGCAGGAATTAGGCAGCTTATAAATGAAGGCAATATCTGTGTTTGGGCAATGGCTACCTTGGGGCCAATATGGCTTTAATGAAATTCTATACATCAAAGCTCTTTAAAAACCTCTGAATCAAGAACATGCAAACTGACCCCCTGCTCCACTGGGCTCCAGTAACCATGGTGAGAAGTGGTGGGCTGAGAGGAGAAATAAGCACCTGCCAGACAGGGCAATCCTGGTTGACGGCTGGAGCTGACCTTGAGGTAGCCCCCCCCCCACCACCACCAGAAACCAGGGCTCCCTAACAGGGTGTGTTAACCCCAGGAGCAGGGAGACCCATCCATCCTTCCACCCCTGTGTGCCGAGTAAGAAGGGCCTGGACTGGTCATCTGAAGTGGTGGTTCTCCAAGTGTGGCATGGGGACCCTGGAGCCTGGTAACGTTTTCAGTGGGTCCGCAAGGACTATTATAACAATGGTGAAATGTAATTTCTCTTCTCATTCTTATTCTCTCACGAGTGTAGAGTGGCACATTATGCCGACCACATGACATGATACCGGAACAGGCTGAATTAGAAGCAGGTATGAGAATCCAGCGGGCTTCTATTAAGCCAGGCATTAAAGAGATTCATAAAAATGTAAAACAATACCATTGTTCTTACTGATTTTTTGTTTTGTTTTGGAAAATGATAGTTATTTTTCCTAAAATGTATTAGCATGCAATAGGTTTATTTTTTAATTAATTATTAAAGTTTTTAAAATGTCTGAGTTTTAATTTTAGTTTCCTAAATATCAATAGCTATAACCCACACAAACAAAAGTTCTCTGGGGTTCTCAATATTCTTTAAGAATATAAAGGGGTCCTGAGACCAAAAAGTTTGGGAACCACTGAAGATACTGAGGGAACAGAATGCTCCAACATCATTTAGCGTCAGTGCCTCTGGGCCACATTGTATGCCTGCTCCCTACCTCTTCAGAATAAATAAATGAGTCCAGGTTTTAATCAGCCTATCTTGAATTTAAGGAGACCTTACAATCTAAGAAGGTATTTTTAATTTTAAAAGTATAGACTGAAAGGAAAACAGAATCTTTATCTACCAATGAAGAAAAGCACTTTTATCTACTGTCATATTAAACCAGTGGTTCCCAACCTTTTTTTGGCCATGCCCCACCTAAGCATCTATAAAATCCTAATATCCGCCGCCCCCCTCCCACCGCCCCCCCCCCCCCCCCGTGACATGTAATTCTTATTATTCAAAAAGTGAACTATTCACATGGAGGAAGCCTAAAAGGCCATTAACTTGGTCTAAACAAGCTTCCAAAGGACATGGCATCCATGAAAGAGAAACATAAAAGAACAAAAGGACAGTTGAAGTACTGAGGAAGAAATCCTTAACTTTGAAATCCTTAACTAAGAAATGGTTAAAAAAATAATATGAAGTGATATGAAAAAATAGCAAATAAAGTTTCAAAACATATACTAGAGAACTGAAATACATAAATGTCACAATATATATTTATATGCTGTATATGAGACCCCTAGAACCATAAGAAATGCAAAAAAAAAATCAGTTAATAACTCATTCTCAAATTGCCCCCCTTAAAAATCAAATTGTCCCCCTGTGGGGCATGTGCCCCATATTGGGAACCACTGTATTAAACAAAGCAAGTTCTGCCAAACACTGTTTCTAAAAGAAGTGCCCCCTCTCCCTTCCTCCCAGAAAGAGATCTTGGCCAAAGAAACTTGAGAAATACTGGACTTCTGAATCCAGTATTTACTGCAGGTCTCAGAGCCTTCAACATGACTGTTAGGCCCCCAGCCCAAGGATGGTGGGCAGGTACAGAAACTCAGCAGGGCAGAAAGCCCTGGACGCTTAGCAAGAGGCAAAACTGGGAAAGCAAGACTCTCACTCCTAGGACAACATATCCTCCCCTAGCGTATCTCACTGGTCATGCGGTTTGGACCCTGGATCTTTCATATCGCTGGTCATGCAGTTTAGACCCCTGAGCTTTTCCTCCCTAGAGATAACCTCTAGGCCTGAGTTCTATTTCAGCTCCAGGCCCAGAAAAGCAGCAAAACCAGACAAGTGATGCCGGGGCTGCCTCAGGTCCAGCTACACTGACTAATGACCCCCTGCCTGGCACCGACCAATCAGTGGAGGCCATGACTCTGAAAGAGCACACCTGGAAAGCTGATGACTATTCTACTACGGCCCTCTCCTGAGGCCTCCCCTAAGATTTCCACCTGCAAGAAAGAGATCAGTCCACTCAGGACAAAGGGCCCAGTGCCCGCTCTCCCTCCAAGGAGCACACCTGTGCCACTCCCTTCCCCTTCTCCCCCGCCCCCACCCCCCCAGGCATCTATTCCTATCCTCTAAGGGACCCCACGAGACAGCAACCAGGGGAGCACTGGGCAGCAGCAGCTGGTCTGGGCTAACCCCCTGAACCTGTCTCCAAGGCCCCCTTTCCTCTGTGTAGCCCTTCCCTTTGGATTTCCCCATCTCCCATCCCCTTTTCCTTAAATTCAATTTTCTTTAATCGCCATGTGGCTATTTAGCCTGCCCACGTAGCACCAACTTCAACCTTTCAACTAGCACTAAAGGGATTGTGAACCTCTATGAAAGACACACGCCACTGTATTTTCCAGATTTATCTGCCCATGAAACTCTTCTCAGGGAGAACCGATAGCACTAGTCTTCCATGGCACACGGCAAACTGCTTCACTCAGTGAAAGATGAAGTGGTCCCCCGAGTGCGGAGAGCTGCCCAGACTCCTGAGGAGAGCTAGGGCTGGCTGCATGCTTACCCCCAGGTGTGCAGCTGTGGCTTTGGTTGGGGGTGGTGTAGGCTGGGGAGCATTCAGCCCAACCAGAGTGAACTGACTTGGGGTGGGGAGGATGACGATGACAGAGAGGTGATTTGGAAGCCTAGGGCAGGCCTGGGGTGCTGGGGAGGGTGGGGGGAAGCAGAAATGGAGGCTTTCCAGAGTTAGTGGGGAACATGGGCAGTGGGGACCGGAGAGCAGAGCCCCCTAGAAGGGCACAGTGGTCAGTGAGAGGTGGCAAGTCCAGGACAGGTCCTACCTGCTTACCCACCCAGTCAGAGGACAGAAGTTGGGATGGAATGTCCACCTTGGCCCAGAAAGAAGGGGATGGCCATGTTCACCCCCCTGAGCACCTGGCTGCTGGGCGGAACTCTCGCCTCCCGCTGCCACCCCCCCTCTCCCCCCCCTGCCCCCCCGCCCCGGCTCCCCCAAGGGCAGTTGCTAATCCAGGGGTGAGACCTGCCATCATTAGGGGAGGTGGAGGCTGATACAGCCCTGTCCCTGGGCTTCCTCACCTGTGAAATGGAGTGACGCCTTCCTCACAACCTCCCAGTGAAATAATCCACGTGAAAGGCTTCACTCCGTGCCTGGAACACAGATGAAATGTTGTGGCGTTATTATTTCTCCTGCCACGTTTCACCCGGGGAAGCCCTCCACTCGCGCCTTCTCTAGTGTCCCCTCCGCCGGGAACTGGGAGAGGCAGTTAGCTCGGACCTGCCCGGTGGACCGGACGCGACTGACTGACACCACACGTGGGGACCCGACTGACTGACACCACACGTGGGGACCCGACTGACTGACACCACACGTGGGGACCCGACTGACTGACACCCGATGACGTGGGGACGGGAGCGAGGAGTGGGAAGTGCGCTTCCAGCTCAGGCTCAGCCCGCTCTGCAGAGCTCACCGCAAGCTTTGTTCCCCCGTTACTGCGCCCAGGTCAGTGGCCGGGACGCAGGCTGAAGGGCTCTGTTAACTCAGGCCCTGAACACAAGCCCTCTTCTCACCCATTTCCAGGCAGGGCCTGCTTTTCATCTGGAGGCTCAGTTTGGTCTCCGTGTGTAAGAAAGCAGCCCGTGCCCGCACCCTCCTCTCCTCCCTGAGGCCAGACCAATGAGTGATACTCATTGTATTAAACCAATGAGTATACTTATTGTATTAAAATACCCGGATCCTGTATGTATTGAAATACCCGGATCCCCGTTCTCAATTGTGAATTGGGGCCTATGGCTTGAACCTGGATGAACTGAACTCACGTAACCAGGACCCGAGGGCCCCCGAGCTCAGAGCAGAGGCCAGGCGTCCTGGCTTTCACAGGCAGCTGAGCTTACACCTTCTTTTTCCTTGTCTCATCAGATGGTCCCTCCTCTGCCCTCCAAAGGGGAATGAGGACTAAAGGGAGAGTGTAGAGTGCAGAGAAAGATAAAAGGTATCGTTCAGCACCTTCCGAGTGTCTATAGACTTTTTATAGACTTGCAGGACTGTGAGGGAGCCATGCATCGTTTGGGGTACGGTCTTTCTCCACCAAAGCTAGGGTAGGGGTGGGGCCCTTCCCTCCTTTGGGGCTTCCAGCCCCTTCCCAGGCTGAACTGCCCTGCCCTCCTCCTGCCCAGGCCTCCAACCCTCCCTCTGGCTGAACTGGTGGCCGTGGGCTGGCCCCAGCTGCGAAGGTGCTCTCTTGGATTCAATTGATTCCGCGAGCTCTTTTGCTGCAGATCCGCTAGGACTCAGCTTAGTTTTCCAGCAGGACACTTTACAGTTTCCTTTAAAAAATTATCTTTGATGTAAGCCAATAAAGTATTTTCCTAGGTACCTTTGCAAAGGCAAACATTAAAACTAGTTTGCATTGTTGGAGCCTAATTTGGCAGGAAGCTGGTAGGATGCTGGAGGGAGATTCCTGGCTGGGAGAGGGGTTGTCACATGGGCTTAATTGGCATGAACATAGTTTATGTGAAGGCTGGAGGCCACGGCTTCCTCAGGGAGACCAGGAGGGCTGATGGGGGCTCTGGAGTCCAACAGATCTGGTCACAATCTCTGATCAATGTGACCTTGGGCCACTTGCTCTCCGTGTTTCTGAGGACAATTTTCTCTTCTCTTGTACACTGAGTTAGGACCGTGATGAAAATTCAGTGAGACAATGTGAGCAGAGCACTCGGCACAGTCCTTGGCACCTAATACCCTAGTAAACACTCAGCAAATGGTTAGTTAGCACGAGGAGGTTCGTCCTCACCCAAAACCAGTCAGAGAAACTCATTGCCTCTCCCTCTTGACCTCTTCCTGTACTTGGGTTGAACTGTTTTTTTCCTTAGGCCCCCCCCCACCCCCCCCGCCATTCTCATTTGTTTCTTGGTGCCTTTGCTTAGAATTAAACTGAGTCCTTGTCGCTCTAAGAGGCTTTCCTTGACAGCTGAACCCAGACTTGAAGGTTGCTGCCTGCTCTGACGAGCTCAGAGGGGCTGCGAGTGCTTGGAGTGGTAGCAGCTTCAGCAGTTTCCGGGTTCCCCACGCCTCTGTTGGGGGTGCTCCCCAGATGCACAGTGAATGGAAGTGACTCTCGCTTGGGTGGCTGAAGGATACTGTGGCTACTGTGACTCCAGCAGGCTTGACAGTCAGGGGCAGTCCTTGGCCACAACATGGCTAGCATTACTTTTGTTTTTAGTTATAGAAACTTTGCTAAAATAATATTACATGGGCATGTGATGTAGAAAGCTGTTCATGGTGGGCTGTTCTTGGTGCAGTTGGTAAAGGGCCTGGACTCGCTCCCCTGGACTCCTGAGGAACATCTGTGGACTCCCATGGCTCTGCCCTTTGAAGATTGGAAGCCACCAGGAGGCCGGGGGTTCTGACCCCAGATTGCTGATGGTAACTGGCTACCCATTGCCATCCTCTCAGCTGTGAGATAGAGCAGTGCATTGAACCTGATCTGCAGGGGAGTCCAGCCCCTGGGACAACCCGAGTTTAAGAAATTCCATTCAGCTTTGGTTATCTTTCATAGGGAAGGATGGCTACTGTGGCTTCTGCCCAGGCATGGAGTTAATACAACACAATGCTCTGGCTTGGAGCCTGCATTGATAGAAACCCAAGTAGTGGAATTGTAGGGATCACCTCATAGCATCATCTGTATCCTGGGCAGAGACCGACGTGCCTTCCCCTTATCCATCCCCTCATCTGCCTTTTTTTTAAAAAAATAATTTTATTGATTTTTTACAGAGAGGAAGGGAGAGGGATAGAGAGTTAGAAACATCGATCAGCTGCCTCCTGCACACCCCCTACTGGGGATGTGCCTGCAACCAAGGTACATGCCCTTGACCTGAACCGAACCTGGGACCCTTTAGTCCCTAGGCCGATGCTCTATCCAGTGAGCCAAACCAGCTAGGGCTCATCTGCCTTTTTAACAGAACCTCTACCTGAGCAGAGGTGTCAATGGACCCAGATAAAAATTATTTTTCCAAGGAGCTGTATAGGCAAGGATTCCAAAAGAACTCTTTTAAAAAGCTGATTCAGTTGGCAGGTTCCACTTTTCCAACTCTTTTCTCTTTGCTGAGGAATGAGGATATGATGGCTGGAGCTCCAGTAGCCATCTGGGAAGCCATGAGGATGAAGTCCATGCCCAAAGATTAGGGTGGAATCTGGATCCATGAGGATATTATAGAACCATCAAACTAGCATTGGTCTGTCTTTTTCAGTTCATTTTAAAATGTGAGGGAGAATACAACATCTCTATAACTCATCTTGTTGAAGCTACATCACTGAGGAATTTTATCAGCCAAATATAATTCCTCAGTAACAATACATCATTGCTAGAACCCAGTGATGTGGCCTTGGAGGACAATATTAGTAGTTACAGGTACTATTAGACCAGCTTTTCTCCAATCAAGATGTTATATGGTGACTGGCTTGGTGAGTTTCAATACCACTTCACCTTTCCTCTGATATCTTTTCTTCATAGAAGTGTTATCAAAAAAGTCACTAAACAAGAGGATATATGCAATAAAAATGAAAAAGAGGCATCTAATTATTTGCAAACTAAATAAACATACCATTATCTTTTGACTACAATTTAGAGAAAAGGAGAGGAGAGTTCTGGTCACTGAGGCCATCCATGATTGTAGTGATGTTGGTGGACATGTAAATATTTAAATTATACAGCTATAGAATGTGCTTACTGGTTTGTCTTTATGAACTAGTTTTGTGGAAGCTGGAATGCATTCTTCATAGTACAACCATTTCTATAAATGCCAGATCCGCTCCCCTCCCTTCCGCCCCTCCCATATGGTAATTTCCATCCTGGAGCCCATCAGCATTGAACCCTTTCCTCCAGTCCCCAGGAAGTCAGGTACACCTCCCTGCACACATTCTCACATCTGGAAAGGAAAGACAGCTCCCTAGATTGAGCTGGAATGGCCCCTGACTCTGAAGAACACTGAAGAGAGACCCTAGAGGGGTATCATTCTCTGACATGAGTCATTTTATTAGATTAGCACTCAGTGGATGGCAGCTCATCAAGGCATTGGTGCCAAATATGTTACATTTCATCACCAGCAAATAAAGGCAAATTTCCGGGGTGTTGTCTTTGGGGAGTAAATGAAAAGTTAAAGGGCCCTCACTGGTTTGGCTCAGTGGATAGAGCATTGCCCTTGGACCAAAGGGTCCTGGGCTCGATTCCAGTCAAGGGCACGTACCTTGGTTGCAAGCTCCTCCCTGGCCCAGGCCCTGGTTGGGGCATGTGCAGGAGGCCACCAATCGATGTGTCTCTCTCACATTGATGTTTCTCTCTTTCATTGATGTTTCTCTCTGTCTGTCCCTCTCTCTACCACTCTCCCTAAAAAGCAATGGAAAAATATTCTTGGGTGAAGATTAACAAAAATAAAAACAGAAAAAAGTTATAGGGATTTCTGAAGGAATAATTGGATATGTTCCCACTTGATCTCAGAATTACACTTTTGACCCAGCACAAGTTGTATCTAATTTTATGTTACAAGACAATGCACTGGTCAGCTCTGTGATCAGGGGATGTGAGTGGAGGGTGAAATAGCTCATCACATCAGGAAGTCTTTATCAAAATTCCCCCAACCATCGAATGGGGCTTTAATAATGAAAGTGCTAGTTATGGCCCATGCAAACGATTATAACAGCACAAAATGCTTTTTAGTGATTTCAAGTTAGAATTAGGCAACAGCAATAGGCACAAATAGCCACTTAGGGGACGTGCCAGCTGCTTCCAGTGAAGCTGCTGACATAAAAGCAGGGAGTGGCACCAAAACATAAAATCCAAGTGATAATGTGCCTGATAATAATTTTCTTTTTTGTGTCTGCAGGATTGTCCTAAATAAGTGGATTCATTAAGATAGTCAGGCATCACTCCAGTAACAGCCAACTGCTATCCCGAGGGTGAGTGCCCCTGGAGACAAAAGCCAAGATCTTCTGGGAGGCAGGACCGATAAGCACTGGCTGAGAAGTGTTACTGTCTGTGGGTGGCAGCCCAGGCTGCACAACATCTCTGAGGCCCAGGCCAGCCTCTGAGATCAGCAAAGGGCAGCTGTCTGTCACGGAGAAACTGCCCTGTGATATGCCAACATGGTCTGCAACCTTTGCTCTCTCGTCCAACTCCCTTCCCAGTTGGACACTCATTAAGAGCCAGGCTATTCAGTTCCTCTCCTGCAAGGATTTCCTTGACCTACAGCAGAGATCCTCCTTGAATTCAGTCTGCCCTGCATTAGCTTCCTGACTTCATTGACTGTTGTTCTGCTAGCCTCACTGGCTGGAAGGGCCCTTCCTCCACGCTCCCCTGTGCCGGGTGCGGAGGTGTGTGTTTCCGCATCTCTGGGTCATTAGGTAAAAGGAGCGACACACTCCTCTCACTTGGCAACATGTTTAAACATGAGCCCGTTTTTACTTCTCAACTTACTTTCCTGTCAACACACATGTAAATCTGTACAATCAATAGCTCGGGGACACTCCCATGTGCTTTTCCAATATATATTTTCTAAGATTCTGTTTAAATTTAACTTTGGTAAGCTGTCAGCCTTTAAATAGTCGTGTATATAACTATGAAGAATTTTGTGCTAAAATCTGTGTGAGAAACCACTCTAAGTGAATGTTTTGTAAGGTTTGAAATTTATAAATTGGATTTGTTTTCAACCCAGGGGAGACTAGTAATCACAGCTTTGATTCTAGGTCATAAAATTAGGTCTCAGACAATGAAACCATCAAAAAAATTTTTTAGTGACTTTTGAAGTGTTAAATTTTTTTTATTGGAGTAAATTTTACCTGGTATGTTGAAATGCACCAGTCTTAGGTGCACATTTTGATAAATGTATGTATCTGTGTAAGGGTCACCCCTGTCAAGATATACCATCATCTCCAAAAGTTCTCTAGTCAATGTCCACCCCACAGCAACAGTGGTTCTGGCTTCTAGCACCATCATGAGTTTTGCTTGTTCTTGAATCATCCAGTATATACTCCTTTGGGTCTGTTTTCTTTCAAGCAACATGTTTTTGATCCATGTTATTTGATAATGTTTTCATCCATGTTGTATTTATGACTGATTCTTTTTTATTGCTATTATTACATTACATGACTATATCACAATTTATCTGTTCTTCTGTTAGAAATCTGGGTTGTTTCCAGTTTTTGACTATAAATAATACAGTTATAAACAAAAAAAAATCTAGTAAGTGAAAAGCAATAGCCTAGTTTACAAACTTCCCCTATCATCTGGTTGAGCGTGGAACTAGGGGATTTAGATGTGTTTCTCCAAAGGTACTGCTGAGGCCCCCAAAGGACAGGGCTGCCTAACGGCTGATTTTGTTTGAATGTGTGCCGGGGTCCAACCCCAGCGGGTCCAGGGGTTCCCAAAGGTGTAGACGGAGTCGGCGAAAAAGGAATGACACGGAGACAGTGTTCAGTTGATCAGCAGCCTAGCCAGGATCTCCAGCCAGGATCTCCAGCCAAGTTCTGGTCTCGATCTCCAGAGAGGTTCTGCTTAGGCTCTCCAGAGAGGTTCTGTCCAGGTACTCCAGTCAGGTTCAGTCACCAGGTTCTAGTCAGGTTCTCTTGCCAATTTCTGTAGTCAGGTTCAGTCCAGGATCCCTTGCCATGTTCTCCCGCTAGGCTCTGTCTCTAGGCTCCGAGGCCAGTCCCTGTCCAGGATCCTCCGGCATGCTCTCTCCAGCGAAGTTCTTCTGTCTCTAGAGAACGTTCTGTGTAGGTTCTGTGCCTAGGCTCTGTCTCTCTTGGTCCTGTCTTCCAAGCCCTGTCTGAGTTCTGTCTCTTGCTGTCTTGTTCTGAGTTCTGTCTCTCTCTGTCTGGTTACATCTGTATTTATACCAGTTGATTTTAATCCTGTCAATTTCTATTACAAAGGCTAGGGCGTTTCTTATCTCCATTCCAGGGAGTAAAGATTATGTAGCTTAAGCATGATTGTTTGTAGTGATTAACTACCCACCTGGCACTTAGTTAAGGAGTTTCATCCCCTCCCTGACTTCAGGGAAAAATTCCTACCTGGGGAAACAACCTTTCTAGGAGAGGTGACCTTGGTTAAAACACACAGTGCTAAGGGGAGCAAACATATTAAGAACAGTATGCCATATATGCCAGGTCCCTTGAAACAGCAAGGATGGACCAGCTCCCGGCAAATTCCCCCTTTTTTATTTTTTAAAAGCAAGCATTAAAAAGAAAAACCTCAAATGCTCTCTTATATCCATTTTAAGAGTAGGATTGGCACTTTCCGCTATTACCTGAGTCCTGATCTATCATCCCAGGGAGAGCTTGCCAATCCTGCACTTTCCCAGGGTAGAAAGGCTGCAGTGGGGTTAAGGATAAGGCTCCTTGGGCCTACCTTCTCCCATGCCATTACATTTACCTTTCCTTCCTCAGAAAAGCATGGACATATTTCTTGTATAAAACGTTCTGTCTGACTGGGAGTAACCTTAATTCCTCTGCTAGCAAGCATATATGTTAAAAGATCAATACAGAGTCTTTTTTCTTTAGACTCAGTATGGCACATCTTCTTAATCTAAAGATCAATACAGAGTCTTCTTTCTTTGGACTCAGTATGGCACATTTTCTCAAACTAAGAATCAATACAGAGTCTTCTTTCTGTGGACTCAGTATGGCACATCTTCTCAATCTAAGTTCTGTACTATCCACCTTCTTACCCTACTTATCCTCTATAGGGGGGTCTGTAGCACCCTGGTGGAGTCCTATCCGTCCCGAGTGTGGGGGTTTTCAAGGGGGGGGGCTTACCTAAGGGAATCCTGTTCCAGGGGTTCCCAAAGGTGTGGACGGAGTCGGCGAAGACTATCCACCCTTTTCCTATGGTGGAGTCCTATCCGTCCCGAGTGTGGGGTTCTCAATGGGGGGGGGGGGCTTACCTATGGGAACCCTGTTCGGGCGCCATATGCCGGGGTCCAACCCCAGCGGGTCCAGGGGTTCCCAAAGGTGTAGACGGAGTCGGCGAAAAAGGAATGACACGGAGACAGTGTTCAGTTGATCAGCAGCCTAGCCAGGATCTCCAGCCAGGATCTCCAGCCAAGTTCTGGTCTCGATCTCCAGAGAGGTTCTGCTTAGGCTCTCCAGAGAGGTTCTGTCCAGGTACTCCAGTCAGGTTCAGTCACCAGGTTCTAGTCAGGTTCTCTTGCCAATTTCTGTAGTCAGGTTCAGTCCAGGATCCCTTGCCATGTTCTCCCGCTAGGCTCTGTCTCTAGGCTCCGAGGCCAGTCCCTGTCCAGGATCCTCCGGCATGCTCTCTCCAGCGAAGTTCTTCTGTCTCTAGAGAACGTTCTGTGTAGGTTCTGTGCCTAGGCTCTGTCTCTCTTGGTCCTGTCTTCCAAGCCCTGTCTGAGTTCTGTCTCTTGCTGTCTTGTTCTGAGTTCTGTCTCTCTCTGTCTGGTTACATCTGTATTTATACCAGTTGATTTTAATCCTGTCAATTTCTATTACAAAGGCTAGGGCGTTTCTTATCTCCATTCCAGGGAGTAAAGATTATGTAGCTTAAGCATGATTGTTTGTAGTGATTAACTACCCACCTGGCACTTAGTTAAGGAGTTTCATCCCCTCCCTGACTTCAGGGAAAAATTCCTACCTGGGGAAACAACCTTTCTAGGAGAGGTGACCTTGGTTAAAACACACAGTGCTAAGGGGAGCAAACATATTAAGAACAGTATGCCATATATGCCAGGTCCCTTGAAACAGCAAGGATGGACCAGCTCCCGGCAAATGTGGACATGGCTTACAATGTTCTTTTAAGGGGAGCTCTCGGCCCAACCTAGTCATCACACATATCGAAATGATCTGGACCTCTTGCCCAAAATGAGTTTCATGTAACACCAGAGGTGGTAGAAAAGATGAATTTTGGTGTTGCATGGCCATAAATGTTCATTTTTATAGTTACCATATATTTATGACAAATAGTAAAGATTTTTCTCTTATAGTAGTGATAGAGGTTCATTTGGCAAATTTAAGACAATGATGAAAAAGTTTCAGGAACTATTTCAGTTGAAACTCAAATGAATGAATTTTACAAACACTGGTATTGTGGTTTAGACTGTAGTGCTAACTAACCCTGCCTTGGCCATTTACTCACTGGGTCATCTTTAGCAAGTTACTCTCCAAGTTTGCTTCAGAATCTAACAAATGGGATATTAGTACAGACTTTATACATGAGGATTAAGTGATAATGTATATGATACTTGTAGCACATTTTGAGTGCTTGATAAACTACTGGTATTTCACTGCAGGAATCAGCAACCATGTGGACAACCAAACATCAACCGGGGATTGAAGACTGGAAGTTATGGGTCTGTGAGGTCATCACTTCTGACTCTCATGAAACACCCAAGGACTTCAAAGGACACAACTTTAAAAAGGTATGAACAGGCAAAAGATATATACCCTGGCAAGCAAGAAAATATCACCTCTGCCCAGCCAGTGTGGCTCAGTGGTTAAGCATCGATTCATGAACGAGGTCATTGGTTCCATTCCAGGTCAGGGCACATGCCTGGGTTGTGGGCTCAATCCCCAGTTGGGGGAAAGGCGTGCAGGAGGCAGCTGATCAATGTTTCTCACTTATCGATGTTTCTCTCTATATCCCTTTTGATTCCTCTCTCTCTCTCTCTAAATTCAATAAAAACATATTTTAAAAAGTCACCTCTGACATTCCAAGATTAAACTCTCAATTGTAACACTCCAAATCTCTATCACTTCCTTCCAGGCAAACTCCACACCCAAACCCCAACCACTGAGTTTCCAGGTCACAGAGCAGGAAGGCAGTGAGGGAATGGTGTGAGGCCACGTGGTTCTACCTCGACAGCATTGCAGTCACCTGGGGGGGCTTCTCAAGAATCCTGAGCCTGGACTTCCCGCCTGTGGCTCTGACTGGGCAGGGTGGGCCCCTCCTCACTGTGAATACTGCCCGGGTGACTCGAACGTGCGGTAGGGTGAAGACACCCTGGTCTAGCTCTCCAGCATGGGCTCAGTTCAGCCCTGACCTCCAGGAGGGGGTGCCAGTGTTAACTCCTGATGAGTACAACCACAGACCTCTTCCTGTAGGCTGAATTCTGCAGGCTCCTTGGTGAGTAGCAAAAAGCTTCATTTCAGCAGGCTTAGAGGGAAGAGTGGCCTCAGTTTTTTGATCAATGGGACAGTTTTTTTTATCTTTCAGGCTCCTTCTGCAGTTGCTTTTCTCTGGTCACAAGGGAGGAGCCGTCGAGGGCATTTGATTTGCTCATTCATCACCTGCAGACCTCTTTCCTGCCCCATTAGGTCTGGCGGGAGGCCCAAGTGAGTTCTTTGCAACTCAAATCTGGATCAGTTTTTGAAATGCTGACTGTGAGAGCGGAGGGCCTAGGTCCACTAAGCTTCCCCAGACTCAGGAGGTCACTGAAAGCAAGTCCGTTATTGTCAATCTGCTCAGGCCAGCTGCAGCTTCCCTCGTCTTCCTGAGTCCTCGAGTCAGGGCCTGGAACCCATCCACAAAGGATCAGGTTTAGGGAAGTCAGTGATGCAAAGCTCAAATGGGTACCAGGCATCTCAAGTCCCGATGCTGGTTCCTTGGGGAAATCTGGCAGCCTCTGACTTCTAGAGGCTGCTTTCTGAGCTGTCCCAGGCATGTGAGGCCAGGGGCGCTGGGCGGTCTGACAGTGGGAACTGGCTCTGGTGTCATTTCAGAAGCCTGCATCTCAGAAAGGCCCCCACTGGCAGACTTGCCTGTACTCGATTTCCATTTCACTCTGGTTCCTGATCTTGGGCTGTAGTCCGTTCAGCAGAAAGCACTTTTCTTTTGGGTCTTGTCCCATATCCTCACACTTATAAGCACACACATTTTAGTGTAGGATTTGTATCTCATTGCAGGATGTACTGAAATACAACACCTCTGGATTTGACTTGCCATATGGATTGTTTTCCAAGGAAGATCCAGGTGAAAACTGCAAGATTTGAAAAGGCCTCAGACTTTGGGCCCCCTGGGGCTGGTCTCCACAGGTGGAGAAAGTTTATAAGTAATGCTGCTTGGTATTTTTGAGACTCCTGCTATCATGTATGTGGGCTTTCCCCAGCCTGTCTCTAACCCAGGAATTATTGTGTCTCACAGAATTACTCAGCAAAATAATTATTTTAGGTTTACTACATTGGTGCCAACCAGTAAGTGCCCAACCACCATTCTTATGTAGTTGATTCTTTAAAATGATGCAAAAAAGTCTAACAATTTAGTTATGGCCAGGCTATCAGATTTAAGTGAAAAGTTGTGTTAATACACAGGGCAGCCTGAAAAAAAAAAACCTGCATGATAAAACAGGAAGACACATTAGATCCCAAGAAATAAAAATACTAAGGTAGATAACGAGGAGGAAAGCTCACAGCTTCCTTCTTGGATGTAGCGTCTATCCCACAAAGTCTGTTAACTGCACAAAACTAGGAAAAGTCTAAAATACTTGGCTATATCTAAGCTGTTTCCAACATGTAATTAGATTTGCATGTATAAATCTGCTTTTCTGTATTACACACAGAAAATTAAAAAAAAAGAAAAAAAAAAGAACAGGGAACAAATTTCCAAGGATGAAATCTCCACATTTATTTTCTTTCATGTGCATAGAAAATGGCAGTGAAGTGTCCTAGGAAAGAGGCAGGGATGGCCGTGGCGCTGCTATACCAGACTGGACTTTGTGCTTCTAAGTACACTATTCATTTTGAAAACAAACGCTGTAGCTTGTCTTTAATTGCTAACAATTTCTTGGGTTTCCCATTTGTTTTTTAAGCTGTCATGTTTCTTCAAATCTCTTTTCAAATGACACACTGCATTACAAATGATGGCACTTAACCAATGTGGCATTTCCATATTTACACCAACAAAAGAAATTTACAAGACATAATAGCATACAATCTCGACGTTTAGTAATAGCAATAAAACATGAAGGGCATCCATTTTATTTTTTTTCTGTACAAACTATCAGAACATAACTTTATTCACATTAAAAAAATCATCTTTAATTTTATTTGACCTACACATCCCCATCTCATTTCACCCATTTCTCAAATCTCTCATCACATCGCCCACACCTTCACCAGACTACGGAATCTACAAGTAATTAGATCTAACACCTAAATAGAGCTGAGAAAGTTCTCTCTCTCTCTAAGGTTTCCTCACTTCCCTGATAATTCCTCAAAAAAGAAAATAAATGCTCTTCACTCGTTCCTTCCATGTCACTTTCACATTTCATCAGCACATTAGCACAACGGACTTTTCGTCTCAATCCAAACAAGGCTAGAAAGAAAGAGTTCCTCTCTGAGCATCTTGATGCTACACCCATGAGTCCGGGGACCCTGGGTACTGTTCTGCTCTATAAGAAGGTCGTTTAGTGGAATAAAAGTCTACATAATTTGTGGTCGATTTCAGTCCATACTGTGTTGAATAATCAGTAGAAGCTGGAAAGTGAACTCGATCATCAAAATAAGGATCTTCATAGCTATGAGGAGACTGCAAATACAATCTGTATGCATCAAAGTTCTTTCTGTGGGAGTCATCTTGACTATAATACAGCTGTTGATGCTGTTGACAAAATGAAAAAGCGAATAAATCAAAGCAATATTTGGAAATACATGTTTAAGGAAAATTAATGTGCGCTTCCTGCTTCGTATTTTGAAAACAATATAAAGTATTTGTGAGCTTAAGGTTCAAAGTTGTCTCTGGTACACTCTGTATGTTTACTAATGGACTTGAAGGATGTGAACAACGTTGACAGTTGGGTGTGCGTTTTGCTCAAGTCCTGTACCAAGGCCTCTACAAGCTGAAGAGCCAAAATAGTCCCAGGCTACCTCCCTCCTCAGAGGCCCAGTTTGTGCTCCGCTGTGGAGGGCCTATTACCTGGACATGCCCAGCCAAAGGATGGCCTGATGATTGCTCTGACACAGGGGAACCATTAACACACGATGAATTTAGTTGGAGGGTGGATTTTTTGGCTTCAGATAGTTGTACAATTATAGAACCTTTTTTTAATTTAAAACATGCACTTTAGAGATGAAAATTTAGTCCATCCCTCAATTTTAGGGAAATGTGTAGTTACACTTAAAAAACTGCTAGACTGTTAAAAGAATAAGCAATCTCCAGACAGGAGAGCAGTAAAATTACAAGAGATACATGAACAAATCCGATGCTAAAGGGAAGACTTCCCTAGGCCAGGGCTAATGAAGCGAACTAGGAAGAAGCAAGGTGAACACATGTGCGTCCACACAGGGCATCTCCCATTTCCTTCTGTGTTGTCTTATCTCTGATCTCACACTACTTTTTTCAAAGATGTTTGGAGAAAAACTGTCATGTCTTTCTTATGTCTGTCTTTCCTCTGGACCATGCCCAAATCCCCCCCTTTAATAAGATGTAACAAATTTACCACACGGATTATCAACTCATATTCTGCAACTAAATGCAGTCCAACATTATATGGAATTCAGAACTAAATTCTCTGTCTAATTTAAGCTAGAGTTCTAATTCTGAGGCTACTTCTCTTGACTTAAAAACTGTAGCATAACTTCTGAGTAACTTGGGAAGTTCCTTTTCCTCCATCCCCAGAGAAAAGATGATGAAATGGAGGGTGGTCTTAGAGAACCCTCGTCTGAAAGACAGGGTGCGGGCCTGCCTGGGGAACCCCAGCTGCCCAGGTGCTACTGGAAGGCAGGAGGAGACCAGATGGCCCAGGTGGACAGCATCAGGAAGAGCCCCAACGGGTTTCAGGCTCCCCGTGAAAGCAGAGATTGAACGTGACAACCAGGCACCCCAGTGTGATGGAGAGTGAGGCTCCCTGCAGCAGGGCGGAGTCCCCCTTCACCTCGGAGACTAACAGAGCCTTGGCCACGAACCCGAGTGTTTTCAGACCCTGGAAGCCTTGTGGGAAGGGAGTCATGGAGATGGAAAATGAGGTGCACAAGAGAACAATGAGATGAGAGAGTGAAGTGTGCTTACCAACCTTTCCCCACCCAGAGGATGGGAGAGCTTTTAGAGATCAACAGGGAAAATAAATGTGGGAAAGGAAATTGTTGGGCAAAGAATATGAGTCAAAGGCTTCACAGTAGGTTCCCATCAGGGCCTGGTGGTCTCAGCAGCACCGATTCGGATACTCAAGACATGAGGCTACTGTGCACGGGATTTGCTTAAACTACGACGACGAGCTTCTGAGGAGTGGAGATCCCCAGAGAGAGCTCCCCGGGCCCTGCCGTGCTGGCCCAGCTCTGGTAAGTTAACGGCGCGGCCCCCTTACTGTGCTGATGCCTGCTAACCGGCCTTCTGTAAGATTGATATTGCAAATTCACCTGTAGCCGTCTATTTTGTTCTCTTGCTGGTGAGGAATAGGAACTGATGTAAATTGGTGAAGGTTTGCTGGAGCCTGTAAGAAAATATTTTATGAAATTAAAACTAGTGCTCATCACTCTGGTCATTAGGCTGCGTGGGCTCCCTGCAGTGGGGCTGGTGTGTCCCTGACAAGGCTGCCTCCCCGGGGCCAGCACACGCTGGGACAGTGGGCTCCTGCGTCTGGCCTGGCTGCTCCTACCCCAGGGCTGCTAGGGACTCATGAACAGGCTGTGTGTGCTTTACCAAAAAGCAATGGGTCTGATGGGGGAAGGGAAACATTAGCACAAGCTCCATGCCTTCAGAACAGCTTTGATTCAAAACCCCAGCACCTGGAAAGAGCAGGCACAGGCATGCTCTCAACGGTCTGACTACATGGAGGCATATTCTTGGGTTTGCCACATTTAAGCACATTTTAAAATAAAAAAAAACCTGGCAATCAGATAGTTGCTTTAAGAGTCCACAGTAGACTCTGATGCCAATGATGTCACAGGTCACTCTTCTATTATTGCTAAGGCTAGCAAAGTTTTTTTTTTTTTTAAATGAGAAAAATGAAACATACTTGAGGCAAATTAGTTTATTGAAGCAAGCAAAGAAGATACGGAAGGGTGCGCATGCTACGGAGGCCATCTGTATAGTAAAGCTGGCTGCTGCAAATCTGAAGTAGCAGCGCACTTCAGTTTATATGTGCATTTCCTTTGCAAAGAGCTGGATGCTGGAAATGTAGCATCTGCAATTTTCTGAGCTATTAATTGCCATAGTAACAATAGTCGATTAGCAAACAGTCCTGTGAAATCACAATTTTAATGACAACAGCACAACAGAGACTGTTCCCCCAGCAGTTAGGTTGCCATCAGCTTTTATTTATTTCTTTTTAATAAATTGGTCTTTTGAGAAAAGAGTATTTTTTTTTTTGGTAGCTCACACTGCCTTTTTTGAAACCTCTAAAATAGTTACAATATGCAAGATAGCCAAGCACAGGGACGATATGAAATCCCGGTATCCCTGCAGGCTGGCATCCTTTCAGTCAAGTGTAAGCACAGCTTTCGGAATAGGACATATAATAGTAATACTAATAATTTTTATTTTTGTTATTCTTAAAAAAAAATCACTCGGAGGAGAATCACATTATAAACTGTTATTCATTCAAACTCTTTTCCATGAAAATGAAAATGAGACTGCTCTCCATTCTCAGGCCGGTCTAGGACAGGTGGCCCAGCACAGCGGCCCGGAGCTCAGGGTTCTGACCTGCTGGCGAGCAGGGAGGGGGCTGAACAAAGGGACTGCGTGGTGCGTGAGCCAGAACTCACGTCTCATCTGGGTACAGTGCGCTTTTTATCTGTGGTCACCAGACTACCTCAGCTTATTTAACTGAAAACAAGCAGAAAAGGCATCAGCCCCCAAAGCAGGAAATGGAGAGACGGGAACACGGTTCGCTGCTGGGGGACCGACTCAGGGCAGGCATGGGTGGCTGCCCAGGCCGCCGGCCGAGGGCCTGGGAACACACACCTTCTCGAGGTACTCTATCACACACCCCACTGGCATCTTACCAGGGTACAGGCCTTTATGTGTGGCATCCCCTTGGCTATTGTAATACTGCATAGGTGGCTGGGTCCTATCGTATTCAGAGCGAGGGTCTCTGATTCCTAACAGTGCTGGTGAGGAGGAGGTGCTGCCGACTGAAGGGAGAAGCAAAAGGAGGAGGGAGAGAGAAAGAAAGAGGAGGAGAAAGAAATCAGACTGTCAGTGGCTCTGGAAAAACAAAGGTCAGTAATTAGAAGTGCCGTGCAGCTGGTGGTAAATATGAGCTCTCAGCAGGGCTGTGAGTGCACAGCAGTCAGCCCTGAGCCACCGGGAGGCGACCTGCGGGCCGGCCACTGCGCAGGGCTGTCAACGCCCAGTCAGAGGCGCAGCGCAGATCACGCAGATCACGCAGGGCCCGGCAGCGGCCGCGATGTCTCTATCGGGCCTTTGAAACTGGGTGAGAACAACTGACCAGCCAGCCATGCAAGAGTTACATCTGCAATGTAGAAGCCCAGCTCAGCTGCATGCAAAACACCCGCCTATTATCCTTTATGGACAGCTCTGGACTAAGTAAATATTTTGATTTCTAATTATTTCAAAAATATCTGCATCTCTAAATGTGTTTGAGTAAGAGTGCCAGACCATAAAATTCATCATTCTTTTTATGGTGACTGGCTG
The DNA here is from genome assembly GCF_963259705.1 of Myotis daubentonii. Lineage (NCBI taxonomy): Eukaryota > Metazoa > Chordata > Mammalia > Chiroptera > Vespertilionidae > Myotis > Myotis daubentonii. Next base: position 57,165,106 of record NC_081846.1, read on the forward strand.
TCAGGGAAACTATGTAAACTCAGCAAGCCCAGCTATCAAGAGGCTCACGATGGGCCAAACGTTTAATAGCATATCTATCCATGGGTCTCCTTTTGGACATTTTTGCACAAAAGGACAGCACTGCTTATCTTTTTCCTTTTCTCAGTAAGAAATCATCTTGCTTGCACTGATTTAATTATTGAAGAGTCACCCATTCACCTGCTAGATCTGAAAGCAGTGGCGCCGGGACCCGCACAGCAGTTCTGCAGCGTTGATGCTTTCAGAGAAAACATACATTCACAGTTTTCCCTTAAAAGTCACTTCACTGTGGAGTTGCTCCGTGTTACGCAAAGGTGAGCACTCAAGGGCACTGTCCATGTGCTGCTCCCCATGCTCACTTTCTAGAAGGTGCTAGGCCAGACAGCACACTCACCTGCCTCCACAATGACATTAGTGAGGCATCAGATGTGCCACAAGCAGATACCACACTAGCTGAGGGATGGGTGATGAGTCCTTCCCTGAACAGAACCCAGAAAGGTACCTAGGAACCTGGATGGGGGCTCGCCAATGCTGTCCAGTGTTTCAGAGATCCTCAGAACAAGTGCATTGTGTAGTACAGTGATGGTGAACCTATGACACGTGTGTCAGAGGTGACATGCGAACTCATTTTTTTGGTTGATTTTTCTTTGTTAAATGGCATTTAAATATATAAAATAAATATCAAAAATATAAGTCTTTGTTTTACTATGGTTGCAAATATCAAAAAATTTCTATATGTGACACGGCACCAGAGTTAAGTTAGGGTTTTTCAAAATGCTGACACGCTGAGCTCAAAAGGTTCGCCATCACTGGTTTAGTAACTAGTCTTCTATCTGAAATTACTCTTTTGCCTGTACATATGCCTTCTGTTAAGCAGCTCAATCTCTGCCCCTTGCACCCCCTTTTCTAGGCCCCAAAGTAATTCTCAGCATTTTTATAAAGACAGCCTCAGGCCACACCTGGGAGCTCAGCATGGGTGTCAAAAACCCAGCATGGGTCCCTCTGAAGACAACTCATATTTTAAAAACTAAGATATAAATATACACCATACACAGTAGGCAGATAATTTAAAACAATTCCTAGTACGAGTAGAGACGTCCATTTATGTGACAAGAACCACTGGTCATATATTAGTCTTTTTGGACACATATGTCCAGATGAGAATACTGCCTGTAGTGGCAGAATACAACGAATCATATTGATATGTCTGAGTGAGAGATTTACAGTCAAATAAGATAGTATTTTTCCTGTTTCATTCAGGTAAGAATAAAATTTATAAGACTTGGCTTGGTAGAAATATTCTGTCCTTACATGTAAAAAAACATTAGTCCGAGTCTCAAATCATTCTTTCTACCCAAACACAACCAATGAGTATGTAGCAAATCAAAGGGACTTCCTGTAAATGCACCTGGAGGGCCTGTTCCCATTAGTCCTGACGCTGGGGGACTGAACACAGCAGGGGATGGAGGAGCAACGTGAGGAAGGCAGAGGAGATCACAGCTCTCCCAGCTGTGGTGTCAGGATCTTGTCTAAAGAACCCTGTTTGTCAGAGTTTCCACCCAGAAAACTCAAGATCACTTCGGAAGAGATTCCGAACTGATGGCCAGCAGGTAGGCAGGGCAACCATTTTCAGGCACAAACCTGGGGTTCTCAAACTGTGCTCCTCCACTTTCCTGTACCTGCACCCCCAGGTCAGCTTGTCAGATGCAGACTGCTGGGCCCCTCCAGGAACCCAGTGAAGCAGGATCTTGGGGGAGGGAAAGGACTGGGACCCTGGTATGCTTTTATGCATTGCAGTTGGAGTAAACTTTTAAAATGAAAGGATCTGGAAAGTGGGTGTGTTGCTTACAGTCTCATGTAATTCCCAAAGAAGGCTGGAAGAGCAGCGTGTGCGAATATGACTGGCTTAACCAGCTATGCACAGTCTTCTCTGGTTGAGAAATAATGTTCTCTCACCAAGGAGGGAGTTTACCCACTAACCTGACTGAATGATGGGTGACATCTGTTGGTTGGTGGTAGACAAGGAAGGGTGCGATTTGAATCGGTCTCGCTCTAACGTCGACACAGGTGTAATAAAATGGTTTTGATTCCACCCATCCTGTGGAGTCAAAGTGGAAAAAGAAACCTCTCAAAATGAATAATGACATTTCATTACAATAAATGATTACGAATGTGCGCTCTGATGAATGCTAATTATGCCAGAGCTATTCCTGTAAGTTACCTTTTTATAAATGCTCCGGAGGTCCCGATATTGCCATAATGTATTCAAGACCTGGGCCGCTGCCTTCACCACTTTCAGAGATGATCTGGGGAGAAAGTGTGCATGTTAATGAGTGTGGATGGCACAGCTTCAGGCTGCACCTGAAGAGACTCAGGCTGTAAACCAGTAGCCAGGAGGCCATCTCCCCAAGGACCAGAGGGCACAGAAGACGCTGCTAGAAGCCACCACTTGGGGGTCAGTTAGGTTCAGGGATGGTAAGGACCAAAGCGAGGCTCCCAGGTAGTCAGCTGTGCGGTGAGAAACTAGGGTTGGTGGAGCCTGTGGCTTCAAAGTTGAGGGCATCTCTCAGCCTCTCCATGGGGGACCCCCAACCTCCCCCACATCTACGAAGGGGCTGACCTCGCTGGGGCTTTAGGATTAATGTGACCATGACCACACACCCTGAGTGTCTGAGGACCATCCCAAGTTAATTTAATGTCTCTCCCCCGCATTATTAGGCCTTGATAAAATACCTTCATTGCCTTATCATTTACACCACAAATGTTTACACGTACATATGTGCTCCAAAGTTTGACTCAGGAAATATGGTCCGTTATCACGTCCCCGCTCTGGAGACATTCTGCTGACCCCAGGCGCTGTGTGAGCACCTCCTGAGGCGCCCCATTTCACTGGGGGCTGTGTCTGTAAATCGCTGGCCTCGCCAGTAAGTGAAGAGGCAAATGCAGCTTCCTGCCTCAGTGAAGGTCTCCAGATCCCCACACCAGGGGTGGAGCAGTGCTGAGGCGTGAGGATGAATTCTTCAGAATTCATTTTTACCTTAAAAACGGACTTTGAATGTATATCACGGATCTAAAATCTAATGGTCTCTTTCACTCCTTATCTTCCCAATTACACTCTCACGAAGTGGGGGAAGAAGAGAGGAGAGCAGGCTGCAAGCTGTCTCCACCCCCAACAACAGGATATGTTGCTGCTACGGAGGCTGAGGTCCCCAGCAAAGGCGGAGTATAGGCAAACTCAGGGCCTTCACCTGTCTTCCTCCTTCCCTCCTCCCACCAAGACTCACTCTGCTCCGTGTTCCTGACAAGTCAAGGGCAGAACCAGGTCAAACCAACACACTCAAAGCCTTTCTATATTTTATATTTTCAAAATGGACCACAGAGCAAGGAGATACTTCAAAGAAATGAACAGGTGAAATTTCAGACACTGCGATGGCCTCACAGGGTCTTCACCCCATCCCTACCCCGACAATCCCACTCTCAGTGGTCCTGACATCCCTGCTGTTATCCACCTCCCTCTCCTCAAATGTTAGCAGCAGGACACAGGCAGGAGGCCGACCTATGCCTGGCTCATACCCGCGACACTCGACAAAGCAGGAGCCTGCCGGGTACACACTGATACAACCAGCCGGGATAGGTATTTTTAGAGACAAATTCTATGAGCAGAAACTTGACTCTCAAGAAAAGCATGGAAGTTTCTCTGCTTCCCTTTGCAGCACAACTTCTAGAAAGAGTTATGTATTCTCATCTCTAATTTCTCTCCTCCCACCTTGTCTCAATGAGGCAAGTCTCTACCCTCGTCCTACCTGATGGAACAGGAGCACGTGACATGTGCTCACCTCTGAAGCAGCTCTTCACTTGGCTTCTGGGGCACCACAAGCCCCTGGTTTTCTTCTGAATGAGCCCTTTTGCTGGCTCCTTATCTCCTTGACCTCTAACTAGGAGGGATATCAGCCCTTAAGCCTCTTTTTCTTCTCGATCTACATTTCTTTCTTTATTGATTGCAGCCACTTCTCTAAACATACTATTTATATACTGATGACTCCCAAATTTACATTTGTAGCCTGGACCTGTAAGGTGAACTCAACTCAAGAATATCCTCCTGCTGACCAGATGTTCAGGTGGAGTCCAAAACAAACTCCCTTCCTTCCCTAAAATCTGCTCCTCCCACAGCTTCCCCATGGTGCTAAGTGGCAATTCCATCCTATCTTTAGCCAAAGACCTTGGAGTCATCCTTTGACATTCACCTCCTCTCGGGCCCCTCATGCAATCCTTCAGTAAATCCCACTGACGCCACCTCCACCCATGAAGAACCGACCACTGTTTCACCACCCCAAGTGCTACCCCACGAGTCTCCACTTGGGGGGAGGGTCTGTCATTATGATCCCTTCCGGGGATGTCAGGTCGTATCCTTCTCTGCTGAACACTCTCCAACAGCTTCTGGCTTTACTCAGCGTAAAAGTCACAGTCCTTAGCTTCCCCACAGGGTCCTTTACTTCTGGTACTTTCCCTTCTCCTCTTTCCCTTGACTGGCTCTGTTCCAGTCCCACTGGCTTCCTGCTGCTCCATCTCAGGGTCCTTCCACTTACGCCCTCTGCCCGCCCCTCCCACCCCTTCCCTCAGGCACTGTCTCCCCGAAGCCTGCCCTGACCACCTTGTCTATAATTGTGATCCCCTCTCACCTTCCCTGATTTTAGTGCTCACAGACCACACAGCACCATCTAAGTGTGTTTCTCATTCAACTGATCCCTCGTCTAGCTCTAACTCACCCCTGGGATGTAAGCTACCCGAGGGCAGAGGCTGCTGTGTGATCCACTCACCACTGCAGCACACGCAGGTAGGCAATGAACACTCGGTGAATGAATAAGGGAAGGTAATGATATGTTTGGAAGACAACTTGATTTGATCTAGGGCTTTCTGAATCTCTTACTTTGGGGAAAAAAGATTAGATTGGGTAATAATTTTTTTTTAAAGATACCAGGTTTTGGCACTGGTTCAGGATTTCCCCAGCTTCTTTGTATGTCTTTCACAAATGAAGGTTGTCTAACATTTTTTTTTTTTTAAATTTCAGAGAGGAAGGGAGAGGGGGAGAGAGAGACAGAAACATCAATGATGAGAGAGAATCATTGATTGGCTGCCTCCTGCACCCCACCAACCCCCACGCCCCCGGGGATTGAGCCTGCAACCAGGGCATCTGCCCTGACCAGGAGTCGATCTGTGACCTCCTAATTCTTAGACTGATGCTCAACCACTGAGCCACACTGGCTGGACTAACATTTTAAGAGCACAAACAGTGATTACCGTACCTCAGGAAGAGGGGAGGGACCTGGACCAGGAGTTAACGAATGGATCTTAGCTTTATCTATAACGTTTCATTTCCTTTAAAATAAAAATGAGTGTGTGCTTTTATTACTTATGGAATAAAAAGACTCATAAAAAAGAACTGAAAGGAAATATGGTTAATGTTGATAGGTGTAGTTTCTGAGGGATGAGAATATACTTCGTAACATAATTCTCATATCTTAGAAAATCCTTTAAAAGTATAAATTAAAAGAACAGACAAGGCAGAATGAGTTCTAACACTGTCACTCAGTCAGTTAATAAGCATTTACTGAGCACCTGGTATAGGCCAGGCTTTGCAGATGCAGAGGATACAGCAGTGAACAAAAAGACCAAGTCCCTGCTGCAGGGGGAGCAGAAGCCAGAGAAAGCCATAAATAACACACAGGGAGTCAGTGCTGTGAGAAGAGAGCAGGTGGAGGGAGGGAAAGCAGAGACCAGGGCTATTTTACTTCGATCAGGTGGCTGCTGTGCTATTGTGATGCAAAAGCAGGCCCACTTCCCACTTCCTTGAAGGAGACTCTGATTTGATACTAAGCCCAATTCATAGTCCTGTTATAGGTCCATGACAAAAACCTTCTATTTTTGCCACCGATTCTCTAATCCCTGCTTTTGTTGCTTTGTCAATTAGGTGTCACCCAGAAGCAAAGGGAAATGTAGGAGACAAGCCCCGGGCACAGCCTGAGGCCACACAGCAGGCCCTGTGCAGAGTGGTGAGTTTAATGCACTCGGGGCACCTGCAGAGGAGTCAACCCTCAACAGGATTCAAGAAGATGCTCTTGAAGAACAGGCCTGGAGCAGAGCCGAAGGAGCAAGGGAAACAGCGCCCCCAGATCTTCCTCATCAGGCATTTCTGATTCTTCCAGGGTTGGCACAACCAAGTGTAGAAGTGTTATAATGAAGACTAGGAAAAGGACCACATGACTGCAAACCCGCTGTAAAAAATGCAGAAGTCGCCCTGGCTGGTGTGGCTCAGTGAGTAAGTATCGGCCAGTGCACAAAAGACTCTTGATTTGATTCCCATCAAGGGCACATACCTGGGTTGTAGTTTCAATCCCTGGCCCTGGTTGGTATGCATGTGGGAGGCAACCAATCGGTATCTCGGTCTCTCTCTCTCTCTCTCTCTCTCTCTCTCTCTCCTGCTCTCCCTTCCACTCTCTCTCAAAATCAATGGAAAAAAGTCCTCAGGCGAGGATTTAAAAATATGCAGAAATAAATACATCCTTCCCAATAGGAAGCATATCCTGGACAAAGGCCCTTATCACAGGACCATCCCAGAAGTGAGGCTTGTGACCTCCTCTCCCTGCAGCAGACTTGCCTGTCTCCTCTGCCCTTGGTTATGTTCACCAGCTTTTCGATGCCCCCGGAGTCGGCCAGGGCTTTGGCGTTCTCCATGTTTTTGCTGGTGACCTCATGCAGAGCACAGCAGATGGCCGCCATGGTCTCATCAGACAGCACGCTGGGGCCCGAGCCTCCGGGGAGCCGGTTGACCAGGTCTCGCATGGCGTATTTACCTGCCAAATGCAAAAGATTTCATTCTCCTTTCAGAAGGTGCGAGGTTTTTGTTACTGTTCTTTAAAGATGGCGGCTGGGTAGCCTCATAAAAACAAAACACCAAGAGAGGAGAGAACAGGGGAACCGCAGTGAAGGGTAAAAGGACAGACACAAAGGGAAGTTAACATATATTGCAATGGCACATGAAGAACGAATGATTTAATAAAACATTACTGTAAATCGCTGAAAGAAAATGTAAGTCAGCCGAAACCGGTTTGGCTCAGTGGGTAGAGCGTCGGCCTGCGGACTGAAAGGTCCCAGGTTCGATTCCGGTCAAGGGCATGTACCTGGGTTGCGGGCACATCCCCAGTGGGAGATGTGCAGGAGGCAGCTGATCGATGTTTCTCTCTCATCGATGTTTCTAACTCTCTATCTCTCTCCCTTCCTCTCTGTAAAAAATCAATAAAATATATTAAAAAAAAAAAAAAAGACATACTAAGCCCTAGCCAGTCTTGCTAAAAAAAGAAAATGTAAGTCAGCGGATAGAACTGGATACACCAATCCTGTTGCTTTAGTTCAACCATTTTCATTAACAGTAAGAAATAAAGGAATTATGACAGGATAGTAAATTCTATTCTTGACTCAATTCTCATGCGTCAAAAATACCTCAGCTTCCTCTTAAACCTCTAAAAGCTGACCTTTGAAGAAGGTTTAGCTGGACAAAGTAGGGCCACCGAACAAGGGTCTTCATTACATTCTCCTGGATCTCACCTCTTGAACCATGTACAGTTCCACATTTTTATCAAGTTGAGAGTAATATCAGCTGTTGACATCAGAAGTGATGTCAACATGTTCGTTTCTTTTAAAGAGGACACAAGATAATTATGGATCTATTATCTCCCTGGAGCAATTCAACAATAAAGTCTTGATAAGACAGGCTGAGGAGTCTGCTAGCTACTGAAGTATTTCTTTAAGAAACTCAATTTCTCGTACTCCTCTCCAAAAAGAGATTATCTCTTGCTTTTCCAGTTTCAATTACCAAGTGACAAACTGGAATAATTGCACTACAAACAAAAGAAATTAACTAAAGCCCAAGTAAATATTTCCTTAGTTTTTCCCCCTCAGCTAATAATTGAGTGGATATTAAGGGCTCCGGTGAAGGACCCATTTGTATACACTGGTGAGCAGCGGGCAGGCCCTGAGCACGCACTGCATGCCTTAGGGCGAGTCACGGTGCAGCCTGGTGCGCAGAGTGGAAAAGCTGCGATGACACCGTAAGCCCGAAGATAAATGTGGTTTTTAAGAACAGACGGTACGCTAGCACTAGTGATTTGGAATACTCATGAACGACCAAAAGGTCCATGATGTGTAATTTGTCATTCTGCTAAGATACCACATTAAACAAATTGTACTCCTGACTCTTGGGATAAAGTGAGCAGGGGTGGGGAACGTTTGGCCCGTAAAATCATCTCTGGGGTGAGTTAATTAAATGTTTGACCAAATATAGAAGGCTAATTTTTAAGCTGATAATTTTATGTAGCCCACAAATGAGGTTATAAATATCCAGATGGCCCCTGACAGGAAAAAGGTTCCCCACCCTGCCTTAGAGCCTGCAGATCCAGACAGCTGGGCTGGTTGGACTCAGGTAAGTATGCAGGTGACAAACCTTTACTTGTGAAAATGTCTCTGAAGAGAAAGTCCACTGCTACTGCTGGTGACAGATGCGAGGAGACAGTAGAGGGGTCAGAGAAGGGGACGGTTCTTAGGAACAGAAGTGCTGGGCAACTTAGAGTCCGGGAGGGACTCAGACCTCAAAGGAAGGAAAGAATCTTTATGGGGAAACAAGAAAAAGTGGCTCATGAGCTAGTTCGAGTGCCGGGTGGGTAAAACAGTGCTCATCAGCGGAGAGAGAAAATGCTCGTGGAAGTTTAAAAGGGAGGCGGGACATTCACAGACAGCACAGGACGCAGTGGGAGAGGCGGGGTCTGACAACAGGGACAGGCTCCTTTTCCCCGGAGGACTCGGGCCAGTGCTGCTGGCCTTGCACCTTCTGCTCTCCTGCGCCTCCTCCCTGTGGTGAATGACAGGCCACAGGGTTTATGTTGTCAACCCTTTATTTTTCAGCATTCAGAACTCCCAAACCACTTGTGCTTTTGAAAAGAAATTCAAATACAGATGTAACAAAATAACTTTAAAAATCTCTCTTTGGGGACCGACAGGATTTCTCTTAAGGAAGTGTGGGAAGGAAGTTATGACACATCTGCTGGAATCAGGCTCATGCTCGACTGCACGAACAGAGGCCCCTTTCCTCTCGGTGGGGATGATTTGGCTCAAAGAAGTGGGGTGTTGAGAGTAGGGTGATCGAGGCGATAATTTAGGATAGTAAGTGTGCCACTGAGTCCTCACAGCAACTCTTTAAGGCAAACATTCCTACCCTTGTTTTTTCTCTCTCTTCCCATCTTCACCTCGGTCTCCCTCCCTCTCTAATGGCAGGTGTGTTTTAATTACTTCAATATATATTCACAAATCCATCCAAGGTCTTGTGAAATTTTCCCTGCCTCTCTCCTGAACTGTCACCAGCTGTGGGACTGGCATGGAGCTGCCTCACCTCTCATCTCATTTACACAGCAGATGCACGGTGAGGGTAGCAGGCATCGTCAGCTCCCTTTCAGGGAATGGCTGATGGAGTTTTCAACTTGGATGAAGGCACTGAGCCCAAATAGGCTCTATAGACCCTCCTGGTTCCACAACCAGTGAGCAGCAGATCCAGGATTTCACCTAAGTCTGGGAGGGTCTCTGGTCTTTTCTTTACCCCACTCTCTGCTTGAGATATGGCACCACACTGGAGGCAAGTGAGCTAAGCTGACCAGGGTGCACAACTTGAAGAGCTGCTCATTCTTAGGTTCATGCAAGTGCCAACCCTACGCTTGGGTGGACGTGAGGGTAAGTGCCTCCTAAATGTACCCTGTGTGCTTCACTTGCCTTACCCTTCCCTGGGGGGCGGGGGAGGGGGGGAATGGCCTTGGGACAGTGACTCTGCTCTGCCTAGGGTGAGCATTTACTCAGATCCCAGAGGGAAAAGCTACAAACATCTCATGTGGTTTCTTTTTCTTTAAAGTAGGAACACTGTAGTGTTGGTACTATCAGTCTCAAGTCAGAAAGGGAGAATTAAACCGTTTTTTGTTGCTCAAGAAATGAACCTTTCTTAGGAAATGAAGACATCAACTCTATTAAGTAGTGCTGTACAGTATAATGGAAAATGCTAGCTTTTCTGATTAGGGTTTATTAATGAGCCCGCCTCTTGATGAAAAGGAATGGTCACAAAGAAAAGCCAGCGGGGGTACCCAAAACTGCCAAGAAAACAGGACCAGGACTCAGTTGCTAATCATTTTAAATGTCGTATTTGTTTAAATCAAAAGAAGAGTTTTATAAATGCTGTAGTTCCTCTTCCTCTCTCTCTGTAGCTCACCTGGTCACCAGAACGTACCTATGAGCTCCTTGTTTCGAACATCTAGTGCCATATTCCTCAAGGCAGTTGCCACAGAAGAAACCACTCTGTCATTATCCATTCTCAGAAGCTCTACAAGGATGGGGAGCCCTTTTTCTTTGCGGACGGCCGCCCGGATATACGCTGCAAACTAGTGAGGAAAACAAGGCAATTAGTAATATAGAACAGAGTTCAGCTCTCAGATGTTACTGCTGCCTAAAAATGATGAACTAATAGATTAAATGTTTTCTTTCCAACTGGAGATTAAATCTGTGGTGTCAGTAAAGAGAAAATCATAGTTGGGGATAAAGATAGGCTAGGATGACTGATTTAAAAAGAAATCCCAAAGCCTGAACATCTCAAACCACCATCTGCCGGATATTGTGCAGAAAAGAGAAGGCAGTGATTACTGGCTGCCTCAGCTACATCACACGATTAAGGAAGAATCTCGATCTTCTCTGCAGTTGGACCCAAGCCAGGCCCAGAGGCTATAAATAGGATGGCAGAGGCATAGCTGATCAGCGCGCATTAAAGGAGAACCTGTCTCCATCAAGTCGTGCTTTCTCTCTGTCTTGTCCATAACAATATGTAGAGCTCAAAACCTTTCAAAGAGATTCTTTGGAACAATCCCTGCCTCAGAAGAAAATGAGTTTTCCAGAAACACTAAGCAACATAACTCACGCATGTTGGTGAAAAAGTAAGTATATCCCCGTGTGAAATGCTTTCTCAGTCAAGATTAGGTAGCTGCTGCTTTTTAAAATCTACAGTCCAAGTCTTTTGCAGGTCTGAACGATGAGTCAGTCTGTGCACCACAGGAATGGGAAATGAACGCCAAGTTATCAGGGAAACACCAAAAAAATCAGAAAAAGGTAACATCTGAAAATGGGCCTTGAATCTTGTTTTGAGCGTTCACTGACATTTTTACCAAGGCAAATTGTCTTTCAAAATTCAGGGTCATTGAAAAATGCTGCTCATTAAACATCTAACACTTTACTGCTGTGGTCAAGTCCCGAGGACAAAGATCCGCCAGCCCTTTGTTTATTTCAAACATTAAAATATGTGATTGACCACTCAGTCTCTTGAATAACAAGCTAGATGATCTTAATAATATAAATAAGAGGAAAAATGCATTTCAAAGATCCTATTAACATTGTTCATATAAAACAAATACTCCTATTTTCCAAATGAAATCTCCTGGGGGAAACAGCGCATGGCTGCCGTAAGGCTGGCAGCTCCATCAGCCTCTCTCTGACGCCTGCAACCAAGCCAACGCCTGTCTCCCTTGGAGACCACGGCTCAGCCCAGCCCTGAGCGCCTCCCTTCAGAGCACTGGTCATCACTGCTCCCCAAACAGCTTCTGACTGGGTAACCTCTGTGGCCATGATTACCTGGTTTTCTGAACAAGGGTCCAATATTTTGATTTACTATTTTAGATGCTGTTCATATTTTAAATGAGTTTGCCATCTAACTTTAATTTATTAAATGATCCCAGAAATGAAATTCTACAGAACTTAAATCACATCTCTTTTAATTATTCTATCTTTTTAAAATTATCATCAAATGATCCTTAAGTCACAAGCTGGAGCTGAACGCTGAGTCATCAACAGAAATGTTACGAATACATAAACATATGCTGAACACTGTCGTAGGTCCTCCACATTTATAATCTTTTAATCCTCACAACCACCTCCTGTGGTAGGTATTATCATCATTTACAGATGGAGAAACTAGGACAGGGCTATCTGAGGCCCTAGCTAGTAAGTGGAGGGTCTAGGATTCAAAGCTGAGGGTTCTGACTCCAGAGCCAATACTTAGATGCTAATCTATTAGCACTTTAATTAAAACAGTAACAAAAAAACCAAACTGGCTTAGCACTAGCCCACAATTATCTGTATATATTCATAACAGCAGCTGGCTGCATGAAATAAACCATGCCAGGCTTAGCAATGCTTTTTACTCCCATGGATAATACAGTGGCCAAAAGATTCTCATTTGGGAAGTAGTGGTGGAGGAGGTAGCCAAAAACAAGCATTAGAGTAACTCTACTAAAATACACTCGTCAGGACATTCCTAGAGGTTGAAATGTTTCAGTCAAGGACAGTCTGGAAAGTTGCTAGATGACATTTAAAAGTTTTGAGGACACGCTTAAAATGGTAATGGCAGGAAACCACCTTCATTCTCATAAAGAAGTCACACACCTACAAGGGGATGTGGAAACTCACCATATGCATGTTCTGTGAGCACCTGAGAGAGGAGCAGTGGCCCCTCTCCTTTGCTGCAGCGCTGCCCAACCCCAGCTCTACTGCAGGCGCTCAGCATCTCTCAGCTGCTCCCCAGTAAACCCCAGCCTCTACTTTCCTCTTCTGTGAATTCACCGTCCGTACAGCTCTATCCGACAGTATCCACGTCGCCTGTGCCACTGGTCTGCTTAACCCCTTTTGGTGGTGCCTCGTCTGTGGGTCAGATCCCAGCTCCTGAAGCTTGGCAGTCACACCTGCTCGCGATGCCTGACTCCACCAAGGGCCCTCCCGGCCCTGTCTGCAAACGCTCCAGCAACCAGCCTGCAGTCTCCACTCACTCTCTCCTCACCCGAGGCCTTCCTTCTCTTGTCCCTTTACCTGGGTCACTCCCTCTCCACCCCAACTTCAGACTCTGCTGGCTTAGTTCTGCCAGCAGAACCAAGAGTCCCTTTGGGGAGCACCACCCTTCCAGGAAATCGTGCTTGCCTCTTGGTCTCCCCTTTCCTGGCCTTTCCCTCACCTGCTGGGCTGGAATAGATTTTCCCCACCGAGATCCCTCAGCACGCACAAGCTGTGACATCTATACTGCACTGACTTGACCTGTCTGTGGGGCCATGCCACACTCATCTCTGGATCCCCAGAGCCAACTGCTATCTCTCCCTTTCCAAACTCTGAACAACCACATCCCTTCCACCACCGCTGCTGACGTGGCTGCACAGACGGGAAGTGTGGACAGGAGGAAGACGCCCTACCTTCCAGTTTCCAGCAGAGAGGTTCTGGAGAGATCCGGCAGAGCCCTCCAAGGTGGCTGGGTTGGAACTTTCTGCTAGAAGAGTCAGATATGGTTTTACCACCGACGGATGCCACAGCATCTCAACCCCTTTGGGGGACTTTGACAGTCCTGGAATAGGACCAACTCCATCCCACTGAAAGACAGAGAGCACACGTTAAATGAAGCAAAGTGAACACAATCTCCAACATCGGAAACCACCCCTCTCTGATGGGCTCAGCTACAGCTACGTAGAACAACGGTATTGTTAGAATATTATTTTTCTCGCCCAGTAGGTGATTTCTTACTCCCAGAGAATGAAACTTTAGTTTCACGTCAAGTAAAATACTAACTTGATCCTCTTGTGGCGTTCTCTTTTTCTTTTTCTTCTTCTTCCCCCAGCAGCTTGGCTCTGAGTCTTTGCTGGGAGACTCTTTGCCTAGTAAGTCATCCAATTCGTTCAGCCCCAGCAGCCGGGCCTGAGGGACCTCCAGTTCCAGCCGGTAGGACAGGTTCCTCAGGGTGCACACGCAGTTCTCCACGGTCTGAAACCCAACACAGCGTATAATCAAAGCTATCCCAGCACGTTAGTGCAGAATGCTTCTGTACTGAATGCCAATAATATTAAATACATGTAGAATATGGAAGATCTGCCTTTTCTTACAGGAACTGAAACAGTCCAAGGGAAGAATTAGGATTCTAGAACTCCTATGGAATACCCAAAGGACAGAATGCAGAGCTATCCAGTATCTGAGGATCTGATTTCATGCCAACTAAAATGTGCGAGGCCCCGGGAGAGAAAGTGCCCAGTGTTTCTGCTTCAGGGCAGCTGCAGCGGCAAAATGCAGCTGAGTCGCCGGAACCTTACTCCTCACCAAGTCCTCTTCATGACAACAGGTGTGACCAACCCTCTCTGGGGACTGCCCTCCCCCCAAGTCCCATCTTCGTCTCCTCCTTCCACCTCCCAACTCTCCCCACTCTGTGCAAAGTTCCATGATCTCTTTTCTCCGTGGACAAGCTGCCTTCTGTACTTGGTCTTTTGCTCCTAAAGCTTGTATCACACCTCTGACTGGGAGGCCAAGTCACTTCACTGAGAGCGTCTCAAATCAAGTCCAGCTTTTGCTCAGCAAGCTCCCTTTCCCACTTGCTCTCTCCTTCATTTTCATTTGCAGATCTCCTGGTTCAACAAGGCTCAAATAAAAACCTGGCCATCACCATCTTCTCTCCGAGCCCACCACTAATCATTCCTCTTCTCTCTCTCAGACCCATATTTACAACCCAAGGACTTCTTATGGACTCTCCCAGTTCCGCCACGGCAAACACCAAGTACCCAGCCGGCCTTGAACTCCTGACACTTTTAGTCCCTCCTCCCGTTTCTCCCGACCTTCCTCAGTCCCTGCTCCTGAAGAGTTGAATGCCTTGTGCTGGGGCCAGGATGGAGAAATCAGGAGAGGGGGACAAGGAGCTCATGCTGGGAACAGACCAGCCTGACATTAGAGCAGTGGTTCTCAGCCTTCGGGCCCTTTAAATACAGTTCCTCATGTTGTGACCCAACCATAAAATTATTTTCGTTGCTACTTCATAACTGCAATGCTGCTATTGTTATGAATCGTAATGTAAATATCTGATATGCAGGATGGTCTTAGGCGACCCCTGTGAAAGGGTCGTTCGACTGCAAAAGGGGTCGCGACCCAAAGGTTGAGAACCGCTGCATTAGAGGGAGGGGAAGGGCCAAGACTGGGATTTAAAGAGAGGCACCTAAAGTTGGTGCTGGAGCCGGGCTGTAGGTGCACTGAGGTGTCACAGTGCCTGGAGTAGGAACTTTTACCCAGCAGATACTCAAATACAGGTGGATCTGGTTCTGGCAGGAGGAATACACAATTGGAGGGAACAGCAGCAAGGAAAATCGACAAAGGGCCCAGGGAGCCACAGAGAAAGTCAGGACCCCGCAACTGCTAGGTCCTTTACCGCATGGCGTCACCCAGTTTTCCCCGTTCTGGGGCTACTTTCCGAAGTCGTCATGTCCCTTGTGAACTTGCAATTTTTAGAGGTTCCCTCCCAACCCCCTTTAATCTGGAGAGTACCCCTAGTGAGGAGGAGAGGCTCAGGAATCCCAATGGCATGCAACTAGCGGTCAGGCAGCTGCTGTCATGTCATCGTGCCCCCACATGGCCAGGCAGGCACTGACCTTGCTGTCGTAATCGGATGTGTTCACACACGTGTGGATCACGTACAGCAGCGAGTCCACCAGCCCCTCACAGGATCGCATCTGCTTCCGGGCTTCCTCCCCTGCGGAGCTGAGGTTCCTACACGGAGAGACACATGGAGCTGCTGAGATCAACGACTCACTGGCAGCCTCCGAGCTTACCTCAGTGACTGAGAGAAGACGGTGGCCATGAGGATTTCGTCTGAGTAGACTTCTGGGGCTTACACTTTAACATTCCGAGAGCTCACAACAGCTAGCTCCCCGTGATCCACACAAAAAGACGGGAGCAGGAGCATCTGAGCTTTCTATCTCTCTTGCGCATGTGGCATGCCACTTTCTAACCTCCTCTAAGATGATGATTTTGGGGTTTATCCTCCTCAGTTTCCTCAAAGGTAAAAGGGGAGAATGACAGTAACTATTCCATAGAGTTGTTGCGAGGAAGCGATGATTTGCTGCATATAAAGCAATCAGACAAGTGCCTGCCATATAAAATTCCCAGTGTTTGTCAGCCATGCTAGTTATTTTAGACTCGCATTACCTGCCTTGTTAGGCCTGAAGGTCCTTCCAGTCCCTGAGACTACTATCTTTTGCATCTAGCAGGTGGCCATGAACACTTCTTGACGAACACAGGAAATGGCATTTTTTGTATAAACATTCAAGTTCAATATGCACTTATGCTGTAGTTTTTCTCATCTTTTCAATTCTTTTAAAAACCTTAAAATTGTTTTAGGTCTCATCCATTTTGAAATGTTTGATATCAGTTTGCCTTCATGAACTGATACCAAATCAGAAAGATCTATTTTTTTAGGTTCCATTTACAAGATTCTAGGCTAACTCTGAGATTTTGCAAATCTTAAGATTTTTCTTTTCATCTTTATTTTTTGGAGCCAGAAAGGTAAAGTCACCTCTCAGCAGCACTCAGCAGCTGCCTCTTGCATTTTTCCACAAGCTCCTGGCCCCCTCTCGGCTGGTTCTCCTCTCATCTCACTGCCTTTCCTTCTCAGCCTCTCTGCCAGTGGGTCCCTCTGACTGTCCAGGGCTACAATGGTCCCTTCTTACCTTTATCTCGGCCTTCCTTCTCTCCTTGGCTTTAATACAGCCTATGGACCCTGAACGCCCAAGCGTGGATAATTTAGCCTGGCCTCTCTCTAGAACTCCAGACCCATTTACCCAATTGCTTCCAGGATATTACCACACGAGTACTTAATCAGACATCTCAGAATGGATGTGGCCAACACTTTCACCTGCTCTCCCTCCATCCTTTCTCCTCCCTGACTTCACCCACAGCTCTTCTGTGCTCCTAGTTGCTCCAGCCAAAGAGCTGGGCGCTATCCTTTTATCGTCCCTTTCCCTCACCCTGATATCCAGTTCACTAGCAAACCCTGCCAGCTCTCCCTCCACAAAACACCCCCCCACCTGCCTACCTCTCCCCAGTGCCTGGTCTAGGCCACTGTCACCTTGTCTGGGTCACTCATTGAGCAGCCTCGTCTTCTGTGTCTATGTTGCCCACACCCAGTTCTCCACATGACGGCCAGAAAGCAGTCCATCACTCCCATGAGTCAACCCTCTGATGGTTTCCTATGGCACTTGGAATAAAGCGCAAACTCCGTCTTTGATTTAAAAAATCTTACGTAATCTGATTCCACTCTGCATCTTGACCATTCCTGCCCTGGAGCCTTTACGCTAAGCATCACTACTGCCTCAAACTCACATCCTCCTGACGCCCCACCCTCAAATGGGTAGCTCCTTAGGTTTTTCAGATCTTTGGTTTAAATTTCACCTTCTGGGAGAGAACATCTGATCATCAAAACAATCACCTAAAAACTCTGACACCGCCCTTTTTCTTTTAATGGCACCTACTGTAACTTTTTGTTTGTCTGTCTTCCCCAACAGAACATGAGCTGGAATCTAGTCTATCTTGTTCATCGATTCCACAAGGAAGGCATTCACAAATGTTTATAACCATGAACCAATGGAGAGCCCGGGCATATGTCCTGCCCCTGGGTGTGTGTCCTACCCCAGGGCCTTCCTGAAAGTCTGGCAGGCTGGCTGAGGAGTAATCACAGCCTCCCTGGATCCAGGTGCCGGGAGAGAACGAGATGCCGCTTCCACAAATGACCAGTAAGTGCTCTGAGCTGCCTTTAGACCAGCGGTTCTCAACCTGTGGGTCGCGACCCCTTTGGGGGTCGAATGACCCTTTCACAGGGGTTGCCTAAGACCATCGAAAAACACATATATAATTGCATATTGTTTTTGTGATAAATCACTATGCTTTCATTATGTTCAATTTGTAACAATGAAGATACATCCTGCATATCAGATATTTACATTACGATTCATAACAGTAGCAAAATTACAGTTATGAAGTAGAAACGAAAATAATTTTATGGTTGGGGGTCACCACAACATGAGGAACTGTATTAAAGGGTCGTGGCATTAGGAAGGTTGAGAACCACTGCTTTAGACACAGGCATCTGAGTTAGGGAGCTGGCCTGTTTTCCAGGATCCTGACTCTTGCCATCCCCCACCCTCGAGGGGGCTGACAGTCACCTGTCTCAACAGTGAAAGACTTCAGGCAGCAGCCAGACCTCCATCTGCCTCTCCCAAGCTCTCCGCTGCAGAGATGTTTATGTATCAAATAGCGCTCACTGTGTGTCACATACTAGTAAAATGGTAAGCACTTTACACAAGCTGATTCTTCACGACTCTGCGGTGGTACTACTATCCCTATTCTAAAGATGAGGATACTGTGGCTCAGAGTGGGATGGGAAGCCAGGTGCCTGAGGCCAGAGCCCTCTCTCATCGTCACCGGGCTGCTCTGTCCTGGGCACTGTAAGCCAGGGAAACTGGGCAGAAATTGAGCTCATGAGTGTGAACGGCAACTAATGAGCAACACTGTGTACACTTAAGGGAGGCTTTATGGAGTCTACATGCTCAAGATAATGACACAAAGTACTATTTGGGCTCGTTTTCATTTACTTATAAAACTCAAACCCAATGACTGTTTAAACCACACACCTCTTTGCACTCTTTTAAAAACAAAAACGCTTTAACCATCACATTTTGAACTTAAAAACCAGGGTACAACATTAGCAATCAGAATGTGATAACCAGAAAAATGCTGTTCAAGTGGAAAACGCAGGAATTTTGGCAGAATTTCAGACTGAAAGGCCCTTTGACTAAATCACAGAAGAGTCATTTATAAGATAATGTCTTTCAGGCTCCTAGTCTGAGCTCATGTTTTCTTCACAGGATAACCAAGTCTAGTGGCCTACATTTTGAAACAAACTTGGAAATTTAGGTAGGTGTTACCAAAATGAAGTAAATCCTCCTATGATTTCAGCACTGAATTCATCAGAAAAAAGAGATAAAGACTTTACCTCAGGCAGCCTGTTGTGTTGCGCAGAACAAGTGAAGTCTGAAATTTAATTTTATGATCATCATCAAACGAAGAGTTATTCCATCCGGAGTGTGGAACGATCACAGTGTTTGTTAAGGTCGAGAGAGCATCTCGAATGATTGTCATCTTGACGGCATCACATGAGGATAAATTCCAAAGAACTCCTAAAAATGAGAGTTTAGACATCAAATCATCAATGAAAGACGCTGCCGTTTCAGTAATGAAAAAAACATCCGAGCTCTCATTGATGTGAGCCCAGCCTTATCCGAACCTAATCTATTGCATCCAGGCTGGGCTGGATCCCTGGTAAATGTCGAATGAACATATGTGAGCTTCTGGCACTATTACAAAGCTGGGACAGTCCTTCTCTCAAGTTTTAGAGCCTATGTATCTATTAGGCAAGACAACTATGGCTTTTGCAAAGCAAATAAGTTGCTCTGTGAGGTGAGGGGCACTATCCAATGACATGGCCATAATATAACACATCTATGGTTGTTGTAAAACTGCCAGTCATTGCGTTATCCCTTTCGTTCAATGTTCTGTGAGACAAACCATTTTTAGAACTTGGAATAAGCTTCTTTTTCTCAAAGGACTGGCATGTCTCTCCTCCATGCCTTCTCCTCCTACTTTTGGTACTGGGATGCTCACTTAATGCAGTAGCTTTAATGGCACGGGGCGGGGGGGGGGGGGGGCGGCTACTTTTGCTTCCTATTTATTTAGATAAGGTTTGGATATTTCTATTTCCACTTTTAAGAGTTTTATTACCATGTGTTTTAGAAGTACAAGTTACTGCCACTCCATTTGGATACAGGTGAACTTCAATAAATTGAGTCACCCATACTGTAACTGATAACAAGACTGCTAGGACGAAAGACCTAAAATGTAGCTTATTAGAATGCTATTAAAATTGTAAGCACATTAGGTTATCTCCCTATCTGTGTCAACTATGAGGTGGCTTAAGTGATTGCTGTAGCACACATATTTTCTAATAATTACTCTAAGAGCAAATTCAAGATTACACCTACTCTAATGTCATTTTCACATCAATGCATTTTCTTAAGTAAGAGGGAAGGAGGTGGAAGAGAAGTTGCAGTTCCTCTGCGGCTGAGGCCTCAGAACCCTGCACGCCGGATGCATCCTTGGCGAGCTGCTCCAGTCTGCACAGAGCTCTCAGGACCCTCAACGCTCAGTCGGTGGAGGGGAAGGAGTCGGCAAAATCTGCCCCTGTCCGTGGGGGCAGGTCAGGCTTGTGAAAGTGACTGAGCAAGAGTATGGGTCAGCGACAAGGACAGTGTGTGGTGACCCAGGTGCCAGCCTGGAAACAACACAGGACCCCTTATGAGGGAGGGTGGTCCAGAGAGCTGACAAAAGCTTTTATTCTTTTTGGAGGAAGGAGAGGTAAAAGCAAAGGGCTAGAAAGAAGGTAGTGCAGCAATACTCTAACGATTCACCAAGAGAGGACCATCCCTTGCCCGAAAGCCTGTTCTGACCCTCCACATGTGGTCGGCTCCACCCTGGGAAAACATGTGGGTCCTGTGTTCTGCTCCACACTGGCCTGCTCCTCTCCTCTTTCACTTGGCGTTGGCTTCTGTACCTGGGCTTCCCTTGCTCCCCGGGACCTTCACCTTGCTCTGCTCCTACCGTTTGCAGTTGGAGAGCACACCAGAACCACAGCTTTCAGGACCTCTGCCTCAGCACAGCCCATCTAGTCAGGCCTGGAGAGGGGCGTGGGTGGGGAGAGGGGGAAAGAGTTCAAAATGAGGAAAAGGAAAGACCTTGCTTGGTCTCTGAAACCTTGTTCTTCCCACCATGACAGATCATTGCTTGTGTAGCCAGAGGTGGCACACAGCAGGGAGGTCCTACAGGTGCTTATGGAGCAAGCTCAGATTCCATAGGTGGAGCTAGTTCTCTGTGGATTCTGAGAAAATGGGCTGTACGTTTCTACATAAAATGGTTCTATACTGTGCTACCTGGATTCTGGGCATTTGCTGGACTCAGGGGTGGCCTGTGAGGAATGTGGTAGTACTGGGAGGTAGGGCTCATGATCCCCATCCAGTTCACCCAGAGCGGTTCCATACTAATCTCTCCTCAAGATTGGATTTCTTTGGGTATTTCTGTTTAAAAAAAGGTCTCGTGTCCCAAAGATATCTGAAAAGCACTCTTAGTGGAAAGGATCAGAGGACTAATGACCATGGAAGGGGCCTGGGAGCTAAGGATGAGTCTCTGGAGGTCTGTCCGACCCCAATAACAAGAGATGGGAAGCAAGACAGAAGGAACGGGCCGAGGCATGAAGGGTGCCATGAATGGAGCTCTAACATTTCCTGCTAACAAGGCAACCATACTCTTCCCAGGGTACTGATGGGGCCGTGGGGCGTGAGCCAGCCATAGCCCAGCAAGTGGCCAGAGCCCAGGCTCTGATGGACAAGGGTCATTTCATAACTGTTCCTGCTGACAGTTTTATGGCATGTGATTCCTAATGCCATTGGAGCAAGTTACTTCTCTGTCAAAGCTTTCAAATTCCTCACTCCACAAAATTCATCATGTAGGGAGAGCTGCAGTTTCTAATACTTCACAAAATAAATGCATCTCAGCAAAGTTAACTGCAAGGCACGGCTTGTGGAAAGCAAAACCTATCATAATATAGGCTCCGGGTGTAAAATTAGATCTCTCTGCAGAAAATTAAACAGTGTGAGTCACAAACTTCAGGTGAAAACATGACTAAGGGGGTGGTTCTTTAGTACGTTGGAGCTTGGAGTTGAGGCCGAGAACGTCTTTGATCATTGGCAGAAAAGCTTGTTTTTCATGGGTCCTGCCTCCACTCCTGGCTGCTTCTAAGACCTACTTCTGGTAAAAGGCTATTTCCCAGATTTGCAATTTTCCATGATTTTCTGTGTAGATACAAGAATTTTGCATTGCTTTCTTTTTCTTAGTTGGCATTTAGAACAACTAGTGTAGATGCCATACTACAGCTTACTATTATCCTTTACATCTTCATGGGCTTGAAGAGCATCAATGTCCATAAATCAATATAAACAAGAATAATGACCATTTCCTGTTTCTTTCTGTGTGTGTGTGTGTGTGTGTGTGTGTGTGTGTGTGTGTAACTTCGTCCCAGGAATTGTGTGCTTTACATACTAGTATAATACCTTAAAGAGTCAAGCTGCACAAAATTAACTTCCCATTTATTTTGTAGGCTTGAAATTTTAAAATATGGTTTTATTAATTTTTAGAGAGGAAGGGAAAGGGAGATAGAAACATCGATGAAAGAGAATCATGGATCGGCTGCCTCCCGCACACCCGCTACTGGGGATTGAGCCTGCAACATGGGAATGCGCCCTGACTGGAATCGAACCAGCAACCTCTTGGTGCATGGACCAACGCTCAACTACTGAGCCACAGTGGATGGGCCAGGCTTAAAATTTTATATGATTTTTTAAAGGATGCTAAGCATTTGTATTTCTAAATTTAATTTTATTAGGCAAGCATACTGAAGCACAAAACTCTATCACCCTGTTTTTATGTCTTGTTACACACGTATGCAGGGAATATAACAGTTACTCAAAATATTTGATCGATCCAACTTAATATATTCTATTTGATTTTGGATTTCCCCTTTATTTCCTTGATTGTCAGACTTAGCTCTTAACTATTACCTCCCTTGCCTTCCTCTTCTCAAAACACAGCCTGCAGGAGTGTCTTTAAGGTCTTTGAGGATAGGGTCAGAACAAAATTCTGGATCTTTAAGGTAATTTGCCAGCATAGTTTTGCCTGCCTTTCACATGAAGACTCAAACAGATGGTTGTTGAAACTACTGTTCTAGCTATGGGTACAGAAGAATCCCACTGCTGCTCCATCTCTTCAACCCAACATGCCGAACTTCCCATTCCTCAAACTTCTAACAGAAAGGATCAGTGTTGTCCAATTACAAATTGTTAAATTGCTAAAAATATGTAACCCTTCAGTAGACAAGCCGATTATGCTACCTTTTGGTCAACTGAGTTGACTTATGGATCATAAAACCAATGTAATAGGGTAAAAAGTCAAGCTTTCATTTCTGCAACTTCAAAAAAATATTCAAAATTATTCTTGACCAGAAAAAAGGGTGTTTTCTATTTTTTGCTGAGTCTGTGGCACTCAAGGGACCCACATAAAGGCAGCTTTGCCATCTGCACTGTAAGTTATATGATTCTACCCCTCCTGCACCTCACTGTGCAACACAAAGAGCTAGGACATTTGGTGTGGATTTAATTGGCCATTTCAAATATCAAAGCAAATCTTAAGATATTGGCTTTTCTTTCTCACTTTCTGTTTCAAAAATAAGGTTATGGAAAGCCAAAATAACCTGTTCTGATGAACCAATATTGAATGTAGAAGGTTCAATTAGACGTAAAAGCCTTACTTATGGCATGATTAATTTAGCTTTTCTGCTCAAAAGTAAAAAGCACCATTCTTAAGGCCAGCTAATAACACCTTTGTACACTCCACTCCACTAAGGTAGTAATAAAACAGTGTTTTCTCTCCACTTAGTCTGTCTAGGGCTTCATTTAATGGGTCAGGAAGAATGTTGCCAGAGAAGTATGTAATGAATAGAAGATACACCAACTCCCAGAGCTAGAAAGGCTGATGAGCAAGTACAGAGCTGTGGGATGAGCACTTTCCATCATCATGATAAACCTTTAGCTCCAACATTCTAATGTAAAATTTGCTTTAAAAATATTTAGCAGCACGCTTCATGATCTCCTGGTTCCCAAAGAGAAAGTTAAAAATAAACTATAATTTAGTTTAGAAAGCTTGAGGTGTTTATTTAATTTAAAGCAATTAGCTATTTGTTGTGAGGGCTAAGAATATATATATACAAACTAATTTAGAAAATACCAGGTTGTGGAATCTAATAAACATATAAACTGACAAACAAAACAGGCCCAGAGGCATGGATGCAAGGAACAGGCTGACATATCTCAGAGGTGTGTGTGTGCAGGGGGGGGGGGGGGGGGGGCGGGGGGTGGAGGTGGGAGGGAGGAAGGGAGGAATAGGGAATGGGGGATGGGAAGAGATTAACCAAAGGGGGGGATATATATATATATATATATATATATATATATATATATATATATATAAAACCAATGGACACACACAATAGTGTGGTGAAAGGACAAGGGGACTAAGGGGGGGAAATTGGGGGATATCTGCAATAATGTCAACAATAAGAAAAATAAAAATAATTTAAAAATAGGGAAAATCCTAGGGAATTTAAAGCATACTAGTATTATTTTAGAAAATGCTGCTTATTCTCTACCATAGGAAAAGGTACACACAACAAGTAGTCAACAGTCATAATAAAACACTGTCAGGAGAGATGAAAGTTCATTTCCCCAACAAAGAATGAATCAAGTAATTAAAATACCACTTTACACAAATCCCATGCAGCAGAATTTTCAAAGAGCTCATGTTTAAAACTAGCTTTATAGCTTATTCTAACAGCCAACTGATAATTTTATAGTCAAATTAGAAAATGGTTTAACTGATTAATTAAAATAATGGCACTATCTTAAAAAACGTATTTCTTAAAGAACATTAAAAGCCAAACAAAGAATATTTGGAAAATACGATTTCTCTGGTAGCACACATACATAACACCCTGAACAATTACTTTTTCTGATATGAAAGAAACAAAAAACTATCAATTTTACATGGTATTACATTTATCCCCCATTTCCTAATTATGGAAAAAACCCCACAAGTGTTCTTGGACATCGCAAAAGGAAAAAGAAAATAAAAGTCTGAGTGCACTTCAAATATCACCACTGGACACGACCCTACAATTTCATTCACAAGCTACCCTCATTCTCAGTGTCAGTTCTTGACATTCTTGTTTTGGTCCCGCTCTTTCCCACGATGTCCATGAGGCAAGCTAACGTCTCCAAGCCTTAGGGTGTGGGGGGTATCTACTCAGAGAACAGACCAATAGGTCTTGCGCCCACTGTTCCTGGCACAGAGTGAGTGTCATGACAAATCACTGTCCTAACTATGCCCACCCCACCAGGGCCAGGGACACTTCTGGTAGATACACTGGTCCCCCCCTGTCAAGTGTGCATCTGTGGACTCCTCGGAACAGGCTGGTGCCGTGTGTACCCACCCTGCAAGCAGTCTTGATAAATGGGGGTGGAAATATCAGACTAATATTTAAAATGTAATTCAAGACTGCAGATTGCATCCGAGGGTCAGAGTGTGTGCATCTCGAAACTCAGTCTGTGGGTGACAGACAAATCAGGACCATAAGCCACTGAACCCCCGATTCTGGCACCTGCCTACAAGACATTCCCTACAAGTCTCTGGCTGAAACACTGAGGATTTACCAAAAAACACTTCACCATTTCGTCTCTACTACACTGTCTACTACACAGTCTCTACTACACTGTTCCTACAACACTTTAGGTATGGCCACCTAAATCCCATCAAAACCATGTACCTCATGCCTTTTAGACGCAGTTACTTTTACCCCAGCCTAGCACAGGCCTGCATGTGCAGTAAGTTTAGTAGCTGTCAGCCACAGGTGGCTACTGAAATGTGGCTAGTCCAAAGGTGTGCTATAGACATAAAATACACACTGGATTAGGAAGGCCTGGTACCAAAAAAGATTATGGAACTCCCACTAATAATCTTTATACTGCTTATAAGGTAAAGTAATTTAGAACTATTGGGTTAAAGAGGCTATATTATTAAAAGAAATAACACCTGTTCTTCCCTTTTAATGTGGCTACTAGGAAGTTCAGAATTACTTCTCCTGTGCTATACTTCTAGTGGAAAGGTGCTGTTCATTTTATGCCACTGGCTCTAAGGGACACATGCAGGCTGATCCTCGGAAGGCCTTGCCATGGTGACAACACAGGCAGCGGGGCAAAGCACCGAGCACAGGATGAGCAACAGCACAGCTCTCTTGTCGCTCGTGCAGGCACGCACAGACAGTCCCCAAGCAGCGGGGACTGTTTCACACCAGGGAAGCTGGTACTGGGAGAGGTGGTTTGCTTGGGGCCGGAGCTGGAAGGAAACATGTGGGTCTGACCCGAGCTCACACTTATTCACTCCCCAACACCATGCTGCCTCTCCCTGCAGGTTTTCCTGAGTGCGGGAACCTGTCTGGCAAGACTGGAGACGACCACATCTGGGATGGAGTGTGAGGGGCAGGGAGAACCTTCCAGTTGGACCAGACCAAGGGGAGGAGAAAGAATGGTTAGCCTCGTGGCTGGGGCTGGCCTCACAGGTGAGAATGGAAGAAGTTTGACTGGCAGGTGGGGAAGTGTGGAACAGGGACAGGTGTCATTCCAGGGATGGCAGCGAGGCTGATGGACCAGGACAACAGTTTAGGCGCAGTGGTCGGCAAACTCATTAGTCAACAGAGCCGAATATCAACAGTACAACGACTGAAATTTCTTTTGAGAGCCAAATTTTTAAACTTAAACTATATAGGTAGGTACATTGTTATTAACTTAATTAGGGTACTCCTAAGGCTTATGAAGAGCCACACTCAAGGGACCAAAGAGCCACATGTGGCTCGCGAGCCGCAGTTTGCCGACCACCGGTTTAGGGGGATGTGATGAGGCTCTGGAGGGGTGCTGTGGGAAGGCAAAGAGAAAGGGGGAGCACCTGTGATGAGAACTGGAGCCTGATGCAAACTGAAGGTGGCGTCAAAGCTGAGCCAGCAGTCAGCATGTGTGGGAATATGTGTTGTAGCAGAAATGAGGCAATCCAAGGGGGAGTGGGAAGGGAGCAGTGCAATAAAAAATGCCTGCCATTTGTGGCTTCAGGCAAACCACTCGAGCTTTCCAACAGTACTGGAAAGCTGTGAACAAATAATGAAACTGAAATGGAACTGAAACAATGGGAAAGCAATTATTATGAGACTGGGGAAGAGTATTGTGTTCAGTGATAGAAACACTTCACTCTGGATAAATTATGAGGAGAACCAGTCACGGTAGTGTAGCATCACTTCCAGGGTTCCCAAGATGCTATCATCTCAGCAGAGGTTCCTGCAACGCGAGCGGCGACTCTCAGAGCAGTGAACGTGCAGGCCTGCTCCTGGCTTACAGGCCTGCGTGGCTCCTTCGTCCTCCCTGCTGCCAGGATGGGCCTGCCTGCTGCGTCCCCTGCTGTCTGGCATCGCTGGCCTCCTCGGTGGTGGGGAGTCTGGCCCGTGGGCCTTGCCTGACCACCTGGTTGCTGCAGTTAATGCACCCTCCATGTCAGGCAGGGAAAGCTAACTTAGCCCTAGCTGGGGTCACGCGGTCACTCCCCGGTTTCAGAAGAGGTGGCGAGTTGAGTCCGTAGGTGATCTGAGGGAAGGAGGCTTCCCAGGAGCTGGCTGTGCGAACTGAAGACCTGTGTGAGCCATGAATGCTGCGCTGTGGGGCCCGGCCCACTTACTCCACTTGAAGGGGCTTGCTCCTGCTGTTTACATTTTTCCCATCTAACAGCCACCAGTGATAGCTCTTTAGTCTTTAAAGAACATGAGGGCTAGCCTGTGTTCCTGTGACTTTTCAGGTACAAAGGTGGATCACAGCACCTTTGAAAAGATCTGTCCATTTCTAGAGATCCATTTCCACGGAAAATAAACCAGCTTACAATCCCAAAATGCTGACTGAGATTGCCCAGAAGGGGTGCACAGGACAGCTGGTCTGTTGGGGAAGTTTGTAAACACGAACAGGCCACAGCAGTGGAAATCCTCCCGAGAGCATCACTCTGATGCAGAGGTAGCGAGAGGGCAGCGGCCAGTCCACCCAATTGTCCTTCAGGTTACTTCAGCTCCTGACACAGAAGTAGGGCATCTACACTGTTCCGTGCTGACTTTTACCTCCCCCAGAAATGTGCTTATTCATCTGTAATTGCACTCACTCCTCAACCTCGTTGTTTGGTGTTCACAGAAGCTTAGACACAAGAGTGCCTCCAGTCCCATGCCTTGGGAAATTACAGACTAAACGCTGCCAAGAACCTGAAAAGAGGGGCCTGAATCAGCGTCTCTTCGGCATCTTCTGTTTAGATTTTTATGAGGTGCCCTTATCTTTTGTGCATTTACTGGCTTTCTGGTCTACTAAGGGAGCGCGGCATTATGGGACTGTTCTTGTGCTGAGAAACCTACTCTGAACCGTGGCTGACCACCTGAGTTCGCAGGGGACCTCCAAGTCTACCTGCTTAACGGCTACATTCTGTTCAGCATTCAGAAGCCCCCACACAGACAGAAAGTTGTGCTTCGTGTCACATTCCTGTGTTTCCTAAGCAACCTGAAGCTTTATGATTACACCCGATCACTAGTTTGATGTGGCTGTGCTAGTGGCCAAGCTAAACAATACTTCTCGACTTTCAGAGAGAACCAAGATGGCGGCATAGGTTAACGCTGGAGTTTGCTGCTTTGAACAACTACTTCAAAAGTGAAACCAAAAAACGGAAGGAACATCACCCAGAACCACAGGAACGCTGGCTGAGTGGAAGTCCTACAACTAGGAGGAAAGAGAAACGCATACGGACACTCAGAGGAGGAGCAGTGCTGAAGTCAAATTCTGAGGTGCGGAGTGTGCGGAGCGGGCTGGCGGCGGAGGGCGTGGTTGGCGTTTTCAATTGGGAGGGAGTCGCAGACTCTGAGCTCCAGATCCGGGCGAGTCTTTAGGGACCCAGACTCAAACGGGAGAAGCGGGACTGTCTGGCTTCGGTCAGAGCGAGTGCAGCTTTCTCTCCCAGCTTTGCAGGGGGTGCTGGGACTCAGAGAGGCAGAGCCCCTGGGGACAGGACTGAGAGCCGCCATAACTGCTCTCTCCAGCCCACCCTGTTGATCCTGTGCAACCCGACCCACCCCGCCCAAGCCCTGCACAGAGGCATTTGCCGGATAGCCTCAGGCAAAGGCTAGATTAGCACCTCCCTAGAGGACAGAAGTTCTCTCACTGCTGACACAGCTGATTCTCATAGCCACTTGGCCTGGAGGTCAAACCCTCCCTGGAATTAGCTACAACAATCAAGATTTATCTATAAGACTGCAAACAAAGACCACTAGGGGGTGCACCAAGGAAGCATAACAAAATGCGGAGACAAAGAAACAGGACAAAATTGTCAATGGAAGAAATAGAGTTCAGAACCACACTTTTAAGGTCTCTCAAGAACTGTTTAGAAGCTGCCGATAAACTTAATGAGATCTACACGAAAACTAATAAGACCCTCGATCTTATATTGGGGAACCAACTAGAAATTAAGCACACACGGACTGAAATAACGAATATTATACAGACGCCCGACAGCAGACCAGAGGAGCGCAAGAATCAAGTCAATGATTTCAAATGCGAGGAAGCAAAAAACATCCAACCGGAAAAGCAAAATAAAAAAAGAATCCAAAAATGCGAGGATAGTGTAAGGAGCCTCTGGGACAGCTTCAAGCGTACCAACATCAGAATTATAGGGGTGCCAGAAGATGAGAGAGACCAAGATATTGAAAACCTATTTGAAGAAATAATGACAGAAAACTTCCCCCACCTGGTGAAAGAAATGGACTTACAGGTCCAAGAAGCGCGGAGAACCCCAAACAAAAGGAATCCAAAGAGGACCACACCAAGACACATCATCATTAAAATGCCAAGAGCAAAAGATAAAGAGAGAATCTTAAAAACAGCAAGAGAAAGAAACTCAGTTACCTACAAGGGAATACCCATACGACTGTCAGCTGATTTCTCAACAGAAACTTTGCAGGCCAGAAGGGAGTGGCAAGAAATATTCAAAGTGATGAATACCAAGAACCTACAACCAAGATTACTTTATCCAGCAAAGCTATCATTCAGAATTGAAGGTCAGATAAAGAGCTTCACAGATAAGGAAAAGCTAAAGGAGTTCATCACCACCAAACCAGCATTATATGAAATGCTGAAAGGTATCTTTTAAGAAGAGGAAGAAAAATGTAAAGATACAAATTATGAACAACAAATATGCATCTATCAACAAGTGATTCTAAGAATCAAGTGAATAAATAATCTGATGAACAGAATGAACTGTTGATTATAATAGAATCAGGGACATAGAAAGGGAATGGACTGACTATTCTTGGGGGGGAAAGGGGTGTGGGAGATGTGGGAAGAGACTGGACAAAAATTGTGCACCTATGGATGAGGACAGTGGGTGGGGAGTGAGGGCGGAGGGTGGGGCGGGAACTGGGAGGAGGGGAGTTATGGGGGGGAAAAAAAAGGAACAAATGTAATAATCTGAACAATAAAGATTTAATTAAAAAAAAAAACTATTTGTACTTTCACCTTGTTCTTGGAGGATCACTTCTGCAAGTATAAATTCACTAATAAAAACATGCTAACTGATTAAAAAAAAAAAAAAACAAACAAAAAACAATACTTCTCTATATTCCTGGGTAAAATTCAAAGGGGATATGCGGTACATTTTTTTTCTTTTACCTTTCTGGTGGGAATTTATAAGAACAAGGGAAATGACACCTGACAATGGGCACCTCAGACTCTGGGCCTGCCCTGCACGTGTCGTTGGCCTGGGGATGGCCAGGGCGCGTAGCGACAGAGGCAGGGAAGGAAGAGCTCTGCCTGCACGCCAGGAGCCCGCCTGGACTCGATCTCTGGACCCCTTCTCCTCTCTTGTATGGGAGTGCAGGGCAGGACAGAGGACTTATTTAGGGTCTTTTCCAGCTCAAAGTCCTGCGACTCTGAATTAGGAGTTATCCATTTATAATAAACCATTTTTCTTGATACTATTACATTTTTTGTTTATCATTTTACTTATTACCAATTTTTATGGTTTGAAATGCTCAGTAAAGAGAGCACACATTTCTATTGCTCTTGTTTTATAAAGTGGGCCAAGTGGTAAAGATCCTACTGACTTGGGCTGGGAATTGCAAGGGGATACCGCTAAATTTGTGAAAACTACCCAGGCAGCTCCTGAAAGTCAAGTGGCCCAGAAAAAGCAGGATAGAAACCAACAGAACAACTCCTCTCTGAATCAGAGAATAAACGACTGTTTTAATGGCACATTAATTAGGCCAAGGGGTCATGTTCAGTAAATTGTTTCATCCTCTAATGGCAGGATGAAACAATGCATGTCCACTAAGCCCTGGCTCTTTACAGGATACTCTGCTGTCTGCTGAACTTTAGCCTGCCCACCTGCCCTTCCTTAGTGCATGACTCATTTTCTTATTTATCTACTGCCTAATTAGAAATAGGAGCTAATGACCAAGAAGGAATATGCCTCATTTCATGTTCTGCATAGTATCTGGAATCCACTGCTGGCATCCGAAAAATTTAAAAGAAATGTGTAGAAACATTTTACTTAGCAATATGGATGACTAATCACTTGCTAAATTGGAAGTAATATGACTATAGCTACCACTTTAACCATCTTACGCCATAAGCATCTATAGACGCAAGCGGTGGACCTTTTTAAATTAAATTCAAAATATTGTGGCAGTTAACTGGTTAAAAAAGTCTATTATTATTCAAGAACAAAGGCTACTTTTTGTATTTGACACCAGTGTTAATGGTGGTAAGAGACATTGATAGTTTGGGGACATTGGTTTCATTAAAAAGTAGGCCTCCAGATTTTGTGCAATATCTTCCATTTCTATAGTCTTAAAAAAAAATGATGCTTTTAGGATGCTTAAAAACTAGAAACTCATATTTCCTAGCTTAGGCACACTATTTAATTATCTTGAACAAATGAGTCCAACAAGAACAAATGAGTTCCTTTGTTCCATCAAAAACAAATGAGTTATTCTCTAGCGACAAGATGTTCCTACTTTCCACCCACAGTCTGTGGCCCAGCATTCATCCATCTTATAACCCAACGAGGGAAACCATACTTCATCCAGCTTTCAAGTACCTGTGCTTTCTTTTTTTAGAGAAAGCAACCTCACCCTGGGCACCCACATATATTAACAATTACTACAAAAAAAAATCGTTGATTAGGTTTCAACCTGGAAAATGTTCAACACAATGGAGAAAACGCAAATATCATGTTACATATTAGGGAACTATTTTAATTAACAGTGACAGCCCAACTGTCTTGCGAAAATACACTTGGCAAAAAACGTTTTTCCTTTTATTTCCCTGCATAAAGATGTGGCCAAAAATGCAGGCCCTGGGCAGTCATTAAATTTAAAGCAAAGGCGAGGCATCTTTCAAAGAAAACAGCTAAAATTTTTTCATTTAAGTACAATAAAATGTCAAACTGAAACAAAGGGGACTAGGAAAAAAGGCTGTGGATTGATAATTAGGTAGAATTACTCGATATTAAGGATAATAGAACACCTAGCTTCAAAGGGATAGTAATTTCTTCAAATAGTACAATACTGCGAACATATCAGTTCATTGTGCTGCATCTCTCCATGATCCCAAGTTGAACGCAATTTGCACTGAAGAACTCTTAGGCACCCGACCAGTGTAGCTCAATGGATGAGTGTCAATCTATGAACCAGGAGGTCACGGTGTGATTCTTAGTCAGGGCACATACCCAGGTTGTGGGCTCAATCCCCAATAGGGGGCGTGCAGGAGGCAGCCGATCAATGATTCTCTCTCATCATTGATGTTTCTATCTTTCTCTCCCTCTCCCTTCCTCTCTGAAATCAATAAAAATATATTTTTAAAAAACACCCCAAAAACAAATCTTAGGCTACACTTATAAAGTCCAAGCATCATGCAAGGCTGTCCAGGGCCACAGTAATTTGTAGAAGACACTGGCAGAACACTGAAATTTGGAAGGATATTGTTCCATTTACAAAGGGGATTTTATAGAGATGGGCAGCTGATATGGAACACTGGGTGACAGGGTCACATGCACCCTGCCACCCATTTTAAAACACATATATTTTAATGAGGATGGTTCAGATGGGGACACACTTTCCTGCTTAGGAGATAGATGGGAGGCTGGTTCCAAATGCTAGATGTCGGCCACCTGTAGGGGAACAGGTCTTCTCCTGCAGGGCCATTGCTTGGCAAAACGAGCTCCTGAGGGCACATCTTCCTCGCCTTCTCAAGTCACACTTAATGTCTCCTTGTTGCTTTTGAATAACCCTGCTGCTCAGCCTTAATTTCATGAAGTAATGAGCTCCCTGTCCCTGTGAGTTCAAACACATGATGGGCAGTGACTCTGTGTGAAAGCTGTACATGGGATCCATGGCTAACTGGGCAAAATGAATTCTGAGGTTCCCCTCCAACCTTGTGGTTCTATAATTTAAAGACAGCTTATGAGTACTTGGCTTGAGGAAGAGTTAATGAAAGAGCTCAAAGATCTTCTGATGTCATATACACGCAACCCTGCTAGATTTATATTATGACTCGGTCCTTTCATGTTAGCTAGATAATGTTTATAAAGACATTAAACTTGGCTGACATCTAGCCTTTGGAACCAGAACTCACTTTTGAAGTCCTCTGGGCCAGATCCTTAAAATGTGGCAATTACACACTGACCACACCTATTCTAAAGTAAAGACTACTTTTGAAGAGAGTATGTCATAAGTAATCAGTCCACATATGAGAATAAATTGTTAGGGGTAAAATTATATAGTCATAAAGAATTCTTAATTTCCCCCATCCTACAAGTATGGCAAAAAAATGCTTCTTAAAGCCTAAAAGCTATTGTCAGCTGTTTCTAGAAAAGAAATATGAGGTGGGTGCTGGTGTTACACTGGAAGCAACATAATCCATTCAGGGAAATGGCTCTTTCGGAATTAGGAAACACTAACATCCTCCTTTCAAGGCCAGGGTCCATGTTTTCAAACAGCTCGTGTTCTCAGCAACGAGTACTGTAGCCACACAGAAATAGAAAAATATAGAGGAAAGGATCTAAATTAGTACTCACATCCAGAGTATAAATCAGGAAAATTAGTACATAAAAGCCCTTCGTAGTGAAGGCTGGCTCTACTTCAAATAAATCTGATTTATTCTCAAATGAAAAAGACTCACAAACCTTCATATACTTTTCTCCCTGTTTATCACTACATCTTACAAGCTCCTAGAACTCAGCTCACAAAGCCCCTGCAACTGTTCCTCCCAGAGACAAACACCCAGAAACAGAGCTCCAGCAGAGACCTATTCCTCCTATGACAGAAAATGAGAAGAAAGCTGCACATTGAGAATGTGAGAACCAAGTCACGGTTAATCTGCCTAGTTAATCAAAAGAGAATACATCTGAGAGTGTGAGCTGGCATGGCCATGGCATACTCACCCCCATGTTGGGAGCCATATGTGCCGAGCCAGCTCAGCCAGGTTCAGAGAGCCTGAGAGGGGGCGGTGAAGGACTGAGAAAAGACAGACAAGAGAAGAAAGCTGGGTCTGGGTGGGACGCTGTGCTCTCTGATGGAGAGCTAGCGACAGCACCACAGCCTGAAAGCCGTGTCTATATTTTATAGCCAGATTCCACGAGGCAAAGTAAGGGCGTGGTTAAGAGGTTTACAATGTTCTAATCTACTCAATTACATGCACCTGAACTCTATCAAGCCCACATCACTCAGCCATGTGGGACCACAGGTTCGGACCATAGGTTCAAGATTACAACTATAGCCTTTGGCTATAATTGTGCTGGGAGGTCTTTGCCCTCCAAGCTGGGACTTGGCACGTCGCTTTGGCATGAGAGGACCGTGCCCTCTCATTAGTCTGAGGCTTGAACCTGTACAAACACTGTAGCTGCTCTCCACAAGGGTGAGCTGTGGTCCCTGGATCACCGCTGACCCCTCGGGGAGCCACGTGCATCAGTCGGCAGCCTTGCTGGCTGCACAGGTGTGTTACTGGGAGAAGATACTTGGACATTACACACGAAGTGTGAAGTGATGGGAACAAAACATGAGAAGGCACTCACTGACTGCAGTACCACTGTCTCCTCTGTGCTCCCAACAAGGGGCGCAGGGCAACGTTACCACAGTGATTGTGTGGACTTCCAGGATGAATACTCTTTTTTTTGTTTTGTTTTTTACAGCTACCTGTGACAATTGCCAGCTATATATTTATATATCTGTGTATGTGCATTGCTTATATGTACATATGTGTGTGAATATATTGTATATGTATTATATATGTTGGATCTGTGCAGCTAGGGACCCAACCGCTTGTCTTTTCAGTATCTCGCGTAAGTGTCACAACTGCCCAGGGAGGGAGGTGATCCTGCACTCCCCAGAGGAGGTGCCTGAGGGCCAGAGATGTGCAGCAAAGTACCCAAGTTCAGATAGGCTTGAGGTGGGAAGGCTGAGGGTGGAGCCCCGCGGACTTCTGGCAGCAGCACACACTCCTAGGGGTGATTCTTACCAGCAATGCTGATAGAAAGGGACCAGATCTGAAGGAGGAGATGTAGCTGCTTCCATGTGTGTGAAATCCCAACCAGGGCCCACTGGCCTTGGTTCAAGTCAGTGGTTATCTTGGAGTGGGGGTTACACAGGGATGTTCACAGCTGGGAATGTTCAGCTATGTGAATTAAGGACCTGCAAGCATGTCAGACTCAAGGGGACGCCGGCCGTGAGTTTGGGGTCCCTGCTCTGTCCCTGCTCAATATGCCCTCCCCAGCCTGAGAAACCCAAAGCTCAGAGCCGTCCCTCCTCCTACCAGGGAGAGGAGCCAGTCAGTTGGATTCCCTGGCTCCCAGGCTCCCTGAACTAGGAGCTATTTTAAGCTTTCACCAGGATGAATACTCTTAATTCTATTTAGCTTCTTCTACTTTCATTTTGTATATATATACACACACACATATATATGCAGGTGTAAATAATTTATTTTTTGGTGTGAAAGGATGAGATGTCTCAAAGTATTTTAGAAATAGAGAGTAAATACTAATAAATCAATATGCAATTTAGATGTGTTAATATTCAAACAATACTAAGGCAGGCAGCACAATCTGAGTACGAAAGTTTCGTATCTTATTTGGAGTGCAGGGTACTGTATGGTGAACCTAATATTTTATGTGGAAGTTAGTTCCTTTGAAATATTAGATTCATGATGGTTTGCTACATTTCCAAATGTTACTGAATTGTAGCTGACAGAACCTGCAGCTCTGATTTCATAGTGAAAGCCAGTAGGGAATGGGATTAATTTTGAAAAAAAAAAGTTGTTAAAAATATTTAAATTAAATATTTCAAGCATGACAAATAGCATAGCAATTATTAAACAACACCTAGGTATCTACCATCCAGCTTTGTTAAATATTAATTGTTTTGTTTCAAATTACTGCTTTTTTAAAGACACAGAGCTAGATTATAGCCCTCAATCCCAGTTTCTCCAATACCCCCATCCTGTAACCACTATCATGAATGTATTATCATTCCAACGAAAACTTTTAACTTTATTGCATATGCATATATCAAAAATAATTTAGCCCTGGCTGGTTTGGCTCAGTGGATAGAGTGTCGGCCTGCGGACTGAAAGGTCCCAGGTTCGATTCTGGTCAAGGGCATGTACTTTGGTTGTAGGCACATCCCCAGTGGGGGGTGTGCAGGAGGTAGCTGATCGATGTTTCTCTCTCATCGATGTTTCTAACTCTCTAACCCTCTCCCTTCCTCTCTGTAAAAAACCAATAAAATATATTTAGAAAAAAAATAATTTAAAGCCTCAACATGAATATTTATAAAAATAGTATCATAATATTTCTGAAGATTTACCCATGTTGCTATAGATTGCTTTAATACACTTATTTTAACCTTGTATATGCTTTCATTGTGTGAGCATACTGCCATTTACTTAATCATTTGCCTACCAATGAACATTCAGTATTTCCCACTAATGCTCTATTATAAATAATGCTGCCGTTTATTTGCCCTCGGCAGAATCTTTCTTTCGCTTTGACCTCAAGCACTCCTGCACCTACCCGATGCAATGTCCAGTCTCTCGAGACATATAGCTCAGTTCCTCCTGGTCTCTCACTCTTCACACTAGTCCGTCATGACTTGACCATGAATAGTTCTCTAACTGTTCCCTCTTCTGCACCACCCACCTCTTCTATTATTGATAGAGCTCAAGCTGTTGTTGTCTTTAGACTCCTGACGTCCTCATAGGCCTCTCAGATGCTAGGCTCATCCCCTTCCAATCAACCCTCCACCTGCTGCCTGAGGAAGAATGCGGTTAAAAGTCAAAACTGGCCCTGTCCTGCCCTGCCTTCATCCCCACTGCATGCGGGACACAGACCCCTCATTTAGGTTCCCTAAACAAGGCCTGCATCTCTCTCTGGCCTGGTCTCCCTTCAGCATCCTCTTCTGGCTGATTCCTCTGACTTTACATCCATCCCATGCTGGCTCTGAGCCTCTGCTTATGACTTGAAGTATCTCCTCTGTTTACTCAGCCAAAGCCTCCTCATCCTTTAGGACAACTTCAGTTTCACATCAAACAGGGAACTTCCCTACCCATTCATGCTCTGTGCTCCCAATGCCTCTTAAAAAAAAAAAAATATTGAGAGGAAGGGAGAGGTAGAGAGAGAGAAACATCGATGATGAAAGAAAATCACTTATTGGCTGTCTCATGCATGCCCCCTACTGAGGATCGAGCCTGCAACCCAGGAATGTGCCCTTGACTGGAATCGATCTGGGACCCTTCAGTCCACAGGCCGATGTATCCACTGATCCAAACCAGCTAGGGCCCAATGCCTCTTTAATGAGTCCTTTAACTTGCCATTTTTCACTTCCATCCGCAGGACCTCATGTTCCTCCCAAGTCTGAGTGCTACCTGAGGGCAGGGACTGAGTTCTATTCATCCCCAGGTCCTAGGAAAGCACCTGCGGTACTAACAGGCATTAGGACTTGGGCTGAGCTGAAGTGGAAGGCAGCTGACCCATTAAGTGTAGTATTTTATTTTCAAAATAAAGGAGAGACAGTCTTTTTAAATAGAGATTTACTATGGAATGCATAATAAAAACGACATTCCGCCCTTTATGAACAAGACATCTGTTAGCTGACACTTCTGCATCTCTAAGCATAACTATCCTAGCATCACCAGAGAGCCTTCTGAATTATTGCGTTAAATTACACTCAGCCTATGTCACAGTTGTGAGTACTATTTCATCTCCTATCTACACCCTCCAACTCCTTCACAAGGCACCATACAAGGGCACAGTCCAGACCGTTTCAGCATTTCCTCCAGGAAAGATCACATTCTTTACCCACCTGTAACAAGCTCCCTTACTTCTGCATCAACAGATTTTCTCAACAGTCTCAACAAGGCAGGTATCCCACCAACATTCTTCATTGCTATTTTATTTTCATCTGTCGACTTGCCAAAAACAAGATTTCGGAGGGCACCACAAGCATTCTTCTGAACTTCCAAAACTCTGTGGTCCAAAAGGTCAACCAGATGCTTGATTCCCCCTAACCTACACACCTAGAATGAGAAATATTAGGTACCAGGCCTAAGTGACATGAGATTCAGCAGTGATCAAACAAAAGTCTTTTATAAAAAGATCACAGGAAATGGACAACTCCAGATAATTTCAAAAGGTTACTTTTCATTCTACATAACCCATCTTTTCTAAATGTTAAGGACACTATCCAAGATGCAGTTCATTTCCTGGGTACATGACTTAAAAAAGGGAAGGGAGACCAAGGTGGATTAATGGCAGGTGTAGGTAGCACAGTCCTACTCCAACCCTCTGAACACAACAGGGATGTGCTTCCACTCTCCAGTGCAAAGAACAAATACACAAGCACAACAAAGCTATATGCAGGGTTGGAAATCACACAGAAAAGGATCTGTGACTAAAGTCACTGGATTCTTAGAACTGTTCCTCTAAGCTACTCTCTTTAAATTTTCTTCCATTTGTCAATTCATTCGTACATTATGTGAATATTCCTAGACTTTATTTACTGCATCCACCTTTAGGTCCGCAACTGGTATGTTGTTTTGCATATTAAGTCGAGGATAAACACTTAAGTTTTATGTGAAATTGCAGGGGGTTGGGGGATGGCTTAAAATGTTAAAAGAAATAATCTGTATGACATAGGACACCAGCCAATAACCAATGACTCACTGTGTTTCTGCAAACGCCAAAAAACGTAAAAATGTAAAATATTCCTATATGTTCAGTATTAGTAACGGTCATAAATCTTCAGTAATTTTACTTAATTGTATGTTGGCACCAGTCTTGACCAGAATCTCATGAAATACATGAGCTCATTTGTTTTACATACTGTAATTTTTATGCAAAATACTTCACAAATGCAGTTTAAATTGATCTTTGCTTCATGTTTTATATTTTTACAAATAACCTAATGAGTGGACACATAATTTGAAAATGCTAAAAGCACTCTAAGAAATATACTCATCCCAGTTTTTCCTGAGAAATACTGAAATGCACAATTACGAAGTGAAAGCGTCCCTGGTATCAGAATCCCTCTAAAAGGGCATCTGGTAATTTCGTAAGCACGCAGGCATGCGACTGCTAAACGCAAAGCCACTGCCTCTGCCTGCGGCCCAGGCACTGGGTCCTGTACCTCCATCTTGACTTTGTTGTCACCGAAGCACAGGTGCTGCAGGTAGGCCGCTGCGTTCGCCTGCACGGAGGGGAACTGGTGCTGCAGCATGTGAATGACCTCAGGCAACTCGGGATCACGCCAGGCGAACTCCCTGCATGAGGAAAAGACGGCTTCAGAAAGGAGGCCCGTGTTTTTAACAATACAAAACATTTGGCATAAGAAAAAAGCTCAGCTGAGACCAAAATTAGAAGTTACAAAAGTCCTAAAATACAAGTATATGTAAATAATTTTCCCCCTGATGAACATATACAGAGGCCCAGATGCTTAGGATCCTGAAGCAGTCATGATGCACAGATGCACAGAAAGAGATTCAAGGGGACAGACAAGTTCTTAACATGAGGAATGTTCTCATTTTCCTTGCCTTGATTCTAATTCTATGCCTCTCTACCTATAAAGAAATTCGCAAGGCTCAGGGTAAATAAGTGTACTTTAGCTAGGTGAGATGTCACACTTGCGGAGAGGACGAAGGGCTGGTGGAAATACACAGATCGCAAATGTTGTGGGCCTGATGATTTTCAACAAGTGTCATGTTTATTGGCTGCTTTGGATTATAATTATAAGCAAGAAACACAAAAAGTTATTAAAAGTATTTTCTTATCAGCAATCCTATGTGCAGAAAATTAAAACACTGCTGGCATTTTCTGCTGGTCTTTTTTCAAAATATGTGCAAATGTGCACATGTGTGCATACAGAATTTTTTCCAAAGAACTGGATTATTATTGAATAGCACTTAAAATTTCATGAGTACCTATTCGGTGCCAGGCACTATTCTAGGCATTTTATCCACATTACTGGTAATTTATTCTTATAGGAGCCTTATGGATTTGGAGACCAAGGCAGAAAGATGAAGCGACCTGTCTAAAGTCACCCAGCTAGCCAAGAGTAGAGCAACATTTGAACTCAGGCAATCTGAACTCAGAGCCTTGAAGCCTAACATCCTGTGTTATCTCTCCGACTTCCTGTAAAAGAAGTATACAATTATACTAAGCATATATACTTTTACATTTTGTTTTTTCAGGTAACATCAACTGTCAGAATTTTCAGATGTCAACTGATTGCCCCACTATTTGGAATCCTTTTTAAATATGAATTTATGCTTATACCATATGCAGACCAATTTCTTACAAAAAGTTAAAAAAGCAATAAATTCGCAGACTTTGATTACAGGACAAAGTAAACTGTTAATCCAAAAATGAATTAATATTGAATAAACTTTTTTTCCATCCCCACACAATTACAAATTATTTTCTTGTTATGAGAACTTTTAAGGTTTACTCTCCAAACAAGTATATTTTCAAATACAAACTACACTGTTGTTAACTATAGTCACCATGCTGTACATTATATCCCTAGGAACTATTTATTTTAACTGGAAGTTTATAGCTTTTGACAACCTTCACTCATTTCTCTCACCCCCAACCCCTGCCTCTGGCAACCACCAATCTGTTCTCTGTACTGATGAGTTTAGTTTAGTTTTGTTTTTCCAGATTCCACATATAGGTGAGGGCATATGGCATTTGATCTGGTAGTCTGTGTCTGACTTATTTCACTTAACATAATCTTCAGGGTCCATCCATGTTGTTGCAAATGGCATGATTTCCCTTTTAATGGCTGAATAATATTCCATTTGTACATATACCACATTTTCTTTACCCATTTATTTCTCTATGGACACTTAGCTTGCTTCCACAAAAACATTTAAATTAACAACCCAGTGATATTTCTATTGCCGTTTTTTGTTTTTTAAAAAATATATTTTATTGATTTATTACAGAGAGAAAGGGAGAGGGATAGAGAGTTAGAAATATCAATGAGAGATAAATATTGATCAGCTGCCTCCTGCACACCTCCTACTGGGGATGTGCCCGCAACCAAGGTATATGCCCTTGACCGGAATCGAACCTGGGACCTTTCAGTCCGCAGGCTGATGCTCTATCCACTGAGCCAAACCGGTTAGGGCTTGCCCAGTTTTTAAAGGCCTAGTGTCTCTCTTGGTCTTGGAAGGCTCCATGCATTAACAAATATTTAGTGAATCCTTACTAGGCTGCAGGTGCTAGAGGTACAAACATTGAATTTAATTTGGTTTTATGGATGCCGAGCTAAAGAGTTTAGTCTTAATACCAGCAACAAATTATTAGTTATTTATTTTACTGGCATCAGCATTGGGTCAAGAGCTTTACATACATTATTTTATTTACCTCCATTGTTGCCCCATGAGGTAAACACTATTAAATAACTTTAGATATAGACAAAGAACCAATGAAGTGGTGAAGGTCAGTGAAAGCCAGGTGGTCTATAGACATGGTGAGGCAAAAGTAGGTTTACAGCTGTTTGTATGAAAAATACAAAAATTAATAAATAATAATACAAGAATAAACTGTGTTTTGTGTATTCACCACTGTAAACTTACTTTTGCCCCATCCTGTATTGTCAGCAACAGAGAGCTAATGGGGGTTTTGAAGCAGAAGAGTGACAGAATGGGACATGGTCACATTTATAAAGAAGATACTCATCCATTCTCTCTGTCTTGCTGGGACCACTCTAATAGCCTCCCACATGTTCTCTCTGCTTCAAGCGCCACCCCTCCTCTCATCCACTCTTTGCACAGCTTCCATGTGATCCTCTGAAAACTGAAGTCAGTGGAAATTTCTGGCTTGGAGGACAGCCTGGATGACCATTTCATGAATAGACATTAAGAACACCACAAATGGCCCAGCCAGTGTGGTTCAGTGGTTGAACACTGACCCATGAACCAGGAGGTCATGGGTTAATTCCTGGTCAGGGCACATGCCCGGGTTTCGGGCTCAATCCCCAGGAGGGGGCATGCAGGAGGTAGCTGATTGATGATTCTCCCTCATCATTGATGTTTCTATCTCTCTCTCCTTCTCCCTTCCTCTCTGAAATCAATAAAAACATTTTTTAAAAATTACATTACACAAGAATGTAATCTTTGAAAGACGGGAATTACCGCAGGAGCCTCATATTCACCTGGCTTTCTGCCTGAGGGCACTTTTGGGATTGTAGCATAAGAAGCACAGACCCTTAAGGAAAGTATCGATGATGAGCTTAGTGAGCTGAGAGAGACTGGAATCTGGAGATGCCAAAGTGGTTAGAACTTGTAGGGCAGGGTAATGGAGAGCAGGGAACTATGCAGAGCAGATTCTACAGGTGTGTGGGAGGATATTTACAAGTTCGTAGTTGAGTGTTGGGCTGTGCATGTATGGGGCACATGTACAGGTCCGGTGGAAAGTGGCTGCTGCAGGACTGAGAGCTAAGCATGTGTCTAAAATTTAGAGCTGAGTTTATGCCAGGTGATGGTGGACTTCCATCTCAGTCAGAGTGCAGATCTTACTGAGCACCTAATCTCACAAGCCATACCAGAGAGTAAGGGCCATGTGCTCGGAGTTAAACAAATCGGAAATAGACCCGTCCTAACAAAGAACAAAACCAATCTCAACAGAATCAAAAGCGTCTGCCAGTAATTGAGTTATCTGCCACAATAAAACCTCAGAACCCTAACAGAAAACAACATAATCCTGAGTCCCTACAATGTATCATCCATAACAGTTCACACATAATTTAACTGGTAGGCCTCAGAAGAAACTAAAAAATATGACTTACAAAAGTGTAAAAAACCCAAATAATAGAAACAGACCCTGAGAAAACATAGATGTTGGAATTATAAGGACTGTAAAATGGTTATTATAAATGTGCTCAAAGTCTTAAAGGAAAAGATGTATATAAGAACTGAATAGATGGGGAATATTATCAGAGACATGGAAACTGTATAAGAAGAAGAAAAAAGAAGCAAATACAAGTATCTGAAATAGAAAAAATTCACTGGATGAGCTTTAAATGTATTGGAGACTGTAGAAGAGACAATAAATTTGAAGACAGATCAATTAAAAAATCCAATCTGGAGAATATATAGAAAAACAGATTTAAAAACCTG
The DNA here is from genome assembly GCF_963259705.1 of Myotis daubentonii. Taxonomy (NCBI): domain Eukaryota; kingdom Metazoa; phylum Chordata; class Mammalia; order Chiroptera; family Vespertilionidae; genus Myotis; species Myotis daubentonii. The sequence goes on from NC_081846.1 coordinate 57,208,488, forward strand.
AAGAGACATCAGTAACCTGTGAGATGTCAAGTTATCCCAGAAAAAGAGGAGAGTAGTTTGGGACACACAAAAAATATTTAAACAAATAATGGTGGAAAATGTCCCAATTTTGGTAAAAATCATCAGCCAAAATTTAAAGAATCTTAGTGAATCCCAAGCAAGTTAAATGTAAAGAAAACTATACCGAGGCCTCTCACAGTAAAACTGTTAAAGTTAAAGATAAAGAGAAAAATCTGAAAGGCAGCCAGAGAGATTCATTACATAATGAGAACAATGATACAAATGATGTCTGATTTCTCATTAAAAATAATGAAGATCTGATGACAATAAGTGAACATTTTTTAAACTACCAGGGGGGAATTATACCTATCTATCCCAAAATTTATATCTAGCAAAACTATCCTTTAAAAACGAGTGAAATTAAAACATTTTCAGGTTTAAAGCTGAGAGAATTTCTTGCCACTAGATATGCAGCACAAGAAAGGCTTTTTAGTTTGAAGGGAAATGAGGAGAGATAAAAAATTGAATTTATAGGAAGACAGGAAGAGAATTATAAATAGTAAATTTGTAGGAAAATACAATAACCATCTTTTATACTTCTATTACTTTCTTTAAAAGATAATTGACTATTTACAGTAAAAATAGTAACAGTATATCATGGATTTTATAATGTATGTAGAAGTAAAACATTTGACAATATATAAATGTCAAGGAGATGATAAATGAAATTATCCCATAGAATATGAAAGATTAAGCCCTGCTCAAAAAACATCACCAGGATGCTGTCACTTTAAGTCACTTTCCATATGAAGTATTTTTGTTACTCCTTTAAGATGTATTGTTGGTACTAGTAATCATTTTGCTTCCAAACTAGAAAACAATTTTAAAAAACCCTCATAGATCTCCTTTTATATAGAAAAAATGAATAATTTCTTCAGTCTTAACAGGAATTTTTCAGGCTAATTATAATGTAACATTAATCATAAAGTAAGTAGGTTTAGAAGTGAGTAAACACTTAAGGTTGCCATTTTCAAAACAAAATTAAATAAGTTAACATAAGCTTTTTATTTAGCTTTGAATATTCAAACTTCAAATTCACCTGGATTCCAGTTTCAGGTAGAAAAAATACACCTATTATTATAAGATAATCATTTATTCATCTTACAAATGCATTATCAGTAAGCATTCACATAATCAAAGCTAGCTATAACTGTTTTATGCATCAGACTATGAAATTATCATACTATGAATAGCTGAAATATATTATCATACACGAAATCCTTGTTTATAGTGAATCAACTCACATCAGAGGTCAGAACTGAATTCTTCAGGGACTCATGTTAAACTCAAAGCTCTAATCACACCACTGCCTCTCTGGGTAGCTGTTCTTTTCTTTGTAGGTTCAGCCAAGGTATGGTCTAAATGACCTATAATTCAAAGCCCTTTTTAGGATTCCTCCATGTATTAGGGTGCCATAGTCTTTGCCATTTTGAATTTTTAAAAAACAAAATCATGTAAAAGTATTTCTGAATTACATTAGAGGTGCTATTAGACAAATTATTTTACAAAATCCTTAAAATGACAAAAAGGTGGCAAGCAGAATAGCAGAATCAAATGTATATATAAACCATAAAGAATTTTAGAAAAAAGAATTAAGTGGAGTGGTTTTAGGAAAGCAGTGGGTTTCCCATTTAACTCAAAAATACCTTTAGTTACTTTGTTTTAATAACCAAAACCTCACTGATGCTTTTATTTCACATTCATTAGAATAAGTTGGTAGGTTGATAAAAATGAATTGATAATTATAACAATTTTCCAGTGAAACAACTATCTGTGGGCGAAGAGTGAATGAAATCTTGCTAATATATGCCTTAAAATAGCACTCAAGCTGCTTAAAATTTAGCAATAATTTCACTTTTACAGAAATTAGAGTTCTCTTTCAGTTTCTAAACATCTTTATTTCCAGAATATTTTAAATGGCTTTCATTAAAGATGAGGCCAGCCTGTAAAAAGTAAGTACTAAATGACTCATAGTTATCTTAATAAAACACATTTTCTACATGTCCAAATAAGATTTACAAAAGGAAACATTTATTATTTGCCAAATATTTTTTGCTTATGAGAACTTTTGTAAATGATTTTCTCTTAAATGGCAAAGAGCTTTTTGAAGGACCAAGTTAATAAAAGCACAAAATAGCATTGATCAATATGATTAAAAATGTACAACACTGGTCTTTCCCATTTAAAACAACCATATGCACCTCCTGAAGTCCTCATCTACGAAGTCAGTCAGGAAAAAAGGAAAAGTGGTAAAATGATCCTTTAAAAATCTTCTGTGTGATTCAGTCGAAGAGGACAGACCAGAGAACTGTCTTGGTGAAGTATTTCAATGATGAATGCTGCAGATATTCACACAGACCCATGCATTCTCTAACCTATTATTAAAGCATTGAAAGAAGGAATCCATCTTCCTTCTTTAAATGAATTATTTAAAATGAATTAACCACAATGACTTACAATACTGGAATGCAACTGGAAATATTAGAGATAAGGAGTTACCGATCTTATAAGAGTCTTGGCAACTTGAAAAGAAGTGAGAATAAAGGAACTGGTTGGCTTCTATAATTCTATAGCATTCTGAAGACACATAACAGTACTTGCCTGGGGTCTTTCTGAATGCTATCTATTGATGGGGATCTCGTGGTGCCATCATCGGCCGGTGCTGTGTGCTGAAGTCTGTTATAATTGCACTCTTGCACTCGGTATTGTATTGGCCTGTAGGGCTCCGCATAGGTAGCTGTTGTGTTTAGAGCATAGTTATTTCTTTGGTATGTAAGGGTACTTCGTTGGCTGGACGTCCTTTGCAGATTTCCAATACCTACCAAAAAGTCAACATTTATTTTAAAAAGGTTAGTATGTTTTCCGTGAGGTGATACTTATCAAAGTCAAATGTTTTCGATTTCAAGAAGGATTATAGTTTTTAACAACTGTATAACTTACTTACTTTTAGATTTTACCAATCTAGCTCATTAGTGCTAAAAAAAGCACTTCAGTTTTTCGTATATGCTAACAATATACACTAACAATATTATGCTGATTTTATTAGCAGAAAAGAGCAAAAATGAAACTATCAATCTGATTCATAATAGGTCTTAATATGTTTATTAAAATTCAGTAACAGCAAGAGAAACATAAGAAAAAATTAAACTAATTTCAAAATTTCATGTTAGCAATAAAAAACAAGATATGTCAAATTTGCAGATCAAACTTTTAATAGTGTATATAGGTTACTCTGTTTGCCATACATTTCATTTATAGACCTGTGGATTTTGATAACTTGGAAAGTTCACTTCGCAAGAAAGAAGACTGATATATCAAATTCTACCATAGCTACTTCCTGAAATTATTGCATGATCCTATGTATAAAGATACTGTACACTGGCCCAGCGGTGTGGCTCAGTGGTTGAGTGTCAATCTATGAACCAGGAGGTCACGGCCAGGGCTTATGCCTGGGTTGTAGGCTCAATCCCCAGTGTGGGGCATACAGGAGGCAGCTGATCAATTATGCTCTCTCATCACTGATGTTTCTATCTCTCTCACCCTCTCCCCTTCCTATCTGAAATCAGTAAATATTATTTTAAAAAAGATACTGTACACTGTATTTAACATTTCTTTTCTAATCATTGAAGTAGGTATTTCTCCAATGATTGAAATTCCTGCAATCAAAGAGTTTAATAGCATTAGTTCTTAATCCTATTAAGAAAATGCTCAATATACAGAACGTAAGTGAAATATTTCTGCACTAACATTATTAAAAATTGGTACATTCTACTAGAAGAAAAATCCTGCAGTGGACCAAATTATCAGCTTTGACAAAAAAACAATTCAAACACAGTCTTCACCCTCCTTTGTTCTGGGAGGTATGTCTCCTAGGGTTGTGATTTAGGGGGTTATCATAGCTACCTGGAATTCATTTGTGAACATGTAATAAACGTGAACTGCCTTTTTTTTTTTTTTTTTTTTTACAAAAAAGAAGGGGCCACAGGAGATTCCTTCAGCCAAACTGGCAGCACAATCTGCAGCTTCCATGGACATGGGCTGCAGCTTCTGCTCTACCAACCACTACAGGCTGGTGTGGCAGAGATGTGAGGTTGGGTGCAAGGGAATGATGCACTAGCTCCCTATTTTTAGAAATGTCTTCACTGCATTCTGTCCCAGATTGAGTCCACCATAAAGAATGTTTTTCACATTCCATTCTTAAGCTTTCGGAAGAAATCCATTATATAAAAAAGAGTAACACCAAGATCACTCGAGACTATACACATGCTAAGTCAGAGATAGCCAAGTAACTCATATAGGGATTTCCTCCAAATACACATTCCAGGCAACAAAAAAATATCCCAATAAAAGCCTTCTTTTCTATATCTGATATAGTTCTAATCCAAGGACAGTCAGGTTTACAGTTCCATTAACTTATTTGTGAATTCACAGCATAATCACTCCACTCACTGATTAGACTGAACTAAGGTAAAAAGATAGCACCTAAAATAGGTTAAAAAATGAACTTTTGTTTTACTGTTTATTGATCTGCTGCCACAGCCATTTTCTTGACAACCAGATTGGTGCGATTTCAGCTGATGCCCACCTGAGCCTGTGCGGTACAATGCTGTCTGTGATCCTTGGAGCTCCACAGTTCCGTGATTTGGACTGCGGTACACTGGGCTGTAGTAGGTCCTGCCCTCGTATATAGGAGTGATGTGCAATTCGGGAGACACAGCTGAACGAAGGTCTTGTCCAAGCTGGCTGTGCTGACTAGCATAGGAACTCCGTAAGCCTAGAGGCAGGAAAATGACATCGTTAAGAAAGTGAGAAAATTGTGGTGAGGTTAAAAGCCCTAATGAAACTCCTAGCCAATAGGACCAAATGTTAAGTCAAAACACCAAACCTAGTGAGTTTCACAAAGAAAGGATGCCAGGTATGAAAAGGACATCACATAAATTTTTAGAATAAAATTCTCTTAGTAGCAAGAGAAAAGTAAATTTTCTAAGAAAAAGTAGTAAGAAATTACTAATTGGTTTGATAGTCTGAAATTTATTCTCCCAACTGTAAGCTATCTTATCATGATGACCAAAAAGAGAATGTCCTCTTCTACCACTATACAATTTCCATTGTTAAAAACATACAAACGGTGGTTCAGTCTCTTTTCCTGCCCTGCAGAATTACCCTGTCTTACCAAGGCGGCAATTAGCTCCTTGGGGGCAGGGCCCGCCATGTCCCACGCCTCCTTAAACCCCAACTTCTAAGAAAACACCTACCTAGTAGTGCTTAGTGAAGGCTGATGGTCAAGAACTGTTTTGAAATATGTCTTTCAATTAACTCACTCATGATTTTTCAGGAAAACAGAATTTTACCTTACAATATTTGGAATATTACCAGTGAATTAGTAACATTTATTAAGTATTATCAAGTATTACTTTATTATTTATTATCAATGCAGTTTTTCTTTTTTCTTAAAAAACATCAATAAACAGTTGTTTTCATAAAAACCCACATACCAGATTCTTGTCTACCGTCTTTCCAGTGTAAAGAAAAAGTACAAAGTTAGTACATGAATATTAAATCATTTGAATTATTCTTTCATTCAAGTTGCTAATGACTACTGTTTACGCATGGGACTCATGATAAAAAAGTAGATTTCAAACCCAAACATTTTATTTTCCGAATAAAAGTGTATTAGTATATCCTATACTATCCTGCTCAGAAGTTTGTGATTCATCATCATGAGTCAGTAAAATCTGCCACTTGCTTAGAATACCAACTACAGTTTTATCCAAATATGAGCAAGGGAAAGCACAAATACATCCGAAGTCAGTCATATATTTGCTTTTAAAAAGGCTGCAAATAATTAACACAGTAACTAATTATAAAAAGACAGCTTCATTCCCATCCTGTTAACATCTCAGTTAATCATACACAACTAAAAGCAAATGGGCTTGAGTGTGAGTGATATTATATATTGCTTACTGAGGAGTAGCAAGAAAGTTAATACATAAAACTTCTAAAATGAATGATTATTACCTACCCTGAAGAGCAAAGTGACATGGGAAGAAACCAAATCCGCCGAAACCGGTTTGGCTCAGTGGATAGAGCGTCGGCCTGCGGACTGAGGGGTCCCGGGTTCGATTCCGGTCAAGGGCATGTACCTGGGTTGCGGGCACATCCCCAGTGGGAGATGTGCAGGAGGCAGCTGATCGATGTTTCTCTCTCATCGATGTTTTTAACTCTCTATCTCTCTCTCCCTTCCTCTCTGTGAAAAATCAATAAAATATATTAAAAAAAAAAAAAAGAAAAAAAAAAAAAAAAAGAAACCAAATCCATCAATCTGGGTTTTAACTATTGGGTCCTCACTTGCTAAAATGAAGATCAAAGGTTTAAACAATCCTGTAATTGGGGGATTATTCAGCCAAACCTTCTCATTTCAAAACCAAGGAAAATGAAAGCCCCACAGGAAATATGATTTATCTCCATCAGAGGTACTTCCTGGTAGGGCTGCGAGGAACCCAGGTCAGTGGTCTCTCACTGCATACTCTGCACTGGACATGCTATCCCTCAAGGGCCAATGAGAAGTGGTGTGAGCAACCCTGAACTCCACAGAGCCTTCTGCAAACATAAAGTGAAAGAGCAAGAGCAAGGTTAGCCTCCAGGGCTCCATGGAAGCCGCTGTAATTCTAGAGATGATATTAGGATTGTTATTTGAAAGGTCTCACTTGAGGTTCTCAGCTTTTTATTACTGGCAGATTTCTCATTCTTTCAGCAGAGTACAAGCTCCTTTTCTTTATGGAGCTCGGGAGTGTTTTGAACAAAAGGGCAGGCTCTGTTTTTTGTTAATGGTGACACAAAGCAGGCAGGTCAATATAGCTAGTCCTTGGTAATCTTATCAATACGAGGTGCAATGTTAACACTCAGTAGAGCCACAAACACTCTTGATTCACTGAGACTCAGAACATCACTCACACTTGGGCAGAGGCAAGCCTGGCGCTGGTGGTGGCCCCACCAACCATGGTGCTTTGAGATAAGAACAAAGCATTCTGCACCAGTACTAGAACAATTATATTCTCACCAGAGGCCCGATGCACATAATCTGTGGCCTCGGACCTGGCCCCTGGCTGCCGCTGCCTCCACCACCCCCAGCACCGCCACCGCTGTGGCCTGGGGACTCTGCCACCCGCCGCTATGGTGGCCCGGGGCCTCTGCCTCAGCCCCGCCCACTGCAGCGGCTTTGTCCTGAAGGAAGGATGTCTGGTCTAATTAGCATATATGCTTTTATTATTATAGACTAGGCCTGGTGCATGAATTCGTGCACAGGTGGAGTCCAGCCGGCCCGCCCCAATCAGGACTAATCGGGGGAAGGGGCTGTGGGCAGTTGGCCATCTGGCCACACCCGGTAAGGGGGCAACTGTGGGCAGGGCCAGCTGGGGGGAGGGGCCGCAGGCAGTTGGCTGGCTGGCCCTGCCTTCTGGTCAAACTCCTAGTCAAATTCCTGGTTGAGGGGACAATTTGCATATTAGCCTTTTATTATATAGGATGGTGGGAGGATCTGGCTGCATGCACTGCTGGAATCCATACAACATGAAAATACTGTAAATATTTACTATAATTTCATGGGAAAGGTAACAAAATGAGCTGACTTAGCACAATTAAAAGTATCCAGTAAATATTCACTTACAGGACTACTAGTGAGATGAAACTACCATGTGACAGACTATAAAGTGAAATAAAAGACTTATAGTGAGACGTAGTACTTTCTTGATATTATAAATCTTTGAGAATAACATAACAGTGACTGTTACTATTTTGTTTATTTGCTCATTCATGAGAAAAAGTAAAACACAGGGTACTATATATTAACATTTTAAAAATACAAAATTATATGGCCTCTATAGATTAAGTTAAATAATTATGTTTAGGAACCCACTTAATTCACTACCTTTTAAAATGAAAGACAACTAATCATGTTCTATAACTGCTAATAGAAATAACTGTTCCGGAAGTATTTCCACTGAGTAATTTTTATCTCCCTATCCTAACAGAAAACACTGATCTTCCACAACATACTTTTCTTTCCAATAGTTTCTATTTGCAATTCCAGAAATACATATTACTTTACCTGTTACAATGATATATTGCCTGTGATTTAAAACTTTTATATTTAAGACATTGGAAATAAACACATATTTATCTCCCAAATATGAATTCTTTGTATTATTCTTTCAACTTTTCTTGGCATGTGATAATTACACCAACATGAATATTTCAGGACAAGACATATTTTTTTGTTGTAGGAATTAATTTATACATACATTTCATCATCATTTACATTTTGATCAGCAAATATCCAAGTGTCTGAGTCCATTATAAAATTCATGCACTGGAGGGGGCGATCCCTCAGCCTGGCCTGCCCCCTCTCACAGTACAGAAGCCCTCATGGGCGGGAGGCGACCCGGTGATCTGGGGAAGGTGACGCCCCCATCACACCTCTGCTGTTGCCACTGCCAGCAGTGCAAGCCTCAGTGGGCCCTGGTTACCTGAGCCTGGGCGGCTGGGCAGCTGCCATCCGAGGCTTGCCTGCGCCTCAGCTGGCCCTGCTTGCCTGCCTCAGTCAGTGGGGGGTGCAGGAGGCCCCGAGGCCCTGGCGGGGTTGAGGGGACTCCGGCGGCAGGTGCACAGAGTGGCCAGCCCCGTGGGCGCTGCCATCTTGTGATGGCATGACAGTCAATTTGCATATTACCGCTTTATAATATAGGATTGCTTCAGGCTTATTTATTAGCAGATTATTACTTCTTTGAAATCAAGAACCATAGCAAATATAATGACATCATTCTCTGAAGTAAGAATAAAAAAGGGAATTCATAAAATAGAATCCGTATTCAGAATAAGTGGGCAGATAGATGATGGGAAACATTTTCAAGGAAACCCTTTGCTTCTTCTGAAGATGGTAGCATTCTAGGAAAAACTCTGTGCTAGGCTAGGTATAATTTCCCCCGACTGAAAGATAAAGTAATTACATCTGTAAACCACAGGGTTAACAAGGTGCCAGTGTTTATGTGCTCACTCCTTTCCTGGGTTTCCACTTCACTCTTCACAAACAGATTACTGCACAGCCATTCTAGACATACACAGGGAGGAAGACAGAAATCTTCAGAACTATGTATCTTTTAAGGTTACCTTGGGAGATAGGATTTCACAAATGATTCCTACCTCACGGTGCTGTATACTTTTCAGAGGCATGCCAGGAAATATCTAAGCCTGGTATACCTCTCTGATGGCTGAGTGAAGAGAGGTGGTTTTTCCACTAGGAATTTATTCGAGCTCAAAATCAAGTTCAATATTAATTCTTCATGAAAAATTATTCAATTAGAAAATCTCAAAAAGGATTTACCTTTCCCAGAGGCCATAAGGAAAACATATTAATTTTACTACACAAAAACATTAAAAAATTCTATAAAGCCCTGGCCAGGTTGCTCAGTTGGTTGAAGTGCCATCTTGTGCACCACACAGTAGAGCCACAAATACTCTTGATTCACTGAGACTCAAAACACCACTCACACTCAGGCAGAGGCAAGCCCAGCACAGTAGATTGCGGGTTCGATTCCAGGTTGCGGTGTGTACAGGAGGCAACCGATCAATGTTTCTCTCTTACATCAATGTTTCTCTCTCTCTCTCCCCCACTCCTTCTCTCTCTAAAATCAATAAAAACATATCCTTGGGTAAGGATTAAAAAGAAACTTCTGTAACTAAGAAATACTGAAAACAAAGTCAAAAGACAGATTAGAAAATGGGGGAAATAATTAAGAAGAATTTATAAGGGACTAACTTATTTCAAGTATAAAAAGCTTTACACCTTATAAAAATAGGCAAAAGACCTGAACTTATGGTTTGCAAAAAAGAAATAAGATGGCTGATAAACATGAAATCTTCCTCCTTTGGCATAACTCAGTAAGGCCATTTACAAAAATAAAGCACAGTTTTGCCTACTGCATTGGCAAAAATGAAACATTTCATGCTAGCGAAGGGACAGTGGACACAGGCACACTCAGACTAGTCATGGACATTTAAATCTGTGCCACCTTCCTGGAGGGTAATCTGACAATACATCCTTAAGAACCAATATGTAGTTTGATCCAGCAATTCTGTCATGAAGTGGATCCCATAGCTATCTTAGTATCTATGTGTAAATATGCAGGAAGAACAATATACGTATTGGGCACTGTTGTCTCCAATAGCCCCAAATGAAAACAACCTAAATGTCTATTAATAGGGAAGTGATTAAATAAATTATATCTATAAAAATGAGGTCCTAGGCATCCGCTGAGAGAATGAAGTAAGCTCTCAGACATATTAAAAAAAGAAGAGCCCTAGAAGGCTTAGTGGATAGAGTGCTGGCCTGTGGACTGAAGGGTCCCGGGCTCGATTCCAATCAAGGGCACATGCCCAGGTTGTGGGCTCGATCCCCAGTAGGGAGCATGCAGGAGGCAGCCAATCAATGATTCTCTCTCATCATTGATGTTTCTCTCTCTCTCCCCCTCTCCCTTCCTCTCTGAAATCAATAAAATATATTTTAAAAAGAAGATACATATTATGGAATCCCATCAGTATAAAAGCACAATATATGCACATTTGTATATTAATGTATATATTTATATATACAAGCAAACATTCCGGAAGGTACATGAAGTGGTGAGTGGGACTGCATCGGGACAAAGAGGAGCTTGAGACTTTCCCTTCTCACTTATTATTTTTTTGTAGTTTCAATATCTTTTTACCATTGTGTATATATTATTTAAAAAATGTAATTTAAAATACTAGCTGAAGATAAGTTTCATTTAATAAAGAACCATGCCTACATATTATTTGGGAAGCCCTCCATGAAGACAGCCTGAAGGAAATGGCTGTAACATCAGGAAGCTGGCTGCTGTCTTTCTGATTTAATCTTAGTAGCATTTGAAGCCAATTCATAATAACTTTGTGTTTTTCCCATTGGGATGCTAAAATCAAAGCAGTTGGTGAGAAAATCCATATTCTAACCTATACTATGAAAGCATTTTTTCAAAATATTAATATTTAAACGGATATTTTGATACTACCTTTTAACATAACTTGGGTTTGGATATGGGTAGGCCTATGTGGTAAAAAACCTTTCATTAAGCAAATATACTAACAAATAGTGTAGAATCCCAACCATTCTTCTAAAATGCAAAATTACCTTTATATCCTAATACTGTGAGAGAAAAAAGTTTATTCACTGCAGAAGAGGTTAGGTGATGTGAACTATAGAGTTCGAAAGATCGGTCAGCCTGAAGTCTGCAGTATACATTTTGAGAAGAGCACACAAGCTTCCCATGTTGTCACGCTCTATTTTAGAGGAAATTGCACAGATGTTCTCACAGGACTTTATGGAGTGCTGTCACCTGTACTCACCTGTCAGGCTGTCTGGCCGAGGTGGAACCATCCTCTCATAAATGTCATACTGCTGCTGTCCAAATTGCTCCATGTCGTGAACAGTCCTTTGCAGTGAAGGTCCCAGATGTTGTGGTACGGCGGTCATCCCTGAGCGTTTGGGGGACGACGACCCCACCTGGCCTTGGGATGGGGAAGCTACTCGAGTCTGTGCATCCGTCAGGGTCAGTGGGGACCCGACTCTGACAGTGGTTTGGTACTGAGGGGTTGGTCCGTTGGGATTGGAGGTCTGCCGGGAGGTGACTGACCCAATCCTCCGCACAGCTGCTGGGGAGGCGGGTCTCTGTGCAGAGTACGGAGATGCTGCCCGCTGAGCAGGTAATGTAGTGGAGGAATACGCACTGGGGTTCAGTGGTCGGGAGTCGGTCACTGATGGAGAGCCAAATCCACTACCCAGAGAAGTTCTCAGTGACCCCCTTGAAGGAGACACGCCTGTGCTGATAACATAAGAAGGAGACTGTGCTCTAGATGGAACTGAACTAACTCTTCTCATGGCCCGATTGGCTACTGATGGCTGATAAAGGGGAAAAAAGAGAATGGGTTTATCCAAGGTTTTGTGTCCATTGTCATCACAGAAACAAACGCATATAGCTCACGACAACATGATTATTTTAGGCATCTAAGTTTCTTTTCCTTTTTATGCTTTAGAGCTGGATCTTAATATTTCCTTATTGTGTTTTTCTTACTCTACCTTTTTTTGGTGGCACAATCTCTAACTTTCCCCCTTCAGAAAACTAAATTCAAACAGTAAAGGGAGACCTAAAGTCATTTAATATCCCTTCTTTTTTCTGTCTTTACATTTTTGCCCTCTTGTCTATGCATTTCCAAAACACATTAACACACTGTATTGCAAGTATGACGTTACTGGAGCAATGTACGTATTCTGTTCCCCGAGAGTCAAATTTTGGCCAATATGATGTATTTCTGTACAACAACAAAAAATTTGGATTCATTCAAGTAATGTAGCTAGAGGAGCATCTATAATTGTTTAGTCTTTATGGATTGGCCCCATTAACAAAAGGAATGTGTTCTCTCAATGCAGAATAAATGAATGTTTGGACAGCGCCTGGGGTCCACCCTCTCCCATGAATTAACTCTCCAGGGACAGCCTGTTTGCACAGGTGCTGAGCCAAATTTGTCTCTTCTTTTAGCTCTAGTGTGGCCTCTAGCGATTTCAGCCAATTCTTTTACCTCCTTTAATCTATGAGCTCTTATCTTTAGCTGGTGGCTTTAAAGAGATACACACAAAGGTACCCCCAAAAAATCTGTTCCCACTGGAGGAATGCCAAAGTCTCTGCTGGGTTCCTGGCCTAGCCAGCTGGAAAAGACCAGAATGAGAAATGAAAAACATTTCTGCCAAGGCTGGTCCTTCTGTGAATCTGTAGACTCCCACAAACATTGGGTCTCAGATCCCTTTCTCAAAGCAGTGCAACAATGAAGAATATGGGCTGGACTGGGGAATCGGCCTAAGGGGAACAGGCAGGGGAAAGAGACACTAGGACACTGGTTACAAGCCCAGGACCCGGCACTCGCTCTGTATCTCCTTAGTGATTGCCATTACCCTGTCACTTTTAGTTGGGCAATAACGGAAGGAGACAGGGATAAGACAGGACTTTGTACACTCCTAGATGTCCTAAGAGAAAGCATGACTAGTCTCCAGGTGTCACAGCTACTGGGCTGGCTGAAACACCTGCTCTGAGACCTCATGCTCAAGCTCAATTCAGGAAAGGCAATAGCCATGGAGAGTAGAGGATCTGAGGAGGGAAGAGAATTGTTAATAAACAACAGGCAAGAAAAAGGGGGTTAAAAATTAGTAAACAGCTGGAAAATTAAAATCTGCGCTTTGGGTTTAATAGTGCTAAAAATAAGAAAATCCCACATACGAACTTTTTACTACCAAAATGGGATGATACTTGACCCAGATAGCTAAAAAATATATTGTCCAGACTATATGTAAATTAAGTTCACCCCCCCTCCCTTGCAACTTAATTCTTTAGCTCTAGAAACAAAATAAACTTATTATAATTAAAATGAAAGAGGTAACATGACCACTTTTAGAGGGAAAAAATAGACAATTCTGTAGTTAAGATTATTATTAAAAAGTGTGACTTCAGATCTGCTGACAGAAATTCACCTCAGATATGAACTCCTGGAAGCATTTAGTCCAAAGTTTCTCAAACTTTTTCCTCAAAGCATTCCTAACAGCAAAGGAGTAAATGTATAATCTGAGGACTGGGGGTGTAGCTTGAAGTAGATTGCTTCAGGCAATACAAGGTTTTTTGTTTTAGCTTCAAATTTGATGCACTGTATTTGTATTTGTTTTAATATAGAAATGTTTCTCATTTCTTAAAAATTTCCCCTAGATTGTTGAGCCCAAGTCCTATTGTTTCTCCTCTGGCACTGGGAACCCTGGCTGACTTCTGTGGTACTTTCAGGGGTTCCTATACTGCATTAGGGGAAGATTAGTGTTCGCCTAACTTGTTTGATCATCTTACCATGTTTCAGGTTCAGAAAAATCACTAAGGTACTTGGACAGACGGTTATCCTCACTGATTACTGACACTCAGAACTCCTACCGCTTCTATTAATTCTGGAATATGCTGGTGGACTGAAGTGAATAAAGTGGCAACTAGTCAGGACCTAAGAAGTTTTATAAACATATAAGCAATATTATTATTTTTTTTATTATCAAGTTAGAAAGCCCTTAAGAGAACGGTCATGCTTCTGTAGGCAGAAATATCTATATGCTAGCAGAGGAAAGACATGTGTTCTCAGGGAGCAATTCCAATGATGAAAGCAAAACCTTTGGTTGGGATAGGTCACTCCACATGCAGGTGTGGAACCAGTGCTCTGCCCGCTGGGCCCCGGAGCACACTTTAGCTCGTCTTTTCCACACAGTTCTCTCTCACTCCCCTCATACTAAACTTGCTTCTTTTAAAATAATTACTCTTCTGTGTCTGGAATTTATCAGAATTCATTAACAGGGGCTCATTTAAACAATTAATATATTTTTAGGTTTCATGCCTAAAAATTCCTTAACACCATAGACTTGCGCAACATAAAATGTATTCACTATTTTATCCTTTCTATAAATTCAAAATTGTACATATTAGTTTTACTTTTTAAAAATACTTATAACAGATATTCCAATTAGGAGGGTATTTCTTTATAAGGATCTTGATGTGTTTGGTTTACCTGAACCAGAGTTTGTCCTTCAGCTCTTGAATGCCTCACCAGATGGTTATTAGTGGATGCTATGAATGAGTGCGATGGTCTATTGTCTGCCTTACTCAAGTTCTGGCTGTTGTGGAAACTTCCTGTTTCCTGGTATCCACTGTCAGAATAAGAATTCATCTGCGTTGAACTTCTTGAGTTACCCAATGATCCTGTAGGAATGAAACCAGCAGGAAATACCTTTATTTTACACTTCTGAGGCTCATATTCAAAAAGAAAATATTAAAAGAAAATCTAATAGTGAAAAGATAACACAACAGACCCTCACTTTCATGGAGAGATGTCTGCTCTGGTGAATAGAGGGCGCCTGGCTCTGGCTCTGTCCTGATGAGATAGTTGTTGGGATGGACAGTGTCAGAAGCTCTAGGCTTGTTTACACCAGGGTTTGGCACATCTGTAAGAAGACAAGTTTAATTAGCTAAATCTAAGGACAATCTTACATAAAAACTTACTACAAAGGTTCAGTTATTTATCAGTTATGTATAACCTTTACATTAATACAAGACTATTTCTACCTTAACTGTAGAATCATTTGCCTTTTTTCTATAAGAGTTTCATATACTCACTTTATTAATATATTTTGCTAAATGTCATGTTCATTTTGACTACTAGCCTCAAGTTAATTTATACAATATATTAAATAAATGTTCTCCCTTGGAAAACTCACCTCTCCGGTGACTTCCTCCAAGAGGATTCACAGACTCTGCGTGATAGTGGTGGCTAAGAACTCGAAAAGACCTTCCATAATGGAAACGTCTGAACTTAAACTCATATAGTATTCATATTATTGCTTGGTAATGAAACTTCTGAAGACAGGGTTAGCATTTCATATCATATTTTATATCATCTAAAATCAATGGAAAGCTGTATCGTTTTCAGTTACAAAATAATGGAAACTTTACTCTCTTCAGAGTTGCAAAGAAAGAAGACTTTAATTTTTTAACCACTTGCTTTTTTATTCTTTTGGTCTTTTTCCAAATGAATATAGACAAATCTAACCTGATATTGTCTCCTCTGGGCAAATCTAGTCCTTCCATTATCTTGTTTTACTGTCAACTGTACCATTCTTCCATCTTGAACTTAAAAACAGAACAATGTATCTCTTTTCCCCCTATTTCAATTTCTTTATTTTTTTATGCTGTAAATTTAGGTGATGTAGATTATATTGCCTTTTCCCAATTTTATTTACATATGTCCTATTTTCTCTAGTATCTTCAATATACACTTGCCCATGTTGTGATTATCTTAAGTCTTTCTTTCCTCAAATTTCATCCTCATGTTGCTAACAAACATTCTTTTTTCAGAAATACTGCTTCACTCTCACTTCAAAGATTTGAATTAAATCTTATATCACATACTGAGCTCCATAAACAATCGTAAGGATTTCAATGCCTTCATTTCTCTTTCCTTTCTGACTTTCTTCCTTTACTTATTAAGAGCCTATTATATGCCAGGCCCTAGTAATGTAGTTATGAGAGAAGACAGGGCATGTGTATGTGTGAGGGAGAGGGAAAGAAAGAGGGAGAGGGAATGAATGAATGAATGCCAAAGCAGCTTAGGAAAAATTTCCTAAAGGAAGATCTAAGCCAGTGATGGCGAACCTATGACACACGTGTCAGAAGTGACACGCAAACTCATTTTTTTGGTTGTTTTTCTTTGTTAAATGGCATTTAAATATATAAAATAAATATCAAAAATAAATCTTTGTTTTACTATGGTTGCAAATATCAAAAAATTTCTGTATGTGACACAGCACCAGAGTTAAGTTAGGGTTTTTCAAAATGCTGACACGCCGAGCTCAAAAGGTTTGCCATTACTGATCTAAGCAGTATCCACTTATCACAGGTCAGTTTGTCCCTTCTACCCCTCTCCACTAGAATATAAGCTCAATGTGGGCAGGAACTCTGGCCTGTATACTGTTTCCTAATTGCTTCCTTGGTGCCTAGGATAGGTGCATAACACTCGGTAGTGCCCAGTGAATATTTATTGAACAAACTCCCAACAAGAATAGCAGTTCTGAGTGCTGATTTACACCTGGCATCATGCTATGGCTTTATTTTACTGTCCTCAATAAAGTTTGTCTGTGTGAAGGGAAGTAAAACTTTTAGGCAGTGCTGAACAGGCTGGTTTTGAAGGTACAAGGGAAACTGGGGAATCCCACTACATTCTAACCCCTCAACTTGATGTCAAATTCAATTCAAGGCTTTGTTTCCTAGCCTCAGGAAAGATTTGCTGACATTCTTAATATAGGTTTTTAACTACCTACCTCTTGATTTATTATTTGACAGTATACTTTAGGTGGTAGAATTGTGTCAGTTCTGAAGTTTGGTATTTCAATAAAAATTACAGAGTGTATATGGTTTCCCCGGTACATGTTGAAACATGATCTAAGTATCTATCAGGCTGATAGAGTTATTGCTTCATTCGTAAGTCTTCTTCGTGAAATTCCGGAGTTCTAAAAATTCTTATTCAGCAATTCTTGAAGGAGTTTTATTAAGGACTAGAGGCCTGGTGCACAAAATTTGTGAAGGGGTTGGGGGGAGTCCTCAGGCTGGCCTGCGTCATCTCGCAATCCAGGACCCCTCAGGGGATGTTGGGCCTAAACCAGCAGTTGGACATCCCTCTCACAAGCCAGGATGCTGCATGCACCAGTGACCATACATTTCATACAGGTGAAAGGCATCTTGCTGTTGTATGGGCAGCTACATTTTTTGCCCTGATTATAAGAGGCAGTAGTACCATTTTTCCCCATCTTATGGGTGGAAAAATTGAAGCAGAGAGAAGTTAAGTAATTGGCTTTGTCACACAGTTATAAGTGTCAGAATCAGCGCTGACCACAAAATGTGCAAGGCAGAGTCCATGCATGTCATCGCTGCATCATCCTGTTTTTTCAGTGTTAGAGTAGCCTTGCCAGGTTTTCATTTTTAAATCTAAGAGACTGTTCCTAATATATAGGGTAGGTTCCTTAGGCCTGGCCAGAGATCAGGGCCATCTGTGGGGCGACTGGTGGGCAGGGCAATGGGGGGGCTCCCCCCACTGGTAAGTGCCTTGGCTGGCGACCTGGCGCCACCTGCTGGCCGACCCTATCCCCCCACAACCACCGCTGCTGGTCGCATCCCTCTGCAGTAGGTGACCGGCAGGGCGCTTGTCAGCCAGCCCTTGCCGCTACTGCCAGTCGCCTCTCTCTTGGGGGGGGGGGGGGGGGGAGAGGTGGGGGGGAAGAGACGACGACAGACACTCAGCACAGGAACTGCCCCTGACCTGGGGCAGCTCCTGCGTTGTCTGGCCCCTGGTGGTCAGTGCATGTCATAGTGACCGGTCATTCCCCTGTTTGGTTGATTTGCATATTAGGGTTTTATTATATAGGATTATGTAAAATACACAGTCTGTTAGGCTAGAAAACTTTTGCAAAGACTTGGAGTGCCTGGGAAGAGCTATAGAAGAGGTGGCTAAAATCAGAGCTATGTGCAGTTCACCTTTGTTTCGTCCAGGAATGTGACACTGGGAAATAAAATATGAAACAGCAACAAAGTATGGATAGGGAAGTATCACTGTGGTGGCTTTAAGACTTCTCATACATGAATAAAATATACTGTATTTTTAAAAGAAAACAATGTTTATTGAGTTCTGAGCTTCATCTTTAGTAAAAGATAACACCTGGAAAACCAATACATCAAAGCTTTGGCTTGGGAACACTAGGTGGCATGCGTTGTCAGCATCTAAAAATTATCACCATGGAAAACAGAAACCATTAATTTGTGTATGCCTCCACCTTTTAGTTTTAAACTATTGGAAGTTATTATTTAAATACAGAAAGAGAAAGAGGTACCCTAAAAATGTGTTTCTTCATACAATGGGAAATTTTCTCAAAAACCGCATGACAAGCAATTGTGTTCATTTAAACTCTTCTTTAAGAGAAGCCATTTAAAATAATCATAGAGTAAGCACAAATTGTGACATTCATGATTCTACACTAATGAAAATGCCTCAGAAAAAATATGTAGAAAGGACACTAGTAGCTAACAGGGACACTAAATTACTAGATTCCCATGTTCCCTAAATCCAACTGGAAGATTTAAATAGCTGGGCTTACAGAACAGGTCATAGGTTTTTTCCTTTATCTATGAGTAAATGGAAAAGTTAAAAGTTTTAAAAAGTTGATTTAAGAGATTTACTCAATATGAACTATAAAACCACCCAATTCTATACATGAATGGTCTTTGGTCATTTTTCTACTTTTATAATGGAGCCGGCCCAATGATAATGTGTATCCGCAAAGACAAAAAGATACTGATGTATCTTCTCCATCATTAAAACTAAGTTAAGTTGTTTTCAAACTAGTTTTACTACTATTTACTGCTTCTTTAAAAACTTGTAATTCACAAATTCTATACACACATCTAAATGTATGTACACAGTCAGCCTCCCTCAGATAAACAGAAGACCCATTTACTCATTACTGAATAAAATGCTCTTTGCAGTATGGTAAGGTTCACAATTATTAATGATGCGTTATTTGTGCAATCTTACTTTAAAAGGAATGTCTTTTCACAGCATCTGCTGTGTGGAATGGAAGAAGACACTAGTCAAATTTACCCGAGAGACTGCAGATATGATGGGGTTAATCACTTCAAGATTGGTGCTGTAGACTATAATTAAATAGTTGGCATGTTGTGATACAGCACAATCAGAACATGAAATCAAGAGATATTTTTATAAGTAAAAATGACAAACAGAATATGAATGCTACTTCTTTAATCTGTGTACTAAAGAACATGTGGTTCCCTTTTTAAGAAAATCACAAACATGTTTTTTGAGACACCAGAAATATACTATGGGGCATTTTCAAACATCAAATTAGCATCTTCCAAGAAAATGCATATCTAAAAATATAGAACTTGAACAAGCTTCAAGGTAGAATGAAATAATCTCCATCTGTTTAAGACTGGAAGATTATTGGAAGCACGTTCCTTCTTGCCTGTTATATTTCATCTGAGTGCCCCAATTTTACACAAAAAAGAAAAAGTAGAAGGTTGCAGCTAAAAACATATTACTGGATAAGGAACAATAATGCTGTAGGTACAAGAAAATTTGGTATATTATCTACTCCATTAAGTTAATAGAAAAAGATGAAATACAAAGCAAATTATTTTATCTTTTCTGTGATGTACCTCCCAAATATATAACAAAATTGAATAAAAATATGCTCAGTAAAAATCCCAAGGTCTCTCTGAAGAACTTCAAATTATTAAAATGCCTCTGCTTTGTTAATCTATGTCTTACTGTTCATGCT
Organism: Myotis daubentonii; assembly: GCF_963259705.1. NCBI lineage: Eukaryota > Metazoa > Chordata > Mammalia > Chiroptera > Vespertilionidae > Myotis > Myotis daubentonii. Next base: position 57,228,532 of record NC_081846.1, read on the forward strand.
CCATAAAGTGATGGCGGTCTGTACTGTGTGTAAAATCACCATGGCAACAGGAACATAGAGATCAGTAAGGAGATTTGTAGTATATACAAACCTGTAACTAGTCTTTCACAGTCCGGATACTGTGACCTTATGTGAGATTCTCATTGTTTGTGCCTGTCCCGAGTTGCTCGGTGTTTATAAATGTGCCTTACATAAAAGATCGTGTGGTGTGAGTTTTGGCAGGACTCTTGGGATGGTAGCAGTATGCAGTATTAAGGCAAATGATACTCTTCTTAAATTCTGGCCTATGAGTTGAGTTTAGCTATCATACTCAGAGGGAAAACACTTTGTAAAACCTACAAGCAAAACATTTTGTCGTATGGGGAACTTCCTGTATGGCCATGGAACTCTTACTTCCTGTAGGACAATAGGTTCAGGAAGGAGTCTACTTTCCACAGAGCTGCAGAAATATTCCCGTGCCTTCTACGGCTAAGAAGTATAACATTCTCTGCTAAATTATGAAAGGGGATGTGGAACATGGCCCTGAAAAAAACTCCTCTTCTGTAACTTCTCTGATGTATAAGACTCAGGTAACCTACAGTAGGTAATCTTATCATTGGAGGAAATGAGATCATTGGAAAATACTGTTTCAGAGTGAAAATGTAAATAAGCTGATGGAAACATAAAACATAAGAACATCTTTTGGTCTATACAAGATATAGATGGACATGCACTGATGCTTTAGGAATATTATAGATATGCCCAGCCAGTGTATTCAGTGGTTGAGCACTGACCCATGCACCAAGAGATTGCTGGTTCAATTTCCGGTCAGGGCACATGCCTGAGTTGCAGGCTTGATCTCCAGCAGGAGGCAGCCAATTGATGTTTCTCTCTCTCTCTTCCTTCCTCTCTCTCTAAAAATCAATAAAAACATATTTTTTAAAAAGAAAATTACAGATACCTGGAGTTTGTTGGCTCAAACATAAACTACTATAAACACCTAATATCCCTGAAAAGGTGGGTTTTAATGGAAGTGAAGACATACAAGAACAGGCAAAAGACCATGTTTCCTGAAACTATTCCTAGTCTGGTTCTCTTGAGTATATCTAGGTTCTTGTGTTTACACCAGCCTATAACATCACTTAAATATGAAGACATGGCTCTAAATATTTCACTCATGGAGAAAATGTTGTGTGAGAAACCTAAAAAAATAGAAACCATTAGTAAAGTTCACTTTAAACCTTGCTTTAAACATCAATTAATCTACTACTGAAAAAGCTCAGCTATTTGGATTCAATTTCATAGTTTGAGCAAACTTTGTCTATGTAAAAACTGGTATAAAGTGTTTGATTTTATTTCTAACAATGACAAATCTGAGTAGTAATTTAGTTTTATATATTACCATGAAGATCTCCTGGTCATAAATATTCAGAGATACAAAATGATTAAAAATAATTTTTAGGAAAAAAAATAATTCCCACAAATAGTCATATTAAGTATGTTTAGCTGGGTACTAATTAAAATATAGGTATCACACAAACCATAAAAATTTTATACTCCATATCTGTAAGAGGAAAACTTAAAAAACAAGGAATTTAAAAATATAAAGATGAAAAAATGCATCACACATGGATTGTCCAATACTGAGTGCAAGAAGTGGTGTTCATAAAAGGCCATGGGGCTCTCGCTTCCTATAGAGACAGCTGGAAAAAAAATAAGGGATTCACTATGATGTAAAAGTTGGTGATCTATGGAAATAAGTGCTGAAAAGTCACACTAAAATATCTTTTCAAAGACACATTTCATTCCTTTTAGAAAAAATATGTTAAATATAAAAATGGGAATATTTGTTAGTGAGAAACACAAGATAGATTTCTTTTGTTAAATAAAAACCTTTTAAAAACTGCATATATATTTACCATCAAAATATATGAATGGTTGTCTGAAACTGGTTTCTCTATACTTTTCTACTGAATTATCTTTTTTAGTAAAGATTACTAAGCTCAAACTAAATGCAAACTAACTCTGGCATAAGAATAAAATGTGGAATAATAGATGGTAGCCTTTCTGATACTCCCCAAAGCAGTAATTTTAAACTGAGGAAGTGTGGCTCTCTGTGTTGAGAAGGCGGTAATGAAAAAAGGAGGGCTTTCTGACTTGATAATTTCGGTTTTATTTTAGACTGGAGGCCCAGAGCAAGAAATATGTGCACTGGGGTGGGGTGGGGGAGCATCCCTCAGCCCAGTCTGCACCCTCTCCAATATGGGACCCCACAGGGATCGGGCCTAAACTGGCAGTTGGACATCCCTCTCACAATCTGGGACTGCTGGCTTCCAACAGCTTGCCTGCCTGCCTGAGCACACCCTAACCACTCCCCTGCCAGCCTGATCGACACCTAACTGCTCCTCTGCAGGCCTGGTCACCCCCAACTGTCCTCCCCTGCTGGCCTGATTGCCCACAACTACCCTCCCCTGCTGGCCATCTTGCGTGAGGGTGTGACGGCCAATTTGTATATTACCTCTTTATTATATAGGTTAACAGAATGTTTTTTCACATATCACTAAAACATGAGAAATTTTAAAAGTTAAAACTGGATATTTGATTTTTACAAAGCACTAACTCACTTATAGTAAGCATTTTGGGAATGTGTTGGTGTATCATATATAAACCAGAGACCCAATGCATGAAATCCATGCAAGAGTAGGCCTTCCTTCCCCTGGCTGCCGGGACCCGGGCTTCCCTTGGACGTCTGATCTAATTAGCATATTATGCTTTTATTATTATAGATGGCTTAGAAACATTCACATAGGTGTTGATGAAAGCAAAATGCTAGTATACCCATCTCATGGCTGCCACCCATGCATAGGCACAGTGATAAATATAGAGTTCTAGTCTACCAGAAAGGCTGAGGCCAGCACATGGCAGGGAATTTTGCTCTATAAGGATTCACTTAACAAAATCCCAACTATGCAGAAACACAAATTAAATAGCATCCATTAGCGGAGAAACTCATGTCATATCTCATAGCAGGTCTCATTCTATGTTAGGGCTAAACTTCAGAGTACAGTTTGCTGGCTTTAACATGTCACCCAATTTTTGAACCCTTTTTTTAATTAAAGTTTTCAGATATATAAAAGTAGAGAGAAAGGTAAAATTAACCCTCTTCCCAGATTTAATGATTATAATATTAATGCCGTATTTTAATGTTTCATTTATCTTTTCCTGTTACAGAATTTTAAAATAAGACCCCTCACATCAGATCATCTAAACTCTAAATACTTCTATATGTAACTCTATAAAACAAGGACTTTACAAAACTACAATTATTCCATAATGCTACATTATAAGTTCAGACCAAATTTTCCTGATGTTTCAGAAATGTCTTTCTTCAGTTGGCTTATATTAGGTCAGGCTGAAATGAGGTTCAGTGACTGTATTTGAATGTGACTGCTACTTAAGTCCCTTAAATCTAAAAAGATTCCCCCCTTTTCATTTTCTTGGCTCACAGAAGGGACCATAGTGGACTCACACAGGATGCTCCACATTCAGAATTTGTGCGAGGGGTTTCTCAGGGTGGCGTTTATACATCCTCTAACTTTAATATGTTCTGTAAGCAGAAAGTTAGAGCTCAAAGCTTTCAGGTCAAACTTTTGTGGTTTATGGATGATGTTGAGTATTTCACATCATGTCATATCTCTACTTTTACAGTTGTTAAGATTAAACAGCCAACTCAAGTAATGGCAGTCTGACCCTTCTATTTTAAGTTCACCCTCCACTGTTCTCCCAGAACAATGGTTCCCAGCCCTTGCTGCACACTGCAATCACCTTGGGTCAGGGCTTAGAAACTACTGCTGACTGAGTCCCACACCCAGATATTCCATCAACTGAAGTTATAGTCTAAATATTAGAAATTTAAAAAGCTCCCAAGGTGATCCTAATGTGAAGCGAGGCGTGAGAATATAGAGGTTTTTGCATGCATTGATAATCTTTGCTTGAATCAATTATTTCATTAGGGGATGCATACTGGTGATTTTTTTTTCCTTCAAAGTTTACTGCTCTTTCTACATTTATCAGGAGGAATTCTTTTGGCATATTTTAGAAATCTTCATGGAGTTAGTAAGTCTAGGGTTATTTGGTTATCCTGAAATACAATCTGTATAGGATAGGAAATTTAATTCTTCTCTTTAATTACCAGTAATTAAATTAAATTAATTATGAATAAGGCAGTGGTGCACAAACTACAGAGTGAAATCACTTGGGACTCTTTAAAGTCTACTGATGTTGGTTCAGGCCCCAGATTTTTGAGTTATGTAGGGGGAGGCCTGGGCATCAAATTTTAACAGCTCCACATGCAATTCTAATGTGCAGCAAAGTTTAGGAACCTCCAGAGTGAGATGTTTGTACCCAAATTACCTCCAACGGTGATTAAAAAGTTTGGTTTTTGCTTGTTTTGGCAGTGGTTGTTGCATTCAAAAAATATATTTTTTTATTGATGAGAATCATTGATTGGCTGAGTCCTGCATGCCCCCTACTGGGGATTAAGACTGAAACCTGGACATGTGCTCTGACCAGGAATCGAATCGTGTCCTGGTTCATAGGTTGATGCTCAACCATTGAGTAACACTGACTGGCTGGTTGTTGCATTTTTGTTGATAGCAAATGCATCTGATCATTTTGAACCAGATATAAAAGAAGAAAATTGAAAGGAAATACGACAATTGTATTAAATTCCAAGATCAGGTTGATTTCTAATTTTCATAAGAACTAAAAAAGTATGCATGCATATTAGCATAACCAATGGACACAGACACTGAGGTGGTGGGGGAGTCAATTGGGGAAAAAGGAGACATATGTAAAACTTTAGACAAAAAAAACAACAATTAATAAAAAAGTAAGATTATCACTGGTAATGATTGAAGTCTCCACGGATTGTTCTGATTTAATAATTATTTCCTTAAATATACTGTTTAATCTATCCATAAAATGTATAAGGAAATTTAAAACAAATACTTTAAAGCCTAATAACTTATTAGAATTTAAAATGTTCATAAAGATTTACATTCCTATACCCTGCTAACATAGTAGGCATAGATAAGTATATGTAGGAATATATAATTATGGGGACCCATTTGGACCTCGAGAGAGTTGGCATGAAGATTATGTTAAACAAAAGCATCAGCAATTCAACAGATACTTTCCTGGAGCTTTTCTTATTTTTTTAAATTTTATATTTCAACCACAGTTTACATTTAATAGCATTCCGCACCAATGGCTAAAGTTAGAAGCTAATATAATAAGGGAGAGGGAGGGGGAGAAAAGGCTTCTATGGGAAGAACAAATTGGTTCTAGGGAACAAACAGGAGATAAGCAAGTTTGTGATGTTTGTATATATAGGTGGTCTTTCTTTCTTCATGTCATAAAACTTCTATGGAGAGGACCTAAGCCCAGTGGGTGAGCCAATGACCATGGTATGGGGGAGATGTAGGAATGAAGGAAATTTTTACCTTTTACTCCAATTTCTTCTAGACTTACTTTTTAAAATAAGAAGCATGCCTTGCTTTTATAACAAAACATTAAAAAGTTAAGAGACCCCTTAGAGTGATGGTCAGGAAGCTATAGCACTGCAGTTGTGATAAGAAGACTGTTACAGCCCTGGGGCTAAAAAGGTCTGCATGTAAGGGAGGAAAAACTTGAACTTTAGGGATGATTTTAACAGAAATTTGCATTCCTCCTGGTATTTAGAAGAGAAACAGCAAGGATTATCTGATACAATTTTGTCGTCTGTACAGTTTATAGCCATAATAAAAAATATCCAAAACCCTAAAAAAATAGTCCTTTATACATGATTGCTACTCTAATAGCCTATTTATAAACAAGTATAATATAACTTCCTACTGTAGCTACTTTATAAATTCAGTACATTCCTACTGAGGCATAAAGTGTTCCCATTTAAGTTGGAGTCTTAAGATGTGCTGATGGTTTTTTGTGTTGTAAATTATTTGTTCCAGATGAAGGAAAAAAGAAAAATTGACTTAGGGCTAGTCTTTCATTTGTCATTTATCCTCAGTATTATTATTCTTTTCTAAACCTACCCCAGTGAAAGAAACTTGTGTCCACACATTTTAGACACAAAATTTAACTATAGAAATAAAATACAAAACCTAACCCCGATATAGTACTAGTATATATTAACTATGTCAGTATGTACCACAAAATCATGATATAAATGGATAGTATGTTAAAATGATGGTACTTCAATACATATTATATAATAAATGAATGTGGCACTGTAAAATTAAATAATTTTATTAATTTAAAATTGCTTTTATCATAACCATTTCCCTTCCCTTTTATAGTTATTTTCAAATATCAAATATCCTAACTGCATGGAATTGTTAATATTTTCTCTCCTATGCATTACCTATTGTAAAAGATCCAACTAAGTCTATTCATCCTTTATGCCTCTGGGTCAACCAGAAATCTCCCCATTTTTGAGATCCTGTGTCCTTTGATAATTCGCTGCTTTATTAGATACTCCCATCTTTAAATCTCTTTAATTTCCTATCTATGAGTATTAATTCCCAATCACTTACTCGAGTTACATAATTTCTGCTCCTGCAACTATTTCCTGAACATTTTCTTCAAGTGAAAGAGAGCCTGACTCTGGCCTGGTGGGGACAGTGGCATCAGCTCTACTCCTCCTAAATCTACAAGGAGAGGGAGGGGGGGGAGGGGCGGGTTTTCAGGTGGATGCGCTCCCCCTCCCTCAAAGCCAGCAACAACCTAGCCTAGGATCTCCTAATTTTCTTCCCCCTGGAACTGAAAAACTGTGACGTTGTGATTTGTGACAAAATTCACTTTACAGGATGGGGCTGGCAGATTTAAGCAACAACCAATGATAACTTTGATAAAAGAATTCAATTTATGGCTTCAACAGCTTCTTCCTGGTGGGTGGCACACACAGTGTATGGTTATTTCTATGACTGAACTGGTTTGCTTTTTCTTGGAGGGAAGTCCAAGGTTTTCTCTTTGAAAGCTGTTCTGCACAATGTTTTCCATCATGAAGAAGTATAATTACATGTGCATCTATTTGTATGCTCATTTTCCTCAAGACCTATTATTGTAATATGTATTTTTCTGTGATTCTGGTGTTTATTTTATTTTTTTATTATATTACTAGAGGCCCGGTGCACGAAATTCGTGCATGGGAGGAGTCCCTCAGCCCAGCTTGCACCATCTCCAATCCGGGACCCCTCTCGCAATCTGGGACTGCTGGCTCCTAACAGCTCACCTACTTACCTGCCTGATCGCACCAAACCACCTCTGCCTGATCACCCCTAACCTCTCTGCCTGCCTGCCTGATCACCCCTAACCACCTCCGTCTGCCTGCCTGATCACCCCTAACTGCCTCTGCCTGCAAGCCTGATTGCCCCTAACTGCCCTCCCCTACCAGCCTGGTCACCCCTAGCTGCCCTCCCCTGGCGGCCTGGTTGCCACTAAGTGCCCTCCCCTGCCAGCCTGATTGCCTGTAACAGCTTCTGCCTTGGCCCCCAACACAGTGGCTTTGTCCAGAAGGATGTCTGGATGGATTTCCGAAAGATGGCTGGTCTAATTAGCATATTACCTTTTTTTTAGTATAGATAACATATATGCCCCTAAAAAGTTATATTTTTAAAAATACTTTAAATTATATAGTACATATTCAACCTCTTTTGCCTGTGTTTTTTTTTTTTAAATATATCGATTTTTTTAATGGAAAGGAAAGGAGAGGGATAGAGAGTTAGGAATATCAATGAGAGAGAAACATCCATCAGCTGCCTCCTGCACACCCCCAACTGGGGGATGTGCCTGCAACCAAGGTACATGCCCTTGACCAGAATTGATCCTGGAATCCTTCAGTCTGCAGGCTGATGATCTATCCACTGAGCCAAACCAGTTAGGGCGCCCCCCCCCCCCGACTTTTTTATTTTATTTTAGGTTATCCACGTTTGTAGATATGGCATTAGTTCATTTTTCCATTGATTTTTAGAGAGAGTGGAAGGGAGAGGGATAGAGAGAAACATCAATGTAAGAAACATCCCTGCAGTTGCCTTCCTTAGGAGCCCCGATCAGGGATCCAACCTGAAACCCAGGTATGTGCCCTGACCTAGAATCGAACCTGCAACCTTTCCATGCACAGGACCACGCTCATGCTCAACCAACCTATCTACTTCAGCCCAGCCATTATACGACTTCTGGAATTTTATTTCAATTAATTCTTGCAAAGTCTGTGGGTTAGGTAATATTCACATTTTGCTGATGAGGAAAAAAAACTAACCTCTTCATTTTGAGACATTATTCTTCACTCATTGCCGTGTTTTCCTGCCAGCCCTAGAAAGGCTCCTGACAGCAGTTTCACTGGGTATGCAGAGTCAGAGGCATTCTCCTCACTACCACCCTTTCCAAAGCCTCCTCTGCACTGGCACTGAGGCTGCTCTGGAGGGCGCCGAGGCTAGGTAACGCAGACAAGGACTGGATTTGGACCACTGGAGCCACCATACCCACCTCTCCTCTCTTAGCCTTTCTCTGCTGTGCTGGAGATAGGCCAAGATTTGCAGTGCTAGCACCTCGGACACGGGAAGTGCTGCAGTTTTTCCCTCTCCAGAGCTGCTGTCGCCGCCTGGAGGTTATAGGGCTTCCCTGGAAGTCCTCAGCATGCCTCCCATCGGTGCCGGGAGCCGGTTCATGCTTGCTGTTTCAAGGGACCTGGCATATATGGCATACTGTTCTTAATATGTTTGCTCACCTTCTTGGTGCTGTGTTTTAACCAAGGTCACCCCTCCGAGAAAGGTTGTTTCCCCAGGTAGGGATTTTCCCCTGAAGTTAGGGAGGGAATAAAACCTCTCAACTAAGTGCCAGGAGGGTAATTAATCACTTTAACTACGAACAATCATGCTTAAACTACATAATCTTTTCTCCCTGGAATGGAGATAAGAAACGCCCTAACCTTTGTAATAGAGATTGATAGGATTGAATCAACTGGTATAAATACAGGTGTAACAAGACAGAAAGAGACAGAACTTAGAACACAGAACTTAGAAGTAAGAACCAAGAGAGACAGAACCTAGGCACAGAACCTACACAGAACGTTCTCTAGAGACAGAAGAACTTCGCTGGAGAGAACATGGCAAAAGATCCTGGACAGAAACTGGCCTCAGAACCTAGAGACAGAACCTAGCGAGAGAACATGGCAAAAGATCCTGGACTGAACCTGACTACAGAAATTGGCAAGAGAACCTGACTAGAACCTGGTGACTGAACCTGGCTGGAGAACCTGGACAGAACCTGGCTGGAGAACCTGGACAGAACCTGGCTGGAGAACCTGGACAGAACCTGGCTGGAGAACCTAGCGAGGGAACATGGCTACAGAACCTGGCTGGAGAACCTGGAGAACCTAGCAAGAGAACATGGACACAGAACCTGGCTGGAGATCCTAAGCAGAACCTCTCTGGAGATCCAGACCAGAACTTGGCTGGAGATCCTGGCTGGAGATCCTGGCTAGACTGCTGATCAACTGAACACTATCTCAGTGTCATTCCTTCTTCGCCGACTCCGTCCACACCTTTGGGGACCCCTGGACCTGCTGGGGTTGGACCCCAGCACATCGGGGCAAACATGGTGGTGGACTCCACAATGGAACTGCTATTTTTACAAACTTTTAAACACCCCAGCGCTGAGGTAAGACTCCACTTCTTGATTCTGACTCTGCTTTTAGACTGTGGGACATGTACAAAAAATCCTTAGGCATGCCTCGACTTTCACGATCAGGATCACGGAGCTTGGGCATGGCGGCTCCTGGGTCCCAGGGGTGCTGCCTTGCCTGCAACCCAGTTTTCTGATCGCGATCACCGGTTGGGGGGTGGGCAAAGGCGGCCCCCTGGTTCTTGCCTGCCACCTGGGTTTCTGATCACCGTTCTTCTGTCCTTCCCCTTTCGCCTCCCATCATTGCACCTACGTATGCAAATTAACCGCCATCTTTCTTGGCAGTTAATTTGCATATCACCTGGATTAGCCAATGGGAAGCGTAGCGAAGGTACTGTCAATTACCGTTTGTCCTTTCTTAGATAGGATTCTTAACTACCTCAAACTTTAGTGGAACATAAGAGACTGTACAGACACATAAATTGTTAAAAAATATGAAGATGAAAAAAATGCACATTTAATAAAAAATTAAGGAACACTGAGATAACATTCCCTCTTCACCCCTTTTTAGCAGAATATACGTAAAACACACAAAAATTAATGGTTATAAAAAATGCAAGGCTAAGAAAAAGACAAAGCCAAAACAAAAAGCGACAAGCCTTCTTCTTTATAAAAGACAAAAGGAAGATCATTATGTTTTTAGACAGTATGTATGCAGTCCTGATAAGCTAGAAAATACAGAATAATGAAGTGAGAAGGCCCACAGGAAGGCAAGGTAACAACGGAGCATAAATGGGTCAGACCAACTTTATTATTTCTAAGGAAGCATCTCAGTCTTCTTCCCAACCAGCCTGGGAAAATAAAATGTTTTGTAAAATAAGACAATTCTTTCCCAGGAGTTGGGGAAGCTACTTCTTGGAGCATCTAAACTTAAAAAGCTTTGGCTTGTTTTCATTTTTATGTTTTTACTTTCAAACAGCTTACTATCCCTAGTACAGGTTAAAAAACAAGCAACCAACCAACCAACCAACCAACAAACCAACCAGAAAAAAACAAGCATTTCTGATTCTGTTGAACTGAATAAAAAAGAAATGAAAATCTTTTCTGCCTAGGGCATCCTGAGCTCTTAGAAAATGACTCTGCAGGAATTAGCTGTATAAAAACAAAATTCAGCAGCTGGTCTCCTTTTCTGGCACTTCCACAGACTGTAACATTCTGACAACACCTGAGTAGGCAGGGAGCTCTCCCAGGTAGTGAGAGATCAAACCACTGCTAGGCTAACAGCTCACATTGCTGAAAAGCTTTCAAAGTGCTAAACTTTTCAGGTCAAATTTATAATAAAAAAGGTAGAACAATTGTTTGCAAGTATGTGCAAAATATTAAAGAAATATGAGGAACAATAACAGACATTCAATCTTTGGTCCTTTTGTGTAATCTATTCTTATTTAGGAAACCAAGAAAATTGAAGAAAGATGTTTCTTTTGTCAAGACCTAGACAAAGACAAAGTAGACTGAAGACCTTGTAACTATTTTGTTTCTTTACATTTAAGCCACCCTGCCTCTCTCAGAGTAGGACTGCCAAATTTAAAACAGGATGGTTTTCATATTGCATTCAGTATCTTTGTGTGCAAACTGGTAATGAGAAGACAACAGTTAAACTCTACAATAAAAGTAGCAGCAAAACTGTCATTTAGCCCATTATTTACTTACAATCAAACTTCTAGAGGGCATCAATAACTATTTAGAAAAATATGAAATAAATCAATTTACTCTTTTATTCATACAATGAAATTTCAGTTTTCTACCATATTATAGCTTATTGCCATGGCTGAAAAGCAGGCACATCTAAAATAAAACCTTCAAAATAATAACAATAACAATCTTACCTAATAATAGACAAACATGCAAACTGACCGTACCTTTGCTACGCCCCAAGCCATGCCCACCAGCCAATCAGAGTGACTATATGCAAATTAACCCAACCAAGATGGCGTCCAGCAGCCACGGAGCTGGAGCAAGCAGGAGACTTGGTTGCCCCAATGATGGAGGCCCTAGATACCTGCTTCCAGTCACCATGGCCACGGAGCAGGAGCGAATAAAAACAAAAACAAAAAAAGAAAAGGCTGGGAGCTTCGGTAGCCGGGGGGGCTTGGGCAGTCTAAAGGCAGCCATCAGTCCCTCACCAAGGCTGGCCAGGCACCCCAGTGGGGACCCCCACCCTGAAGGGGGTGTGACCAGCTGCAAACAGCCATCAGCCCTTTACCCAGGGTGGCCAGGCACCCAAGCGGGACCCCCACCCTGATCCGGGACACCCTTCAGGGCAAACCAGTCAGCCTCCACCGTGCACCAGACCTCTATTCTATATAATAAAAGGGTAATATGCAAATTGACCCTAACAGCAGAAAGACTGGGAATGACTGGTCACTGTGACCCACACTGACCACCAGGGGGCAGACGCTCAATGCAGGAACTGCCCCTTGGTGGTCAGTGCGTTCCCACAGGGGGAGCTCTGCTCAGCCACAAGCCAGGCTGATAGCTGCCAGCACAGCAGTGGTGGTGGGAGCCTCTCCTGCCTCCTTAGCAGCACTAAAGTTGTCCAACTATAGCTTAGGTCTGCTCCCTGCTGGCAAGTGGACATCCCCCGAGGGCTGCCGGGCTGCCAAAGGGATGTCTGACTGCCAGCTTGGTCCCGATCCCCCCAGAGAGCGGGCCTAAGCCAGCAGGTGGACATCCTTTGAGGGGTCCCAGACTGCAAGAGGGCATAGGCTGGGCTGAGGGACCCCCCCCCCCAAGTGCACAAATTTTAGTGTAGTGGGCCTCTAGTCCTATATAGTTAAAACCTAATATGCAAATCGACCAAATGGCAGAACAACCGGTGGAATGACCAGTCGCTATGATGTGCACTGACCACCAGGGGGCAGATGCTCAACACAGAAGCTACCCCCAGCCTGCAGGCCCCAGGCCAGCCAAGGCAGGTGCCAGTGGGGGCCCCTGATTGCTCCACTAGTCACCCTGCAGAGGGAGGTGACTGGTGGTGGTGGCAGGAGACAGGGCCGGCTGGCAAGCAGGTGGCGGTGGGGGGCAGGGCTGACGAGTGGGCGGTGCCAGGCCGGCCAAGGTGGGTGTCAGCAGCCCCCCCCCCCCAATCACCCCGCCAGTCGCCCCACAGATTGGCCCTGATTGCCAGCCAAGCCTAGGGACCCTACCCATGCATGAATTTCGTGCATCGGGCCTCTAATAACAAATAACTAGTTAAGATAACAGAAAGTTAAATAAGTATCAGTTGTGATTGCTGTGTTTGGAGGTTAATATACTTCCCCCTCCACACCAAAAGAAAAAAGCATAAGTAAATGTAATACCTCCCAGGTCTGAATATGAGTTTGGGCAAGAGTACACTCTGACAAAAGGCATGAAGCACAGTTATTAGGTGTGATTTGGGTGAGGCAGATGAATTACTGGAGCTGTATTTCCCTAACATTAAAGTATCTGGGGAGCTGTTTGTGTGTGTGTAATATTTACATATATAACATATTTTATTGATCTATATTTAGTGCATTAGTAAATTGTGAAGGTGGTGGTCAAATGACTGAAGCTGAGTAAATGTATTAAAGGGTAGAAGAGGTAGAAAGAGTGCCTAGTGCTCAACTATCTCATGGCCCAGCATGTGTCTTCATAATTGAAGGTCATGCTCTCTATATGTAAATCAACACAATTATGCACTGTGCCTCCTGGCTTTTTGGTAGTTAAAAATCTACACCTGTCACTCCCGCTCAATTCAGCATGGCAGACTGCTGTGGGTTAGGAGGAGGACAACACGGAAAAGCCAGGGCGTTTCTGCAGCTCTACTTGAGGCAACATTCTGGTGAGGCTGTATCTCCTTCGTGGTTTCAGTTAATGCTGGAAAACGCCCCCTGCCCCACCTCCAAACCACCAAGCCCTTTGCACTTGCAATCCTAGAAATGGTAGCAGCTTCCATTAATATGATTAACCTCTTGGGTGCTTCATCATGCTGTTCAACTCTCCGAAACCTTCCAACCCACCACACTTTCTTAACTATAACTTGCCTGTATCAAATCCCTATATTCAGCTATGGCAACAGCTCAGTTTTCCTGACGGCCCTGGAGGATACAGCTATTATCCTTGGGCTACAGAGAACTCTCACCTGTCAAACACTAACCCTTCAATAGAAAGGGGCAATACAGAGGTACTTTAATATTTTGTAGATAATTAGAAATATAAATGATGACACTAATGAGAGAATATGAGAGGATCAACCTCATATCCCTTAAGGGAGGGAGAATACAATCTTTTTCAGGCAAGCAACTTGGTTACAGTTATTAAGAGCCTTGAAAAATTTTCATATACATTAAATAATTTTCTTCTTAAAAAGCTAGCTTAAGCTCTAACCGGTTTGGCTCAGTGGATAGAGCGTCAGCCTGCGGACTGAAGGGTCTCAGGTTCGATTCCAGTCACGGGCATGTACCTTGGTTGCAGGCACATCCCCAGGAGGGGGTGTGCAGGAGGCAGCTGATCGATGTTTCCCTCTCATCAACATTTCTAACTCTCTATCCCTCTCCCTTCCTCTCTGTAAAAAAATCAATAAAATATATTTTGAAAAAATCTAGCTTAAGGTAAATCAAAGATGCAGATATAATTTTATATACAGGGATGTTTACCACAATGTTATGAGAATGAAAAATTAGAAACCTGAAGATAATGTATATACTTAATAGTTTTTCTTTAAAGCATCCCCCCAGCCCCAAATTGTAGGTGTACACAGTATATACGTTCACTGAAGAGGTCAAGGATACTTGATTTAAACATGGACACTATGTGCAAGACAGCTATTAAAGGCTCTCAAGAAACAGTTTTGGAATAAATTAATGATGCAGTATTAAAGATGAACTAACAGAAGAAATTTATATTAAATGGTAAAGTTTCACCAAAGCCAATTAACAAATGCAGTATGGTGTGCCTAGCATTTTTCTTTAAACTGAATTTTTCAAGTCACTTTTTAATAGTTCATAGCTCTGAAGAATGTTTGTCAGGTGACTTTCTGCTCAAAGGAATTTCAGTGGCTCCCCCAAAACCTGCAAGAGAGAGTTCAACATCCCTGGTATTTGCAGATCTCTATAATTTGACCCATTGTGGCTGTCTAGTCTTTGCACATCTTATCATCTCCCAAACCAGTTTTAAATGTTTCCAAGTGACATTTCTGCTCTCTCTTCTGCTGCCTAATGACAACGCTCTCTTTACGTCAGGCCCTGAGTTCCAGGCCCATCTTGTCTGCAAAGCTCTCTCAGAGGCAGGTTGTATGTTTATAACTATGCTTCCCACATAATACTTAGTTGGCAATTAACCACATATCATTTCATGGCATGCCCTGTATTGAACCGCTCTTTGTAAGTCTCATTAGATAACTTTTCACATGTCTCTGCCTACTCGAGGGTTTGCGCAAACACTACAGTTCTTGGAAATAGCGCCTTGATAAACAGCAGAGTGCCTTGTATGCACTGTAAGTAACACAAGACTGCTGGCACCAGGGTCAGGCAGATACCAGGCATTTGGTGACCTGAGTCTTAAGCAATTCAAGCCTTGTTTAAAAACTGCCAAAGTATTTAGATATCAAAGCCGATTCTAGGATGTATACATCCTTTACATTATAAGCTCCTGGCAGGTGAGGACATATGTGTGTTGTGCCTATCACTGTCTGACCAGCAATGTGTACAGTACTAGGTCCATGATGTGACTGCTCAATAAACATTCAATGAATGAAAGCTAAGACATTAAATATTTCTGGAAGTGGCAGATGCTCTTCTCAATTCATCTTTTGTATGAGGTGAATTTAGGGTAAAACTGAAAAATAAAAAGAAGCTTCCAGACTACATGAGAAGCTATCAGATATTCTACATAAAGAAAATGACCATTTCAGGTAACTCTTCTGAGTATGAGAAACACTGTGTAAGAAAAAACCTTGACTTATACAAATAGTTAGCCAACTTGCCCAGATTATACAATAACCTTTGTGAGGGAATCTCCTGTGTTTCCTTATGATAAAATTTTCGGCCCTGACCGGTTTGGCTCAGTGGATGGAGCGTCGGCCTGCGGACCAAAGGGTCCTGAGTTCCATTCTGGTCAAGGGCATGTACCTTGGTTGCTGGCACATCCCCAGTGGGGGATGTGCAGGAGGCAGCTGATCAATGTTCCTCGCTCATAGATGTTTCTAACTCTCTATCCCTCTCCCTTCCTCTCTGTAAAAAATCAATAAAATATATTTAAAAATATTTTTTCCGGTTATTGGGTTATTAACAGTGTTGATGTCCAATGCTGTAACCTTATTTTCTTTACCATTGACATATTCAAATCTATTCAATTATTTTTTTATAAATTAAGCATATTAAAAATTATTATTTCAAAGCAAAATAGCTCATTATTGTTACAATTAAAGGATTTGCTTGCTTGGCTTTTTAGTAAGAGGTGGTAAATCAAAAAGCATGCTATGAAACTATTTGTGTGTGTGTGTGCGCGTGCACACAAAACATAATAAAGATTTTTTATATGATAAAAACTCATACCTGCTGATCTCCAAGGAAATGACTTTTCAGTTGAGCTAGAGAAAAAGAAGGGGGAAAAAACATTTACTTCCTTCGTCATGAAATTTAACTGTGGACCCATTTTACATATACACATTTAATTTTCACATTTAATTACATGAAGCATAAAAATCTGAAACAAAATTTAAAATTACTCTTTCAACTAAGGTAAATATTTAACCTTCTCCATTAATTTGAGACAAAATTGTATGTCTACTTGGAAATTAAGGCAAATAAAGTGACATAAGATTCTCCTTGGATAAGACAAATAGACTAGCAAAAGTACATATGGTAATCATGCTATTTACTGTATATGATATACTATGTTGCTTTTTGTGATAACATGCAAATTCCACATACATACAAAAGAACCAAAAAATCTGTTAAGAACGTCATTTCTTTTACTTATGTTCCAAAGAAGCCCTAGATACAATAGACACAAACGTTAAGGGGGTCAGTTTGACCCACTGAACTGACCCCTATGAAATTTAAACCATAAAATTTTATATAAAAAATATAAGGTTCTACAAGCCAGGAGAAATTTTTAACTATATATTTTTCTTGGTTTATACCCATTTGAAAACATATCTGAGTCCCTCTGCTTCCCCCACCCCTGCCATCAATATAGGAAAGCATGGTATGAAGGGGACAGTGTGGCAGGAACAAGAGGCTGGATTATTAAGCATTTACTAAATGCTTGATTACTGGTACTTCACATATATTACCTACTTTATACTACTCAGAACAACCTTAGGGATAGGTAGATTATCTGTGTTTTACAGATAAAGTAACTGGACAAAGACTTGTTATATACCTGGAAGAGCTGGGATTCAAATCCAGGATGGTCTGATCCCTAGGTCAGGGCTTCTCATCACTGTGCTGTATGCTAGAACAGCCTGTGACCCCATTTTTGCATTAACACATACATACATACATACAATATGCCTAGAAAGAAGTCTAAAAAAGTAAAAACCAAAGTAGTAAGCAGTTATCTCTGTGGGGCACAATTAAAAGAATTTTTCTTTTAAACACTTGCACTTTTTTTTTGAAATCAGAATAAAACACATATTGAAGTATTTTCATGGCGTTGACTAAATTTAAGGAAAAGGTGTGTGACTTTGGGCTTAAGGAAACACTATAAAATAAAGGACTTGGAACAGAGGAAGGGAACAATCCTTTCAATGCAATAGTTCTAAGATTTTAATTTCTTTTAGCCCCTGGCTACCCTCCCCATGTCACTAAGTGGTTACTAGAACTCTTGCTGGTTAAAAACTGGAGGTTGAGTAAGAACTCCCTCAACTTCAATTCTGTGAGTGATTTGCCTTTTCTTCACCAGAGGCACAGCAGGCCACATTCCAGGGCCTTGAAATTAGCTGCAAGCAGGGAGCATGCTCCCAAAGAATGGAGTCAATCAGCTAATGCTAATCTTCAGCACTTCAGTGAGGTCCCTTATCTGATGCACTCCTGAATTCCATAGGACTGATGAGATGGAAAAAAGGTGAAAATCTGGTCAACTACCAGTAAGGGCACATTTGTCCTGCTCCTGAGGGCACTTTATCTTTGATTCTAACAGTGGCTCCTTACACCTAATTTCAACTTCTCTGGAATCTTTGTCTTTTAGTTCTATTATCTAAAGTAGTTTTCTAGCACAGAGGTTGGTATTTATTCAACTGTGTCCCCATCAAGATGTTCACATTTTTTTGCCAATACTAAAATACATGATGAATTAAACTGCCATCCAGAAATGATTAATATGTCAAGTTTCTTAGAAATATCATGAAAGTCTACTAACTATCTTCTGAGTTTAAAACTTACATTAACTTTAATGAAACATCTCTGCAAGACTTTTTAATCTCGAAATTATAGATCATAGGATATAATTCATGGTAATTGATCCAACTGGGCAAAGGCTGTTTCTCTTTTGCTCGTCTTTGTGCCGAGTACCTAGTATATTGCAGGTGCTTGATATATATTGTTCTTGTAACACAAATTATAAAAAAGTAATACCGAGTACTTCATTGTTCTGAAAGATCAGGTATAAAAAAATCAGTTATTACGTTGCTTAAGCAAGTCACCTTATTCTCCTCTACTGAAGGCAGGAAATTCCAGTAGCCTCATTGTGTCACAAGCAGGCAAACAGCATTTTTCTGCTGAAAGGCCTCTTGTCACCAATAAGGCATTCCCAAGTGAAGGCAAT